>NC_047677.1:45734878-46334878 GCF_011762505.2 Arvicanthis niloticus | reverse complement strand
TCTGGATCTGAACGTTTGAATGCCCCCTCATCTAAACTCCAGAGTGACTAAGTTGTATTAGCCCAAATATAGACCTAAGAGAGGAACCTGATTTCAGCAGCACATAGTGGGGGGGGGGGGGCCAAAGTAGGACCCCACCGCTGTCTGTTTCCTCTTCCCCGGTGGCCTGCCATGGAACTCTTGAGTCCTGGGATCTACTGTGAGGCTGAGCCCATATTAAAGGTTCTGACAAGTCCTGCAGAAAAGGCCAGCTCTGTGTTGTTTATTCCAGAGATTTCCAGTGAGGCTTCACTCTCCCAGAGGCGCAGATGGAGTATTTTTAAGGCAGTGAAGAGGACGTCGGGTGTTTTGTTAGAATCTGTGCCATTTAAAGTAAACTCGCAGGTGAATGGTGGGAGGCGAGTTACCCATAATGCACCGGTGTTAGGCCACCATGTGTGACCAATGTCCCTTGTTCATGCAAGATAGTAGCAAGGGGATCATTGGGGGAGGAGGGCCATGTATGAAAGCAACAAGAACTCCTAGGCCTCAGAAATCTGGCATTAGATGCCACAGCAGGGGCAGCGGGAGGCAGGATTGGAATCCATGATGTCATGGATGCCATACCTACCTACATACCATCTGTGATACTGCCTCCCAAGCCCTGTGGCTGCCGGTTGTGTCTGTACTCTGTCCCCTCCCCATCTGAGTGGCCCTGTTGTCATATGGGGAGGAGACCTTGTTTGGGACTGACTGGTGGCCAGTATCACCCTGACCTTACAGTTGGTTGCAAGGCAGGCTCTGGTTCCCGTTTCAACCTCCCTCTTGGTCTCAGAGAAGAGGTTCTGTCTTCCTGTCTCAACATTCACACCCCAGTCATTTTCTCAGATTTCAGTTGTCTCTGCTTTCCTGATTCCTGGATTTCCAGATGCCAGGGCTGCCAGCTGAAAGACAGCGGACACTGTCAGCTTAGAGGTTCCGACAAGTCCAGAAGAAAATAAGTATTTTATTTATTTATTTATTTATTTATTTATTTATTTATTGGTTTTTCGAGACAGGGTTTCTCTGTGTAGCCCTGGCTGTCCTGGAACTCACTCTGTAGACCAGGCTGGCCTTGAACTCAGAAATCTGCCTGCCTCTGCCTCCCAAGTGCTGGGATTAAAGGCGTGCGCCACCACTGCCCAGCGAAAATAAGTACTTATTTTGAGGCAAGGTCTCAAATAGCTTTGGATAGTCTGGAACTCACAGGGATCCTCCTGCCTCTGCCTCCGTTCCTAAGCATACTTCACCACAGGAGCCCATTTTCTAGCGGCAGTGCCACACAACCCTCTGGCCGGTGTAGTGGGCCCACTGTCTCCCAGCAGACAGTGTTCATGCCTTGGTCTCCTCTTCCCTCCAGTGTGAGCCCTGCTGGGAACAAACCCCCCAAGAGTGAGTGAATGGAAGCATTTATGGATGTCCCCAAGTCCCAAGGACTATTTCTCTGTTCAGCCAGTCCTGTGGTGATGAAGACCACGGAGAGCACAGGGGAGATCCAGAAGGCGTGGCCCGGAGCTGCACCCTGGAGAACAACCGTCCCTAAAAAAAATAAATAAATAAAAGGGCCAGGCAGTGGTGGCGCACGCCTTTAATCCCAGCACTTGGGAGGCAGAGGCAGGCAGATTCTGAGTTCGAGGCCAGCCTGGTCTACAGAGTGAGTTCCAGGACAGCCAGGGCTATACAGAGAAACCCTGTCTCAACACCCCCCCCCCCAAAAAAAAAAGAAAGAAAGAAAAAAGAAAGACCAAAATAAGATAAAATTAAATTAAAATTAAAAATAAAAACACCTTAGCATCTCCCATCTGGGCTATTTCTCAGATAGCGAGGTGATCTACTACAGTCCAAAGGGCTTCATATCTTTGAACATCATCCACTGAGTCCCTGTTGACTGGCTGACCCTGACCTTGGTGGTGAGCTGAGCATTGTCCTGGGTGTGTGGTGAGTCAGGAAATAAGCAGAGACAAGAAAGCCTCCCTTGGAGCCAGGGACAGTCCCCTAACAGCAGCAACATCCTCCCTCTCCTCCCTTCTCAAGTCACTGAAAGGTGTCCTTGCACACTTATCACGGCTCCTCTGCCTAGAGGAGTTCCAGGTCATCCCAGGTCAGGCCTTCCCTGGCCTGCATTGGGTGGATGGACGCTGTCTCTCTCTGTCAGGCAACTATGAGGAGGCCCTGGGGCAGCAGCTGTAGTAGAGTCAGTCCAGCCAGAGCTGAACTAAGATGGGAAATGACCCAGCTGTCACCAAAAAGAGAGGGATCCCAGCAGCCCTGCAAATGCAGTGCAGGGAGGGAGGCACTGCTCCCTCATTGGCCTCTTGTGTCCTTGAGACTTGAGACCTATGACATCCCCTGGGGCTCACTCCTTCCACCCTTCCGGTGCTCTGCAGTGAGATTTCACCTGGGGGGTTTGTCTCCCTCTGAATCTGGACCAAGGAAGAAGCTAGGGACCCTCAACCTCAGCAGGCAGCAGAGGCTCCAAGCCCCTCAGTAGAACAGAACATCCGGGAATTCACAGTCATTGTGCAGGCCCCAGGTGGAGGCCCCAGAGCAAGGTGGGGTCAGTGAACAAACGCTTTCAATCAAGGCGTCATCTGGAGTGCTCACTGGATGTTCCTAACTTTTCTTTGTGTCTGTAAATCAACCTCCCTCATCTGTGCCTCACCAGGACACAGCACAGCCATGTCTCTCCCCAGCAGGCCAAACTCTAAATTGTTGTTACAAGGTTACAGCCAAGTGCTAACCCCTGGGGAGTGGAGGCGCTGAGCCAAGGGACCCAGGACCTCTTCAGAGGATCTTTGCCAGATACTTCGGAATTTAAATTGTACTTAAGTTTCTAAAGATTGACTTCTTTAAGCTAGGTAGCAGTGGTGGCCCAGAGCTTGTGAAGGAGAGGCAGGTGGATCTCTGAGTTCGAGGCCAGCCTGGTCTACAGAGTGAATTCCAGGACAGCCAGGGCTACCAAGAGAAACCTGACTTGGAAAAAAAAAAAAAAAAAGCAAGCAAACAAACAAACAAACAAACAAAACCAAAAACAATTAAGCCTCCTAAATTCCATTTTTTAATCATTACTTCATGTCTGAAGGTTAGCATGTCTATTCTGGTTATCTGAAAAACACAGAATGGGCTGCCGAGATGGCTCAGGAGATAAGAGCACTTGCTGTAGGTTCAGAGGACCCAGGTTCAGTTCCCAGCACCCACCTGAGGCAGCTCACAATTGCCTGTAACTCAGGCTGGCCTGCAAAGTCATCCGTGCAGACGTATGTGCAAAAATAAAAATAATCTTTTGCTTGTTTTTTCAAGAGAAGGTCTCTGTGTAGCCCTCGGTGTCCAAGAATGAACTCTGAAACCAGGCTCCGAACTCAGCTGCCTCTGCCTCTGGAGTTCTGAGATTGAAGGTGTGTACCACCACCGAGTGGCTTCTTTTTGTTTGTTTGTTATTTTGTTGCATTTTGTTGTTTTATTTTGCTTTTGGTAAAAATATTTTTAAAATGCAAACTACCTGGGCCGGAGAAACAGCTCAGCAGTTAAGAGCACTGGCTGACCCTTCAGAGGACCCAGATTTGGTTCTCAGCACACACTGTAGCTCCAGTCTCAAGGGAGTTGCTGTCTTCTTCTTACCTCGGAGGGCATCAGGCACACACGTGGTACACTTACATACATGCAGCAAAACACCCTCATACATGAAATAATAAAATTCTCTTCAAATTATGTGTAAACCTGAAATATCATTCAAACATTCCATGCTCAGGAATTTTTTCAAAAGACTTATTTATTTATTTATTTATTTATTTAATGAGTACACTGTAGCTGTCTTCAGACACACCAGAAGAGGGCATCAAATCCCATTACAGATGGTTGTGAGCCACTACGTGGTTGCTGGGAATTGAACTCAGGATCTCTGGAAGAGCAGTCAGTGCTCTTAACCATTGAGCCACCTTTCCAGCCCCCCTCCCCCACTCCGGAATTTATCTAGGAGAAATACATATGCTTAAAGACCTTTTCATGCCAGGCCTGGGGATGCACCCCTTTAATCCCAGCAGAGGCAGACAGACCTCTGTGAGTTCAAAACCAGCCTGGTTTACATAATGAGACCCTGTTTCAAAAATAAAACCTAAAAAAAAAAAAAAAGTTTTCCATTCATCTGTCATTGACTTTTCTTAAATGACCTTTGACCTAAATATCTGGTGGCCTTTATCTTCTGTTGTAAAAAGTAGAGGGAGCAGGAGACATAGGTCAGTGGTTGGGAGCACTGTCTAGAGGACCTGGGTTCAATTCCCAGCACCTACATAGCAGCTCACAGCTGTCTGTAACTCTAGTACCAGGGGGTATACATTTGCTTGCAGGCAAACATACCTATACATAAAATAAGTCTTTAAAAATACAAGTACAGATGGCCGGGCAGTGGTGGCACACGCCTTTCATCCCAGCACTTGGGAGGCAGAGGCAGGCGGATTTCTGAGTTTGAGGCCAGCCTGGTCTACAGACTGAGTTCCAGGACAGCCAGGGCTACACAGAGAAACCCTGTCTCAAAAAACAAAAACAAAACAAAACAAAAGAAAACAAAGCACATTAGGGAAGTCTGGGGTAGTTGACCTCTATGTTAATCTGTTGGGTTCGTCTCTATGATCATTCCATTACCAAGGTGTCCCGGCTGGGGAGATCTGGAAACTGCTGCTGACCCATTGTCCTTGCCTCAGGCCAGGTGGTGGGGCAGCTTCTGAGGCCCGGACTTGCTCGGAATTGCACAGTTCCGGGAAATAGAGATTTGGGCCTCGTTTCCTTAGCTGCCAATTTGAAGCCTGTCATGGAATCAGCCTAGCCTTCTCAGGTCTATATTTCTGGGATAAGGTGAGGACGAAGGTGTTTTCAAATCCCAGAATAAGAAGGTCCTTATTTGAGGTGCCTGATCCACACCAGCATCTTAGCTTCCTCCAGACTTGTGACTGGCTCCTTCTAGACTGGAAGAGACTGTCATCCCAACCCTGCTCCTGAGTTTCAGCTCTGTCTACATTCTCTTCTGGACTTACAATGGAGAGAGAATATCTTGTGTACTGTATGGCTGCATCACCTGTCAATTAAAAAGCCTATGGCCTATGGCTTAGGCAGGAAATGGGAGGCGGGACATCAGAGAGGCAGAGAGAATTCTGGGATAGAGCCAGGCTTGGGGAGAATAGCCCAGAAGCATGTGAGAGAGACTTGTGGTACCTGAGCTCAGGTAACCAGCCACAGGGCAGAATGTAGGTTAAAATAAATAAAATAAGTCATATCTTCTAGCTATATGACCAAGATATTTATAAATATATTTCGAGACTGAGTCTTATTTTTTTTATTTATTTATTTTTTATTTTTTTGGTTTTTCGAGACAGGGTTTCTCTGTGTAGTCCTGGCTGTCCTGGAACTCACTCTGTAGACCAGGCTGGCCTTGAACTCAGAAATCCACCTGCCTCTGCCCCCCAAGTGCTGGGATGAAAGGCGTGCGCCACCACTGCCCAGCCTGGGTCTTATTTCTAGGAGCATGGGGTGGGAGGAAGAACCAGGCATAACTTTTACATTATTATCTACTGAAGCTACTCTGCCTGAGAACAGTCTCCCCCTACCCTTACCAGAGAAGGCTAGTTCTTTACAACTAAAGGAGAATCCCAGCATGCTTTAAGAAATAAAAATTAAAGTAAAATTGAAGAGCAGGCTTACATTAAAAGAATAAACAGGGTCTGGAGAGATGGCTCAGTGGTTAAGAGCACTGGCTGCTCTTCCAGAGGACGTGGGTTCAGTTCCCAGCACCCACGTCAGACAGTTTACAACTTCCTGTTAGTCCAGCTCCAGGGCCTCTGTGGGCAACTGCACAGACTTGCAGGCACTCACTCAGACCACAAAAGTAAACAAGTTAGGTGTGGCAGTGCTTGCCATTAATCCCAGCATTTGGAAGGTAGAGACAGCTGTCATTTTTAAGCCAGCCTGGTCTACATAGTGAGTTCCACGGTATCCACTGAGTGTTGGGAGTGGGCCTGATGCTGATACAAATGCTAAATACTGGTCTCCAGGATCTGGTTACCCTCAGGCAAGTGAATTTCTATATACAATAGCCTTTGTTAGGTAATCTTTATATCCTAATTTAAAGGTATTGGTTAAATAAATGTGGCTACAACCAGTTGCTGGTGAGGGGTGTCAGTTACTGGGCTGAGGAACCATGAGGAACCATTGGGGAGAGAGCGAGAGAGGAGGAAGAAGGAGACCACTATGAGAGAGAGGAGTCATGAGCATGTGGTCAGAAGTGGACCTGTAAAACCCAAATGAAAAGGACCTCACCGATCCGTGGAGAACTGCAGACGCACCCCAAATCACTCACGAGAAACACAACTTGATGCAAATCGCAAGAGGTTTACTGGCTAGCCAGGGCTGTCTTTCCTTCAAGCCCGCGCAGGGGCAGCGGAATTCAGCAAAAGAACAAAAGAAGTTTACAGCTTTTAAGGGGGCATCTACAAACCAGGTGGGGTGGAGTTAGGGAAGGGGGAAGGCTGAGAGTGGAGTTAGGGAAGGGGGAAGGAGGGGGAACAGGTCACTAGGTCATCGATACATTTGATCTCAAATTCCTAAGATGGATGGTGTGTCACTTTATAATTGGCTATTTCGAACTAATTTCACACTATATATCATGAGCTACAGTTCAAGGGGGGTCAGGCTTATCTCAAACTTTTAGCATCCTGGCACCAACTGTCTCAGGGCTGTTAGTTCAAAGCCTGGCCAAGCTAATCTCGGGCCCATAGCATCCTGACACCATGAATCTTAAGGTTTGTTTAGTTAGGGCCATCTGTTCAAATGGTCAGCTAATTTTCTGGGACTGAGGCAACACAGTGTTTGACTTACAGGTTTTTATGTCTTTGCTTTTAAGAGTAGGGTTTAGGGGATCAACTTATGATTTTTCTATCTTTCAGACCCTGAAGGCAGGCTGTTGGAAGAGACAGCCAGAGTGAGACTTGAACAGCAGATACTTGGGGAGCGAGCACACCTGGGAATTAGTCTAGCATATAGAAAAATAAATTAAGGGTAAGTTGCCCAGTAATTGTTCTAGAACTGCTTTAAAAAAAATCTATAGGACTCTGCATCAATTACTGGGGGGCTGAGTTATTATATAGTTATTATATAACAAATATAGTTATTATAGTTATTATATAACAAAATTAGCACTTACAATTCAGTGAAACTCTCAAAAAAAACAAATAAAAATTTAAAAATAACATAGTTTCTTTTTTTTCTTTTTCTTCCTTCCCTTCTCCCTCTTGCTCTGGCCCCCACTCACTCCAGCTCAAAGGTTTTTATTTTATTATATGTAAGTACACTGTAGCTGTCTTTAGACACCTGTAAGAGAGCATCAGATCTCATTACAGATGGTTGTGAGCCACCATGTGGTTGCTGGGATTTGAACTCATGAACTCATGAAGTGTAGTCAGTGCTCTTAACCACTGAGCCATCTCACCAGCCGCAGCTTCTTTCTAATTTATAGCCAAAGTAGACTTCGCGTCTTTGCCCACCCAGGGAGGAGAAATGCTTTTAGTTTGGAACTAAAATTTCCAGTATCGGTGTCCTTGTGGTTTAGAATCATTGTGCTTGTGGCTGGAACAATTCTAGCCGTCTGCTTAACTGGTTAATCACAATGCTGACCTACCCTGGTCTCTATTTAACAATGGATCCTGTGTGTGTGTGTGTGTGTGTGTGTGTGTGTGTGTGCTTCCTCTCTCTCTCTCCCAATGCCAGGGTTACAGGTACATACAACCATACCTGACTTTTTATGTGGGTCCTAGGATTCGAACTCAGGACCTCCTACTTATAAAGCAAGTCCTACCCAGTGAGCCATCTCCCCAGCCCCATGGACCATGCTTCTGATATTCCAGGAGTTTCTTAAAATAATGCAGAAGGAATTTTCAAGGAAGAAGCAGACATTGGAAGTGTTTCTCCTGTGTAACAGATCTATGTTACTCTGTGCCCAGGGCACACTCCCTTCCCCAAAGGCCTGAGGTCTTGATGGACAGCGCCATTATTTCTGTCAACTCCCTCAATGGCTCAGATGCCCCGGGACAAGGGGCTATGATGTAATGCCTACATTCTATGGGATTGGGCATTTCTGGGGTGGCAGAGACCACAAAGCGGGATTGTGGGAGTTAGTCTTGTTCATGTGACTGGACTTGGGATGGCCTAGGAAACACACTCCTGTGTAGCAGGATACTTATTCTGCTACGTTGTATTCGCAGTGGAACTCAGTGATTAGGCAGTAGATGAGGAGGTGGAGCTGGGAGAGAAAGAGAGGAAGGAGGGGAGAAATATAGGAAGGGGAGGAGAAGAAGGAGGCTATCAGCCATGGAGAACCATGGATGAGTCGAAAGCTGTCCTGGGTAACAATTTCTGTCAAAAGGTTAGATATTGGGCATCTTGTTGACTGAGCAGTTCTAAATATATAAATCCTTTAGGTAATCATTAAGCTTTAAGAGTCTCAAGCTTTAAGGATGGCAGATATTGTCTGGGGTTCAGCCGAGCTTTGTGGATGCAGCCTGGGGGATTGGCAGAGCCATCCCCCACGCTGGCATCTCATGAGTGCCAGGGCCTGCGTAGCTAGCCAGAGCTCCAGTCATAGCTGAGGAGCAGCAGGAACACGGTGGCTGCCCGGGAACAAGCCGGACTCGGTGCCGTTTTCTAAATATCACCCCTACACTCCTGGGCATGTCTGTTAGGGTGTCCCCCACCGTGACTTTAACTGAGGACAGATCTATCCTGATTGTGGGTAACATCCTCCCATGGGTGGTTCCCAGACATTCAAATGCCATCGGAGGACCAGCATTGATCTCTCTCTACCTTCTAACTACAGTTTGGCCACATAACTTCCCCACCATGGTTGATTCTCCCTACAAACCACCAACTAAAAGAAGCCATTTCTCCCTTTAAGTCGCGTTCGCCAGACATTTGGTTTGCAGCAGCAGCCCGGAGAAAAGGTAACTGTAACTAACATACATTAGGTAGGGAAATGGTTTCCCCAGGGGCCCTCCTTTATCTCACTTAAGCTTGTTTAAGTGTCTTCTCAAATCTCCTGTCCCGGGGCAGGCTGAACCCCTGGCTCTGCAAACAGAGAGAAGAAAACATCAAGCTATAAAAGTATCTTTTATTCGCCTGAAGTAATTGTCATCTCAGAGGCTTACTGCCTTTGTCTGGCTAGCCTCCGACCAACCTAATCTAGGCCTAGAATGCTTTCAGCCTCTGAGACTTGCTGCTGAATCAGCGCACCCTTCCTAGTTCTTTCTGAGCTCTGGCTAGCTGATTCTACTGGGCTGTTCTGGCTCAAACTCCTCTCCAAGCTGATTGATTCAAACTGGCTTCTCTCTCTCTCTTAGCCTCTGACTTTTTGCTCTGTCTGCCTGGCCTCATACTAACTCTGGCAATCTGTTCTACTCTTCTGGCTTCACCTGTGTCTAGATTGTTCTCTCTCTCTCTCTCTCTCTCTCTCTCTCTCTCTCTCTCTCCAACCTATATCTGTACAACTCTTCCAGTAAAACTGTCTCCCACCTCTCTCCCAGCCCCTTTCTCTCTCTTAGTAGCCTCTCTTTTCTCTCTGTTCTCATGAGAGTTGGGCATATCCTATCCTGTTCGAACTGGGGGAGAGAGAGAGAGAGAGAGAGAGAGAGAGAGAGAGAGAGAGAGAGAGAGAGAGAGAGAGAGAGAGAGCAAAGGGCATGGGCTTGCCCTCTGCAGGCGGCTACCTTAGCCGCTGCGCCACCGCTGGCTTGCTTGGACATCACTTTCAAACATGGATGCTAAGTTATTTCTCTGCTGGGGAAATGAGCTGGTCCAAGCCAGATTAAATTATATTAAAGGCAGGGCTGAGGCTAGGGAGTCGCCATGGGAAGGGAAAGAGAGGAGAGGAGGAAGAGAATAAGAAAGAGAGCAAGCACAGGAGCCCAAAAGGTCTGGATTATATAGAGAACAGCCTCTGGGGAAAGGGCAGCCCAGCCCTTGGCCTGGAAAGTTCTGGGTTGGGGGCAGAGTGTTCCAGGTAGGGACTGAGGGATGCTAGGAGAACCTGGAGACCAGGTCTGCTTTGATCTGTAAAATATGCACCTCAGTCCTCAGTCCCTGGGTCTGAAACCAAACAATGGGTTTGGTTTCAAACACTAGCTTTGTCTGTTGTTTGGGATTAAAGGTATGTGCTAAGGCTGAGCCAAGCCACAACTAGAAACAGGGGTTTTTTTTTTAGTAAATAACACAATCTCAGGGTTCACAGTATGATCAAATATCCTGCAACAGCAAGCAGCTAAAGGAAATTAAAAGCCCTGAGACTTTGAGAACAGCTAAAAAGTAAGGCATCTTAGGGGTTTAGAGACATGGCTCAGTGGTTAGGAACCCTGGCTGCTCCTCCAGAGGGTCCAGATTTGGTTTCGAGCACCTGCACGAAGGTTTGCAACTGTCTGTAACTGATTTTTTCTTCAGGTCTCCACAGGCATTGAATGTTCGAACACAGAATACAGGCAAAGCACTCATATACATAAGATATTTTTATAATTCTTTTTCATTTTAGTGTGTGCATGCGTGTGTGTGTGTGTGTGTGCGCGCGCGCGCGTGTGCACGCGTGCTGTATGTATAAGGGTGCCCTCAGAAACTAGAAGTGGGCATTGGATCCCCTGGAGCTGGGATTTGAACCGGGGTCCTCTGTAAGAGCAGTAAGTGCTCTTATCTATCCAACCTTCTCTCCAGCTCAGATGAAATCTTTTCTAAGGGAAGTTTTATAAAGGAAGTCCCATTTCCAGAAGACGTTACTATGGCTTATCCCAGGTGTAAAAATGCCATGTGGGGTGGGGGGAATTCATTCACAGAACTAACACCAGCATGATCTCCCAGTGCGTCTCTGCTGGAAGTCGGTGAGCCTCCCTCTGGCAGTCGCTTTGCTTTCCAGTCAGGCCACTCCTGTGATCCCTGCTGGATGTCATGAACTCCTGCTTGGATGGTTTGTCTGTCTGTCTGTCTGTCCTTCAAACTGTTATTCACTGTCCTTTCTCCTTGCCACACTCTTAGTAAACTCACTCGTTCAAACCCCTAAAGGACGGTTATTATAGGTCACCTGCAGTGTTCACTGGCATAGCCCACAGGGTCTACAGGTGACTTATAGCAAGTGCATTGGGAGGTATGCGGCAGCCATGAGACCTTAGGGACACCTTAAGGCTGATAGAAAGCCTCACCCTTCACAGGTGGACACTAGAACATGGGGTGTAGCTAAACCCACAGTTACCGGTTCAGTACCTGGGCTCTGGGTTTATCCGATGGACTCAGTCTTCTTGTTTACAAGATAATTTGCAGCTCAAGGCCATCAGGAGGTCTCTAGGCTCAGCTCTTGTTGAATGTAAGGTTCTTGGTGCTGGGTTGATGATTCATCAGTTAACAGCGGGTCTGATCTTCCAGAGGCCCTGGGTTTGACTCCCTGTACCCACACTGCAATTGACGGCCATCTGTAACCTCAGTGCCCAGTGTGGGGTGGGGTGGGGATTGGATGTCCTCTCTGCCTCTGCAGGCACCAGACACACAGAGGTTGCACGACACACCTGCAGTCAAAATGTCCATTCTCATGAAATAGAATTAAAGTAAAATTGAAAAGATTTTTTTTTTTAAAAAAAGGTTGAAAACCTTTAAAATCTGTGATTATTTACATGGTCTTGAAAACATCTGACAGGAAAGTATAACTGGACAGATAAAATCATTCTGTGAGCCATTGTGAGGTTGGAAAGATGGGGGTCGTAGGGTGGCAACTGCTCTGGATACTTCAAGATGAAAAGGGGCATCATCCAGATGGATCTGTCCTCCGGGCTCGTGCTGAGGAGAAGTGGGATGTCTGAAGTCTAGGGTCCGGACAGTGGCGACCAGCCTTTGTGTAAGGACATGGTCAAAGGTTGGCTTGCTGTGGTCGTGTTGAGTTGTAGGGCCTCCAGTCCCTAAGACATCAATTGCAAATGAACGAAGATTAAAGACTCGAGCTGGAGAGATGGCTCAGTGGTTAGAGCTCTGGCTGCTCTTCCAGAGGTCCTGAGTTCAATTCCCAGCAACCACATGGTGGCTCACAACCATCTGTAATGGGATCTGATGCCCTCTTCTGGTGTGTCTGAAGAGAACAACACTATACTCACATAGACAAATAAAATAAAATAAAATCTAGCCGGGCGGTGGTGGCGCACGCCTTTAATCCCAGCACTTGGGAGGCAGAGGCAGGTGGATTTCTGAGTTCGAGGCCAGCCTGGTCTACAGAGTGAGTTCCAGGACAGCCAGGGCTATACAGAGAAACCCTGTCTCAAAAAAAAAAAAAAAAATCTAAAAAAAAAAAAATTAAAGAGGCAAAAGGTACCAAGGGGGGGATGAGGACTTCCCTGCAGGTGTCCACCTGAGACGAGGTGTCTCCGTCCTAGTTCGTCCCTCTGTTGCCTTACGTAACCACACTGGAAGCGAGTTGGGGAGGAAAGTGTTGACTTCATCTTACACTTTTATCATGAAGGGAAGTCAGGGCCGACCTCAGGTGGGAACTAAAGCAGATACCAACATGGAGGGATGCTATTTACACGCTTGTTTTCTGTGGCTTGCTTTCTTATACTCCCCAGGCCCACCTCCCAAGACTGGCACTGCCTGCAATGGGCTGAGTCTTCCTGTGTTGATTATTAATAAAAAAAAAAAAAAAATAGAGGAGGGGGCTGGAGAGATGGTTCAGTGGTTAGAGCTCTGGCTGCTCTTCCAGAGGTCCTGAGTTCAGTTTCCAGCACTCACGTGGCAGCTCACAACCGTCTGTAACTCCAGCTTCTGAGAATCTGATGCCTTTTTCTGGCCTCTGTAGGTACAGACACATGTAGGCAAAACAGCCATACACATAAAACAAAAATAAAGTATGGACATGCTCACATACCTAAATCTGCTTCAGGCAATTCCTCAGCTGAGGTCCCTTCTAGCTTGTGCCAAGTTGACTGATGTCAACCAGGGTTTTCTTCTTTTCGACAGTGACTGGCTTTGGAATCATGACCACATCATCCATTCTAGACAGAAAGATTTTAAAGGATTTCTTCTAGAAGCTTCTAGTCCATGCCACCTCAGCCTTAAAACTCCACATACCCATCCAGGAACTTGGTGGAAGGAGGAACCTTTCTTTCTCCTTGTGATCACTATTTCTGGTCGTCAACTTTGACTACATCCAGAATGAACTATAATCCAGAAATGGAAGCTACACCAGTGATCCAGATCTTGAAGCTGGAAGAGATGGGTTTCCAAATTGGATCTCGCCATGGAATGACACATGCTTTTGACCCAAACCTTGAGACATAGTGGCCATGAAAATCTTAGCTCCAGGCAAGGTAGTACATGCCTTTAATCCCAGGATACTGAGGCAAGCAAATCTCTGAGTTCAAGACCAGCCTGGGATAAAGCAAATCCCAGGTTCAAGCGTGGTGGTGCACACCTTTAATCTGGGCTGCACCTTCTGCTGGAGGCCTACTACGGACACTGGAAGAGGGAAGGCTCACACTCCTCTTCGCCTGCCTGCACTTACTCGCCAGCACATCTGTTGGAACCTACTGATTTGCTCTCTCTGAATGTTTATTTGAGGTAATCAAAATGCCACTAAAATTAGGATCAATGATAATAAAGTGTTTGTTAGGATAATAATGAGTAAGTTTATTACTCTCTTCTGAACTTTTATCAGAGTCTACTAATTGGAAGTCAGTTATATTTGTTATACTAAGAGAGTAGTGTCCTCATCAATAGATACGTACAGGAAAATCAGACCACACCTACAAAGTGTCAGTCAGGATTCCGCTTATGCAGAAGACCAGCTGAAACAACTAGCCTCGTGGGACTGAGCAACTCCTAGGTCCTTGGACTTCCCATCCACAGCTGCCCATTGCTGGGTGTGTCGGACTATAGACTGTAAGTCATCACAATAAATTCCTTTAATATATAGAGACATTCCATAAGTTCTGTGACTCTGGAGAACCCTGACTAACACATTCCTGCAGGCACTTCGAAGTTCAGGACACTGAGTGACTGAGTCATTGTCATTTATGACTGAGGCAGGCTACCCCACACAGAGATGGGAGAGCGACATAAAAAACCACTTAGGTTGAGCTGGAGGGACAGCCCAGAGGTTAAGAGCACTGGCTGTTCCTGCAAAGGACCCTGGTTCAGTTCCCAGTTACACATGGTAGCTCACAACTGTCTCCATTCTCAGGAAGCCAGTTGCTCTCTTCTGGACTCTACTGGGGACCTACATGTATGTGACATATATACGCATATAAATAAAAACAAATCTCAAATAAAAGAGCCACTCTCGTGACAGCACCAACCTCCTGATTATAATGAATCTATTATTCTCTCTTCTATATTTCCAATTCATAATATTGTAGTATAAAAGAGATTACTTTTTGGCCAGGCAGTGGTGGCGCACGCCTTTGATCCCAGCACTTGGGAGGCAGAGGCAGGCGGATTTCTGAGTTCAAGGCCAGCCTGGTCTACAGAGTGAGTTCCAGGACAGCCAGGGCTACTCAGAGAAACTCTGTCTCAAAAAACCAAGAGAGAGAGAGAGAGACAGAGACAGAGAGAGAGAGAGAGAGAGAGAGAGAGAGAGAGAGAGAGATTATTTTTTTTAACATTTTCTTTAATTTTATGTGCGTGGGTGTTCTGCTTGCATGTATGTCTGTACACTGTGTGTATGCAAGTACCCATGTACATCAGAAGAGGCCTCGTGAGCCACCGTGTGGATGCTGAGAATCTCATTCAGGTCTTCTGGAAGAGTAGATTGTACTTTTAATTACTGAGCCACTTCTATGGTCAGTCTTTAAATTTATTTGCTTGCTTGTTTGTTTTTCAAGACAGGGTTTCTCTGTGTAGCCCTGGCTGTCCTGGACTTGCTTTGTAGATCAGGCTGCTCTTGAACTCACAGAAATCCACCTGCCTCTGTCTCTGCTTCCCCAGTGGTGGAATTAAAGGCATGAAATGCCAAGTCCAGCATCCAAGGATTTATTTTTATTATCTTAAATTATGTGTATGTGTGAGCACATCTTTGTGTGAGGGCAGGTGTCCTCCTGGAGACCAGATGTTGCTGGATATTTATTATTGTGATATTTACTGAAATTGTGATATTGTGTTATTTATTGAAAAAAAAAAAACTTTTTAGTCGTGTGGGTTAGTCCTTAGCATACACATTTAATCTCAAACAGTGAAGGAGTTAGTTTGTAGAAGGAAGCTCCCATGTTTGACAGTGATGTCTAATTGAGTGGCAGACAAAGTGATGAATCAGAGAAAGATTTGACAGAATAAGATATGTCCAACTCCCAGGAGAGAGACAAAGAGAGAGAGAGAGACAGAGAGAGAGAGAGAGAGAGAGAGAGAGAGAGAGAGAGAGAGAGAGAGACACGAGAAGAAGCAGTTTTACTAAGACAGTTATGCAAAGAAAGAACAAGCTAGACAGAGGTAAAGACAGACCAAGCCAGAGAATGAGAAGAAGTTAGAAGATTAGAACAGATTGCCGGAGTTAGTCTGAGGCCAAGCAGGGCAAAATGTCAGAGGCCAAGAGAGAAGCCAGATTGAATCAGTCAGCTTGGAGAGGAGTCTTGAGCCAGAACAGCTGAGTTGAATCAGACAGCCAGAGTTTGGAAAGAACAAATGTATTCAGCAGTAAGTCTCAGAGGCTGAAAACATTCTCAGCCTAGATTAGATTGTACTAAGGCTAGAAGCTTCCAGGACTAGGCCTAGGTTAGTCAACGGAGTCAGTAACCCTCCAAGACAGCAATTACGTCAGACAGACAAAGATACTTTTACAGCCAGGGGCCTTGAGTCCCTTTGGAGCTGGAGTTCCAGGCATTTGTAAACCAAGTGAGGTAGTAACTGGAAACAAACTCAACTCCTCTGGAAGAGGAGCCCTCTCCAGGCCTCTAGTTTTTAAATTTTTTATGCCGTTCAGGGATATTTAAGGTTGTTTTGTGTTTGGGTTTTTGTTGTTGTTTTGTTTTTTGTTTGTTTGGTTTTGGTAGTAAAAGCTTTGTGTGATCCCAGGATGAACTTTGGGACAGTAGACCTAACTGACAGTTTGAAGGAGACCTTCCACTTGGTCTGTACAGCCCTGCAGGTCCAGCGGCATTCCTTGAATGAGTGGCCACTGGGACCTCAATGTGGAGTCTGTGAGAGGTGTCACCAACAATTACAGAATGCAGCTGAGGTCCCCACCATTGATGCAAAGCCATGGCCTCACTCATGACAACGCGTGGTTTTTTTGTCAGGAGAACCTGTTCTAGCCTTGTGCAAAGGTCCCGGGGAAACTCCGGCTCTGGCGGCCATGTTGCCGTCTATGCTTTGTCTGAGCCACTCAACAAGGAAGCTCGCTGTCAAACTGTAGCCATTCCTGGAATGAGTTACTCATACCTGCTCCATTCTAGTTTAGCCACTGGCCTCCGAGTAATGCAGAATGCCCTGGTGAGGAGAGCCGGGTTTCTGACTGGGACAACACCTTGTGAGGCTGGGGTGCTGGCATCCAGGGTGCATTCAGCGCTCTGAGTCACAAAGCAGTGCTTCTGTAATTAGGATAGGTATGGTGACAAAAGGGTGGAAATGGGACATCACCTGCCATGACTAAGCCCTAAGGACTTACTCACCAAGTGAGTGCCTCTCATCTCCCTGACTTGGGGCTCTCCTCCTAGGGATGCAGGGAGCACTGCCTCTGAAGCAGGGAGCACTGCCTCTATAAAAGGATGCAGCAGTGTTTTCCCGCCACAAGTCAGTTTGAAGTTTTTTCTTTTAAGATTTATTTTGTGTGTGAGTAGGTATACACACCATGTGCACACGGTAGCCAGACAGAGGCGTGCGATTCCACACCTCCTGGAACTGGAGTTTCAGATAGTTTTGAGGCACCCAACATGGCTCCTCCCTGCTGCACCAAACCTCCAGCTCCAATTTTAAATCCTATATCACTTGATTCGTGGAAAAAAGAGGATTCCGACGTTGACCAGGGTGACAGATACCGACTAAACTTGCCTATTGATTAGAAAAGTAGCTAATTCATTGAGGAATGTGGATCTTAGCTGACTAAGCTTGGTCGCGCTGGTCTTAGTCTATGACATTCAGTAGAAAAAGCTAATGGGACACACCTGGACCTCTGTGAGGCCAGAATTACCAAAAGCTAAATCATTTCCTTAGAGGATCCACTGTGTTATCTGGTCCCGTAGGGCCCTGTGTGTCCTGACAGGGTAAAATAAAGGATGGAAAAGAGGACCTGAAGGCTGCAGGTCTGGTCGCTCGTGGGTCACATTGGAGAGTTCAAGGTTTGAGTTTGTTTTAGAAGCTCAGTGTGGTGGCACTTGCCTTTCATCCCAGCACTCAGGAGATAGAGGCAAGTGAATTTCTGTGAGTTGGAGACTATCCTGGTCTATATTGTAAATTCTAGGCCACCTAGGGCTGAATTTCTCTCTCTCTCTTTTTATCTGTCTTTCTATCATCTGTCTATCATCTATCTATCTATCTATCTATCCACCCCTCCCTCAGTCTCTCTATCTGGCTGACTGGAGGGCCTTCCCCTTTTATAGACTGGATGCTATTCAGTCTGGGAATCATTAATAAAAGCCAACTACAAGTCTGAAACCCATTGTGTTCTTGCATACACACCTCTCTTCGCTCCTGCTGGTGGCATGTCTGGATCAGGCTCCCGTACTATCTGAACAGTTGATAGTCTTTCCAAGCTTTAGGATGGCATTCAGAAGTTCTTTCTCCACAGAGCCTTCCTCCTCACCAGGATGGCCACCCTCACTTGCCTCCAGAACCGGCCAGCGTCTCTAGAGGTGCTCATACTGGGGCTTACGTTACTGGGGCAAAATGTTTACGTTACTAATACAAAACCAAAATCTTTCCTATTTATCCAGTCTCAAGAGTCTTTCTGCACACTTTAAATGTGTGTGTGTGTGTGTGTGTGTGTGTGTGTGAGAGAGAGAGAGAGAGAGAGAGAGAGAGAGAGAGAGAGAGAGAGAGAGATTTGCTCATGCCTTCAGTCCCAGCATTCAGGAAGCAAAAGCAGGCAGATGTCCAGTTGGAGGTCAGCCTGGTCTACAGAGCAAGTTCTAGGCCCAATCAGAGTTACATAGTGAGACCCTATCTCCAAAACCAAAACAATACTAAAATGAAATACATGTTTACTTTGTTTTCGGGGGACGTGTGGAAGTTAGAGGACAACTTGTGCCTGTTGGTTCTCTCCTTCTAGGATGTGGGTCCTGGGTATTGAAATCTTATCTTCATGGTTGGCAGCAAAACCTTGAGGTTCACCCACTGCACCATCCCACCAGTCCTGGTTGCTTTATTTTTATGATATGGGTTGCAATTACTCCCAAGGCTAAAGCACATTCTTCTCCCTTTTGTGCCATTTAGAGACCTGGCTATCTTGTCACAAGTAATTAGTGACCAGGTAGCTACAGTGAATCTGATCAATAGTTCTCCACTGTAGCCCAGGTTGGCCGCCTCTAACAGGCACTCTTTCTGTGCTAGCCTCCCAAGTGCTAGAAACGGTGAGTCGGTACAACCGACCAAACAGCTCTTCAGTAACCCTTTCCCACATCTTAATTTGCTATGGACAAGCATTCTTTTTTTTTTTTTTTTTTTTTTTTTTGAGACAGGGTTTTTCTGTGTAGCCCTGGCTGTCCTGGAACTCACTCTGTAGACCAGGCTGGCCTCGAATTCAGAAATCTGCCTGCCTCTGCCTCCCAAGTGCTGGGATTAAAGGTGTGTGCCACCACTGCCCGGCATGGACAAGCATTCTTAAAAGATTTGTTTTTATTATTTGTTTTTTTTTTTAAAGGTTTATTTTGATTTTGATTATAGTGTAACTATCTTCAGACACACCAGAAGAGGACATCAGATTCCATTACAGATGGTTCTGAGTCGCCATGTGGTTGGTGGGAATTGAAATCAGGACTTCTAGAAGAGCAGTCAGTGCTCTTAACCACTGAGCCATCTCTCCAGCTCCTTTTTTGGTTATTTTTAAGTGTGTGTATATCTGTGCACATGTATGCAGGTGCTGTCAGCGACCAGAAGAGGGCGACAGATCCCTTGGATGAGAGTTACATGTAGTTGTGAGTCACTTCATGGTGCTGGGAACTGAACTCGGGTCCTTTGAAAGATCAGTACATTCTGAGACATCTCTCCACTCCCCTACCAGCGTTTGAAAACCAACCTCCCATTTGAACTTAGGCTCAGCCTCCTCACTAGAAAGCCACAAAGTAGACATGGTCAGACCTCAAATTTGCATGCTTCTTTTTATTACAGCTGGCTCTCTGTATGTGAGCTTATTCACCATAGCAACTATGGGGAGGTCAAAGGACAACTTTCAGAAGCCAGTTCTTCTCTTTCTCCATGTTGGACCCAGGGATAACTCAGGTTTTCAGCCTTGGGGTCTGGCACCTTTACCCCTGAGTTATCGCCTCAGGCCTAGCCTGTCTCTTTGGCCATCACCGTTGGCTAGCAAGAGACACTGTCAATGACACGATGTGAGTTCCTTGACTTTTCCTAAAGCTAGATTTGCCCTTAGATTTCATGGTGATGAGAGCCAATAGAATCCCTAGTTAACTAGCTAAACCGAGCATGGTGGCACATACTTTTAATCCCAGCACGTGGGAGGCGGAGCTGGTGGATCTCTGTAAAAGAACAGGGCTTTTCTATGCCCACCTTAGGTCTGAAATAATGATGCATGGATCTTGTGTATTTATTAAAAAGCTTCTTGCACTATGTATGGTAGAGGGTTGGTATAGTGCTGCTTGTATTTAAACACTAAGTACTGGCTCCCAGGTTCTGGTTGTCTCTGCCCACCTGCGAGCAGACCCTCATGTACGCCAAATGATGCTACATAAACCTTGCTCCCCAATTTAACTGGTCCATAAAAGGCTAAAGGCTGTGATTGGACAGTGGAGGGAGAAAAGTGGGACTTGAGGACTGAGGGGTTTCAAGAGAGACAAAATGGGGAAGGAGAGAGGATAGAAGGGTGAAGGAGGCCACTATGAGAGGAGATGGACCACGAGCACGTGTCCAAGAGAAAGAGCAAGTAATTAGGGACATGTGACTGGGACGTAAGTCAGAATATCTCCGAAACTTGCCCAATCTTGTATATAAAATACCCGGGTTGTGTGTCTCTTATACAGGCTAACTAGAACTATAGCTGGGCAGAGTTCTCATCTATTCTAACCTGACCATTTTGGCCTGACCTTCTTCCCAGCAACTTCCTAGCCATGTGGCATTACCTGCTGTCTTAGTTAGGGTTTTAGTGCTGTGAAGAGACACTATGACCAAGGCAACTCATAACGACAATAATTAGTTGGAGCTAGCTTACAGGTTGAGAGGTTCAGTTCATCATCATCAACTCAGGAGAATGGCAGTATCCAGGCAGGCATGGTGCAGGAGGAGCTGGGAGTTCTATGTCTTCATCTGAAGGCTTCTAGGAGAAGACTGGCTTTCAGGCAGCTAGGATGAGGGTCCTAAAGCCCATGCCCACAGTGACACACTTCTTCCACCAAGGCCACACCCACTCCACCAAGGCCACACCCACTCCACCAAGGCCACACCTCCAAATGTGCCACTCCCTGGGCCAAGCATATATCAACCACCACACCCCATTGCCTCAATCTGGCTGCTTTTGCTCCATCAGTCCTCTCATGGCAATTCTCCCATGATGACTGCTCTTGGCCACACTCCCTCTCTTCACAGGGATCAGACGTCTGTCTTAACTCTCCTCTCCTGCCCAGCTACAGGCTAATCAGCTCTTTATAAACCAATCAGATGTGACAGAGAACAATTTTTACCCATCTTTGAGACAGGAGTGCTGGACAATGCCAAAGTACCGAATGCAACCAGATCTGTGAGCACAGTAACCAGCATCTGAATACACAGTGCACAAAACAGATTTCCCAACAGATCTCTGGGAGTTTGAGGCCCGCCTGTTCTACTTGTAACTGCACATTGTCTCAAAAGAAAACAATAGCAACAACCACGAACAAACACATTAACCAAACCCGGAAGCCACAACTAGTTCAAGTTGGTCTAAGAAGGACAAAGATCTTTGCATCCCTAAAGTGGAAAAGAATTGTTCTTTTCTCTAGTCCCTTAACACCCATACCACACAACCATCCCTTAACATCTGCTCACACAGACTAGCTAGGACAAGTTCCTAGAAATACTGTTCCTCTGACCGAGTTGTGGTCACCCACCTATCATCCCACGTTGGTCCATACCGAATCAGTTTATGTTCACCCAGTTTTCTAGATCTTACTTTTACTCGTGTGTTTGTGTGTGTGTGTGTGTGTGTGTGTGTGTGTGTGTGTGTATGCACATGTTCTGGTGTCTGCGGAGGCCAGGAGAGAGCATCACATCCCTGGGAGCTGCAATTAAACAGTTGTGAGCTGCAGGACAGGAGGGCAGCAAAGTGCTCTACCAGCTGAGCCATCTCCCTGTCCCCAGGATCCTGTTATCAAACAAGCCAACCTCAGATCATTTTCCTTGGAACCTGAGGGTATGATTTCACCTCTGACACTCTTCCTGTGTTTCCAGAATTCTTTCAGCCAAGTATTTTAAGGAGGGAATATTTGTTAGAAACAATCTAACAATGAGTCAGGGCCCATTTTTCTTATGAAGTGCACTTTATTAATCCAGGGGTGCAGCACTGAACCACCAGAGGCCTCCTGCTAGGGTAAACTAAAGACAATGAAGCAAGGATTATGAGCTGCTTTGGGGTGCAGGATGGGACGAAGGGCATGGGGGAAGAGGACTTTCTTCTCATGGCTCTTTTAGTTTTAAATAGTAAAACACTCTCCTTTATAAGTTTCTCCTGAGTCTTTTTTTTTTTTTTAAAGATTTATTTATTTATTTTATGTATGTGAGCACATTGTAGCTGTCTTCAGACACACCAGAAGAGGTTGTCTGAACATTACAGATGGTTGTGAACCACCATGTGGTTGCTGGGAATTGAACTCAGGACCTCTGGAAGAGCAGTCAGTGCTCCTAACCACTGAGCCATCTCTCCAGCCCTCTTCTGAGTCTTTTTTTTTTTTTTTTTTTTTTTTTTTGGTTTTTTTGAGACAGGGTTTCTCTGTTTAGTCCTGGCTGTCCTGGAACTCACTCTGTAGACCAGGCTGGCCTCGAACTCAGAAATCCGCCTGTCTCTGCCTCCCAAGTGCTGGGATTAAAGGCGTGCGCCACCACCGCCCAGCTCTTCTGAGTCTTAAAACAACTCTTGGTGGGGGTGGTGAGATGGCTCAGTGGGTAAAGGCACTGGCCACCAAGGCCTGAAGACCTGAATTGAAGCCTTCGAACTCCCACGGTAGGAGGCAACTGAGGCCCTTAGTTGCCCTTTGACCTCCACCCTGGGCACTGCTGAGTGTGTCAAATAAATAAATACAACTGAAGAATAAATTCAAAACGTGAAGTAAAAATTGTAGAATGGAAGGACTTGGAATGTGTATTAAGGGGGCTCACGGTCTTAGAGAAAAGTTTTCCCTAAGATGCTGAGCCCAGCCCCAGTGTGTATGTTCTTAAACAAGCATTCCCATGGTTACAGGCCAAGGAGTAGAAAGGGGATTGGGAAAGGCTGACTCTTAGTTGGTGAGGAAGGACTGATGCAGGTGAAGGAGTCAGAAAGACCATACATTGCTAATTGCCTTTTGAGTTTCTGCTCTTTTACAGATTTTCTCTTTTTATTGTGGCGGGAGAATTATTTGACAGTGATCGTGTAAGACCCAATGTGGAGCCACACAGCTCTGAGGTAGCCATCCTAGCATTAGAGTCGGCCGCCATCTCTGTGAACTTTGGGACTGGGTTAATTTTGGTGCATGTGTGTTTGTGTGCATGCTCGTGCGTTTAAGTCACAAGTCCTTCACTTTTTGTTTTATTGAGATAGCCTCTTGCCAGGCGGTGGTGGCGCACGCCTTTAATCCCAGCACTTGGGAGGCAGAGGCAGGTGGATTTCTGAGTTCAAGGCCAGCCTGGTCTACAGAGTGAGTTCCAGGACAGCCAGGACTACACAGAGAAACCCTGTCTTGAAAAACCAAAAAAGAAAGAAAGAAAAAAAAAAAAAAAAAAAAAAAAAAAAGAGACAGCCTCTCACCGTGTGGTCCTGGCTGGCCTGGAACTTGCTGCATACACCAAAATGGCCTGGAACTCAGAGACCTGCATCCTGTGTGCTAGGATTAAACCCACGGGTAGAGCTCAGGAGAGTTTTAATGAAAAAGAAGAAAAATAATAAAACAAATATTTAGAGTCAAAGTCAGAGAGAGTCCTTGTTTTGTTGAACTCAATTTAGCGATGCTTAAAGGACAGGCCAGGGACTGTTGACTTCAAACTCGTTAAAATAGCTGGAGATTAAGGTGCAGTAAATGCAGTGCCTCTGGGATGTCTGATCCAAATTTGTTTTTAATGACATAATTGTCGAATGTTACATCTGAGATTACATCCCGGGGAACTGGCTACTCGTGAGGTTATGCTACAGAAAACTAATTTTCCGTGTCAAAAAGGAAAATAAGGGTGGCTCTAACGTTTTAAGGGTGAGGATGAGGAGGGGGAGGAACATGAGTTGAGCTCGGTCTTGTGAAAATGACCAGGAAAGGCTGGTGACTGCAGATGAGGCTTTCAATGGCTCTTAAATCACTACAAGGACAAGCTGCGACATCTTCTCAGGGTATTTATTTGCCCATTTTAGAGGTTAAAGGTCCCTCCCAATCATGCAAACCAGGTCATGCTAAATAAATCAAGAACATCGGTCAAGAAACAAGTGGGTGATGCCCACGTGCAGAATAAAAGATAAGGAGACAGGTGTCCTATGTAAATGTTTATGTTTCATATTGTAAAAGAACAAGACGTGAAATTCTTATTTGTTCCTCATTTTTTTTTTTCTTTTAGAACTAAAAGTAATTGCAATATCATCTTCCTCTAGGGCCTTCCCTTCCACAATTAATCTTTCCACACCTTCCCTCCCAGGATTATTCCCCCAAGCTTTACAACAGTTGACTAATTCACAACATTTCTGCTTCAAAGCTTTCAAAACACTGCGGATGGGGGCCGGCGCGCTGGGAGGGATTGCTTGGCTCCACAAGCCACGCCCTTTCTTTCTTAAAAATTGGTTATTTTTGTAGTACGTTATTACCATCTATCAAGAAAACACCCCTGTAAGGAAACTTAAATTTCCTTGCTTCACTTAACTGGTAAATTCTGAACTATTTACTTAGGATGTTGAACACCTATACTTCAGTGTAAATAAAAACATAAGGTTTGGACCCTGAGAGTTTATTCTCTACTCTCTCAACTGTAGTAGCACCCAGGTCCTGGATACCAGAGCCAATCTAGCAATTGAAAGTCTCACCAGCCGTTCGGGCAGAGGAAACGCTTTCAAAATATATCATTCATCTTCGATGGCAGTTTAATCCATATATCCTTTATAGGCATCATCAAGTATTGGTGCTTAAGATCTCAGTCACGAGAGGTAAGCTTTTAAATTTATAGGTGCACGGCGCGCGTGGAGGGGCATAGGAACCTTTTCTTCTATTTATTATTTATTTATTTATTTTTCTTTTCTTAGAACAAAAGCCAGCTTGAGTACACTTCAAAGTCTGGGAGTTGCTGTCTGACAGGCAGGCAGCCTTTGAGAAATGCCGCTTAGTGCATTAAATTAACCGACTCCTGGCCAAATCAGATTCAAGGAGAAAAGTATTTCCCATGCCTCGAGAGTGACAAACGGAATTACGAGGCACGCTTAAGCAGACTGTCAAACTTTTATGTTTACTTTTTCCTTTTTTTTTTTTTTTTCTTTTTTTTGAAAACGCAGATGGAAAAGTCGGGTCTGTGGCAGCCGTGTGTGCAAGGAGAGGCTCACCTGTACACACACACACCACAGGCGCGGGTCTTTCCCGGGCTGTCCGCGCTGGGGGAGGGGATGGGTGGACATCGCTAGACCTTTGTCCTGGGGGCCTGGGGAGGGACGACTTTCTGGCAGCTTCCGAAGCCACCTGCGCTCCGGGAAGCCACACACCGTGTGGCCCTCCCGGGGTCGCCCTGGGGCGAGCTTTGGGGGCGGGGTAGAGCACCGGCGGCTCCACCAGGACGGCGGGTGGCACACACTCTGGCTGGGATGGGGCGAGCCGTGGCTCTGTGGATCCAGAGTGGGAACCCCGACTACTAGGTCAGCTCTGGGGCAGGCCCGGGGTGAAGCGGGGCCGCCTGCGCTCGGCCCCGCCGCGTCCGCACCGCCACCGTGAGGCCGAGCCGGGGACGGTGCCCCGTGGAGGTGGCGCCGCCGCTTCGCGCTCCGTCTCCCCGCCGCCGCCGCCGCCGCCGCGCCGGGCTCGGGCGGGGGCATCCGCTCCGGTCTCCCCGCGCTTTCGCGCTCCCGCTTCGCGTGCGGCGGCTCGAGCCGGGGAGGGAGCGAGGGAAGGGGTGGAGGTGGCGGGGGGGAGGCCGAGGGGCGGATCCTGCCTGGGGGCTGATCCCTCCCTCCCCTCGGCCGGGCTCCGTGGCGGCAGCGGTGGCGGCGGCGGTGGCTCCATTCCCCCTCCTCCCCCGGGAGCGGCGGCCGGGCCGGGGGAGACGGAGCGGAGGGCCGGAGCGGGAGGAGGCCGCGTTCCCTCAGCCGGGCCGCGCACCGAGCTGCTCGCTGGCCCGGCCAGCCCGCGCTCTCACGGAGCCCCCCGAAGCGAGGGGCCCGGCCGGCGGCTGAGGTAAAATGGGGGCGGCGGCGGGGCCAGAGCGAGCGGGGGCGGCGGGGACCGACGGAGAGCGAGCGCTGCGCGCGAGGGGGCGGCCGGGGCGCACAGGGGTGTCCCGATGGGGCGCGGGGGTGACGCGCGAGCTTTCCCCTGGAGCGAGGGCGGCGACGAGGCCAGGGAAAGCGCGCGAGAGGGAGCTGCAAAGCGAGGACCCCCTCCCGCACCCGCCATCTTGTTTCTCCCCGGTCCTGGCAGCCGAGCGGCTAAGCCCCGCCCTCCCCGTGCTCTCCTATTGGCCGGGCTAGACCAGAGTTCCGCCCCTAGGGGGGCCGCTCTTGGCGCACGGGTTTCCTCTTGACGGACAGGTCTGGCGGCCAATAAGTGATCTCATTTCTGCGTCCCTCCCCTCCCCCTCGTTCGCTGGCGCTCGCTTTCTCTGAGTGGGTCGGACTCCGCGTCTGTCTGTGGTGCGCTTAGCCTCCGGGGATTGTTTTTGGGGAGATGTTTCTCTCTTTTCTCCTTCGAAGGGGTGTCGTGAAGATTCCACTGGAAGAGGTGTCCCTTTAAAGGGGCAGGGACCTTGTCTGGAGTCTTCCCTGGTCTCATGAGTGTCTTGTGTGGCGTGCAGGGCGGGTTCCGTCCAATTGTTGAAACTCCTCATTCGGGGGCCAGGGTGAGGTGGGCGAGTTGGGGCTCACGGGCCGCTAAGGATGTCCCTGGAGGGGAGTTTGGGGGGTACTCGGCAGGGTGTGTATGGGAAGAGTTGTGTACGTGAGGAAACTCCCGCCAAAAAAAAAAAATTAACCACCCTGGTCTAGTTGTTAGCTCCTTGTAGGCGAAACTCTTCGTCCCGTCCCACCCCACCCCAGTAGCCCAGCCCGATCCGACGGGTCTGCTCCCTGCGATCGCCCGAACGACCCCCGGGTGAGGGTGGAGACGATTTCTGAGACTACTGAATGGAGCTCTAGTAGACTCTTCAAAATTGATACTGAAGTATGTGTTTCCTCTCCAGAGGCTGCTTGCCTTTGGAGAATTGGGGAATCGAGTCTGTTGGCTGGGACTACTGGGACCTTGAGGTTTGTACGCAATCTGGTGCCCCCCAGGGCTTCGGGAAGTTGAGCCAGAAGTGCGGTAAAGGTCCTGTGTCCTTTAGCTCCAGATGGTGGTGTGTGCCTGCCTCACGGTGCTCCTCTTCAGCCAGGTTAGCTGAAGTCACACCTTGGGGCTGAGAGAGGCCTTTACACTGTGGTTGTCAATAATGACTTATTGATCCTCCTTAAGAAGTAGACATTTTTGCCCTTGCTTTAGTTTTAAAATTTTTATGTGCGTGGCTATGTTGCCTGATACATGCCTGGTTCCCCTGGGAATCCAGAAAAGGGCTTTCGATACCCTGGAACTGGAGTTACAGGCAGTTGTGATCCACAGTGTGGGTGCTGGGCATCAAACCTAGGTCCTCTTAATTGCTAAGTTATTATTTTTCCAGCATATATATATTTATAAACAAATTTATGTGCATTGGTGTTTTGCCTTCATGTATGTCAGTTAGGGTGTTAGGTTCCCCGAAACTGGAGGTACAGGCAGTTGTTAGCTGTCATGAGAGAGTTAGGAATCGACCCTGGGCCCTCTGGAAGAACAGCCAGTGCTCTCAACTGTGCCGAGCCATCTCTCCAGGCCTATGAACATTTATCTTTTTTTAAGGGAGAGTCTCATTATGTGCTGTAGTTGGAAAAACTGTGTAGATACGGTTGGCCTCCGATTCCACAGAGATAGGCCTGCCTCTGCTTCCCAAGTACTGTGCTGGAAAGTGTGCCACGGTTTTATTGATGCAGCGGGGAGGCAGAGAGATTCACAACTTTGTCCAGGTTACGTAGCACCAAGATTAGAACCTAGATTGTTGCAGAACGTCGTTGTAGAGGTCAAGGCGACTCCATGGTGTTTGTGGCCTCTCTCAGCTTGGCTAGGAAATCTGGATTCACATCAGCTTTGGTTGAGTCACACATTTTCTCATGGCTGAAATGGAGATGATGTCTGCAGTTTCCTGAGGTAGTTGTGAGAAATACTATGAAAAAAAGGCCATTGTAGTTTGTTAAAAGTATGCTGAATATAGTCATCTTATCTTAAGTCTTCCTGGCGAGGACGGCCTTGGTAACCCTCTGCCGCTGCCCCTTAGGGTCAGAGAATGCTGGGGGAAGCACCCAAGGGTAGATTAGATACAAGTATTGTGGGAGAGAGATTTCTGAGGTAATTGTACACGGAGAATTTACCTCAGATACCGCCCCAATCAACTTGTCCTTGAGTCCAGTGGAGATCTCAGACAGGCTACTTAAAATGTAAAAGATTTCTTAGAGGCATTTGAAGGGTTTGCTGTGTTTGTGGTTGGAAATGTCCTAAGCAGTTATCACTGCCTTCTGCCGGAAGTACCCTGCATATTATATTATTTATAGTCTGAAGCGTTTCAGATGTCTTTACTCTGAACAGGGCCGAAAGATAGGCCTCTAGCCATGAGATGTCTCAGGAGATGCTTTAGATCTGTGATTTTTTTTTTTTTTTTAAATTTAGATACAGGTTCTCACTATATATATATCCCTGCCTGGTCTAGAACTTACTCACTGAAGTAAGCACACCTACCTGTCTTCACCTCCCAAGTGCTGGGATTAAAGGCTTGCACCACTACAGCTAACACTGCACTGGTGACATTCTGATCCTCCGATGGAACTCATCTGTCTATAAAGCTTGATAAAGCTTATAAAGTGGATGATATTCTTAATTGTCACCAATATTATCTTTGTCTCCCCTTTTTAAAAAAACTAAAGAAAAACAAAACAAAACAAAACACCCCATTATAACTAGGCATAGTAACCTACATTCTGAGTTCTAGGACAGCCAGGGCTATGTAGAGAGACCCTGTTCTCAAAGGGTCTCAAAGAAACAGACAAGCAGCATGGTCTTGTTTTGTTGTTGGCTTTGGCCTCAAGTAATCATTCTGACCTAGTATCTTGTCTTCTGAAGCCTTAAGCGTTATCTTTCCCATAATTACCTGTTTCGTTCACTACATGCATCATTATAATACTAGACCTTATCTTGTGTCATATAAAGATCTGCGTTCATTTCCGTCCCCTAAGTGGGATAAGACTCCTCGAGGATAGGGATCCTAATGGTTAATGTCAGGACTGGGGAAATGACCCAGTGGATAAAGCGCTTACCGTGTAAGCCTGGAGAACTGAGTTTGATCCCCAGCACCCACCTAAAAGTCAGGCGCCAAGTGGGTTTCTAAGTCCTCCAGTGTTGGGTGTGGTGGATGGGCCTCAGACTCACAAGAAACCTAACTTTGTGTTTGTCAAAGGCCTGGCCATGGATTCTTAAACATATTTATATCAATTTTTATCTACTTCTCTCTTGGGAGAGAGAGAAAAGGTAAAAGGGGGAGATGCCGTGGGTTTGGAATCAAGAAAGCACAGCCCTGAGGGCTGGCAGTTAGAGTTAAGAACAGTCCAGATCGGCCGGGCGGTGGTGGTGCACGCCTTTAATCCCAGCACTTGGGAGACAGAGGCAGGCGGATTTCTGAGTTCGAGGCCAGCCTGGTCTACAGAGTGAGTTCCAGGACAGCCAGGACTACACAGAGAAACCCTGTCTCGAAAAACCAAAAAAAAAAAAAAAAAAAAAAAAAGAACAGTCCAGATAAAACATAGTAATAACTCGGGGTTATTGATAAAAGATAGATTTTTTTTTATAACATAGAGGGTATTTGACCAGCTCTAGTGCTGATTAAGGCTTATTGCAAATCAAAGAAACCGCACAATGAACTTAACTAAGTTCTACAACAGTTTGGGGACAGAGACACGTAGATCCCAGCTGCTCATTGACTCGCTGATGTAACTGAAGCCCCAAACTCCAGATTCAGGGAGAGATTTCATCTCAGAAAACATGAGATGGCTCCTCTGAGGAAGATGCCTGACTTGAGTCTCTGGCTTCTGTACGTGAGTGGGCAGGTGCACACACAGACACACCCATGTACACACACCACACATACAAACACAGAAGTAATGTAGGTCAGCCACCTAGCACTTCTGAGGGCTCACTTCTCTAGGGATCCGCGAAGCTCACATTCAGCTAGTAGAGAATAATAAACCTAGTAAGTGGGTAAGTTATGAGCTTAGAAGATGGTGTTACTAAAAATAAATAAATAAATAAATAAATAAATAAAAATAAAGTAGCCAGCCCATTGCTGGATGAGGTAAAAGATTTTGCCTCTCCCCCCCCCCCCCCCCAAGGTTTCTCTGTGTAGCCCTGCCTGTTCTGGACTCCATAACAATAGCAAAATTAGAGTTATGAAGCAGTAATGAAAATAACTGTGGTTGGGGTTCGCCACGACATGAGGAGCTGCATGAAAGGGCCGTAGTGTTAGGAAGGTTGGAGGGATATTGTTTAGACAGGAAACAGATCTTTTGGTGTCCATTTGAGTGGATGGAAGGGTGAATGAACGCACATAGCAACGGATATCCTGCTCACACTTCTGTGGCCTTCTCACCTCAGGCTTGTCTTCGTGGTTTCCAGTTGCCATGAGGAAGCCTCGCCGAAAGTCGCGGCAGAATGCCGAGGGCCGGAGATCCCCATCCCCATACAGTCTTAAGTGCTCGCCCACACGAGAGACCTTGACGTACGCCCAAGCCCAAAGGATTGTCGAGGTGGACATCGATGGCCGCCTACATCGCATCAGCATTTATGACCCTCTTAAGATCATCACTGAAGACGAGCTGACTGCTCAGGATATCACCGAGTGCAATAGCAACAAGGAAAACAGTGAGCAGCCCCAGTTCCCTGCCAAGTCCAAGAAACCCTCCTCGAAGGGCAAGAAGAAGGAGTCCTGTTCCAAGCATGCATCCGGCACCTCCTTCCACCTCCCCCAGCCCAGCTTTCGTGTGGTGGATACCGGCAGCCAGCCAGAAGCGCCCCCGTTGCCTGCTGCTTACTACCGCTACATTGAGAAGTCTCCGGAAGACCTGGATGCAGAGGTGGAGTATGACATGGACGAGGAGGACGTTGCCTGGCTAGACATGGTGAACGAGAAACGCCGAGCGGACGGGCACGGCGTGGTGTCGGCAGACACCTTCGAGCTGCTGGTGGACCGGCTGGAGAAGGAATCCTACCTGGAGAGCCGCAGCAGTGGGGCCCAGCAGTCACTGATCGACGAAGACGCCTTCTGCTGCGTGTGCCTGGACGACGAGTGCCACAACAGCAACGTCATCCTGTTCTGTGACATCTGCAACCTTGCTGTGCACCAGGAGTGCTACGGCGTGCCCTATATCCCAGAGGGCCAGTGGCTATGTCGCTGCTGCCTGCAGTCTCCCTCTCGGCCCGTGGATTGCGTCCTGTGCCCCAATAAAGGCGGGGCCTTCAAACAGACCAGTGATGGCCACTGGGCCCATGTCGTCTGCGCCATCTGGATCCCCGAAGTCTGCTTTGCTAACACCGTGTTCCTGGAGCCCATTGAGGGCATCGAAAACATTCCACCCGCCCGCTGGAAGCTAACTTGCTATATCTGCAAGCAGAAAGGCCTGGGTGCGGCCATCCAGTGCCATAAAGTGAACTGCTACACCGCCTTTCACGTGACATGTGCGCAGCGTGCTGGGCTCTTCATGAAGATTGAGCCCATGAGAGAAACCAGCCTCAATGGCACCATCTTTACCGTGCGCAAGACCGCCTATTGCGAGGCCCACTCTCCAAGCATTGCCACTGCCAGGAGAAAGGGCGACTCCCCACGGAGCCTCAGTGAAGTCGGTGATGAGGATGGGCCGAAAGAAGGTGGTGGGGAGGAGGAGCAGGAAGAAGCAGAAGAGGAGGGCCAGGAAGGCCAAGGTGGGGTGGGCAGCCCCCTCAAGGGGGTGTCCAAGAAGAGTAAGATGAGTTTAAAGCAGAAGATCAAGAAGGACCCAGAGGAAGCGGGCCGAGAGACACCCTCCATCACTGTCCCCATGGTCACTGTCCCACAGATACCCTCTTACAGGTGAGCCTCATGAGAAGGGCTCTTGTGGGACCCTTGCTTTGTTCTTCACAGTAGCCTAGGTCCTCCCTAAATCCGTCTAATGGATACCTGGTCTCTGTGTTCCCAAATGCAGCCTGGGCCTGGCTTGTGGTTTTGTCCCTGCCCTCAGAGCAATGTGTTTCCTTTGGTTCAGAGTGACATAAATTACTTGAAGTTGCCTGATAACATCGGAGACAGTGTAACTAGAGTGGCAGTTTTCCCAGTGGCACTAGATGGCCTTGTGGACAGGATAATTCCCCACTGTTAACTCTCCTAGGGATTGCTAGATGGTTATTATCTCTGGTCTGTGTATGTGCAGACTGGGTCCTTATACTGTCTCATCTCTGTGGCAATCCCAAGGGCTCTCACACAGGTGGGGAGCCTGTAAGTGTTTAACACTTGCCTTCTAAAAGTCTCTGATCTAGGAAAGATCGGGAACTTGTTATTTATGAGGGATGTATGTGGGTGGGGCGGTCTTCCTCCCTAAGAGTCCTCAGAGGGAGCACTGTACCTGTGTTAAACTGTCAGTTCAGTAGCTGGGGGTGCTGGCGGGTTGGGAGCTTGGCAGGAAAGATTTTCCAGCAGAGCCCACCTCAAGGCTGATTCCTTTAAAACATACACAGTGTTAGCTGGTTGTGGTGGTACACACCTTTAACCCTAGCCCTTGGGAGGCAGAGGCAGGTGAATTTCCAGAAGTTCAAGTCCAGCTTGGTCTACATCATGAGTTCTAGGCCAGGGAGGGCTGCACGGTGAGCCGGTGTCTAGAAAAAGAAAAGGAAAGGAAGGCGAGTGTACAGCCTTAGATGGAGGCGGAGGGAGTCTCGGAGGCTGTTCATCTAATGTAGTCCTTGCACCTTCTCCTACATTCCCAGATGAAGAACCACAGCCACGGGAGGTAAAGTTGTTCTCTCCTTTGTTCATTCAACGAGGTATTTATTGAGCACTTACTACACGCCACATCCTGCTCTAAGGTGGAAAGGGGCAGGTTCTGGGCTGTAAGTGCTAGGCTGTCTTGAGTCGAAGGTTATGGGAGCATCTGGCAGGTGGTAGGAAATTGGCACTGTGAGGGGAACAGGCAACCAGACCTGCCACACTGGGAAGGTGCCAGAACAAGATCGGGATGGGGAGGCTCTCATTTCGAGAACTTCAGCAACTCTGTGTCTTCAAGACAGAGCTGGTCTCGGCTACCTCTTTCTTGGGGTAACTGGATCAGTGCCTAGTCCCCATTTGTAGGGTGGCTGTGCCCTGCGGCTAGCTTTTGGTTGTCTGTCTTAGCTGTTTGAGCTGCCTTTCCCAGGAGCCAGATTTGCTGGCTAAGAAACACACCATGTAATACTTACGTGACCTTTGGTAAGCTGCCTAATTAATTGCTCTAAGCCTGGGTTTGTGAGCAAACTCACCAGATGGAGTTGAGGGAAATCTGAGTCAAATCCTTAGCACAGTACCTGGCAGGTAGTAAGCGCTCAATAAATGGTGGCTGCTGCTGCTGCTGCTGTTATTTTATCCCCGCCCCACCCGCACAAACGCTGTTGACCCCACCATGGCCAGGAGGCAGAGGGAGGGGCTGGCCTGCAAGTGGGCAGGTGTGCTTGGCATGGGTGCTGGTGGGGAAAGTCCTAGGTAAGCTTGGCTTTGGGGCAAGAACTTCTGACTGGAGACTGAAGGTGTGGAGTGGTAGTGCCCACCCTACTCGCCCCATCTTTCTTAAGTGTCACCTCGATTAGCTACGGTTAGCTCTCCTCCCGTGGAGTGGGGCAAAGAGATAACGCAGAGGAAAGCTGAGGGGCGCTGGGGCCTTGCTCACCTTGGGCGTGGACTGTGGCAGCGAAGAGGTCATGGGGTCAGATCCCACGTGGGGCCACTGTCTTCTCAGCTGTGTCAGAAGCGTTGGTGACCCAGCCTGTGGGGGGAGGACAGTGTTGCTGTCCGTGAAGGTGTTCATTGGATCCTTTCCTGTCCAGCCGCCATAGCTGTTACTAGTTACAACCCAGATCTTAGGACCTCACTTTGCTGGATACAGTTTTAGAGCTTCTACTCTGTGTTTATCTATGTTTAGATTTTTGTTGTTGTTTTCTCTTTTTTCCCTTTGATTCAAAATTTAGGCATTTTTTGGATGCTAAGAGTTTTTAAATGAAAAAATCCAGAGGCCAGCTGGCTATGGTGTTATATAGCTCTATAATCCCAGTTACTTGGGAGGTTGAGGCAGGAGGATCATAAGTACCAGGCCAGCCTGGGTAGTGTAGTGAGACCCCATCTCTCACGAGCATGCATGCACACACAAAACCCCTCAGAGGTCAGATTACTCTGAGGGGTTACATTTGGGGACAGAAAGCAGTAACCTGTCATGTTTTCTTTGAGCTTTGCTGTGGGCTACCCCAGGGTCTGGTGAGACCCTCAGCCACAGAAGGCAGGATCTGCCACGTAGCACGCAGCTCACTCAAAGCTTGTTTTCTTTGTTATCAAGAGGAGCACGGGCCTGTTTCTCAGCACCTGGACTGAAAGCATCTCAACGGCAGGCAATAGGGCTGTGCGAGGTTTGCTTCAGAAGATAAGTTCTGCAAGGCAGGGTGGAGAAGCAGGAGAAACATGCCTGCCCAGTCTGAGCTGCCTAACTGTTGTCTTTCCTCAGCCCTCCCCTGCAGCGAGGCATTTGGTCACTTCATTCTGTTTTCTTCTGTAAGGTTCAGAGATGAGCTGAGATCTGAATGGGATGTGTAGCTCGAGCTTCCACTGACCTGTCTCTCACTCCCCTGTGCCTCTACCCAAGGTTGAACAAGATCTGTAGTGGTCTCTCCTTTCAGAGGAAAAACCAGTTTATGCAGCGGCTTCACAACTACTGGCTACTGAAGCGGCAGGCTCGGAATGGCGTGCCCCTCATCAGGCGCCTACACTCCCACCTACAGTCCCAGAGAAATGCTGAGCAGGTAGGTACGGTGACTTGACAGCTTGTGGAGGAAGCTGAGGGGAAACAAGAAGATGATGGAGGTGGAATGGTGCTCTTCCTCCTCCTCCTCCTTCTTTTCCTCCCAGAGACTCCCAGGAAACCTTTACAATAGCAGATCACCCCCTGAGTGATCTGTCCAGAACAGTGTACTGGCACCAGAGAGATCTTCAGACCTGGCAGGGGCCCCTCTTGAAGGAAGATGTTTTGCATGGTTCATGCACTGCAGATAGTGTCAGAGAACACTAAACTTCATCTGTGTGCCATTAAGGAATGAAAACAAAGCCATTTCCTCTTGAATTAATTTGGCCAAACTTCACCTCTTTACTTTCCTCCCTGTGTCTCCCATCTGTCTGGTCTATCTGTAGTCTGTCTGTTGTTGCCTTCTGTGTGTGTGTGTTTTGTCCATCGTGCCTATGAGTTATGCCTGTGTCTGATGTCTGCCCTGCCTGTTCCTAACAGGGTTTCCCTCTGTATTAGTTGAACAGCACAGAAACAATGGGATGGGGACTGAATGAGAGATTCTGGTTGTTTGAGATTTCTTTTGTGTGTATGAGTATTTGATCTGCATGAATGTCTGTGTACCATGTAGGTGTCTGTTGCTCACAGAGACCAGAGGAGGGAGTTGGCTGACCTGGGACCAAAATGATAAATGCTTGTTAACTACCATGCAGTTGCTGGGAACTGAATCCTGTTCCTCTACAAGAGCAGCCATTCTTAAGTCTTCTGCCGTCTCCAGCCCAAATGAGGGACTCCTTATAGAAAAATTTGACAGTTTTATAAGGAAGTCATCGTACCCTGACCTAGAAACACCCAATCCTGCAAATAGACCTTAACAAACCTAACAAACCACATGTAGTTTTTAAAATTCATAAGTTTTCTACCATAGTGGATATTTAAGGTCACTTCTAACCTGTTGACTACTTTCAGCAAATGATTATCACAGACACAGACACAGAGACACACATACACGACTGTGTCAAAGACATGGGAGAGAACATAACAAGATGAAAGCTATGCTTAGGTTGTAAAAGTTGATTGCATAGGAAATCCAAGTCCAGTAAGGTTGATTACTTTGTTCTCTTAAAGACAGGCTAAACAAACAGGCTGAGTACATAGTAGGACAGCAGATTGAATACATAGTCTTAAATGATCTCAAAGCATATTATTAACTGGGCTGTAGAGTTTGCCAGAAGTTTAATCTCTTTGAGGCCAAGAGATATTTTTGTTAAAAAATGTATTGTTACAAGGCTTGACTCAAGGATAAACTCCAGGACAGAGTGAACAGCCAGCCAGCCCAGTGTCACGTTATATTGACAAAGCCCTCCAGATGTCACAGAAGAGGTGGCTGGGTGAGAGCAGAGTGGCCCAATTGTGTAAAAAAAGAAAAGGCGCCCTTTGCCCTTAAGCACTTCACAGTAAATATGCAGTTGTCGGTCTAACCCATAGTCTGCAGACTGCGGCACACTACATGCTGAGTGTTTTCTGCTCCTAGTTGGTCCCTTCCCGTTGCCCACACCATCAGTTAATCCTTCCTCACCTGCTCCATCCCATCTGCCTTCGGGTCCTCCCCCCACCCCACCCCCACCCCGCTGCTGCAGAGAAGCACAAAGTTCACATGACCTATGACTTGAGCATCCTGTTTGCTCGCTCTGCCTGACCTCTGAGTCACAGGCCGCTCTGTCTGAGCCTTCCTTGAAGTCTCTGCAGCGCTAGCAAGTCCTTCCTCATGCTGTCACCTTGACCCTGTCCCACAGTGACTTTGTGGATCTCTGTGTCCACAGGTTTCTATGCATCTTTACAGCCTTTTGATTTCTTCTTGTGTGCACGTGTGTGTGTGTGTGTGTGGGGGTGCATGCAGTGTACATACATCTTGTGTGTGGGATGACATGTCGATACTTGGTGTCTTCTAGACACTGTTTCTGAACTTTGAACTCAGTGATTGGCTAGACTGGCTGGCCAGCAAGCTGTAGTGATTATCCCAGCACTCCACCTTTTCCTGGAGATTTGAACTCGGTCTTCAGGCACTTCACCCATGTTCCTCTGCTTCTCGTCCTTTAGGGACAACACTTGCTGCAGCTTCACTTGTCTGTGTATGTGTGCACACACTGTTGGTTGTTGCCTGGTGTTTGTGGCACACCCCTTTAACTCCAGTACTTGGGAGGCAGAGACAGTGGATCTCAGTTCCAGGACACCCAGAGCTGTTACACAGAGAAACTCAGTCTCAAACAAACAAACCAAAAAAAAAAAGTTTTTTTTTTTTTTTGTTTTTGTTTTTTAAATTTGTGTGTGTATCGTGTATGTGTGGGGAGTGTATGTCCTAAGAGCAGGTACCTCAGAGGCTGGAGGAGAGTTCTCTCAGTGTTCTCTATCTCATTTATGACCCAGGCTTTGATTTCTTGAAGCTGTTACATTCCTGTGTTGCAAATGCTGAGCTTCTGCCTTCCGTCAGCAGCAGTGCCCTCTTGTAGGACAGGAGTCACTGATTTTTTTTTTTTTTTTTTTAAAGATCTATTTTGCCGGGCGGTAGTGGTGCACTCGGGAGGCAGAGGCAGGCAGATTTCTGAGTTCTAGGCCAGGCTGGTCTACAGAGTGAGTTCCAGGACAGCCAGGGCTACACAGAGAAACCCTGTCTCGAAAAACAAACAAACAGATCTATTTTATGTATTTATTTTTGTACTTTTTGGTTTTTGTACTTCTCAAGTGTGTGTGAGTGTGCCTGTGTTTACAGGTGTGCAGGTGCCTGTAGAGGCAGATTCCCAGAAGCTGGAGTTCCAGGAGGCTGTAAACCAGCCCACTGCAAGAGCGGTTCCCACTCTTAGCCACTGAGCCATTTCTCCAGCCCTGTATTTGCTGATCTTCACTGTTTGACCAAACTTTTATTTTTTTAAAAGATATATTTATTTTATTCATAGAGCACACTGTAGCTGTCTTCATACATACTAGAAGAGGGCATCAGATCCCATTACAGATAGTTGTGAGCCACCATGTGGTTGCCGGGAATTGAACTCAGGACCTCTGGAAGAGCAGTCAGTGCTCTTATCTGCTGAGCCTTCTCTGATCAAACTATTTTAAACCACCATCTACTAGTAAGAAATTCACTATTTTTAGCCAAGGCAAATCTCTAGGGTGAGATTCCTTCAACCCCTTAGTCTTCCTGGGTTTCTTCAGAAGTGCTTTCCAGCTCTGAGGACCATATCCGGCCAGCAGTGTCCCTGGGGCTGGGGAAGCAGGGAAGTTACTCTTCGGTTTGTTCTTGTCCAGCACTGAAGAAGCACCCTAGCACCAGGAAGTCTGGGGCAAAGGCCCTGGGTGGTGCTGGGGGGAGAGGGCCTTCAGCAACCTCAGGGCTGGCGGGAGGCAGGAGCCCCAATTGCTGAAGCCCTTGGAGGCTGAAGCAGGGTCTGTGGGAAGGGAGGAGCCCACAGCCCCCTTGTTCTTGCCTTGCTCAGCGGGAGCAGGACGAGAAGACAAGCGCAGTGAAGGAAGAGCTGAAATACTGGCAGAAACTCCGCCACGACCTGGAGCGCGCACGGCTGCTGATCGAGCTCATCCGCAAAAGAGAGAAGCTGAAGCGGGAGCAGGTGAGCAGAGCGCCAGCCCAGCGCTCACCAGGGTCCCTGCTCTTTGTAGCATCACAGGACTCGGTGCCACCTCTCTGGGGTCAGCATGCTTTGTCCCTCTTGTGCTGAGCACTGTGGACTCCATGTTCTGCCCACTTGGTGGAGTGCTGCTGGAGGCATCTATGTTTCATGGTTCAACTCATTTGGGCTGGAGCCTGTGCTTAGTTCTGCACACCTGAGCCCTTGACTGGAGTTTCTCAGGCCTAGACATTTTTGGAGAGATACTAGCCAGAATGTCTTGAAAAGCTTCTGGAGCCATTCTATGACATGGCCGGAGGAAAACCCGAGGTTTTCACTGGGCCGTAAGCATCTGTGGACTTGGAGTCTGTTTAAAATTCCAGCCTCAGTTCAAGAACATTCAGAGCCCCCCAGCACAGGGAATGAGAAGGTCGGTGGTCTAGCATGTGGTACAGGAGCAGGGTGTGAGAAGGTCGGTGGTCTAGCATGTGGTACAGGAGCAGGGTGTGAGAAGGTCGGTGGTCTAGCATGTGGTACAGGAGCAGGGTGTGTGTTGTTGCTGGGCAGGCTCTGAAGCTTGGCTCTTTCCCTAACATTAGACAGACCGTTTAATCTCTGGCTACCTCTGTTTTCTCATCTTTAGTATAGAGATGACGAGAGCTGACGTCGTAAAGATAGATGACTTCATGTGTGCCTCAGTTGAGAATACTGCCTGGCACATAGGGCTGGAGAGGGAGCAGCTGCTGCTGCTCTTAAGGGTCGCACTGACCCTCTGCCCCCTGGAGTGTCTGCGCGGGTGCTCTGCACATGGCACAGAGCAAATGTTAGTCATTGAACGGATGACAAGCCCAAACTGTTCTCTCTAGTCCAAGAATAGCAGCTGCTACTCGAATGCTTTCGAGGCGTGGGTTAAAATTCTTCCTCCTCCTGTCATTCAGTTCAGTAACCACACACCCCTCTCTGCTAGGCCCACAGCTCGAGCTCCTCTGTGCATCCTGGGCAGCTCTTACTGCGTTTAGCATGAGTGGGCAGAGAGGACATCTCAAGACCTTCCCAGGTCAAACTGTAATTTGTATCCAGGCTTGGTCTTATAGCTTAGAGTGTCTGCCTCGGGTTCATAAAACCGAGAGGAGGAGGAGGACGCCCTCGCACTGGTTTATGTTGCTGTGGCTGAGAGCAGGAGCTTCTCTGCCTTACTCATGGCTGTGTGGCACCTGTAAGATAACTTTGGACAGGATAGCACTGTAGCTACGCTGAGCCTGGATTCCCCGGTCACCCTGGGCCCACACGTGCTCTCAGTGAGAGTTCTCAGAGCTCATGAGATACACATGCCCACATTTGGTTTCTTCAGTGTGCTCGGACTAAGGCCTGGGCTTCAACGCTTCTCAGGTTTTTTCCCAAACAGATAACTCTGTTAACTCAATCATGTCACCAGACTCCATGTACCAGATTCTAAAGTGGGGGCCTGATCTCTGCTTCAGTTGCTGTTGTTAGCTGAGATAATAACACACGAAGAAGAGCAAGCAGTGTGGCTTAATGGTCAGCAGTACTGTGGAGCCCCGTGCTAACTGTCCTGTTAGCTCTGTGACCTGGAGCCAGTCTCTTGGCCTCTGTGTGACTCCACTTCCTCTGTGTGAAATGTCTATCTGTACCCAGCTTGATACTCACTCAGTGTTACGGGAGACGCTTACACTGGCCCCACACATCTGCCCCCAGACACATTTACACATAACTAAAAATAAATCTTTAAAAGGTGCTTAGGCCGTTACTTGACACCTAGCGTGGATTCTTACTAGTGTTAGTTACTACAGTCGATAATTGATATTACTTCTGTGAATTCTGGTCTGGCTCTTGATGCACAGAAAACATTTGTAAAGTAGCTGTTTCAGTCTATTCACTGCCGCCAGGATGGATTGTCACAGACTGGGCCGTTTGCGAAGGAAAGCTGACTTGGCTCCTGAGTCTGGAGGCTGGAAGTAAGGGCGTAGTGGCAGGTTGGTGAGAGGGATCCATCCTGAGATATGCCTCGATAGGAAAGCAGATGAGAGAGAGAGAGAGAGAGAGAGAGAGAGAGAGAGCGAGAGAGAGCGAGCGAGCAAGTGAGCAGGGAGTCTGCCTTAACAGCTGTCACTCCTGTGAGAGCCCACGACCAGCCTCCTGATCTTTTCTGAGGGCAAAGCCACACGATGCCAGCACCCCTCCGCCCTCACACACTGGGAGTTGTGACTCTTGACACGTGAACTACACTGTCTGTGTGAGCCTTGGGTGGAGCGGCTGCCTTCATCCCTCATGGAGATTTGTTACACATGATTGTCGCAGGTCTAGAAAGTCAGTGCCTCTGTTGTGGTGCTCTGACCACTCCTTTCATTACAGGTCAGAGTGCAGCAGGCTGCCATGGAGCTGGAGCTAATGCCATTCACCGTTCTGCTGAGGACGACTCTGGACCTGCTGCAGGAGAAGGACCCTGCACACATCTTCGCAGAACCCGTCAGCCTGAGTGAGGCAAGTTGCCCCTCTAGGCAGGAAGTCTGTCCTGGAAATGGCCTGTGGGTAGAACAAGGAAGGGTTGAGTCGCAGGCCATCCAGAACTGAGGGTGGGGTGCTGTCTGGCTAGTAGACTTGCTCAGGGTGAGGGGTCTGTAGGAGGTCTGGGCGGACCAGGCCGTGAGGCCCCACATGGCCGCAGCAGAGAGTTGGGAGGCCAAGAGGAGCAGTGAAGGGTGCGCCCGTGTGGCTCATAAATAGTTGTTGTAATTGTACAGGTTTTATATGTTTAGGTTCCAGACTACCTGGAATTCATATCCAAGCCAATGGATTTTTCTACTATGAGGCGGAAGCTGGAATCTCACCTGTACCACACCTTGGAGGAGTTTGAGGAGGACTTTAACCTTATAGTTACCAACTGCATGAAGTATAATGCTAAAGACACAATTTTCCACCGAGCAGCTGTCCGCCTGCGGGACCTGGGAGGGGCCATCCTGCGGCATGCCCGGCGGCAGGCAGAGAACATCGGCTATGATCCTGAGAGGGGCACCCACTTGCCCGAGTCACCCAAATTGGAAGACTTTTACCGATTCTCCTGGGAGGATGGTGAGGAGCATGGATGGGTAGGGAGAAGCACCAGGAAGAGAGGCCCAAGGACAGGGCCCAGACAACCCAGGATCAGGGTGGGCCTCGGAGGTGCAAAGCTGTGGCTGGGAGCGGACCAGTGTGCTCTGGGGCTAAACTGCTGCACTCAGTGCTGTAGGGAAGGCGGAGCTCTCTGTCTGGAAAGTCAAGGCCTCTCCAGGCATCTTCTGGATCCCTGCAGTGTGGCTCTGGAGCATGGGGTGGGAGGACCAGGAAGGAGAGGGCTTCTGAGCACCACACCCTGCCTGTCCCCGCTTGCTGCATAATCACTCAGGCCAGGGATTGATAAGCCACTGCATGCCTGTTGCATGGCTGTGGGCGTGACTGGGGCTTGCTTCCTGCATATGTTTTCCACATTCCGTTCTGTCCCTTCTGGGCAGCAGTGTTGTAGGGCCAAGGCCCACGTTGACACTGCTGGAAGTCACCGGCCTAGCCCTTCCAGGACCATAGTTTGCATCCAAAAGATGTCAGCCCTTTTCTCTCGCCCTGCGCTGGGCCAGCCGGTCCTTCAGCCTCTTCTCCCTTCTCCCTGGCAGTGGACAACATCCTCATCCCAGAGAACCGGGCCCATCTGTCCCCAGAGGCACAGCTGAAAGAACTGCTGGAGAAACTGGATTTGGTGAGCGCCATGCGGTCCAGCGGGGCCCGCACCCGTCGTGTCCGCATGCTGCGCAGGGAGATCAATGCCCTTCGGCAGAAGCTAGCACAGCCACCTCCACCACAGCTCCCGTCACTGAACAAGACTGTGCCCAACGGGGAGCTGCCAGCAGGATCTAGGGGGGATGCAGCTGTGCTGGAGCAGGCCCTACAGGAGGAGCCAGAAGACGAAGAGGACAGAGGTGAGAGAGTCACAGGTGGGCAGGGTGCTGGGGTGAGTAGGGAGTCTGCAGGAGTAAGAGGCTGATACCTCTTGAGAGTATCCTCCCCTGAGTATAGGTCTGACCCTGCGGGTAGGCATAGCTCTTGGAAGTGGTTGGGGTAGGGGTGTTAGTGTGTTCCCAAGGTACCCAGATGTTCCAGAATGGTTAGTTACAGGGCAGTGGAGAGGTTCGAAGAGATTAGGGTGCTGGAGCCCAGCAGCTCCACAGCAGGTAGTTCAGCTCAGTCAGCTTCCTCTCTGCCACTGAGTGCAGCACTCTGAGAATAGGCTCCCCTTGGCTGTGGGAGGATGAGCAGAGAAATGAGGACCTTCCTTGTAGCCTGGACTCGTGGTTTGGATCCCAGCTGGCCAGGGCTGTAGGGCCACCCAACCAAGGAGCCAGATGACCAAGGACCGCATAGACTGAAGCAGGTGGCTTTCTCCAGTGAATGTCATGTGACAGCCAACAGTTTATTAGAGTGCTCCTTACCTTAATGATTCAAGGAAGCAACTCTCGAAACCCAGGACCCATCTATGAGCCGAGCTGCTTCCCACTGGAGCCTGTCCTTGCCTCAGCCCAAGGTTTGGGGAGACCTGTCACTCGCAGAGCCTAAGCATGGGTTTTAATAAGGCTCAAATTGCAGACACTGGCCTGTTTTGTTGTAGGTCAGAGACACAATAGAGAAGCCACATGACATCAGAAGGCTGTGTGACCATTAACTTTCATGTGTCGGTCAGCATGTCATTTGAATCCCACTGCTTGACTGTGACAGGGTCACACACAGTGGGCCAGTTGCCTTAGCATCACCCAGAGGGTTTCCTGGTCAAGTCTCAGAGGTTCATATGGGGATGTCTGGGCTGTGTCTTGTAAACTTTCAAATGAAGCAGACTTGTTTGGGAGCTGCCTAGTTCCTTATGTCTGCAAACACTCTTTTTGCCTGCCGGGTGCCCTCACAAACCAGAACTGAGGACAGGTGAGAAAACCCCGATGTTGGTGAGAATGTAATCCTCCAGTCTGGCAAGCTGAAGCCTTGCCTCACTGTTGACTATGCCAATGACTTTCTCAGACGAGAGTGACATTTGAAACACAAACCATTAGGTTCACTTTGTAAGCCATCTTCCCTTTGTATTTTGCCTTCATTTGGTCTGAACTGTAAATCTCTAGCTACAAAGATAATTTACATTATGATTCAGAACAGCAGCAAAATTACAGTTATGAAGTAGCAACAAAAATAACTTTATGGTTGGGGGTGACCACAAGAGGAATTGTATTAAAGGGTCACTGACTAAGTCAGTTCAGTCAGTCAACAGGGTCTCGAGAGAGGGAGTGAGGATTAAAGAAAGAAAAGATTATAGTATGACCCCAGCAAGTGCAGTGGTGGGTTTATTTATTTATTTTTTTCAGTCTGCTTTTATACCATTCTAGGTACATGCAAAGAATAGGGTCAGTCCTAGGTCAAAGACAAAGTAGTCAAGGAACAAGCAAGGCATAAACAAAGGTCCCATGATTACTGTATTCAGGGACTTAATAAGACAATCAAGATACAAAGAACACATTTCTCAGCTGTATTTATCTTGAGCCTTGCCCTAGCCCAGTGTCAAATTTTTGCCTGAGCCTACTTCCGTGTCTTAGCCCGATGTCCACATGTCACCTCCCCCCTTTTTTAATTCATTAAACAAGACTGTATCTGTCTTAGGCTGTTCTGACAAGAATGCCTTCTTTACTCATCATTGAAAAAGCGTTATCCAAAGCAGTGCACTTCTGTCTTAGGTTGGTAAGGCTTTGTGCAGACTTAACCATCATTGTCTGTCCGCCTATTAAACTAGTGTCGCTGTCTGGGGATCCATTTTTAGTTTCAAGCCATCTGTTTTGGTCACCAACATGTTGGTGTTGTTAAAGGCAAATTGTAAATATTCTAGCCAATATCCTTGACGAGGCACCAAGAGCTCTCCACAGGTCTCAGCATTGGGCAGGCTGAGAACCTGCTGTCCTAGTTGACACGCACGCACGTGGCAGGGATTGAGAGTTGTTGAGTGTGGACAGAGCTTACGCCTCCTTTCATCTTCACTTAGATCTGAGGCCTAAGAGGAGCCAAAGCCACGGTCCTTGCTGGCAGAGACAGCGTCTGACTTGTAGGAGCAGACTGTTCTAGAATGTTCAAGCATGATTTCTTCTTCTCCAACAGATGATTCAAAACTGCCTGCCCCACCAACCCTAGAGCCTACTGGGCCTGCGCCTTCCTTGTCAGAACAGGAATCTCCTCCAGATCCCCCAACCCTGAAACCCATCAGTGACAGCAGACCTTCAAGCTGCTGCCTAAAGTCCCGGAAGGTGGAGGATGAAGAGCTCTTAGAGAAGTCAGCCTTGCAGCTGGGGAACGAGCCCTTGCAGTGCTTGCTTAGTGACAATGGCGTTGACAGGCTGTCTCTCATAAACTCTGACAGCCCTGCTGGCAGCCCTCTCGGCAGTGTGGGCCGCCGAGCCACAGTCCTCTGCAAGAAGGCCACGGACGGAGCTAAGTTACAGAGAGCTCCAGACGGCACCCTGGAAGACGGCGGGGCCCACGGCCCAGGGGACGGCCCTGCTTCTCCAGCCAGCACGGAGGAGGAACACTATTCCCGGAAGCGGCCAAGGAGCCGGAGCTGCAGTGACAGTGAAGGGGAGAGGTCCCCTCAGCAGGAGGAGGAGACAGGTGACCGTGCCTGCGACTTCTTTACCTATTTCCCATCTGCTTGGCTGCTTTGCTGGACCCTCCCCTGCCAGCCATTTCTAGGAACCTCTCTGAGGAAACAAGCTGAGAGCAGTTGTTTTTAAATTGTGTTTTGTGCTGTCCCTGGCCGTTAGTGGACAATAAGACTTTATGTGGTCAAATGGTCTCTAGCTTCCCTTCAGTTCACTCTTGAGATACTTTTTTTTAGACACTGTCTTAGGCACTGGAGGAAAATTAGTGAACAAAGCATGAAACTCTCTTCCAGGAGAAACAGACTGCGGGCAAATGAGGCTCTTGTATTTGAAGTTCAGGGACAATCATTAATCAAAAACACTGGTCATACTATCAGAGAAGAGGACATAGAGAGTACTGGGTGGCATGAGACAGAGCGGCCAGGGAAGGGGACATTTGGGTAAAGATGTGAAGAAACTGAAGTCTGAGCTGCTTCAGTTTGTCTAGGGAATGGTAGTCTAAACAGACAGATGAGCAAATGCCTTGGAGGTGGGCACACACGTGCAGCAATGTGGCAGTCGGGAGAGGAGGTCCCAGAATAGATCACAGAGCTAGGTCACTGGAGTCCTGACTGTGTGCCCAGCAGGAGCTGGTCTCTGATGGGTAGAAGGTACTAAGTCAGACTCAGGGCCGTACAAAGAGCACGGAGTGAGTGCTCCTCTGAGTTACTGAGAAGTCCCCGAGCACTGCCAGAGCCGCTCAGGGAACTTGACCAGTGGTTGGGAAGGCTTCTCTTGAAGATGACACCTGAAGCTGAGGGCAACTGGAAAGGGGTAGCTGGTGTGAGGGGCCCAAGGCACATGTGGGGGCCTTACATGCCAGGCAGGCATATTTGATTGTGGTGAGGTAGGAAGGCTACTCTTGACCGGTGCTCCTCTGTCACGTATCCTTTATGTGGTGGCTGTGATGGTGTGCTCAGTGCTTGCTTTCTCTCTTTCCAGCACAGCCTCCCCTTCCCTCAGCCATGTGTCTCTGTAGTAGGATGGCTGTTAGGAAGACCCTGACTTCCCGTTGCCTGTACTGGAGGGAAGTTCCCTTTCTGAGCCTCTCTCTTTCTTACAGATGTGTTGCTTGTTATTTCTTCCTATGCTGCAGGGCTAAGGTTAGAATAGATTACAGAGAACGCTGCCAATGGTGGCAGATGCTGTCATCTTTCCAGTTGTGTGTGTGTCCCCAAACAGCTAAAGCTGATTGTACTAAGAATGAAGTCCCACCAACCTGGGCCCCTGTGGCTCGAGGATACTGCAGCCATCGCTGCTGCCTGGCACTCAGAATACAACTTAGCTGTATACAACCTGAGCTGAGCTCAGAAGGCAGGCCTCCATCCTTCGCAGGGAAGGCACAGTTATGTCCTTTGACTCACGCTAAGGTCCTTATGTTAGAGGAAACGCTAGGCCAGGGAAGAGCCATCCTGGCTCAGGCGTCTGCTCTCACAAGTGTGGCTGGCCTTGCTGTTTTCTAGCCAAGGTGTCTGACAGCTCTTAAATCGGTGGTCTGATCCACTGTCAGCCTTGGTTCAGTGCTCAGAGCTGGGGGTCTCGGGAGTTAGAAATCCAACAGATGGAGCAAGGGAAGCCTCTATGGCAAGGTGACCCTGGGACAGTGACAGCTTGCTCTGCTCGAGGCTCCTTGCGAAAGGATTCCTACCAAACAGCCTCTCTACTTCACCAAAGAAGGGGGCCAGCATTTGAGAGCCTAGCCTGGAGCCCTGGCTCTGGTGCTCCAGTCTCCTCTGGGCTGCTGTAGTCCTAAGCGTGCAGTCTTCGATGCACAGGCTCCTTGAGATATCTCTGGGTGTGGCTGACCCTAAGCCCTTATCCTGTCTTAGCTTCTCCTGCCAGCTTCCCTGGAGAAGGAAGCTGCCGTTGCCAGCTGGGACAGGGAGGGCTTATGAGTGGTCATCAAGAGGTAAGGCTGTGGCTCTTCAAGAGCCAGAGGACCTCCCTGATAACTGAGGTTTGAAATGAGAGTGGATCCAGGGGCGTGTGAGCCCACCCAGGTGGGGAAGCCGTAGTCTCCCTCAGTGGTCAGGCGTGTGCTGACGTCATCTTTTACAGGGAGAGTCAGGAGGTGCAATCTGCTCACTGGCTAACATTCTCTCTAAGGGTCCCTCTGCCACCTATCATACACTCCTTACAGGGATAGCCACCGACCTCTCTGGTCCTCTGAGGCAGCTTCCCACAGGGAGGCATGTGTCAGGGAAGAGAGGTTCTGCACTCAGGGCTCACTCTGTGTGTCCTTGGCAGGCGTGACTAACGGCTTTGGAAAACACACGGAAAGCGGGTCTGACTCGGAATGTAGTTTGGGTCTCAGTGGAGGACTGGCGTTTGAAGCTGGCAGGTAAGGACGCTTATCCCCCAAGCTCGGGCAGCCTTGAGACCTCTTTTCCTTCGTTCTCCATTCAGTGACAGGTCCAGCTTCCTTCTTAGTTCTCACTACTGCGGTCTCCCCAGGCTCTGGCCTGTCTATAACTGGAGCGCTGAGGGAAAGGGACTGGTCTTTCTCAGATCTGTCTAAGCAAGAGCAGTGTTGGTGTGTCTGTGGAGCTCAGTCTCCTGTTGCCCAGGGAAGTTGCTATTTGAGACGCACACTCCAGTACGTGGGCATGTGCGGAACCCAGCTTGGTGCAGACATGGTTTCGTAGGATTGGTCTCTTCGGTTTGTTTTGCCTTCTTTTCCGTGAGGGTTGAACCCTGGCCCACACACCTGCTAGGCAAGCGCTCTACCAGTAAGTTACAACCAAAGCTTTTTTTTTTCCCTTGGTTTTGTTTTGTTTCTTGATATAGGATCTTGTTATGTAGACCTGGATGATTGGAATTCAAATCTTTTTACTGCCTTGGTCTCCCAGGTGCTGAGATTATGGGCGTATACCACTATGCCTGGTTTTAGCCCTTGGTTTTTGAAATAGGGTAGCTCAACCTTTGTTCCCTTTCCGGGTGCTGGGGTTGCAGGCATGTGTCAGCTACATCCAAGTGCCCACAACTGTGGCTTCTGTAGAGGTATTGTGTAGGAATGAGGGAAGACCAAGTATGGGCTTTTAAAGGCCCCCTTTTCAGAGGCTCTAGGTTACCCGACATTGCTGAGAAGGGATGGGTTTCTATTGTTCTTTAACCTGAAGGGAGGATTTCTGAACCAGAATCTTCATTTCTCCCAAGTCTAAGAGTTTACTGAGTTCTGCCCTGTGTTTTCTGTTCTCCCAGACTCTGGATAGAGAGGGATGCTTGCGTGAAAGGGCCTCGGTGTCACTGTGGAAGGTGACTGCTGAGAGAACCCTTGGTTTAGGAAAGCCCAGAAAAGGCTGGCCTGTGTCTGGAGGCTTGTGAAGCAAGCCTCGTTGGCGTGTGTGCCTTGACATCTGCTTACCTGCCGAGCTTCCAGGTGGGGCCTGTGCTGGCCTCCTACATCAGTCCCTCCCCTTGAAACCTCAAAACTGCCTTGACTCTCTCCCTGTCTGTCAGAGCCTCCAGAAACACAAAGGGAGTAATGCGGATAGAGAGTTTATTAGGCTAGAAAATACAGATTTCAAAATGTTAGAAAATGAAATGCTTCTTGCTTGCTCTCAGGTTGGAGTTCTTGGCTTTCTTCAAAGACAGTGGCCCCCGCCTGTAACCACAACACTTAGGTGACTGAGATAGAAGAATCATAAGGTGGAGACCAGCCTAGGCTTTGTAGTAAAGCATGTTAAAAACAAAACAAAATTAGAGCTAAGCAAATATGTAAGTGCCTGGAAGGTCAGTTTACTGGAGTTAGGGTAAGACTGAGGTCAGCCATCTGTCACCTTCCAGCCCTTGGCTGGGGTGGAAAGGGTACTGTTTTCCCTTACTGAAGGGCAGGCTTCCCAGCTGTGAGTCAGAAGCAGGCCAAGCTGGCCTGCTGGTCCAGATGATGCTTGCTTTTGTGAAGACCTCCAGTCAGCCGCCACTTCTTGCTTTCTGCTTGGTAGAGGAGCCATGCCCTTGAAAGGTATTTCCTCTCTCAGCTGGTGTTTCAGAGTTTAAGCATGAGAGACTGGGACCAGACTGACCAGGCTCAGTCCCCAGAATCACACGGTGGAAGTAGAAATCCCACTTCACAGGCTGTCCTCAGACCTCCACACACACAGGTGCGTGCCAGCACCTCCACACCTGTGTGCACACACATGATAATTTAAAAAAAAAAATGTAAAAGTAAGTAAAATGGGAGACCCAAGTTCTGCTGGCAGTGTTCTCTCCCTCCTAGACTCTCCCTCCTCTCCACTTCTCCAGCAAGAGCAGAAAGGAAACTCTTATAAGTTTGATTGAAGCCATGTTGTCTCTTCTTGTTCTGGTTTGTTGTTGTTTTGAGGTGGGGTCTCACCACTTAGCCCTGGCTTCCTGGAACTCACTGTGTAGACGAGGCTGGCTGGCCTTGAACTCACGGAGCCTGTCTCCTTGCACTGATTCCTCACCTCTTGCCCGTTTGCTCCATGGTTGGTCTGTCCAAACCGCTCTTCTGAGCACCTTTCTAATCACTGTGCTCCATGGCAGTCTGTTACACGCCATGCAGACTGTGAACTCGGTGTGACTGAGGCTTGGCCCCCATTGGCTCCCCCTTCTGAGTGCTAGGGTGACATCTGTGCCCCACCACACCCAACTGCACCCTCTTGTGGTCACTCCTCCAGCTGCTGCTGAGGTGTGGTGGGAGTCACTGATGTGAAGATACCTCAGTTCCTGTAGCTCATCTCGTTCGTAGAGGAGATGGATGGAAATTAGCCTCCGAACAGCAGACTGGCTATCCTGGGTTGGCCTGGGTCTCTGGGGAAGTCTGCAAAGCAAGCCTCAGCGGCATGGATCTGCCTCATCAGAAGCACACACAGCTTGTTCTGCTGCTGCAGCCTAGTGTCCAAAGCCCCTCGAGTCTGTGCTGGCACTCTGGAGTAGAACACTGGTAGTCTCTGATACCTTAGACCTGAAAAACAGGAAACCATCCACAGAGTGCATGGTTGTGTGGACATGGACTTTCCACATTTCCTAACGCCTCGGGGGCCATCACTGCTCAGGGTCACAGAAGGTCACAGATGGAGACAAGCTGCCTGGCTTGTCTCTTAGTTGCCTCGCCCTGCTCTGAGCTGCATGGGCAGGCTTTGTAGGCTTTGCTGGTGTTGCTTCCTAAATAGGTACCAACTGCGTTTCCTGGGGGAATGTGAGCCGTGGTTTTGGTTAATCCAAGTTTTAGCATGGATTCAGTTCTGATTCGGTGAACCTGAGTTCCACACTCTACCCTTCCTTGACTTGCTGCATCTTGGCTTTTCTGTAAAGGTTTGACTCATCTTTTAACCGCTTCTTCTGGTTGAAAAGTTATAGATCAGCAACATTATTTATTTTTGAGACCATCTTACAGTGTAGCTCAGCTAGGACTCACTCTGTAGATGCTCTAGCCCCAAATCACAGAGACCCACCTGCCTCTGCCTCCCTGGTACTGCAGAGACCCACCTGCCTCTGCCTCCCTGGTACTCCGACTAAGAGTGTGTGCCCATGGCCAGCAGGGGTAGAGTTTCTTAAAGTTTGATGAGTGTGGGGCTCCCAGCCACATAGTTGTTGCCCAGAAACCCATAACTCTGATTGTGCATTCAACCTGCGCAAGGGATGGTTTTAACGCCAGTGCTTCCTGCCTTTGTCTAATTGGCTTCCCTCCCTCCCTCTTTCTTGTTTCCTGCCTTTCTTTTTCTTTTTGATGAGACAGGTCTCCCTATACATCCCTGGCTGTCCTGGAACTTGCTCTGTAGACCAGGCTGGCCTCAAACTCATAGAGATCTGACTACCTCTGCTTTTGCCTCCTAAGCGCTGGGATTAAAGGCTTGTGCCACCATGCTTGTGGAGGCCAGAGGACAGCCTGTAGGAGTTAGTACTCGCCTACCAAGTGGATCTGGGGATCAGACTCATTTTTGACATCAAGTGCCTTTACCCACTGACCCAGCTCATCCTCCAGACTTTCCCTCTTTGCAGTAGCTTTGTTTAAAGAAAGAAGCTCATTTCCTTTTTAGTTTGGGGGGGGGGGGGAATCCATCCCTATCCAAGAAAAACTTCACTCACAAACCATTTGGAAGTGAGAAGTGGATCTATTTTTCAATTTAAAATGTCTTTGCTAATTCTGGAAAGAAGATGTGACTGTTATAGAATATTTGGAAAAGAGGCAGATTTTCGGATCTCAAAAATAAATTGGCTTCTCAAGAAAAGCACAGAGTGCAGATCCAGGCAGAGGTGAGAGGGCCTCCTGGTAGCCAGACTGTCCTGAGAGGCTGAGGACACTGGGTAACTGACCCTCCCTGTGTTGCTGTTGTCTTCATGGGTCTCATGGTGTAGTCCAGGCTGTCCCGGAACTCACAGAGATCTGTGATTAAAGGTGTGCAACACCACACCCAGCCCCATGGTCTCCCTCTGGATGAAACGGTCCTCTGTAGAGCAGGAGAGTCCCTCCACAAGGATGGACTGGTTTCTGGTGGAAACCCCCAGGTCACATGTGCCGGGTTAATACTGGCCTGCAGAGGAAATGGAAACGCTGTTTCTGCCTTTGTGCTTTGGTGCCTGTTAGACTTGGAAAAGCAAGAGTGGGTTGGTTCCAATTAAAGACTGCTCACTTCACCCTCTCCTCTGTGTGCAGTGGCCTGACGCCTCCCAAACGCAGCCGCGGGAAGCCAGCCCTGTCTCGAGTGCCCTTCCTTGAAGGTGTGAATGGAGACTCTGACCACAGTGGCTCAGGTGAGGAGACTATGGAGGCGGAGCTGGGGGAAACATGTTCTGAGAAGCAAGCTGTCCGAGCTGCTCCGTGCAGGGGCTCCCAGCCTGGCCATCAGTCTGTGAGGGCTACACCCACAGACACTGACTAGAGAGATGCCTTCACTCTTGGGCCAGTAACACTTAGCTTTTGTTTCATTTTTGAAGTATCTTTAGTTTGTGTTGTATTTTGAGTCTCTGTTGCTGTGATCATGATCATGGTAAAAGCAACCTGAGGGAACAGGGCTCTCCTCAGTACAGCCTACAGTCCGTATGAAGCAGGGCCGTGGAGGGATGCTGCTTACTGGCTTGCTCCCCAGTACTTGCTCGGGTTCTGATGTGACCACCAGCCCGGGGATCACATCAGCCACTATGGGCTGCACCCTGCCCTCCCTCATCAGCCATCAATTTAAAAAAAGCCCACAGACTTGCTATAGGCCAGTGTGAGAGAAGCATTTACTCAATCGAGAGTCCCTCTCCCAGAGGACCCATGTCTAGGTTGACAAAAACCAAATTAAAACAAAAACACTAGGCAGCACAGTTTGAGTAGTTAACACGTGCCCATGATGACCAGAAATCCAGAAACTCTAATGAAAGCCAGCATTCCTCTCCGGAACATTGGCTGCTAGCTGTATGGTTGTTTTTTCAGAACTACTTAATGTATATTCAAGCTGAAACCTGTACATGTGTTTGAGAAAAGTGTAGCGGGCCCCCATTCCTTTCTTCTACTTCATGGTATGGTATACCCTGGAAATCCTTTGCTTTCTCCTGCCTGCCCAGCGGCCCACTGTATGGGAGGACTCTCCATTGGCTTCACTAAAGCCCTCCACAGGCGGACACTTGAAGTGTCTTCATCAGTGCTGCGTTGAGAGCCCCTGCAGGCACAGGTCATTCCATCCATGGAGTGTTAGGCTGGAGGAAGTATGTGTGTTTGTAGTTAGTTCTGGCTGATGTTGCCGGGCTTTGCTCTCTAGCGTCTGTGGTAACGTGTCACTGATAACCTGGGCTTTGTCGATGATGCTTGTTTCGCCTGATAGAAAAGAAGGCCTGGGGTGACCCCCAGATGGAGTAGGTCCAGAGCAGTCTGCTTCTTAGCTCACAGTTGTCTGTCTGTCATGTGTACTCTGGATGGCCCGTGTCTGCCAGTCCCCTCTAACACACAGGGTTCCTTCCTTGGTGCAGCTGCTTCCCTCGGCCTTTCCCAGTGTCTGTTGACGGATGCATGCCTTTGAGTCCCATTTCTTTGTGTCCGCACCCAGACAGCAGGTCTCACGTCCAGGTGAATCTGTGCGTCTAAGCGTGAAGTCAGGAAGTGGATCTGGCACACTTGTGCTTCTGGTGGTGACATTCTTCTTCTTACTTTTTAAACCCACATACTAAAAATGATGCCAAAGACTATTTAAAAAGACTTGCACTCCTGAAGCCTGCATGGGGACACCGCTGCCCCGTCCCTGGGTTGCTTGCAGTTCTGTCAGGCACACTGTGACAAGTGCGAATCTGACACACACTCTGCTCACAGTTTTTGCTTGTACACTTCCCCCTTTTTTAAAGGCTCATGGTTTTTCTGTGTACTGTATTACTGGACCCTTCTATCTGACAAGCTGTGCTTGACGTGAGTGGACCGTGGGTTACCTCCAGCCTTTAACACAAACAATATTTTGAATGCACATTTTTGCCCCAAATCCTATTATTACCTTTCTTATAATAAATTTTCTTAAAAGTTTATTGGAGCAGATGGTGCAGATGGTGCAAACATTTATTTTAATGCTCCTGGGATACTGAATAGAATTGCATTCCAAAAGAACCTGAAGGTCTGTAGTTTTTCCTCCACGTGGCTGCACGGGTTTCTGCTCCGCTGGTCTTGGTGCTGGTTTGTACCGGTTCATTGTCAGCGTTCTTCACTCACTGGCGTCGAAACATCTTTCTTTTTCATCCTAGTTAACTATAGTCTCTGCTCTCAGATCTGAGCCCTTTTCCGTAGCTGGGTGAAGGTCACTTCTGTTCACAGTCTGCAGGGGTCTGGGAAGGAGCGAGGTCTCTGTGATGCTCAGAGTGTCAGTGAGGCTGAGGAGGGGTAGCCCGTCCCAGGCTGCATACCTGGGGTCAGCAAATGCCTGTGCCCAGCTCCTTGGCTCTGCTAGTTTGTGGTGCTGCCAGGTGCTTGGACGGCCTATCCTGGCCTGGTCAGAGCAGTGTTCAGGTTCTGTTGAGATGGTCTCTGCATTTTCCATCATAAAGCCTCCATGAGAAGGATTCCCAACTTGGGGTGCAGACAGTGCTGTCTCTGCTCAAGCTGGGGCATGCGCCTTCTCCCTAAGAGGCCCTGGAGGTGAAGCCATTATTTTTTTTCCCCAGGGAGGCTGTCCCAGAATTCAGGGTCAGAGGTTGGTAAACTGTAGCCTGCTGTCTGTTTTTATATGGCTCATTAACTAAAAATGGTTCTGCATTTCAGATTATGAAAAAAAATAGTATTTTATAATGTGAAAGTTGTATGAAATTCAAATTTCAGTGTCAGAACGTGAGTTTTATTGCTGAGGAGACATGTGCATCTGTTTAGTCTCTGGCTGTTTCCATGCTGGAGCTGCAGAGACCATGTAGCTCCTAAAAGGGTGAAATAGGTATCGTTCGGACATTTATAGGGTTACTTTGCTGACCCCTGACCCAGTTTTAGAATCCCTAAGGAAAGGGTGGAGGGAGTTGCTGACTCAATCCTGGGCTGCCCCAGTCAGATGGAAGCCACAGGCAGGGCTTTGGGGCACCATGCCAAGTCCCCTTTGGGCGCTGTCTCCTCCCCTCCCCCACCCCCCAGGCAGAAGCCTCCTGATGCCCTTTGAAGACCGCGGAGACCTGGAGCCCCTGGAGCTGGTGTGGGCCAAGTGCCGAGGCTACCCTTCCTACCCCGCCTTGGTGAGTCTGCCCCAGACGACACCCTCCTGTTCCCTCTCCCCCGGCGCCTCTGGCCCCTGCCTTGCCTTGGGGGATTATCTGATTGGATGAGTGTGGTGGGAGTCAGGAGCCTTCAGCTGCAGTGGGGAGGGGGGATCTTTACTCTAGCTTTCCTGGGGCAAACCAGCAACCCACCCCTCCCCACACACACAAGGCTCCAGGTCTTCAGAGACCTGGTGCTTAGGGCTTCTGTAGCATTGCTCACTTGGTCTGTGTGGGAGGAACACTGCTCAGTGTAGTTTCAAACACTAACAATGCTTAGCGGTGGTAGTTAACATCTGCCTACCGAGTCCTTGAAATGCCAGGGACAGAATGGTTGGTCTTGTTTTGACGGGAAGAGACAGGGTCTGTTAGCTACTGTCAGCCAGCCAGTAAGCACTGGGGTTGGAATTTGATAATATGATGGAAAGAAAGCCTTTGTTTTGAGTCCCTGCATTAGGAGTCTTCCCCAGTCCTGGCCTCTCAGGGCTGCAGTGGCCCCTTTCCCCACACATACATGTGTGCATACGGGGCAGTATGCCTTTCCCTTCCCAGCATACCGTGAACATGTCCATCTCACATCTCACATCCTGTCCCGGTTAATGATGACATCATCATGTCCTTGCTAACGATGACGTCGTCTTTCAGTTGCTCTCACGTGCTACGCATTGACCATTTCCCAGCTCCCCGTTTAGATTTACTCTTTCTCTGTGGTCGGCAGTTGTCAGTGAACATCTTAGCTTTACCTTGGTGCACAATCGTGGTTATTTTCCTGGAGCGCCCGCCAGGGGCGGCATCTATAAGGATTCTAGCACAAGTTAGTTGAGGTTTACACATTGGTAGTGGCTAATAATCCTATCTACCTCCTTGGCTTCTGTCTCCTATCTTCCTAACCTTGATTAGGGCTTCATTGCTGTGAAGAGACACCATGACCATGGCAGCTCTATAAAGTCAGACATTTCATTGGGGCTGGCTTACAGTTTTAGAGGTTCAGTCCGTTATCATCATGGCAGGAAGCAATGACAGCATACAGACAGACATGGTGCTAGAGGAGCCAAGAGCTCTACATCTTGCTCTGAAGGCATCCCGGAGGAGACTCTGATTCCACACTGGGTGGAGCTTGAGCATAAGAGACCTCAAAGTCCTCTTTCCTAGTGACACACTTCCTCCAACAAGGCCACACCCACTCCAATAACACCACACCTTCTAATAGTGCCACTCCCTGTGGCCAAGCATTGAAATACAGGACTGTCGGAGGGCTATTCCTGTTCAATCTACCGCAGCCTCCTAAAGCTTTCCCAGGTGGGGAGGAACTGGCCACAGGCTCTGGAAGATAATACCACCAACTGGAAACCTTTGGATCTTGTGAGAATCATCTGGAGAGATTTTAAAAAATATATAAAGTCAGCTCCATCCTAGGATACCAAAGAAGCCTTCCAGAGGCCGAGACCAGGCATAGGATACCAGAGAAGCCTTCCAGAGGCCGAGTCCAGGCATAGGATACCAAAGAAGCCTTCCAGAGGCCGAGTCCAGGCATAGGACACCAGAAAAGCCTTCCAGAGGCCGAGTCCAGGCATAGGATACCAGAGAAGCCTTCCAGAGGCTGAGTCCAGGCATAGGACACCAGAGAAGCCTTCCAGAGGCTGAGTCCAGGCATAGGATGCCAGAGAAGCCTTCCAGAGGCTGAGTCCAGGCATCAGGATACCAGAGAAGCCTTCCAGAGGCCGAGTCCAGGCATCAGGGGTTTCTTAGGGTCTGTAGCACTGGGAGGACCACCCAGGATCTCTGGTGCACAGCTCCACCCATCCCTACCTCTCTGTGACTCTTGAGCCTGACAGCAGCCTCCTGAGATGAGGAAGACGGGATCCTGTTTGTGACGATGAGGAAACCCTGTTGCAATGATATTGTACCACTTCCTGGGGACATATTGGTTCATTTAGCCTGCTTTGTCCCGTCCTCAGCTATGGCAGGTGTGGAAAAGTCACACTCACCCAGTAGTTGGAGACACTGAACTGGGAGCTCTGTACAAATGAGACCATGGACCCAGTTTAGTCATTAAGGAAGTGATGGTGCTGGCAGGTTTGGAGCATTGGGTTTGGGGTTTTGTTTCATTGGTTGTTTTCAAACCTTACAATGAAAGACAATCCAAAACTAGCCTTTAAAATACAAATAAACAAACAAAATCCAGGGACATGTTGGCACCCACTTATCTCAGCATAGGCAGATGGACCTCACTGAGTTTGGGGCCAGTATGGTCTATATAGTCCCAGGACAGCCAGGGCTACATAACGAGACCCTGTCTCATACCAAACAAAAGACTACAAAGAAGAAATTCAGTCACCACCTGAACACAACATGTGCTTTTATTTGGTGCATGGCCTGCATCCCTCTTCCTGCGCATGTCCGTTGTGCATGGTGTACCCGGGCTGTTGTGAGTTTTGTTTTGCTTCTGCAAAAGTAATGTGTACATTACAGGAGATTTGGGCAAAAAACGGGGTGGTGGGGGAAGCAGTGTGCCCACCCCTTTGTAGTATATGGAGTAATATTTGTACTGTTCCCTTTTGCTGATGACGTATTGCACGTGATAGTGTGCGCACATTTGCCGCATGTTACCACAAGCTTCGTGTCCACGCTCTGTAACCGCCATCGTGTTCACTGAGTGGACCGTGTGCAGCTGTCCTCTGACCGCTCGTCCTCCAGGTCTTCCCAGTCTCTTCCTGACAGCCAGCAGGTGCAGGTGGAGGCAGCAGAGCACCCACCCCCCTTCGGTAGCTGGGGAGTCTTAGGACCGTTTCTGTTGTGTCATTAGATCTTCAGCTTCAGTCCCAGGAAGAGTGACAGGCAACCTGGGGGACAGTTTCAGTTACTACATAGCTCATGGGTAGGCCAGAAGTTGTTCTTTGTTAGGGTCTTTAAGAAATTTGTTTAGATTTATTTATTTAATGTGTGTGTTTATATGAGTATTTTGCTTCTATGTATGTATGTTTGTTTGTGCACCACACGCATGTCTGGTGCCCGGGGGAGGGCCATCGGAAAGTGTCAGTCACCTGGAAGTTGCAGAAGGTTATGAGCACCCACCATGAGCTGAACTTGGGTCTTCTGGAACAGCAGCAAGTGCCCTTTGCTGAGCCACCTCTCAGTACCTTAGCTAGCGGCTTACCTTGGAAGGACATGGGGGTGCTGGCAGATGACCAGGTAAATGAGCAGTTTCTTATAAGCAGAGGTCCCTGGAGCAGGACATGGAAGTTAAGATTGCTCTGTCTCCAGAGAAGGCTCTTCCTCAGTCAGTTTCCAAGTCTCTCTGGCCTCTGTGCGCAGAGGTCGTGAGCCAGCTGCCCTGGAAGCAGGGCCGGGCTGGAGGCTGCCTGCAGTTCAGGCCCAAAGCCAGACCACAGCAGAGGCTCCAGGGCAGCTGGTTTCCGTCCCACCACAGTTTCCACAGTTCCACCCTCCTGTGCCCAGTGTTTCCCCGTCTGCTAACACCTGTCAGGCTTCCAGCCTCCACAGGAGATTGAAGGGATGCTGTGTGGCTAGTTAAGAGCCTTGGGAACAGACGGTGCTACATACCTGGAGAGCTATTGCACTGTTGATGACGTGCCTGCTCAGAATCAGATGGAGCCCTGCCGTTCTGGGGATTAGTTCCTCTGGTGGTGGCTTTGGTTTTTCCCCTCAAACCCTGAGGGGGAAAACTGTCTCCTCTCCAATCTTACCATAGAGGTGTCTGGCCCCACTCACCTTGGGAAGGTGGCAGGTAGCCAGAGCCTGTTACACAGGACTAAAGGTGTTGCCTCTGTTGTCTGGCTGAGCTTTCTCTGTGGCCACAGCCTAGGTGCCCGGCTGAGCAAGGCCCTGAGTCCTGGAGTGAATTACAGAGGATGGCAGGGAAGTGGCCATACTCCTTTCTAGGAGACATTGTAAGAGAGTTTGCTTCTCTGGCCTCCATATCCGGATCACCTGCTCAGCCTGACAATCAGGTCCTTTCATCTGAAGGATTGATTGCACAAGGCTGGGAGGGGCAGCACAGTGGACTAGGAGAACAAGAGTTAAGATTTCTATTTTGAGGTGCTGGTGACCCATGCCAGCCTCTCCAGCACTCATTACATGGAGAACTGAACCCTTGTGTGCTGAGGTGTCCGATGCCTCGATGGTTGGGCCTGTAGCTCTCCCACCCTCGCCTGCTCAGGGCCTGTCTCCTCTTCTGCCTCCAGATCATCGATCCCAAGATGCCCCGGGAGGGCCTCCTGCACAACGGTGTCCCCATCCCTGTCCCTCCGCTGGACGTGCTGAAGCTGGGCGAACAGAAGCAGGCAGAGGCTGGAGAGAGGCTCTTTCTTGTCCTCTTCTTTGACAACAAGAGGACCTGGTGAGTGACAGCTGCTGCAGGCCCCTGGCCAGGGCGCAGGGTCAGCCCAATGGAGGGAGAGGACCTGGTGAGTGACAGGGTCAGCCCAGTGGAGGGAGAGGACCTGGTGAGTGACAGGGTCAGCCCAATGGAGGGAGAGGCTTCCACTGTGGCTGTTCCTGAGGACAACCAGCCTTGGAGGAAGGCTGGAGCTGGCCTCCTGCTGGGGAGGGGGGCTTTTCAGGAGGAGACTTTCATCAGACAGCCTGGGGCACGAGGAGAGGTCCAGCTGCTGCACACTTTGAGTACAGCCCTTGGCTTTCCTCTGTAGAGCTCAGGAGAGGCATTGGGAATTGTGGATCTCTGTACCCATAGGCCATCCTGGGGATGGGCATGGCCTTGGATAGGCAGCTCCAATACTAGCTAGTTACCAGAGACAGATTAAACTGAAGGCTGAACAGGGCAGTCCAGCGGCTGAAGGAAAGGATGCCCCAGTCCAAGGGGGCCTGGGCAGCCTGGTGTCCTTTACGCGGGGCTCGGAGGCCCCTGGCTAGTAAGTGTTGTCACCCCATCTCTGTGTAGAAAGCAGGCTGGTTATAGAAATGTCCAACACGGAGGCTGTGCCTGACCTGGGAGCTGGGTCCCAAGGAGCCCCTGCAGGACCTGCTGCAGCTCAGCTCTGCTCTGCTTGCATTTCAGGCAGTGGCTTCCAAGGGACAAAGTCCTGCCCCTGGGTGTGGAGGACACTGTGGACAAGCTCAAGATGCTAGAAGGCCGCAAGACCAGCATCCGGAAGTCAGTACAAGTGGCCTACGACCGCGCCATGATCCATCTGAGCAGAGTGCGTGGGTCCCACTCCTTCGTCACTTCCAGCTACCTGTAAGAGTGGAGCCGGGCCTGTGTCTGCCTTTGCCTCTCCTCTGTCCCCGAGGCATGAGAAGCCTCTTCTGCCCCTGCCACGTATATGGTCGGCAGCTTCTTTCTAATGGCAGGCCCTGACTGGACTGGGTCTCCAAGGGCGAGACCCAATATTGACCAATCATGTGGTTCCCCTGGAGGACTGCTGTGTGCCAAAAACTCCCACCCGAGGTCCCTGGGGATATTCCACTGAAGAACCACTTACTTAGAAGTAGAAACAGCTGAGAGTCTTAGCCAGCCAGCGAGATAGACCTGGCCCACAGGCAAGAGGCCTAGGCTGCTTCTCTGGGGCCAGCTGGCTCCTTCCATGCCTCTCCCACCTAACCATACCTCAGGGCAGGCAAGGTTCTGACACTGATCCCAGAGATGTGCCAGGGTCCCTCCCCCCACACCGCCCATGCTCACACCCCATCTCATCTCCCACACCCAGCCCAGGCTCTCCCTTCCCTCATTGCTCTCCTCTCTCCCTTGTGCCAAACTGACAGCAGCATCACCAAATTGATCTTTTTCTTTGATGCCCCATTTTCTTCCTGGCCAGCTGCTACATTAGATGGATGTCTGCCAGGCACTTGAGCCCCAGGTAGAAGCCACTCTACTTGTAGGAACCCTCCCCACACCCACAGAAGCCCACTTGTGCCGTACATGTCCTGTGGGTGGACTGGGCTCCCGTCATCCCCTTCGCTGTGAGGAGTGTTGAAGGCCGCCCCTGTCCATGCACAGGCTGGATGGATATTGGGGTGGCATGTGCCCTTCAGCGGGCATGCTGCTGCCCCTCCTCCCCTCTCGTGGGGTTTTTTTCCTCCTGCAGCAGCCTTAAGCCTTACTGCATCAGCATGTTACCACTGTCACCACAGGCCGCAGGCCACATGGCTGCCCTCTGGCACCCTCCCCCGGGTTTGCTGCTCCTGCCTCCCCAGCAGGGAACACAGCTTTTCTCTCATCCCCTGCCTTCAACCCCCTCTCCACCTTCACCTCCTCAACCTCCTCCCCTCAAAAAGGAAGGAAAACAAAACTGTGAATGAGGAAAGCTGACTGACAAACCAACACAACTCTCAGAGGCTTCTGCTCTTGACATTTCTTTTCACCTCTTAAGCACCAAAGCCGCAGGCGGATTTGTAGACCGCCGACCGCCACGCAGATTTCTACCTTGATGTTAGTTTTAATTGTTTTAAGTTTTTTCATAGGGGAGTTTTGGGCAAATATGAAGTCCCTGGGGAGATCACTGCCATTTTTACATACTCAAACTTTTTAAAAAATGCAACCCACCACCAACTTCTTACACATTTGGGACATGAGCCAGAGTTTAAAGGGAACCAACAAAACTCAACGAGAGGGCAAGGTTCTGTCCAGTAGACAGCGCAGCCGCGGCCGGGACAGGGCGTGCTGTATATAACTGTAAGATACCTTCGTAAGTTATTCAGACCCACACTCTCCATTACCAGGACCCTCCACTGTGCGGCCATGCCGTGCAGTCTAGCCAAGGAGCCAGTGCGGTCCCCCTCTCCCCAGGTAGCTGGTCAGCTGTGGACTCTGTGACCCTCGTCTAAACCTGTGTCAAGATCTCGGGGCTTCTTCCTCTCTCTGACTCCTTCCCCCAACACTCTCTCCTGTCTATATTTTTCAGTCTCGGAATCCTTCCCTCTCTCCGAGTCCCACTTAAAAAACTGCTCTTTTAGGACAGGACGCGGCTCAGACCCTGCTGTGGCGCAGGGCCTCGTGTCTGTCTGTCTGTCTGCTGTGAAGCACACGATGCTCTATTTATTGTAGAAAGTGACTTTATTTGCCTTCTAGAATTGTTTATAACAGATGGATATAAGAGAGGTAATAAACAGAAAAACCTATGCCTGTAAAGAATACAAGAGTTAATTTTACCTACCATAATATGACGTCTTATTTTCTCTCTGAGAAATAAATGTTCTATGGGCCGTGGTTTGCAGTGCTGTGTCTGCTGTCCTTGGAGGGGCTTCCTGTCCTAACACCACCCAATTCTCTGAAGGCAGAGCCACTAAGAACAAACTTGTCTGTCCTTTAGATCTCATGGGTGGGTGTAAGGACCAGCTCAGACTGGGGTCTGAGCAGAGTTGCCAGGTTGCCGCACCTCAGCTGCATCTTCTCTGGCCCCTTGAGCACGCTCACCTGACTGCGGGCCAGGAAGATCAAGCCTCCTGTGATGTTCCTTCTGTAGGTGGGCAGCCGGCTGGGATACAGAGGTTGGTATCACCTGCCTAGAACGGGAAGGATCGTAGCAAGTGGCCTGGCCCTTTACAGACCAATCCGACTAAAAAGCATGGTCTGGTCAAGGTCAGACAGCTAAGAAGTTTGTAGCAGAGCCCTAGGCAAGGATGTGTCACAACCTTCCTGGACTCGTGGTCCTCAGGGCTACAGCAGCTTGCTGTGTGTGGCCACTAGAGGCTGATGGTAGAGCTCTCCTTACAGAGTTTTGTCCTGGGGAGATCACTGCCATTTTTACATACATTCATTGAGCTTCTGATTGGCCAGCGAGCCACCTGTCTTCTCCCGTACTGAGATTACAGGTGCCTGTCACAAGGAGTTTTTGTAAACCATTCCTTTAGAGGATCTGAACTCAGCTCTTCATGTTTACGTGACAAGTATTTTGCCAGCTGAGCCCAGAAAGGGGCATCGTGAAGCACAGACACAATAGGGAGTAACATGCCCTCGCAGAGAGCCTGAGGGGGGTTCCTACTGTCCCTCCTGCTCGGGCCCTCTGATGGTGGTAGAAGGCAGATAGCTCTTGATCACCTTCACAGGGCCTAATTCGTATAACATAGATAAAGCACGTCTTGATAGTTCACAGCAGGTATTGTAGTTTATTGTACTGGGTGGCTGTTACAATACCCTCCAAGGCTAGCCTCGGTGGTTCCTCCGCGGGATTTTTCAAAAGGGTTCTTACATGCTTTGACCTCCCTTCTAGCCCACCACCCTCCAGAGGGAGTGGGAAAGAAAAGTTATTAGGATACAGGGGAAGCACAGCTGTTTAGAAATAGTTCTTTGGAACAAACCCAATCTGTGTTGTCAGGATATCAGCAGTTCAGTTCACAAGAATCAGCGATGACAGCTCGATCCTCACCATTCATTCACGAATCTGCAACTGCAGCTCAATCCAGAAGAAGCCACGAGGCTCAGCCGTTTGCTGGTTAGAAGTAGTGCCTTGGGGCGATTTCAATCTCCAGTTGACAGGACACCAGCAGTCCAGGTCAGTAGTGTCAGGATACCAAACCTGAACCCTCACCTGTGGCACAGCCCAGCAGAAACTGCCAGGCCTCTGCTAAATTGGCATGAGTCGGCAGGGACAACCAGAACCAGAGGTACGTCGGGAGTTCTCTGCCGTGCCTCTCAACAAAGTGAAGATCAGCAAAGACAGGACCCAAATGAGACCAAGTGTTGTAAAGCTGCGCAAGCCTCCTCCATCACTGGTTCATTGGGTCCCTCCTAACATCACACATCTTCCCACGGGTCTTGCCTCAGCAAAACACCACGTGAGTCTGTATCAGCTGGCATATCCAGAAACTTCCACTTCACTCTACCAATGGGCCCGAATCCTCGGAAGTGGCAGGAAACCGCCAGAACACCACCAGAAGTTTCTGGGCACATTTCTTTCTATGAAGTCAATGAAACAATGAAACAATGAATGGCACGAGTACCAATACCATCCAGTGTCATCCACCATCTGTTGGGTCATATTTATATTCTGTCTTAACATCACGTGTTCTGTCACGTGTTTGCTTTAGCAGAACATCCTTTCGCCTGGGTGCCCCAGCAAACCATCATTTGACATAACAGACTTTCCAAAGAAACCAGAAGTTTCCACTTCACCTCAGCCTGGCTTGTCTCTCTGGTGGACAGTACTAAGCCAGACTGCCTATTGCTGTTGTGTTAAGATATTAGTGGTCTCTACGGTGCTAATAGATCCACCTCCAACAACCAGGCTGTAGGGTACCTTTTCACCGACAGTGGCTATATTCTTTACTTTCTCGTTGCTGTGATGAAATACTGACAGAAGTAACTTGAGAGAGAAAGGTTTTATTTTGGCTTACAGTCCCAAAGGGACACAGTCCACCCTAGTAAGAAGGCGTGGCAGCAGTAGCAGGAAGATGATCATACCGAATTCATAGTCAGAAGGAAGTGACACCGGTCTGTCAAGCCTTCCTCCAGCGAGATGCCACCTCCTAAAGATTCCATTGTATAAACTGACTAAGTGACCACTCTATGGTCTGGTTATTGGGAATGTTTTTTGTAGATAGAAGAGATTATCCAGGGGTGCCTGGAAGAGTATAGCGCAGAGAAAGTAGCAGGCTGAACGTGGCCAGCAGACTGGAGCTGGCCATGGAAAACAGCAGTGGAGTAGAGGGAGGACCAGGGATAGAGAGAGCAGGAGTCAGCGAGCATAATTGAATAGGGTAATAAAAAGAATGAGTAGCTGTTGTGGATAATATTAAAAAGTCGGCACCCAGTCCAGCTTGTTCCCAGACGGCCACCATTTTCCTGCAGTTCTGGATGTCTAGAAACACCAACCCTGGCACCCATGAGACGCCAGCGTGGTGGCTGGCTCTGCCAATCCACCACACTCTCCGAAATGCTTGGCTGAGCCCAGACCATTCCCGCTATGACCGCAGTACCCGATAGAAATGAGACTCTTAATGCTTAAAGATTATCTAATATTTATATATTTGGAAATGCTCAATTAACAAGATGCCCACATGCTGGGCGGTGGTGGCGCACGCCTTTAATCCCAGCACTTGGGAGGCAGAGGCAGGCCGAAAAAAACAAAAAACAAAAAAAACAAAACAAAAACAAAACAAAACAAACAAACAAACAAAAAACCAACAACAACAAGATGCCCACACAATTAGAATTGTTAACCCAATTAACCAACCTAGATATGAATAACTACCTGAGACGGCTAGAGACACGCAGCCATCTGCAGCCATCTTCTCTCCCCCCCCCCACGCCTGCCTCTTTCGTCTCCTCCCCTTCCTCTCACTCCCAACTCCTCACTCCGCCTACCTCTCATGCAGCCCTCCACAAGTAGCTGTAGGGAGGGAAGCCTGTGCACTGGAGGACGAGGGGGGCCAGGATTCTAGCATGGACTCCGGGAAGTGTAGCAGGTACTTGTCATGCCGAAGGAGCCTGGAGGTCAGCATGTGCTTGCGCTTCGGTATGCTAACGGACACCACAGAGAGCCATTTGTCCCATCTGCCTTTTAGAATTTGAGGAAATGGAGCTCCCTTTGGACTTAGCATGTCACATGAGCCAGTGGGGGACAATTCTCAGACAATAACATGGGCCACAGACCAAAATCCATTTCATGTGCAAATATCCAGGAATGAGGAGTCAACAAATGGCCATATAACTCTTTTGCTAGTTTGGAACGTTCCTGCCTCTGCTTTGGGGCAGAACTGGCAGCATCAAGGTGGAGAAGTCACCGCTCAGTGGACGTATCACCTATGGATAAGTCTGGAAGGCCAAGTGATTGATTTGGAGAAGCAAACTTATCGCTAATGTTTGACTAGGGTCGTTTTAGGCACAACTTTATAAGCAGTAGCTAAGATACAGCTGCAGCCAAGTCTCCATGCGCTTTTACTACCTGCTCTAGCCATGAACGCCCCACCAAGGCCAAAACACTGAACATTTCCTCCGCCCTCCCAGTCCATCCCCCTCTGCTTCACAGGGAGTGCACTTTGGTGAATTTCTCCTGCACGGAATCATGTGTCGTGTGCTCTCATGTCATGTCTGGTTTCTCATTCGGCTGTTTTTGATTCGATCTTCTGGCTCACATATTCCTTTACTCTGTCGGAGCTGAGCGGAATTTCATTATATAAACACAGTATGTTTGTCCACTCTACTGAGGGTGTGTGTGTGTGTTACTTAGAGTTTGGCCATTGGAAATAGCTGCTAGGAATGCTTTTACTTTTATATATCCTGCCTCCACTCTCTCTTATGTGTTTATTTTTATTTCTCAACATAGCCTCACTGTACGGCCCTGGCTGCCTGACATCTGCCTGTCTCTGCCTCATAGTCATGGTCTGACAGCTATAGCTGCCGCAGCTGCCTTTACACATGTCAGTTGGCTGCCTCTAATTCTCATTCTCCTCTGGTGTAGCCCTATGAGTGACCTGCTCCATCATGGGGCAGGTGCAGTTTAGTAAATTCTGCCATTGTGCTGGTGTGTGTGTGTGTGTGCGTGTGCGTGTGTTTTGTCTGAGTGTGTGTGTGTTTTGTGTGAGAGAGAGTGGTGTGTGTAAGTGCATGTGTGTTGTCTGAATGTGTGGTGTGTATGTCTGTGTTGTGTGTGTGAGAGAGTTCTATGTGTGTGTGAGTAAGAAAGTGTATGTGTGGTGTCTGAGTGTGTGTTGTGTGTGTATGTGAGAGAGTGTGCCTGTGTGGTATGTGAGTGTGTAGTCTGTGTGTAAGGGTATGCATGTGTGTGTGTATGTATGTGTGTGAGACAGTGTGTTGGGGGTATGTATGGGTTCGTGTGTATATGTGAGCGCGTGTGTGGTGTGTGTGTATGTGTGTATAGCTATGTGTGTGAGAGTGTGTGTGGTGTGTGTGGGGTTCATGTGTGGTGTGTGCATATGTGTGTGAGAGCATGTGTGGTCTGTTTGCAGGCATGTGAGTGCATGGCAGGATGGGGAGGTCAGAGGCTATGTGAAGTCAGTTCGTTCCTTCTACCCTTATGTGGGTTCCAGGGAAGCTTCAGAAACAAGTACTTTTACCCGCAGAGTTGTCACCAGACCACACTTTATGCTTTTACATCCCAAGGTCAGTAACCCTGGCCAGAGCAGGTCTCTTTTGCTGGCTGCCTGTCTGTCTGTCTGTCTGTCCATCCATTTATCGCAGTGCTGGGGTCAAACTTAGGGACTTGCAGATGCCAGGCAAGTGTCCTGCCCTAATGTCCCTTTCAGTTGAACAAAGCAGGTTCTAATGAGGTAACAAGAGCAATGTCACCAGATCCGAGATTAAAAAGGGACCAGAAGAGCCCACTAGCTCTTAGCTGACCTTGGTGCATGTACACACATCTCAGACAACAGGGCGAGGAAGGTGCAGAAGACTCTGAAGTGACTTCAAAGGAATCAGCCAGCTCTAGGGGTGGGTGTTATCAGAGATAAGGGTCTGGGAGGCAGACTCTGACTGGAAGCTTTGTGTGGAAGCCAAGTTCTGGAAACAAGATTGCACACCCTGCTGGGACTGAGGCGGAGGTGTAGTCCAAGGAGGGGGAGCACAGGGCTGTCCTGGGTTGGCCAGGCTTGGGACCCTGCTTCTGCCCCTTGTGTTCCAGATAAGAGAGAGTTGTCAGAAGAATGGGGGGGGAGTCAGCTACAGCTTCCTCTCAGGGGACAGAGAGGAGCAGAGAGAGGAGGTAGAGAGAGAGGGGAGACTGGCAATTGATCAGCTGTAGGAGCAAAGACAGCAAACATGGTGGGAGAGCCCTGCCAGTTATAAGGAGTTCCCAGTGGCGAGCTGGTTAGCTGAGACAGTGTGGGGCTCGGAGCTGTTGCAGGCCTGTTGGAGTTAATGGCTAGATGCCCTCTCTGGAGACTGGGGGTGCTGTAGGAGTAGATAAGACAGTGGTGGCTTTTTCCTGGTAAACAGAAGCCCTTTGCGGGGACACAAGGTGTGTCTCTGTGTGTGTGTGTGTGTGTGTGTGAGAGAGAGAGAGAGAGAGAGAGAGAGAGAGAGAGAGAGAACTTTTACAAGGTTTGTTTTTGTTTTTTCGAGACAGGGTTTCTCTGTGTAGTCCTGGCTGTCCTGGCACTCACTCTGTAGACCAGGCTGGCCTCGCCTGCCTCTGCCTCCCGAGTGCTGGGATTGAAGGCGTGTGCCACCACCGCCCGGCTGCAGCTTTTGTTGTACCTGCAGTTGAGGACTTTTGTCAGTGTCGTAGGCGTCTGGCTGTGGTGTACGGTGTTCACTCCTACGGCCCATACTACTGCGACATGATTGCTTCCTCGCTGTAGATTGAGGGCATGGGGTGCTTACAATGATTTGCTTCTAGGAACGCTACTATGAAAGCTGGTAATTGTTTCCCCAGGGTAGAATCTGGGTAAGGACTTCCCCAGGGCTAAGGCAGAGACCTGGGGAATGCATTTTTTTGCCCAAAGTGCTTGTCACCATTCCCATACCTGGCAGGTTCCCGGGGGTCACTGTTTGTGTTTTCCAGACTCGTCTAGATAAGATGTTGACTTGGCGAGGTACTTCCTCCCCACCCTGGCTAGAGAAGGATCTGCCCCATGGTGGTTTGCACTCACCAGCTGTTCATGGATGATGCCATGTTGGCACCAGTATATAGTCAGCTCTGCAGCAAGCAGCCCTGGGGACAGCCAGCAAATGCTGCTGTAGATGGGAGACTGTTCAAAGGGGTACACAGGTACCTCTGAGATGTTGAAATAGACAGAAGCTGGTGTGTTTCAGCTCTAGCCCCATACTGCAGTTTCTTCGCTGTCCTGAGGCATGGCTCCTTCCTCTTTGAAAACAGTAACCTGATGCTTACTTTTCTAAGGTTTGGTGTGGACAAGATCCATTTTTTTTTTTTCTCCATTTGTTTTTCTGAGAATGGTCCTCGCTGCCAAGACGGTTACTTCATCCATCTCCCTTCATCCATCTGAGCCTCAGAGAGGACTTGGTCCGAGTCACATAGCTAGGAAGTGGCAGAGCTGGGATCTTTAAGTCTGATTCTAGAGCCCTGTGCACTGTTGTCCCCTCCACCCTCGGGTTTGTCTCTTTCTTTTTTCACCTTAATAACTTTTCTATGACATCTGAAAAGGGGGACCACAAACACTCCAGCATCCTGAGTCTTATCAGGTCTTACCCAGAACACTTCCTTTCTCACCCTCTGGCTGTCCATCCAGGTCCAGCTTCCAAATGCTTCTTTTGGGGGAGGACATGTGTCAGTTCCCTCTATGCTCAGCACACAGTAGGACAACACAAAGCCCGGGTGAGCTGGGCATGCCCTTTCCTATAACCTCATCTCCTGCAGGAGCCTGTTCTTTTTCCTCAGCACCCCAGAAAACTCAACCCAGTGAGTGGCACAGGCCTCTAATCCCAGCCAGGAGGTGGAGGCCGGAGGATCAACCTTTGCTCCATAGCAAGTTTGAGGCTAGCCTGCTACAGACGAAACCTTGTCTCAGGAAAAACAAAACCAAATGAAACCAAATGAGTGTGGTGCCCTCAAAACCTTGTCAGGGGAGAGCTCACTCCGCCGCCAAGGAGAACAGCGGAGGCTCTGGGTGCCCTGGTTTGCTGTTTGACCCTTCTTGACCTCCTTATACCATAGAAGAATCCCGGGACCTCTGACTTTGAGGCCCCTTCATAGCCCCTGTAGTCACACTGCCTCCTGGTGGCAGTCTGAAGGCAGCTAGGCAAGGGAGGGTAATCCCACATGCTGCGGGTGGATTATGTGCCTGCAAAAGTTCAGGAATCTGAGAACACGGAGTCTGGGGTTGGAGTGTCTGAGCTCACACTTCTCAGAAGCAGAGCGGACAGGTGCTGTCCCTGTCCTCATCTATGGGTGGCTGGAGAGTAGCAAGGCAGAGCCACCTCCCTTGACTCCTGTGGCCTCCCATGGCTCATTAGCTGTCTTGGGCTCTGCTGATAAGACTGTCTATCCTTCATAAAAAGCCAGCTGTCCCCTGCCAGCTCACTGCCGTGTGTGTGTGTGTGTGTGTGTGTGTGTGTGTGTGTGTCCCTAGGGTGGCAGCTTTGAGATCTGTGGATAAAGGAAGTTCGTTCCAGGTCATTTCAACCTTGTAACACTCAAGGCTACTGTCCAAGACAATGGCTCGGCTCTCCTCCCTCCTGGGTCTTTTATTTTTATTTTTTGTTTTGCTTGTGTGTGCCCAGTGCTCAGGGAGACCAGAAGAGGGCATCAGATCCCTTGGAACTGGAGTTATAGGTGGTTGTGGGTCACCACACGGGTGCTGGGGACCAAACCCAAATTCTCTGTAAGAGCTTTTAAATCCCAGGCCACTGTAATGGCAGCCAAATTAACTGTTTCCTCCCCAAACTGCTTTTGGTCATGGTGTTATCAGCACAACAAAAAAAGCAAACTAGAATAGGTGTACCAGATGGGGGCAGTTCTTAACTGAGGGTTCCTCTTACTGTGTAAGTCAAGGTGACAGCTAAAAATAACTATAGCAAGAGTCTACTTCAGAAAATTATCGGGAGGCAGAGGCAGGCAGATTTCTGAGGCCAGCCTGGTCTACAGAGTGAGTTCCAGGACAGCCAGGGCTACACATAGAAACCCTGTCACTAAAAAAAAAAAAAACAAAAAAAAAAAAAAAACAAAAAAAAAAAACAAAAAAAAAACCAAAACAAAAAACAAAAAAAACAAAAAAAACAAAAAAGAAAGAAAGAAAGAAAGAAAGAAAAGAAAGAAAGAAAATTATCCTTCGATCTTCACATGTGCCCACAAGCTTGAACACACACACACACACACACACACACAGACACACACACACACACACACACACACACGTGCGTACACTATTATCTACTTATTTGTTTATTTATTCATTTGTTTGTTTATTTATTTTGAGACAAGATCAGGTTATATAGCATTGCCTGGACTCAGACTCTAGAAATCTGTCTGTTCCTGCCTCCCAACTGCTGGTATCAAAGGCATTGTACACCATGCCAAGCTTAAAAAAAAAAATTCTTTTTTCTTTTCTTTCTTTCTCTTTCTTTCTTTCTTTCTTTCTTTCTTTCTTTCTTTCTTTCTTTCTTTCTTTCTTTCTTTCTTTCTTTCTTTCTTTCTTTCTTTGGTTTTTTGAGACAGGGTTTCTCTGTGTAGCCCTGGCTGTCCTGGAACTCACTCTGTAGACCAGGCTGGCCTCTAACTCAGAAATCCGCCTGCCTCTGCCTCCCAAGTGCTGGGATTAAAGGTGTGTGCCACCACTGCCCGGCTGCAAATATAGTATTTTCAATTCATTCTTATTTTGAGTATGGCTGGTGTGCCTGCATGTATACCATGTGTATGAAGTGCCCCTGGTGGCCAGAAGAGGGCACCAGATCCTCTAAAACAAGATTTACAGATGGTTTCAGTCCCCACGTTGGTGCTGGAATTTGAACCCAGGTCCTCTGCAATAGAAGCAACTGCTGAGCTGTTTCTAGTACCCAGATCTTAAGATGGACGGATAGATGGATGGATGGACAAAGACAGACAGACAGATAAAATCTTCACCCAGTTTCCTCACCAGTGTCCCAGTTTCTGGGTCTGCCACAGGCACCCTGCCTCTCCCTAGCCACAGGCAGAAAACCAAGCATTATCTGTGAATCACCTGGCTCACCTAGCCAGTCTCACATCCAAGACTCTGTGGCAATAGCTTTGCTGATTCATCCTCCAGCCATCCCCAGGCCTGGCCACCCCATCTTCTTGGATTCCTGGATCACTGACCCTAATCTCTGCTCCCTTCCGTGACTCTCCAGCTGGAGTGTGCTCCAAGCACACACCCCGCCCCACCCCCACCCCGGCTGTGGAGGTCCCATGTGTCTCTCTTCCACAGACCCCAGGATCCATCTGCTCCAGAAACCTTGGACTCTACTGTCTTCTGATACTGACAGGCATGTCACCTGGCAGGCACAGTCATTACCTGTCACCTCTATAACTCCTGTTAAGTTTAGGAATTACTGCCTGTTTTGCAAATAGGGGAAAATCCAAATGTACGGTTGTGAGTCCTAACTCATGTAAACAGCAGGAAAGACCCAGGGAGTCAGCCTGTCTGTTTGACCTCAAGGCCACCTCCCATGCCTGAGGTCATCATGCCTCCCCTCCCCAGGAAGCCCAGAGCTGTCTTACACCTCCCCCCACCATCTCTAGTCTGGGGTCCCCAGCTTCTGATGTTACAGCCAGTCTGCTCTCCCTCCCTCTTTGCTCCTCCTGAGGCAATCTAGCCTTGCACAATGTAGTAGTTAATTACAGGATGCCTTGGCTGGGTCTCTGCTTACTTCACATGGTCAGACTCCCAGGAAGCTAACTCCTGTTAGTATCTGGTCTGGGGGAGTTGAGGCGGCATTTCTCCTTGTTCTCATTGCCAAAAGCCATTGGCTTCTTCCTGTCACATGTCCCCGACACACCACACCCACCCCACCCCCCCACACCCACCCCCACACCCCTAACTAAAACCTGCCTTCCAAATCTGACAATTACATGTCTGAATCGATCTGCCGAAGATGGAACACTGGAAGGCTCCCTCCTTAGTGGGTGCGGACTGTGTATTTCCAGTTTGGATTGACAGAATCGTCAGTTTTGGGGAACTCCAGGAAAGACATCCATGTGCCCACCCATAGAGAGGCTGGGGCCAATCGGGACTAGGAGGGAGACAACTTGGTATCTCAGTTCTAATTCTGGTCCTGCTGCCATGGGGTGATGGTGATAGTCACGGTGATGGCTAAGATGGTGGAAGAGGATAAAGAGGAGGAGGGAGAGGAGGGAAAAAGGAGAGGGAGGAGGAGGGGGGAGGGAGCGGATAAAGAGGAGGAGGGAGAATATGGATAGAGGAGGGAGAGGAGGAGGAGAAGGGGAAAAGGAGGAGAGGGAGGAGGGAGAAGATGCAGAGAAGGGGGAGGGGAAGAGGCAGAGGAGGAGTGGGAGGAGTGGGAGGAGCAGAAAGTGGAGAGGGAGGAGGGGGAGGAGGGAGAAATACAGAGAAGGAGGAGGAGGGGGAGGAGGGGACTAGGAAAGCTTTGGCTGCCTTAGTGATCTACAGTGACATTTTTGGGCTGTGAGGAAATTTCCTCCTCTCCAGGAGTCATGCTGGGCAGCTCTAGAGCTAACCCTGGTCCCCAAGCCCTTGTTGTCCCTTACCAAAACACCTCTCTGCCCTGATCCTGATCCGGTCTCCACATGGGATCTCATGACAACCCTCCCCCCCACCCCCATCCACAAGCTGTTTCTCTATGTGACCATCTTGGAATGATCCAGCTGTCTGCTCTCTTCCACTTAAGAGAACCCACTCCAGCTGGAGAGATGGCTCAGGGCCAGAGGCTCTCCCTGAGGATCGGGGTTCAGTTTCCAGTACCCACATCAGGCAGCTCACAACTGCCTGCGATCCCGGCTGCAGGGCATTGGATGCCCCCTTCTGGCCTCTGGAGCTGGCACAGGGCTGGGAGGCAGGCAAGAGGACCCCGACCAGGCCAGGGACAGGGAGATGACAGTAAGAGCTGGGAAGGAGGCTGGAAACTGCTGGCTGGTTATTGACAGAACCTGGGAAGAGGGACTCTCATTGGAGGAACTGCCTCTATCAGATTGGCCTGTGGGCAAGTTTGTAGGGTATTTTCTTGATTAATGATTGATGGGAAAGGGCCCCGCCCACTGTGGGCGGTACCATCCCTGGGCAGGTGGTCCAGGGTTGTGAAAGAAAGCAGCTTGGTGTGGGGGTCGGGGAGCAAGCGTTTCTCCATAGCCTCTGCATCAGCTCCTGCAGCCCTGGCTTGACTTTCCTTCATGATGAACCTTAAACTGTGAGCTGAAATAACCCTTTCCTCCCCAAGTTGCTTTTGGTCACGGTGTTATCACAGCAATGGAAAGCAAACCAAGGCAAACACCCAGGGCCAAGCCTCCTCTGTTAGAGTTTTTGCCCAGAGCCAATCCTAAGGTAAGAATAAATAGAGAGGTGCTTGTGTTAGAACTTTGCAGAGTCTGAGGAGGGTGGGGAGGGGCATGGGGGTGGTATGAGTTGCTCCTCCCCTTTGAAAGCCAAAGCCACTGGGCAGACCACACTGGGAATGAGGGGGACACGGGCTGGGGGCGTGGCGGCTAGGGGCGTGGCATGTAACTTTGTCCAGTGAAGAGCAGCCTGTCAGTGAGGGAGGCACAAGGCGAGGCAGAGATTTTGCAACTGGATGCTGAGGGTTGAGAGGCACCGCCTCTGTGGACACGGCCCAGAGCAGGGAGCACGGAGCACGGCATGCCCGGCTCCTGGGTGCGCTCCGGATGGGTGGAGAGCACTGAAGAGTCTGTGCCCGCCATGAGTCTAGCTAGGCCATGAAGTCAGCGTGGGGTCTGCAGGACCACGCCCCTGCCCATGACTCTGAGGACTGTCAACATTTCATCCAGGACCTGGGGTCCCTTATCATCCCTTCAAGGGTGCCTCTCAGCAGAGCTAAACAGGCCCAGGCAGTGGCTGGATGAACACACCGTGGGTGCCTGACTGGGCCGGTAGAGTTGCCACATTCCCGGTTCTTGGCTGCCGAGGAAAGAGAGACTGAGCCAAGGCAGACCAGTGTGGGTTCATCCTCCGCTGGGAGGCCAGAGGCCCCGAAGATGGACGAACAGGTGTTCAAAGGGGACCCAGACACCCCTCATTCCATCTCCTTCTCCGGGAGCGGGTTCCTTTCCTACTACCAGGCTGGGGCAGTGGATGCTCTGCGAGATCTGGCCCCGAGGATGCTGGACACGGCCCATCGCTTTGCAGGGACCTCAGCTGGGGCAGTGATTGCGGCCTTGGTCATCTGCGGGATTGAGATGGGTAAGACCTTTATTCTGGTGTCTCTGAAGGGGGATCCTGGAGGGACTCCTCAGAGCAGACCCTGTACAAGCTTGGAAGTGCCCTGGGGGACAAAGCCGAGCCTGGCCAGGGTAGTCCTCTCTCTCTCTCTCTCTCTCTCTCTCTCTCTCTCTCTCTCTCTCTCTCTCTCTCTCTCTCTCTCTCTCTCTCACAATGCTCCTCCCTCTGTGTTGAGCCAGAACACTACTGTTTGGTCATGAGCGAGGTTGGGTGAGGCTCTTTTAAAATGTAAACATTTAATGCCTTATCTTCCTAGTACAGAGGGGTTTCTCAACATGCAAACCCCTGGGGCTTGAGGAGAAGCTGGGGACAGTGTGGCAGCTTCAGCTGTGCCATGGTAGGCCAAAGGCCACAGTGCTGACCCAGGGCTATAAGCAGCAGCCTCGTCCTAACAGTGTAGAGCACAGACCTGGCCACCCCACCCCCCACCTGCTCAATGCCAGGCTGTGGAGCTGAAGTTCTAGAACGTTCTAGAGAGAAAAGACAGTTAACAAACTTCCAAATGGAGATGTCTTTCCTGTCATGATGGAAGGGATGGGGGGGGGGGGTCCGTGAACAAATTGCTGCTGCCAGGGGCTGAAGGGGGGAAGGGGACCGTGCTTCAAAGATGTTCAGGGGCAGCCATGTTGAGGAGGTAGGTATGTATCCAAGTGGACACTTCACAAAGTAAGGAAACAGGCAGAGAAAAGACATTTCTGGGGCCCCGGGTGACAGACCTGAGGGCGAGGACTGGGGATGAGGTTGGAGGAAGCCACGGTGACTTGAGACTGTTGGCCAGCTCCAGCCCAGGGCTGATGCCTGTGGGGTGCCGAGTGTGCCCCCAAACTGAGTTCTAGCTCTGGCATTCAGTCCTGTACACACAGAAGCCAGTTGCTGGCCTTCCTTGTGCTCCAGTTTCCGCCATCGGGACAATGCCGTCAAAGGAGGAACTTCAACAGGGGTGAACTGCTTTGTGACTGGGGCGTGGAATGCTGGAAACCGCCAACTGTCTAATTTGGCGATTTTAAGGATGCCCGAGTAGAAGTCAACTAGGGCACAAGTGTGTTATGAGGTAGCAGCTATTGGCTCTAGCCTTGAACTCTCTATGTAGCTCAGGATGACCTTAACTTCTGATCCTCCTGCCTCCTCTCTGCAGGGGTAACAGAGAGACTGGGTTTAGAATGTGCTAGAAGGTAGAGTTGAGACCAACTGAGGTGTCAGCTATTGGATCTCTGAGGAGACAGCGGCCAGTGGGGAGGTGGGCTTTGCCGGAAAGGGTAACAGTAGGGTCCTGATTGCCATATACAGGCAAGGGACCGTCTCTTTTTTAATAATGTATAAGAAACAATGGGACAAGAGAGTTAAAATTTCGGCCCATCCTGCAGCCCCTAGTCCATTCACCCTCCCCAAGCCTGGATGAAGAGAGGGACAAAGATCTTTTCAGATCTTTCTTAGGCACGGGCCCTCTGTGGTTACACACCCAGTGCTTTTTCACCCAGAGAAAAGGATACCAGGCCTTTGGGAAGGTAAGAGTCAGCCCCTCCTGGGGTAGCAGGCTCCCTGCCCTGGAGACAGGGTCCCTGGGAGGAGGCCCTGGCCTTTCCGGTCCCTGCAAACGCTCTCACACTCCCCTTATCTTTTATGTTAGGCAGGGTCTCATGTAGCACAGGCTAGCCTTGAACTCTCTATGTAGCCGAGGATGACCTTAACTTCTGATCCTCCTGCCTCCTCTCTTCCAGGGTAACAGGCCTACACGTCCATGTCCATGTTTGTGGTGCTGGGAGTTGAACCTAAGGCTTTGCACAGGCTAGGAAAACATTTTATCCAGTGAGCCACATCCCTAGCCTTGGCCTCTGCTGCCTTATCCTAAGAGGCCAGCCTGGTCTACAGAGTGAGTTCCAGGACAGCCAGGGCGACACAGGGAAACCCCTTTTAGGATCAATTCAGTTTATTCAATAGAAGAAATAAAAACCTGCTTAGCCAGCCTGAGGTCACCATGGACCCCCACAGGGCATGGGAGGAGTCATGAAGAGGCCTCTAGAAAGGATCAAGGCCTAGACCCAGCATGGTCACGAGGATAGCAGGATGTAAGGAGGGGTGAGGTGTGCAGAACAATCCAGTTCAGTCATTTTACTACCCTGTGATTTCCTGGTGACCGGAATACCCTTTGTTTTTAGTGTATTAACTCATCCAGACTTTACAGCTCCTCCTGGGGGAACTGTTATCTCCTTTTATACAAAGAAGGAAACAGAGTCACAGGACACTTATACAGCCTGAGGTCATATAAACAGTACGTGGGAAGTTCAACCTGAAGTCTGTCCAGAGTAGACACATGAATGACTTAAACCATGTTGCTGCTTGGCAGAGTGGACTCCCATGGGATGCTGGCTTTGTGACTGCAGGGGTTAGCATGGGGGAGGGGAGAGTTTTTACACAGATCTGATGCACCAAGGGGATGGGCTGGAAAATGTATTGGGCCGAGGCATGGCGGTGCAGGCCTTTAATCCTGGTGCATGAGAAGCAGAGGCAGGTGGATCTCTATGAGTTCAAGGCCAGCCTGGACTACAGAGTTCCAGGATAGCTAGGGCTATATATAGAGACCCTGTGTTAAAAGAAAACCAAACCAAGAATAAAGAAAAATTCTCTCTCTCTCTCTCTCTCTCTCTCTCTCTCTCTTTCTCCATATATATATATATACATATATATGTATATATATATACATACATATATACACATATGTATGTATGTATATGTATGTATGTATGTATACACACATACACACACACACACACACTAAAAAAGTACTTTGGGGACAGAGAATGGGTAACTAGGGTATTGACCTGCTATCAGAAGCTCACCCCTGCTCAGTTCATTGCTCCGTTGATGGACACCCCAAGTCCTGTGATTGTAAACAGTGTTTCAGTGAGCAGGCTGGTTGGAGTCTGGCATCCCCAAGATGCATGCAAGCCCTTAGACTCAAGAGTAGCCTGTGGTGGGCTCTTCTATGCCATGCTGGAGGATTCTCTGAAATGACTGTACAGTTTAGGCCCCAGAGACACACAGGAGTGGTGTATGTGTGATGTCTGTGAGATGTATATGTGTGAGATATATGTGTGTCATTTGTGTGACGTATATATGATGTGTATGTGTGTAAGTGTGTCAGATGTGTGTGTATATGTATGTATGTGTGTGATATGTATGTGTGTGATATGTATGTAGTGTGTATGTGAGATGTGTGTGTGAGGTGTGTGTGTATGTGAGAGATGTGTGTATGTGTGGATATCGAGATGTATGTGTGTGATGTTTGTATGTGTATTGTGTGTGTGATGTGTGTGTGATATGTATGTGTGTGATATGTATGTATGTGTGTATGTGAGATGTATGTGTGTATGAGGTGTGTGTATGTGAGAGATGTATGTGTGGATGAGATGTATGTGTGTGATGTGTGTATGTATATCATGTGTGTGTGATGTGTGTGATATGTATGTATGTGTGTATGTGAGATGTATGTGTGTGAGTGTATGAGGTGTGTGTATGTGAGAGATGTGTGTATGTGTGGATGAGATGTATGTGTGTGATGTGTGGATGTGTATCGTGTGTGTGATATGTGTGTGTATGTGAGATGAGTATGTGTGTGAGGTGTGTGTGATGTGTGTGAGAGAGATGTGTGTATGATGTATGTGTCATATGTGTGTGTGTGTCCTCTCCAACATGTGGAGGCCAGAGGAGACCCTCAGTGTTAGTTCAGAAACATTGTACACCTTCATTGAGTCCGTCACTGTGGCCTGGAACTCACTGACAAGGCTAGACTAACTGGCTAGGGAGCCCCAGGAGTCCTCCCACCTCTGCCTCGGCCTCTCTGGTACCAGAATCTCAAACATAGGCACGCACACATGAACACACACATGTATACACATGTGCACACACACACGCACCAGCATGCCATGCATTTTCAAGACATCTTTTTTTTTTTTTTTAAGGATGCGTTTATTTTGACTTTTATGTGTATGGGAGTTTTGCTTGCATCTATGTCTGTGTGCCACATGCTTGTCTAGTGCCCCAGAAACCTCTTCCCTTCTCTTCCCCCCACCCCCGCTCCTTTCCCCCTCTTTCTTCCTCCCCTCCTCCTCTTCTTCCTCTTCCTCCCCCTCCTCCTCTTCCCCTCCCTCTTCCTTCTTCTTCCTTCCCCTCCTCCTTTCCCTTCCTCTTCCTTCTTCTTCCTCCTCCTCTTCCCCTCCCTCTTCCTCCCCTCCTCCTCTTTCCTCTCTCTCTTCCTTCAGACCTTCCTTCTATTATTCTCAGCCTCTTTGCCTCTCCACCATGAAAGGCCCAGTTTCGATCTTATCTGGAATTAAGGTCCCCCCACCCCCACCCCGTGGTAAATATAACCCATGTGCCCTTTAATGAAGACACCGGCAGCGGGTGTCACTATGTTTATTAATCTAAGGATCTTTGTTTTGTTTTTGTTTCACTCTGTAGACCAGGCTTGCCTGGAACTCATGGTGATTCTCCTGCCTCAGCCTCTGGGACCAGGTTTATCTCTAAGGTTCTTATGGTTTTTACTGCTGTAAAGGGGCTTCTTTTTCCATAGCGTTTCCTGATGGCTTGGCACTGACACAGGAGGGTCCGGGGGTTTTCCCTGCTGGTCTTGTTCTCAGGGATTTGGCACACATCAGTAGTAGCTGAAAGAGTGTATTCATTACCTTGTTCTTTACACAGGATTACTCTCGTATGTATAACTGGAGATATGTTGCCTTTTGAAATTATTTTTATTATACTTACGGTGTGAGTGCATGAGTGTCTGTGCAGGTGCACAAGTGCCACATCAAATATGGGGTCAGAGGACAACTTTCAGGAGTGGCTTCTCTCCTGCCACCAGGTGTAGATCCTAGGCTATGTCCCTGCACGGCTTGGGCCTTCTAACCCTGACTATGGGTGTTAGGGGATGAAGAAATGACAGATACACAGAAAAGCTGGGTTGGTGTGAACAGGGCTTTCTGATGAAGAAACTGTAGCACCCTGGAAGCTCAGTGTGTTTATTACAGACAGCAGGTCACAGAAGTAAGGTAATTACATACAGATAAAACAGGAGATACGATTTATACACAGCTCACAGAAGTAGGGTAATTACATACGGATAGACCAGGAGATACGACTTATATACAGCTGGACAAGGGGACAGGGCTATTGCATACAGTTGTACAAGAGGACAGGGATATTAAACACAGTTGTACAAGGTGGCAGAGTTATTATATACAGCTGGACAGGGGGATCAAACAGACAAGATGGCAGGGATAGTGCCTACAAATATACCAGGAGATAGGGTTATTATACACAACTGGACAAGGAGGCATGGTTATTATATGCATCTGGGTAAGGGGACACGGTTATTATATACTTCTAGACAAGAAGGCGGGTTTATTATATACCAGCTGGAGTAGGTTTGGCTAATCTTGGTAGGAGCAGTCTCTCTCTCTGCAGGGGAGCAATCTGCAGGCTGTAAATATCAGGAGGAGAAAGCTATGGTGGGCATTTTCTGCACACACTATCAACATCCACACGGGGACTAGAGGAAGGCTTTGCCATTCCCACGAGGCCGAGGCATTAGGTCTTTGACATGGCGGTGCCCAGGTCAAGAGCACAGTGACTCAGTCCTTCATTTATCTATGGCTTCTCCTGCTTCCCTTGGTCCTGGGTACCAAACTCAGCTCATCGAGCTTGGCAGCAGACACCTTTGCCTACTGATCCGATGGTGCCCTGTCTTTTTTTTTTTTTTCTTTAAAAAATTCTTTAAAGTAAGCCACACTCAAAGTTGCTTCCATGTGGGGCTTCTCTAGCCGGAGACTTCTCTGTCTCATCCCTGGGGAAGCTGAATGCTGCCAAGGGCCCACTTTCTCATACTTCAGTCGGTGCGAAGATATTGCAAAAGCACTTAGCACCTTGCCTGGTCCTCATGGGAGATGACATCACCATTCAGTTGAGGAGAGGCAGTCTCCATGACAACCAGTGGGGTTCCAGAGATTCTGCTGTGGCCAGAAGTGGGACACAGTCTCACAGATCTGAATTTCCTGTATTTTGAAAATAACTGCTTTATAGGGTATTTTAAGTTACATTCATTCATTCCTTTATTGTGTGTAGGTGTGGGTGGGTGAGGGGGCACATGGCACACCTGTGGGGGGTCAGAGGGCAGGAGTCTGTTCTTTCTTCCCACTGTGTTGGTCCCAGGGATCAAACTCAGACCTTCAGGCTTAACAGCAAGTGTCTTTATATGCGGAGCCATTTTGCCAGCCCCAAAATAATTTCTTATCAAAGGATAAAGATTTGGTGGTCTGACAGCTTCACCCCCTTCAGCTGCTACTACAGAAAGACCCCTCCCCAAAACACTTCATGGCAAGCCTTCCCACCTCTGTCCATGCTTTCCTTCCCTGTCTGTCTTATGCTTTCTTTTCTTGAGATGGGGTCTCAGGTAGGCCAGGCTGGCCCTTCATGTAGTCAAGGCTGACCTCGAACTCATGTTCCTCCTGTCTGCACCTCCCAAGTACCGGGACCACATGCCTGTCTCATCATGTCTCACCATGCCTGGCTCTCCATGGTGTCACTCTAACATGAGAGGAAGTGTCTCCTGGGTTCTAGAAAGGCACAAAGTGAGGCCAGCGCCTCCAGTCAGAACTGCCTGAGGGAGCCAGCACTATGAGTGGGAGTTAGGCAGGGAGAGACAGGCTAGGCAAGACCGGAGGCCTCCCGCAAGGACGTAGGAGGACGGAGTGACAAGGTGGACAAACCAGTGTGTCCAGAAGATGGACGGCACAGGTCACCTGGTGTCACAGTTTCAGAGAGGAGGACTTCGGTTTATAAAGGCTTCTCAAGTGGGAAAGCTGAGGAAAGGGAGCAATGGATTCTGGGGAGAGCCCAAGCAGAACCACTGGCCATCCAGCCGGTGGCCATGCTGCTGGTAGCCATGCCGGTGTCCCCTGCTTTACTGAGGCGCATTACATGGACGAAGGTGACCTATGACTGACATCATGGGTCAACACCCACAGTAAGAAAGACTTGGGCTGGAGGCAGGATGACTCAGTGGGTAAAGGTGAACCTGATGACCAAATAAGTGGTGATGTCATCTCCCATGAGGACCAGGCAGGGTGCTAGGTGCTTTTGCGATATCTTCGCACCGATGAACACATTTGATATAACACAAATCTTCACATTTAATAGGCAGGTGATACATAAACTAGTTTGCACCTGACTTCTTTCCCTCAGCGTGATGTTAATCAAGGGTCACCAGGATGTAGCATGAACCAGTTGGTGTTCGTTCCATGGTGGAATAATATTCTCCTGGGTGGACTTACTACACCTATTCATTCATTCTTTCGGTGATGGACATCTGGGTTGTTTTTACTTTGGGCTTTCATAAATAGTGCATTTGTAAGCATTTCTGTCCATTTAAAAATGCTTTTCCCCGGGCAGTGGTGGCACACGCCTTTAATCCCAGCACTTGGGAGGCAGAGGCAGGCGGATTTCTGAGTTCGAGTTCCAGGACAGCCTGGTCTACAGAGTGAGTTCCAGGACAGCCAAGGCTATCCAGAGAAACCCTGTCTCGAAAAAAACCAAACCAAACCAAACCAAACCAAACCAAACCAACCCCCCAAAACAAAACAAAGAAAAACCCAAAAACAAACAAACAAAAACCCCAAAAAACAAAAATACTTTCCTTTTTTTTAACATGGACAAAACTGAGCACATCTGACAGGATGACGTTATAACCCCTCATGTCTTTCTTTAGCTGCAGCATTCACCAAGGGATGTCAACTCCACCCCCAGTTGCTGTGTTACTGTAGAAGGCTTTAAAAAAAAAAACAACAACAACAACAACAAACATTTAGGGCTGGAGATGTGGCTCAGTTGGTAGGCCACCTGTCTGGAGGTGAGTTTGATGTCTGGCACTACGTAAAGCAGGCACTTGGTTCTTGCCGCCCCTTGGTCTGCTCGCAGATAGGTAGCGCAGAGCCGAGACTCTCCCAGGGAGGAATTCCATCAGGATTGCAGCTTTGCCCGCCCTGAGAACAGGAGCTAAAGAAATTGTGGGCAGTCGGAGTGGCTCACTCCAGGGCTCCTTGCTTCCCTGTGGCCTTTCTGGGTGGGATTTAGCAAGGAGGGAAAAGACTTTAGACCAGGATCCATCTCCATACCCTTCCACTCTGGTCCCTGATGTCATCATCCTCTCTGCGTCAGTTCACCTGCTTTAGAGTGGAAGAGACACCGCCCGTCTCCCTCCCTGTTGGCACAGAGATCTCTTGGAATCAGTGGTGCCCAATCTCCGGAGCCTTCCACAATCCCAGGAGACTGTTGAGAGAGCAGTATCAATTGGGGGCAGCAGAAGAGGGCCCTGCCTCTACTGCGCATGTCCTAGTTCCCCTAAGGTCTACGTGTGGCATTCTCTATAGACCCCAAGCCCCGTCCCAAGAGTCCACAAGCACCATCAAGGTGCACACAGGTGTTGCCCTGTGCCCTGTCCATGTCCACATTCCATTTAGTCAGAGGGGGAAGCAGACACACCCCTTCCCTCTGAGGTGGGACTCAGGTGACACACACCTTGTTAGCCCTCATCTGTGGATCAGAACTTAGTCACATAGCCTAGCCTGGTAGCAAAGGATGCTGGGAAGTGCAGGTCCGCTCTCAGCGGGTGGGGGTGGGGTGCGGGGCGCACATGCAGCCAAGGAATAGAGAGCCAATGGCTGAGTATAGTAATGTATATGGGTGATGTAGTCTTTAGCTATGACTGTCAATGGGTGACACAAAGTGACAGGGTGCTTGTCTAGAGTGCATGAGGTCCCAGGTTCAATCCCAGCACCATCAAAAAGAAAAAGAATAAGAGAAACTGTCCCCTGCCTCAGACCAACTTGGAGACTAGGAGGCCACCAGGTCACAAGGCTGTTTTGGATGGGGAGGGACATCTGTGGTACCCTGGACTTGCAGAGGCCTGGGCGGTGCTTGATCTGAGCCCCTGCCTTAGGCTGACCTGCTTTGCTTTCTCCTTCCCAGCTCAACGTTGACAGTTGAGCCTTGGTCTGAGCTGTAGAAGAGGCGGTCTCATTACCCATCTGAAGTGAGTGTGGCGAGGACCAAAGGGGAGGACTTGACATCAGACATCAGCGGCAGGCACCAAAGAGGAGCCAGGAAGGTTACCCCTGCAGAGAGCAGTCACACCGGGGTGGGGCAGGGCCCTGCAGAGTGGATGCCTCGGGCAGCCAGGGCTCTCCTACCATCAGCAGAAATGACTACGTATCATGGTTGAGAGTGGGGGTGGAACCATGGTGGGCAGGAGGCCTGGTCTTGCTCTGCCAAGGTATCCAACTGGAGAGACTCATGGCTGAAGGGGTGCCCTGCCACACACACAACCCAACATGGGAGAGGTATCCACAGTTCTGGCTTCACCTGAGGGTGTCTCACTCATGCCAAAGAATGTGGATGGGGCCAGGGTAGATTTCTACCTTGGACCACAATCTCCAAAGACGACAGAGAAAGAAGGGCGGGGTGGGGGGGTGGGGGTGGGGGAACTGATGGCCCTGAGGTATTGAGTCTCCAGAGAACTTTCTAGACATACTCATTCCCTCTGTGTTAGTTCAGCATGATCCGTAAGAGTCCTCCATCTTTCACAGGTGAATGTCAGGAGAATGTGCCTGGAATCTTGGGGAGAGGTGCACAGGGGTGGGGAAACACCCAGAACTATAATGTCCAAAGGGGTCTGTGTCAGATGGCTGGAAATCCAGGCTATGAGCCCATTCCCACGGCAACTGACATAAGCCTATTGGAGTTTCATTTGGTTGTTTTGGGGATGGGAATCTCACTATGTAGCCTAGGCTGGCCTAGAAATCACTAGGTAGCCCAGGCTGCCCTCTAACTCATGGCAATCTTGTTGTATCAGTTTCTTAGGGGGTTACAGGTGTGAACCACCATACCATAGTTCAGTGTAAGGTTTTTATTAAATTCTAGGGCTCTTTAAAAATTCCATGTATACATATGTGCGTGCTGCTAATAACATATTTCTGCTAACATAGGGTGTATGATTTAGAGTGTGTGTCCATTCATGTATGAACCTTCCCACCCACTTATCCACCCATCCACCCACCCACAACCTTACCCATCCATCTACCCATCCATCCATCCATTCATCCACCCACCCACAATCTCACTCATCTACCTATCCACCCATCCACCCACCCACAATCTTACCCATCCATCCACCCACCCACCCACCCACACACACACACACACACAACCTTACCCATCCATCTACCCATCCATCCATCCATTCATCCACCCACCCACAATCTCACTCATCTACCTATCCACCCATCCACCCACCCACAATCTTACCCATCCATCCACCCACCCACCCACCCACCCACAACCTTACCCATCCATCCACCCATCTACCCACCCACAACCTTACCCATCTACCCACCCTTCCACCCACAACCTTACCCATCCATCTACTCATCCATCCATCCATCCATCCATCCATCCATCCATCCACCCACCCACAATCTTACCCATCCATACACCCATCCACCCACCCACCCACAACCTTACCCATCCATCCATCCACCCACCCACCCACAACCTTACTCATTTACCCATCCACCCACCCACCCACTTATAACCTTATTCATCCATCCACCCACCCACCCACAACCTTACCCATCCATCCATCCACCCACCCACCCACAACCTTACTCATTTACCCATCTACCCACCCACCCACTTATAACCTTATTCATCCATCCACCCATCTACCCACCCACAACCTTACCCATCCAACCACCCACAACCTTACCCATCCAACCACCACCCCACTTAACCATCCACACATCTACTCACCTTCAGCTTTATCCTGGTCTGGAATTTCTACCTGCAAAAGCAGACAAACAAGGGCTGGTCTGGTATGTGAGGGGCTGCCTGTTAGTGCATATATGTACAGGTGCACATGCCTTTGTGTGCACCTGGGGTCAGGAATCAACCTCAGATGTCTTCCTTCAGGAGCCACCCACATGTGTTGTTTGTTTTTTTATCATCTCACAGGGGACTGGGGCTTTCCAGTTAGGCTAGACTGGTCAGTGAACCGCACGGATCTAGATGGCTCCCCGTCCCTAGCACTGGGGTTACAAGAGCACAACTTTTGCATGGGTTCTGAGGACCAAACTTGAATCTCGTGTATTCCTGGCAAGCATTTTTAACCCCTTGATCAACCCTCCCTGCATCTGGTCTAGTATTCTTGACCTAGACTCTCAGAACTATTCACTTCCAGGAATTTTTTTTTGGGGGGGAGGGGGTGTTTCCTGTGTAAGATGGGGCCAGGCAGTCACACAGGGTTCAACCTCCATTCAGTTTCATTCCTTAACAGCTTGTGTTTAGTCATTTTATATATCAATTTTCACTTTAGATTGCCTGGCACAAAGCCTTCTCTGGCTGAAAACTGGCCGTACCAGAGGGTCCCCAACGGACCTTCCGCAATCGTTAAGGCCAAATGCTTTTATGGATGCCTCTGCAGTGTGTGGTACATAAACCAGGATTACTGCCCTTAGAGTCTGACTGTCACTTGAAGATAAACAGACTCCAAGTGGGAAAGCCTGTTTGGGTGAACTACTTTCATTAAGAAAATAATAACAGTTATTATTAGAATGTGGTTAGGTAGTCAAGACAGACCCACGGGAAAACACAGCTGGGATTCCAGCCTGCGATTTGGAGCCAGTCGGGAGCTTAAGGCTTGCAGGTGCCTCCAGGGATTCTGAGCCTTGCAGAATCCCAAGCTTCCCTGGGAATCTGCTCACTCCTGCCTCCCAGAAGCCACCTCAACTCAGCTTCCCCTGAGCAGTCAAGGGAGAGATGGCTGGCCAACTGTGATTGGCTAAGCTGGAGGCTGTTGCTAGGTTACCAGTCTACTGAGACTAGGTGAGTGTGTATGTGCATGTGCGTGCAGCCCCATCCTCCTTCCCAGAGGCATCCCACACAGCAGGCCTAATTCTTGCACATCCAAGAACAGGATCCAGTCATTTGCAGGGTCGGCCTGCAGTGCCCTGTGTGGGGGAAGGGAAGACGGGCATCTGCTTTAACTCTGAGTCATCTTGAATAACTATTTGTCTCCTTGGGCCTCAGTGTCCCCTTTTGATTTCTGGAGCTCACTAATTTATTCATCATTATCTGTGTATGCATTCAGCTAATTAAGCATCTGCCTGGACTCCAGATGCTATATTGAATACTAAGGATTAGTAAGACCTCTTTGCTCTTGGGAAAGGGGTAAATATTTCCAATTTAATTAAATAACATACACAGGCATCCAATTATCTCTTTTATTCCCCTTTGGTGATTCTTCTAGTCCCTGATTTTTTTTTCCAACTCAACCTCCAGCCATCTCTCTTTGAAGAGGCATGTTGCCAGATTGGCTCTGTAACTCCTGAGACCGCGGGTCCACCTTCTTAGTCGTGTTTTTACTATGTCCATGTATTTTGTGTCTTGTTTTAAATGTATTTATTTTCATGTGTGTGGGTGCTTTGTCTGCATGTCTGTCTGTGTGCCACATGTCTGATGTGCTCATGAAGGCCAGAAAAGGGTGTCAGATCCCCCAGAACTGGAGTTGAAGATGGTTGTGAGCCATCATCTGGGTGCTGGATATCAAATCTGGGTCCACTGAAGGAATAGCCGGTACTCTGAAGCACTGAGGCATCTCTCTAGCCCCTTACTTTGACACATCTTGAAGAGGATGCAGGGAAAGATTGCTGCCTTGTTCGGTGGACGCTTTATGTCACATGGATGTTTACAGGCATGACCAAGATTGAGTGCATACTATATGCACTCACTGCATATAGCTTACACACTGTCTCATAACTCAATAAAGGAGGTATTCTCTTTTGGTGGTTGGTTTTTGTGAGACAGGGTCTTATGTAGCTCAGGCTAGCCTCTAACTTGCTCTGTAGCAGAGGGTAACCTTGAACTCCTGATCCTCCTGCCTCCACCTCCACAGTGCTGGGGTTGCAGGTACACACCAAGTCCAGCTTATGCACTGATGGAGGTGGACTAAGGCTTTGTGCATGCTGAGAAAGCCTTCTACCACCTGGACAAATCCTCAGTCCCAAAGAAGATATCTTTACCCATATTAAAAACATGTAACTGCTGGGCATGGTGGTGCCCGCTTGCCTTTAATCCCCACTTGGATGGCAGAAGCAGGCAGATCTCTGAGTTTAAGTCTAGCCTGGTCTACAAAGTGAGTTCCAGGATAGCCAGGGCTACACAAAGAAACCATGTTCCTGTGTGTGTGTATCTCCAACTTTCTATTTTTTAAAATTGTGTGTGCGTGCGGGCACATTTGGTCATGGGCACACAGACAGCATATATGTGCTTTGTGGAGGTCAGAGAACAACTTGTGTGAATTAACTCTCTCCACCCCGTGGTTCCCAGGGATAGAACCCAGGCTCCCTGGTGAGTGCCTTTACCTGCTGAGTCACCGCACTGGACTCTCCTTATTTTATAGATGGTGGAATTGAATGAACATACCTAAGTAGCCAGTGCTGCCCCAGATGGCTTGTGTGACCCTGGGATTGGAAGCAAATCTGCCTGGCTTTGCAGCACAGATCTGTGGTTAGAGACGATGAAACTCCCCGAGTAGCTGGAAGTCATTGTTTCTTCCTTCACACTGCCCCAACAGACTCCTCATCTTCCTGCTAAACTCCTTACACCAGAGGCTTTTGAAGCCTGAGTTGGCCACACTAGTCAATACAATTGATTCTTACTGGTTACAGACTTCCCTTCCGGCAATCTCACTGCTGGGGAGATACAGGGAGGAGGCTGGGGGTCGGGGTGTTTGATGGTCATTCTTGGCAGTATAGTAAGTTTGAGGCTAGCCTGGGATATAGGAGGCCATATACCATAATTGAATGTGTTCTCTATCTGTGTGTGACCTCACCTGACGGCCAGGCTTTCACTGAAGAGTCAAGCGTCAATGTTCCCTGGACAAGCACAAGCACCCACTGCTATCCTAGAGACTGACTTGGTAAGAGAAGGATTCCCAGTCTTTCTGGAAGGTTCCTGAAGGGCCTTTGCAGATACAGCATCCTGATGGGTTATCAAGGAGAGAGGGGAGGCCTCACAGACAGACACAGACACACAGACACATACATGAGAACAGCCACCTGTAGTAGAAGCAGCTGGTGGGGACTGGGTTGGGGCAACTAGCCTGGGGTTTCCTGACCAGGACACACTGAGCCCAAGATACTAATTTCAAACCCCATGTTGGTGTAGAAACCATCACCGAGGGAGCCTGGCAGCCTGGAAATTATCACTACTTGTAGTGACAAAACCATTTGACAAAAATACATAGGAAGAAAGCTTTATTTTGGCTCAGTTTGAGGGTGCCATCCATTGCCATAGGGATGTCACACCGGTGGGAGCTTGTGACAGCTTGTGAGGACTCAGGAGAGATCAAGGGTGGTACCCAGCTCCCTTTCTCCCTCTTAGGCAGTTCAGGACCCCGGCCCAGGCAATGGTGCTGCCCACTTTCAGACTGGGTATTCTCTTCAGTGAACTCTGTCTAAAATTTCCCTGATGCATATGCCCAAGGTTTGTCTCCGAGGTGACTCTAGATCAGTTGATGATAGTAACCACCACAGAGGCCTTTGAACGGGAGAAAGTGCTAGAAAATGACAGACATGTAAAGAAGTGAAGGCTCCAAACCCAGCCATGGTCATGTTTGGCTCTCTCTCTCTCTCTCTCTCTCTCTCTCTCTCTCTCTCTCTCTCTCTCTCTCCCTCCCTCCCTCCCTCCCTCCCTCTCCTCTCTCTGAGGCAGGGTCTTCCATGTGAGCATGGCTGGAGAACTCTCTATGTAGACCTGTAAAGTAACTTTTACTCATCTGATGTAATTGTCATATTACGTCAGTCCGCTAACCTAGGCCTAGTCCTGGAAGCTTTTAGCCTCCATACGATCTAATCTAAGCCTAGAATGTTTTCAACCTCTAGTACCCGCTGATGAATAAGCTCACCCTTTCTAGCTCTTTCTGAGCTCTGGCCAGCTGATTCGACTCAGCTGTTCTGGCTCAAATGCCTCTCCAAGCTGACTGATTCAATCTGGCTTCTTATTCTCGGCTTCTCACTGAATTGGCTCTGCTTGGCCTCATACTAACTTTGACAATCTGTTCTAATCTTCTGGCTCCTTCTCATTCTCTGGGGCATTCTGTCTTCACCTGTGTCTAGCTTGTTCTCTCTCTGCAACCATCTGTGTAAAACTCTTCCAGTAAAACTGCTTCTTTTTCTTTTCTCTATTCTCTTAAATAACCTCTCTTTTCTTCTGTTCTTGTCAGAGTTGGGCAGATCCTATTCTGTCAAATCTTTCTCTGATTCGTCACTTTGTCTGCCACTCAATTAGACATCACTTTCAAACATGGATGCTTCCTTCTACACACTAACTTTACCTTCATTGTTTGGGGTTAAAGGTGTGTACTAAGGTATTTCTACCCAGAGGGATTAAAGGTGTGTGCTAAGAGCATACACCACAACTAGAATCAGGTTTTTTCTTCAGTAAACAATGGAATCTCAGGGTTCACAGTGTGAACAAATATCCTGTGACATAGACCAGATTCAGTTTGAACTTGAAGCAACCCTCCTGCCTCTGTCTCCAGAGAGAGGATGACTGCCTGAACCATCACAACTGCTAAAGGTTGACTCCACCAAAGGACATTTGTTTGACCTGGTTACTTATCCATCTCTCCTCCCTATCACCAAAGAAGCTGGGAGGAGGGAGAGACATCGAGGGAAGAGGGCGAGACAGTGAGGGAGGAGGGAGAGACAATGAGGGAAGGAGAGATTGAGGGAGGAAGGAGAGACAGTGAGGGAGGAGAGAGAGACAGGGAGGAGAGAGAGACAGTGAGGAAGGAGAGAGAGACAGTGAGGGAGGAGGGAGAGACAGTGAGGGAGGAAGGAGAGACAGGGAGGGAGAGACAATGAGGGAGGGAGAGACAATGAGGGAGGACGGAGAGACTGAGAGGGAGGAGGGAGAGACAGAGGTGGGGAGAGACATCGAGGGAGGAGGGAGAGACAGTGAGGGAGGAGGGAGAGACAGTAAGGGAGGAGGAAGAGACAGTGAGAGAGGGAGGAGGGAGAGACAGTGAGAGAGGGAGGAGGGAGAGACAATGAGTGACCCCAAGGATGGACACACACAGAAACCAGAAGGGAAGCAAGAAGATGCAGGGAGACAGACGACCTTTTAGTTTGTGCCTGTTTTAAGCATCAAGGAAGAATTTTAAGCCAAACACCCCCAGGCTGAGAGAAACCAGTCCGCCTCCCTCTGGCTGTGTGTGTGTCTGCGTGGTACACAGCTGATTTCCCGACTGAACCATTCTCAGATGCAAGGACCCTGCAAATGTCAGTACTATTTCCATTCTCTCTGCTACTGTTCATCCCTGTCACTCCCCTCCCTATCGACTGGGAATGAATCCTGTTCTAAAGCTAAAGGAAGCACTGGAGGCTTGACTCATGCAGACCTTTGACCTCCCATGCCCACTTCTAACAGTTTGTCCTAAAGAGAATAGTCCAGGACATGGGCAGAGAATTTAGCATGGATTGTTTCTTCTGAGATATGTGTATTTTAGTTCGTCTATTTGTGTCTTATGCTTATGAGTGTTTGCCTGCAATGTATGTCTTTGCACCAAGTGCATGCAGTACTCACAGAGGTCAGAAGACGGCGGTAGATGCCCTGGAACTGGAGTTATAGATTGCTGAGTGTTGGGAATCGAACCTATTCTCTGGAAGAGCAGTCAGTGCTCTTAACCACTGAGCCATCTCTCCAGTCCTCTGGCAGACTAGTCTTTAAAATTATGTGTGCACTTGAGTGTGTGCATGCCTGCATGCTTGCTTGTATGTATGTGTGTGTTGCGTGCATGTATGTATGTGTGCATGCATGCACATGTGGTAGTTTGAATGAAAATGTCCCCAAAGGCTCAGGAGGTTGAATGTGTGTCCCAGGTTGGTTGAAGTCTTTGTGTAGGTTCAAGAGGCAGAGTCTTGCTGGAGGAGGTGTGTCACTGAAACCTTGAGGTTTCAAAAGATTCAGCCATTCCCAATTAGTTCTCTGATTGGGATCCTACTGTGAGCCCTCAGTGTCTGCTCTGGCTGCCATGTCTGTTGCTTGCTTCCATGTTCCCACATCATGGCAGACTCTTATCTCTTTACTTGAAGCAAGCAAATCCTCCCACGTGTTGCTTGGTCCTAGTCTTTTATCACGATAACAGAGGAGTAGCTAGTATGGTGTATTTGTTGTTGTGTATACATGCCCCAGTGTGTTGTAGTAATTATTCAAAAAACAGTGCCTGAGAAGCTGACTATCTAAGCTGCGCAGCTCTGCCTAGCTTAGCCACCATGTTGCGTGGCCAGAGGCCACGTGCACACCACAGCTAGAAACGGCCAGCCAGAAACACCAGCCCTGCCACCCATAAGACGCCAGCGTGGGAGATGGCTCTACCAATCTCCCACACTGTCTCTACAAGGCTGGGCATTGCCCAGACCATCCCGCCAGCCACACAGGCTCGGTACAAATGAGACTCTAATGCTTAGATTATATAAGGCTTATATATTTAGTAATGATCAATAACAAGATGCCCATACAATCAGAGGTGTAACCCAATACTCAACCTAGATATACCAACTACCTTTGACTGCTACAGACAAGCGAACATCAGCCTTCATGTCCCCCTCTCTCCTTCTCCTTCTCTCCCTAGCTCCTCCTCTTCCTTCTCCTCCTCTCCTTACTCCTCCTCTTCCTCTCCTTACCCCTCCCACCTTAGCTCCTCCTACACCAGTGGAGGTCAGAGAACAACCTGTAGAGTCCAGTTCTCCTCTAGCTTGTGGGTTACCAGGCTTGGAAGCAAGAGACTTTACCCACTGAGCCATCTCACAGGCTCAGTCTTCTTCAAAGGTCTTCTCCTTCTCCTCCTCCTCCTCCTCCTCCTCCTCCTCCACCACCACCTCCTCCACCATCTTCGTGTTTCAAGATAAGGTTTTGTTGTGTAGCCCTGGTTGTATTGGAATTTGCTTTGTAGATCAGATTAACTGCATGTAGGAGCTGGTGAGATGGCTCAGCAGTTAAGAGCACTGACTGCTCTTCCAGAGGTCCTGAGTTCAATTCCCAGCAACCATATGGTGGCTCACAACCATCTCTAATGGCATCTGATGTTCTATTGTTCTATTCTGGCATATAGGTGTACATGTAGATAGAGCACACACACACACACACACACACACACACACACACTACATTTTTAAAAAGGAGGAGGAGGAAGAGGAAGAAGAGGAGGAGGAAGCTGGCCAGACATTAATTTCTGAATAGAGGGCAATTCTGACTTTTTGTTCCTTTTGTTTCTTTGCATTTCTGTCTTGTTTTTAAGGCAGGGTCTATGTAGCTCAGGCTATCCTCCAACTCCTGATCCTCCTGTGTCTACGCCCCAAGACCTGGGGCTGCAGTAGACTTGTGCCTCCATGCCTGCTTGTATCAGATTTGTTTGGTGTTTCTCACACATGAGTGGGTGTGCTTCCTGTGACAGAAAGACACGTTTCTGCATCCTCCCCAGGCACCGCCAGTGATTCTCTAGAACTAGTAGAACAAGCTTGAAGCAGGGCTGAAAGCAGTCAGTGACCTTAGGTAACCTGTTAAAAATTAAAAAAAACAAACAAACAAAAAACAAAGCAGGTGCAGGCTGGAGAAACTGCTCAGTACTGGCTGATCTTCCAGTTGATCTAGATGGATCCCCAGAACCCACTTGACGGCTCACAACCACCTGTAACTCCAGTTCCAGGGCGTCCATCACCCCTGTGACCTCTGTGGGAATCAGCAAAGGCATGGCGACACGCATAGCTTGTGTCGTGATGTGTGTACATAAACAATAAGGTTCTCAAACATCTCATCTGATGGTAGACATCTGTCAACCCAGGACTAGGAAACTGGCTGAAGGGGGAGTCAGGAGTTCAAGGTCGTTCTTGGCTATGTAGTGAGTCTTCGGCCAGCCTACCTTACAAGAAACCAATTCCCAGAAGCTCGTGCCTGCCTCTGTTCTAATCTGTCTTCTGGATGACCTGAGACCTTGGCGGGCCCCTTGCCAGGTTGTTGTCTAACCTGCCAGCTTCTCACCACCCTCCCCAGAGGGAGGATGCTGCTTGCTCATGCCTACACATGGTAAGGCTAACATTGCCAAACTTCCAAATCCCAGGAAGGAGTATGAACAATCCATGTTCACAGCAAAGTCTGGGACCCCTACCGTGTAATGCAGCTGTGATCTGGGTGTGGGTGAGGGATGGCTTGGAGTCAGAACAAAATGACAGCAAACCTGCATTGCCTGACCGTGTGACCTCAGGCTAGACACTCGTCACTGCCTCAGTTTCCCTATCTGTCCAACAGTACTCCAGCACTAGTAGCCTCTAGGATTAGACCAGTAACATATAATCTGTGAACTATAAAATCCAATAGGAATAAGGTAGCCTTTTGTCTCTAAATTGTTGTGTGTGAGTTTGGGCAAATCAGTCACCTTCTCTGTGTGTCTGCCATGGATTGATTGCCAGGCGCTAGAATGCCAGCCTGAATCTCCAGGCTGGAAAGACTCAGCCCTCCCCACCCACCCAGGGATCTGGTTGATAAGCTCTCTGACAGAGGTGCTTATGCAATCTCCGCTCCCCTGCCTCCCACGGGCAGAGCGCTCATGACTACACAAGTCCCTGTTACATATGCATGATGCTAACTTTAAACAAATTTTTCCAAATGAGATAGCTGTTTAAGGACTGGCTGTGTAGTTCAGTGGTCAAGCACCGAACTTATGCAAACCTATGCAAAGCCCCGAGTTCAATCCCTGACACCAAGGGAAGACAGTATTTGTGGGACTGGAGAGGTGACTTAGTCGTTAAGGGCATCTGCTGTTCTTGCAGAGGATTTAAGTTCATTTCCCACTGGCCATGTCATACCGCTCCCGGCTGCCTTTAACTGCAGCTGGGGTGGGAGAGATCCTACAACCCTGTCTAACTTCTGTGGGCACACACGCACATGTGTACATACGTACACACGAATAAAAATAAAATGTAAAAATCAGGTTATGAGAGCAGGGTTTACAGCTAAGTTGGCAGAGTTCTTCCCAGCATCCATGCAGCCCTGGTTGTTTCCTTGGCACAGCATAAACCAAGCATGGTGTCACTCCTGGGGAGGAGACCCTAGAATTGAGAGTTCAAGACCATCCTTGGCTACGAAATAAGGGTGAAGTCTGTCAAGGGTGCCAGACTAAGTGCCCTTCAAGCAAGTGCCCTTGTCCTTGGTAAAAGACTTCCAAACACATCTGTGTTTGTGTAGGAATTTCACATAGGACCCTCATAAACAGCCTGGAGCCGGGCGGTGGTGGCGCACGCCTTTAATCCCAGCACTTGGGAGGCAAAGGCAGGCGAATTTCTGAGTTCGAGGCCAGCCTGGTCTACAGAGTGAGTTTCAGGCCAGCCAGGGCTACACAGAGAAACCCTGTCTCGAAAAAACTAAAAAAAAAAAAAAAAGCCTGATGGCGGACCTCAGGTTCGGGAACAGGAAGCTGGGGGAAGCTGTTTTGCAGGGGGAAAAGTATCTTTTTAGTCACTGCTAATTTCTGATGGTCAAGAAGCAGGACACCTGGGTCCCATGCAGGTGCTGGTGTCACCTAGCTGTCATCTGGGACTTTATGGTCTGGCTCTGTCCTGTTACACACACACACACACACACACACACACACACACACACACACACACACACACACTGCTTCTGGTTCTGAGGCCTCCTCGCTGTGAACTGTTAGGTTAAATGGTTAACATCACTGAGCCCTGGGCCCCTCCCCCATGGTCCTGCGCTGTTGCCGAGGGTGCATCACCCCTCTGCTCCTTCCACAGAGGAGTACCTCAGAGTGCTAAATATGGGCCTGGCCGAGGTGAAGAAGTTCTTCCTGGGACCTCTGTCTCCATCCTGCAAGATGGTCCAGATGATGCGACAGTTTTTATACGACGTGCTCCCGGAGGACTCCTACAAGTTCGCCACCGGGAAGCTGCACGTGAGCCTTACCCGAGTCACGGACGGCGAGAACGTCGTGGTTTCCGAGTATCGCTCCAAGGAAGAGCTCATCGAGGTAAGGCACTGGTTGGGGCGTCCCCACCTGTGGGGAACAGGAGCAGCTCAGTCCAGCCCACTCCCCAGCCTCCGTCTTCCCTTCCTTCGTGTCTCAGTCTCTGCCCGCAGCAGTTCTGTAAGAGAAGACTAGATTAGTCTACTAGGTGGTCCAGTAGATTACCAAGGCGCCAGCTAGGGATCAGGATGGGAAGTGAGTTTCAAACTGTTTCCCAGGCCAGTACCCTTACTTTAAATTTAAGGAATGGAGAATTGGTGGGAGTCGCCAGGCAGTGGTGTCGCAGGCCTTTAATCCCAGCACTTGGGAGGCAGAGGCAGATGGATTTCTGAGTTCGAGGCCAGCCTGGTCTACCGAGTGAGTTCCAGGACAGCCAAGGCTACACAGAAAAACCCTGTTTCGAAAAACCAAAAAAAAAAAAAAAAAAAAAAGAATTGGTGGGAGTCAGGAGTCATTGGCACCCACCCCAGGCCCTGTAGCATCTCAGCCCCCTCTCTCCCCAGGCCCTGTATTGCAGCTGCTTTGTTCCTGTCTACTGTGGCTTCATCCCCCCAACTTACCGTGGCGAGGTGAGTGGCTGGGTGACCTGAGACCTTGGAGAACCTTAAGGTGAAGAACATTTACTATGCAGAATTTCTAGCTTTTTAAAGGACGCCTTCTCTAGTTGGGCCAAGTCCCTCTCTAAATTCACCAACCCTGAACTGAACCCAGCAAGTCAAGGCTCCGAGGCTTGGCAGGTCCTCCCAGAAGTCAATGCGCAGAATACAGACCCCAGAACACAAGGACTTGAGACTCTGACTGAGGAGACCTTTGAGGCTATCACAGGCCAGTGATCACAGGTTTTCATGTACCCATGAGTAACTCAGAGGAGTCCTGAGATAATGAGGACTCTGCTTTAACAGATCTGGGCAAGCCAAGATTCTGCACCTCTGACTGGCCTTAGGGTACCCTGTCTCCTGGCTACAGTCTGAATAGTGGGGATGTAAGATATTTTATGGGTCTCCTGGGCTACAGAGCCTATGTGCTGGTCATCTCTTGTTCAGTTTATAAGTAAGGAAACCAACGGAAGCCCCACCCTGACTCCAAAGGAAAGGGATTGTAGGTGGGTGTACTGTGAGGTTGTGGAAGGGGGCTTGGTCTCTTGAGTCAGAGGAGGGACCTCACCCAGAGGCCACTTATCAGCAAGATCTCTGAGGGAGAATAGTCCAGGGCCAGAGCATTAGTGAGTCCTGAGGCCATTATTGACACAGCAAGTGACCGTGCTGGCACCATCCACCATTTATCATGGGGACCTTAGCCTCAAGACTGGTCGCAAAAGGTGGCTCTGCTCTCCCATGGCCACAGTCTCTCTGGCTGAGTGTCTCTCTTCTCGTCCCTGCAGAGATACATCGACGGTGGCTTCACAAGCATGCAGCCCTGTGCCTTCTGGACAGACTCTGTCACCATCTCTACCTTCAGCAGTCAGCAGGACATCTGTCCGAGGGACTGCCCCGCCATCTTCCACGACTTTCGAATGTTCAACTTCTCCTTCCAGTTCTCCTTGGAGAATATCACCCGCATGACGCATGCGCTGTTCCCCCCGGATCTGGTGGTGAGAGTCAGGACCTGGGGTGGGATCCGGAACAGATGGGACCCTCCTTTAATGCCTCTCCCCTCAGGGGGTCCAGGGTTTTGCCATGTTTAAAGGATTGCTAAAACCAGCAGGGCTAACGATGTGGCTCAATTGGTAGAATGCTTGCCTACCGTGCATGAAGCCCTGGGTTCAATCCCCCAGCACCACACAAACTGAAGGCAGTGGGGTACTGTAATTTCAGTACTGGGGAGGTAGAGGCAGGAATATCAGGAGTTCAAGGTCACCCTTAGCTTCATAGGGAGATGGAGGTTAGCCTAGGCTACATGCCATCCTTTCTCCAAAACAAAATCCCACAGCAGAATAAGTCCTAAATGTTTCCAATTTGGCCCCCCTCAGAGAAAGCTCTGTGGACCCCTCCCCACATCATCTGCAAAGATACTGCCACTATCCCCGTTTGACAGGTAGAGGAAACAAGGCTGTGGGTGGTTACAGCTACACAGCCAATGAAAAGTAGTGCCGGGATCTGAACCAAAATACCAAGCTCTGACATTATACCCCAGATGTGTGGTCTCTGGTTCCCCAGAAACATCCCACTAACTCCCACAGTAGAGAATGGTGATGCTCTGAGGACAGGTGACCGACACGCTGACGCACCTACCCCTACCGGTTTATCAATTGCTTCCCTGGGCAGATGATAGGGACGTGGGGGTGTAGCCCAGGGCTTGCTCACATGGTCCTGGGTAGGATGGACACGGGTAGTGTATACTTATAGAATGGCTATGGTGAAATGCTGGCTCTTTTGGTGGCTGCAGCCTCATTTATTTTCCCGTGTCACCATCCAGATCCTGCAGGAATACTACTATCGAGGATACGATGACGCTGTCTCATACCTGCGGAGGCTGAGTGAGTACCTAGAGCCTGGCAGGGGCAAGGAGTGTGGCAGAGGTGGGAATATAAATAAATCTGGGCTGTAGCCAGAAAGAAGGACAGAGACCCAGCAGCCTCTATCTATCTATCTATCTATCTATCTATCTATCTAGCTATCTAGCTATCTAGCTATCTATCTAGCTATCTGCACACACACAGACATACACACATGCACACACACAGACATACACACATGCATACACATACATGCACACACATACATGTACACACACATACACACATGTGCACACACATGCACACACACAGGCACACACACAGACATACACACAGGCACACACACAGACATACACACATGCACACACACAGACATACACATACACAGACATGCACACACAGACATACACACATGTGCACACACATACACACATGCACACACACAGACATACACATGCACACACACACAGACATGTACACACACAGTTATCATATATTTTAGTCTTTTGAGACAGGGTTTCTTTGCCATAGCCTGGGGTTGTCCTAGAACTCACTCTGTAGAGCAATCTTACCTTGAACTCAGAGATCCACCTGCCTCTGCCTCCCAAGTGGGGGGACCAATGAGCAACTTAGACTATTTCTAAACACGCATTTATGAAATTAAAATCAAAGAGGTTGGAGCTGCCATTCAGCTGATAGAGAGCTTGCCTGGCATGCACAAAGCCCTGGTTCAATCCTCAACACCGCGTCAGACAAGGGTGAGGCAGGAGATAATGCCACCACTCAGGAAAAGGCTAGAGGACGTTCCAGGTCCTCCTTGGCTCTGTAGCTGCTTCTAAGCCAACCTGAGCTGCTCCAGACCCAGTCTCAGTAGATGGACTAGTTATATTTGAGTGATTTACTGATCAACATCCTATGTTTGGTCTGGGAAGGGGACCCAGACCCGTCTCCTTTATCAGACAAATAGAAGAAATTCAGAGGCTAATTTCAAACTCTGTGAAGGCATGACTCTTTATGGAGAGAGATCAAAGACTTGCCTATACTTAGTGTTAACTACTTAGAATGTGGTTTCAGACGGAGGGAATCTCAGGGCCAAGGGCACTTACCGAATGCTGGCCCAGCCTTTCTCCATGTGGTCACAAAATCTTCAGAGTAGATGTATAATATCCTTTCGCAGTCATACAAAACACTCAGCTTCTGACCTTTGAGTTAGTTCCAAGCATCACTTATTCTGATATGGCTATATATCTCTGTGACTTTAAAAAAAAATACTGTGGGGAAATAAATATTTTGGGGCAAACGTAAGGGTTGAATAATATTTTCTTACTAGAATACATACACACACACACACACACACACACACACACACACACACACACACACACACACATATATATATATATATTTACTTCCTGACTTCCCCAGCTCCTTTTTCCTCTCTCCTTACTTTCTCCTGGGTCCTTAATCCTGTCCAGGCATCCAGGGACTTGGGAAAAGAGAATGATGGGGAGAGGGAAGGATGGTGGAGACAGACAGACAGAGAGACAGAGAGACAGAGACTGAGAGCCACTTGGGTTCTGGAGACAGTGGGGTTCTCAGCCTCAGCCCTTAGCTGTGTTTGTGTGGGAAAAAAAAATCACTTCTGCTCTCTGAGTTTTAGTTCCAATTTTGTAAAGAAGGGTTTGTACCCTAGCTCCTGACACCTTTGGGGTAGCCAGTAAAGAATCTCCTGGGGTCTCAGCTTCTGTGTCTGTAAAGGAGGGGCAATGGTAGTGGACATGTCAGGGACTTACCGTGAGCTCTCAGAGCCTGGAGGATGAATGAGGGTGTTGGTTGGTCAGTATCCTTTGACCGCTAGCTGGGAAGCCCTCGATCTTCCTGGGCGATGGTGTTTGTGAGGAACTTGAGGTTGGGAAGATCTTATAATCTGATACTTAGATTTTGGAGGCAACTCAGCCTAACTACACCCTCAGGTTCCTGTCCCACTGCGAAGGAAGCCCAGGTTCTTCCCGTGCTCCTTGTGATGTTCGGGTCGCCCGCCAGGTGGCGCTAGCACACAAGCACGAGTCCCTCCCTCCCTCGCTCCCGCCAGGCCTCTTGGATTTTTCTCCTGGTACCGGATGTGATCTTGAGCTACTGGTACCCAGAGCCATACTATGGAGTTCCCACCTGCCATTGGAAGCAGTCAGAATGCTCTCTGCTTGGTTGAGGGGGGAGAGGGGAAGCACTCATCACACACAGGGTGAAGCCGTGCTGGACCCCCTCAATCTCATCCTCACCCCCTCGCCTCCCTCCCTTGCAAAAGCTCTCCTCCACTCAGCTAATCCTGCAGCTAGGAAGCCGCTCGCCCGCCAGCCTGCCTCCCTGGTATAGGGAAAGGAGAGGTGGGAGCTGAAGGATGTCAGTCTGCACCCAGCTGTGCCCAGCAGGCCTCACCCTCATTCCTTCTGACAAGGTTCTCCCACACATGCGCAATCTATCATCCCCGACTTTCTGGAGAGGCTGGGACTGGGACTTGATTAGAGTACTTAGCTGGCATGCATGAAAACCTATGTTTAATTTCCAGTACTTCATAAACCTAGCAGGGGGGTGCACGCAGTAATCTCAGCGCTGGGGATGTTGGGAAGGGGTGGGATCACGGAGAATAGAAGTACAAGATCATCCTTGGTTAAATAGCACATTTGAGGCCAGGGTAGCCTGGGCTACGTGAGATCTTGTCTCAAAAAAAAAAAAAAAAGTTTCCTGGAGCTCCTTTACGACCCCCCCCCCACCTTCATCAACACCCCACCCCCACCCCCACCCCCACGATCTGTTCTCTGTCCTTACAGTCTTCTCCACCTTAGCTCCTGAGTGCTGGGACAACGCTGTGCTTATTCATATCATATTTATGTAGATTTTGCGCACACACCCTACCAGTCTATGAACATATCAAATCTGATGTGCTGTAGTTTCTCCTAGACGCCGCGTACCTGGACTCTCCCAGCAAGAGAGTGATTTTCCCGAGGGTCGAAGTATACTGCCAGATAGAGGTCGCCCTTGGCCATGAGCCCCTACCTCCGAGTCTGCAGAGCCTTGAGGCACAAAGGGGAAGTCCTGAAGACTCCCCACAAACCCATGTACAGGGGGCTCTCAAAGAGGACAGAAAGGACAGCCATTCCCCAGCAGCCCCATTGGTGCAGACACCTGAATCTGGGTGCAAGGGATTTGTGGGGTCACTCGTGTCACCATCGGTCTCTTCAGCCAAGCAGCCGTCTGTACCGCCATTGTCTCCAGCCCAGCCAGGCCCAGTAATGAGACCCACTTGCCCCAGTGACAATTGCCCAATAAATGTTCAAACTCCAAACCTGGAGCAAGGGGTGAAGGATGACCATCACCTGGACCGGGCCACCGACGACCAAAGCACAAACAGCTTCCTACCTGTGTTGCTCCCAGCTGCAGACTCGCACGGCTCAAAGGCTGCATCTTCTGTGCCTGTTGGGTCACCTGAGTCCCCTGGACTGCTGCCCAGACCTTCCCAGGGAGCCATAGCACCCAGGGTAACACCTGGACTTTCGACCCTAAGTCCTTCACCACCACCAGCCCAGCCACTTGTGGAGGACCTGGGCCCAGAACGACCCACAGGTATGACCCTCCCTGCTCTGGCCCGCAGGCAAGCAATTTACAATGCTGAGCTGAGAAACACCAGTTTGAAGGGTGACATTAGCCGTCTGTCTGAGCAGCTTCCACAGGGGAGACTGACTCCTGCCTTGTGTCTTTGTCCCCATGAATCTTGAAGCTTAGCCCCTCCCACACCACCAAGAAGCTGGAGAGATGGTGCAGGGTTAAGAGCAATTGCTCTTCTCTTAGAGGACCCCCGAGTTCAGTTTGGTGGCCAGGATGTTAGGTGGCTCAAAAGCACATCTGTTCCCTCTTCCGAATCCCATGGCACCTGTATTTGTACACTCACACACCTCCCATTTACACAGCTACAAATAAAATAAATCTGGGTTTTTAGGTTTTTTCTTTTGGTTTTCCAAGACAGGGTTTCTCTGGTGTAGCCTTGACTGTCCTGGAACTCACTCTGTAGAACAGGCTGGCCTCGGTGGTGGCGCACGCCTTTAATCCCAGCACTTGGGAGGCAGAGGCAGGTGGATTTCTGAGTTCGAGGCCAGCCTGGTCTACAGAGTGAGTTCCAGGACAGCCAGGACTACACAGAGAAACCCTGTCTCGAAAAACCAAAAAAAAAAAAAAAAAAAGAACAGGCTGGCCTCCAACTCAAGAGATCCTCCTGTCTCAGTCTCCTGAGTGCTGGGATTAAAGGTGTGTGCCACGACCACCTGGCAAATAAAATAAATCTTTATATAAATAAAATGAATTTAATATTGATGTTAAAGGCTTATAATAAAGCCATCTATATATATAACTCATATAATTTATACAAATGTTTAACCAATAAAAATAAACTCATGAGGACCAGAGTTTTATCCCTAGAACCCGCATACACACTGGGTACAGCAGCCTGTGTCTGTAACTCTGGCTCTGGGGGCATGAAGACAGACAGATTCCTGGAGCCTGACAAAGGATGAGCCTGGCAGGGTCAGTGAGAAATTCCAAATATATCTATAAAATTAAATATTTTATTATATTTAAATATTATTTAAAATTAAATATATATGCATACATATATGTGTACATATATATATATGTATATAATGTATATACATATATATAATATATATACATATATATATAATATATATATAATTAAATATTCAATTCCAGCACTTGTAAAGTAGAGGCAGGCAGATCTCTGTAGTTTGAGGCCAGCCTGGCCTACATAGCAAGTTACAAAAAAATCAGGGGTACACAGAGAAACCCTGTCTTAAAAAATCAAAAACAAATTTGAACACTCACTTGAGATACACACAGTAGTCCTAATAATCTTCGTTCCAAGACAAAGGTTTACTTACTTGAGGTGGTGGATGTTCAGGCCCCGCCCTCCGACGTCAGGTTGGGGGCAGGGCACGGCAGCGTGTGCCCACCGCAGCTGCACACTTTGCGCTCCACCAGATCCACTGCTGTGGTAATGTGGCTCTTAAATATGAGGAGAGCATTCTTTCCTGGTTTTATTGCTTCCTTGCTTGTTTGCTTATTATTTTTAAATGATCTTATTAATCCTTTGAATATTTCATACATGCCTACATCCAGATGTGTGTTTTGAATTTTGATTTGCTGGGTATAGCGGGATGCCTCCCACCGCACATACAATTTTTAAAAATCATAATGGTTAAAAAAAAATATCTTTGCAGGATGCGCTGGCCCCTGCCTTTAATCTTAGCACTTTCGAGGCAAAAGCCAAGCAGATCTCTGCGTTCATGGCCAGCCTAGTGTTCACGGCTGGCTCAGGATCCAGGACAGCCAGGGCTATATAGAGAGATCCTGTCTGGGAAAAAAAAAGTTTCCGTTTGGATGAGCGTGTGGGCGTTTCTGTTGCTCGCTCACATCCATACCTGGTACTAAAGATGTCAGAAGAGGGTGCTGGCTGGATTCCCCTGGAGTTAACAGTTATAGGCAGTTGTGAGCTCTGGGGTGGCAGAAGCAAGTGGATCTCAGAGTTTGAGGCCAGCCTGGACTACAGAGTGCGTTCCAGGATAGCCAAAGCTACACAGAGAAACACAGCCTTGAAAAAAACAAAAAAACAAAAAAACAAAAAAAAAAAAAAAAAAAAAAAAAAAAAAAAAAAAAAAAAAAAAGAAAGAAAAAAAAGAAAGAAAGAAAAAAAGAAAGAAAGAAAAAGAAAAAAAGAAAGAAAAATTGGAAAAAGAAAAAAAACTAACAAAAAATTTTCTTTAACAATAGCATCTCACTATCAGGTCCTTGGATATTCTGGCTCTCATTATGTAAACCAGGCTAGCCTCAAAACCTGAAATCCACCTGCCTCTGACTCCCGAGTACTGGGACTAAAGGGACGCTGGGCCACAACAACTGGTATCCTTGCTGTTTGTTCTCAGACACACTCACCGTTGTTATTTGCAAAACGACCCAGTACCCAATATCTGCCCTTACACCTCTCGTGTTTCCTCCAGCTACAGGGTCTCCTGCCTCAGCACCGCTGACAGGCTCGGCAGTACCGGGTACCAGGAAGGAAGCCCCCAACAAGCCTCTACTGGTGTAAGTTTCTCCTTCCCCAGGACTTTGCTTTCCTTCTTCGCTCAGGGGAGGGGGCCCAGCTAAGTGAGGATTCTGTTCTTGCGGCTGCATGGTTATCACCTAGCTCTTCCAGTCTGTGGGGCAGCAGCTCACGCTCCGTGCCCTCTCCTGTCTCCCGCAGTGAGGCGCTATGTGGAACCTACCTGTCCATGAGGCGATACCAAGCCTCTCCCCAATTCCAACAGACACTCGATACACCCTGTTCTAGAACAGTCAGTGCATGCGCACTCCAGGTCTTATTTTGGGTGAAGCCACAATTGGATAGGTCTAACTGGTGCACCATCCTAGCCTAGGTAGCCTCTAACGGGAGAAAAGGACCCTCGAAGGTCTCCGTTGGAGCTAGCACGGAGGTGCGTGGCTTTAGCCCCTAGCACTCTAACCATGAAGTGAATGAAAAGGAGAGAGTGGGCTGAGCGGAGAGGCAAGCATGGTTCAATGCTCTCTGCTCCTGACTGTGGGTGTAACGAGACCAGCTGCTGCAAGTTCTTGTAGCCTTGACTTCCTATTAGCAGTGGACCGTTGCCTGGATTTGTGAACCAAATAAACCCTTTTCTGTCTTAAGTGGCTTTGTCAGGGTGTTTGACCACCACAACAGACACCAAACCAAGAGAGCATGCTCAGTTGTCTGGGTTGCAGAACGGACAAGATCCATCCTTATCTCTGCAGTCCTGACAGGTCCTGCAGATCTGTAGTTCTTAAAGATCCCTGGGAACTACATTTCCCAGGCTCCCTTGCTGGTTGGATAACAGTTGGATTGGCCAATCAAAGATCAGTAGTGGGGTCATGCATCTGTCAACCACGGCCCCCAACTGCAACTTTGTCTTTTAGAAAAGCAGGGTTGAAACATTCCATTCTTTAATTTTATTGTTGGTTGTGGATCTCACTACACAGCCCGGGCTGGCACTGTCAATCCTGCCTCTGACTTCCGAGTCCTGAGATTATAGGTGTGTGCCATCATGTTCCTGGGCATTCTTCCATAGACATTTGTATTTGTTTCACACCTAGATTATTGAGATGGATTTGTTCCCTCCCCCCCTTTTTTTTTTTTTTTTTTTTTTTTTTTTTTTTTTTTTTTTTTTTTGGTTTTTCGAGTCCTGGAACTCACTTTGTAGACCAGGCTGGCCTTGAACTCAGAAATCCGCCTGTCTCTGCCTCCCAATTATGTAATTTTATCTCTACAACTGGGGGTGTGAATGGCTGGAGAGATGGCTCAGCCGTTAAGAACACAATCTGCTCTCACAGATCATCTGACCCAAGTTCGGTTCCCAGCACACACACTGGGCAGCCTACTACAGCCTACAGCTCCATCTCCAGAGGATCTGACACCCTCTTTTGGTCCCTGTGAATGCATACTTACATGTAGACACACTTACACATAAATAAAAAAAATCTTTAAAAAAAAAACTTTGACAGTTTGTGTAAGATAAAATATTTAGCTGGGCAGTGGTGGCGCACGCCTTTAATCCCAGCACTTGGGAGGCAGAGGCAGGCAGATTTCTGAGTTCGAGGCCAGCCTGGTCTACAGAGTGAGTTCCAGGACAGCCAGGGCTACACAGAGAAACCCTGTCTTGAAAAACCAAAAAAAGAAAAAGAAAAAAAAATATATCATACACATTAATGTTTCGAAGATGTAAGTTTGGGCCTTGTTTGTCTCCTTGGCCTGGTTATTGCCCAGATAAATAGTTAATGGTAATCAGACGTATTTGCTGGGGAATACCAACCTTAGCCTGGGCCACTGGGTCTGCTGAGCAGGGGCAGGACTCTGAAGGAGTCAGACACTGTTCAGGCTGTTGTAACAAGCACCTCCTTTGTCTCTCTGCCCAGGGAGAGTCCTGCTGTGGATTCAAACACAGCAAAAAAGATGTTCAAGAGGAAACAGAAGACAAATGCCACCAGAGAGTGCTTCCAGAGAAACCCTCGGTCCAAGAAGCCAGCTAGCAAACTGCAGTAAGTGCAAGCCTCTGCTCGGTCAGGAGAGCTCGGCGCTTACAGTTGGAATATCTAGGCTCTGAATCTCCATTTTCTGACCTGCAAAAACACGGGTGACCTGGCTCATGAGCCTGTGAGCAGGCAGCGCAGGCCACCCTGTGAATGGGAGACTCTTCTGAAGACAGTGGGTGTCAGGGTGGAAGGGTCTTGGAGGTTTGCCAGCTACTTTTCAACTGTGTGTTGTGTTGTTTTGAGCAGTCATCCTGGCTGTCCCATAACTCACCATGTAGACCAGGCTAGCCTCAAACTTACTGTGCAGCTAAAGCTAACTTGGAACTTTTGATCATCCCCTGTTCCCTCTCAACGCTCTGGTCCTGGAATTATTAACATGTGACACATAACTAGTTTAGGTCATTCTTTGGCCAGCAAACCCCTTACTTGTAGAAACAGGAAGTTGCTTTGACCATTCTTTAGCTGGCAGACATTTCTTTAAACATTCTTGACGTTTATTTACTTACTGATTGTGCACGTGCGTGAGTGTGAGCTGGAGAGGTCAAAGGACATGTTTTCTGGAGTTGGCTCTGACCTTCTGTCTTGTGGGTCCTAGGAACTGACCTCAGACTGGCAGGGTTGGAGGCACGTGCCTCCACCCTCTGAACATCCCCTTGGGTTCTCGAACTTGTATTTTGTTCAGCTGTCAATTAATCCCTCGTGATGGGTAGACGCTGGGACCCTCCTGCCTGCTCACAATTGCCTGTGCAGAGAGTCTCGCGTCACAGATGAGTCTAGGGATCTGCCTGTGTTTGGAGGGTCAAGGTTCAAGGCTCCCTTTGGTATCCCTGTGTCAAAGCAGCCATAATGTCACCCAAGAGTCAGTGAAACCTGCCAGTCCTTGGGTCTAGTTGGGAACCCCTGAATAAGGTACTGTAGTTACCATTGAAATAAATAAATGTAACTTTTAAATTAAAACAAGACCTATCCATGATGCTACAAGTCTAGATGCCAAGATTACTTCTGTGGTGGGTTCTGCAGGATCTTGTAATTTCCTAAAGAGGGCATGGGGCTATCCTGGGGTCACATAGTAGGCTTAGGTAAGGCTTGGGACTTTAATGGTTCTTCTTATTTTCCCTTACAAATATGTCCTTGGATTCTCTAATCCAGGTCTGCACCTTGTCAACTAGACTTTCCTGTATTCCCCAAGACAGTTTGGGTCACCTACAAACCTCATCCCAGCCGGATCCAAGAATACAGCTGCCCCGAGGTATGGAACTCCTCTGGGTGTCACCCAAGAGTGACCCTGCCTCTCCTGTCTCAGGAGGATGTAGCAACTCTGAGCACATAGCTTCATTTCTGCCCTTCCCGGCACAGACATGCTCACCTCTAGTCCATTGTGTGGACATCTGGAAGCAAAGTGTGGTGGCGTACACCTTTAGTCCCAGCATTTGGGAAGCAGGTGGATCTCTGTGAGTTCAAAACTAGACAACACTACATTATGAGAGCTTGTGTTAAAAACTCCAAAACAGGAAAAGAGAAACACGCACGCGCGCGCGCGCACACACACACACACACACACAGGGAAGCCAAAGCAAGCTGGGATGCTTGAGGAGGTGGTGGTGCACACCTTTAACTCCAGCACTTTAGAGGCAGAGGCAGGTGGATCTCTGTGAGTTTGAGGCCAGCCTGGTCTACATATCAAGTTCCAGGACAGCCAGGGCTACACAGTAAGATCCTATCTTAAACAAAACAAAGCAAAGAGAGCAGAACAGAAGTTACATTGAATTTAAGACCAGTGGTTTTCAACCTGTGGGTCTCAATCCTTTTGGGATACCATATTAGATATTCTGCACATCAGATAGTTATATTACAATTTGTAACAGTAGCAAAATTACAGTTACAAAGTAGCAACAAAAATAATTATATGGTTGAGGGTCACCACACAAGGAACTGTATTAAAGAGTAGCGGCTTTAGGGAGGTTGAGAACCCCTAGTTAAGATACTACCCAGTTGGGCGGTGGTGGTGTAGACCTTTATCCCGTCAGTCAGGCACAGAAGCAGGCGTATCTTTTTTAATTTAAGGCCAGCCTAGTGTACAGAATGAGTTCCAGGATGGCCCAGGTTACACAGAGAAACCATGCCTTAAAAAATCAAAACCAAACCAAAACAAAAAAATAAACCAAAACCACTGTACTGATAACCTCCAGATAGTACTCATAGGTCCACAGTCCTCCTGCATCTATCTACACCTGGCATAGAACAGTAACCACACAACTGAGCTGAGCAGTCGAGAGGCCACCCCACTCTTCTAGAAAAACAAGAACCAATCTTTTATAATATTTCAAACATTTTAAAAATCACTTCCCACTGGGGAGTCCCCTTTGCAGAGCAGGTAAGGGCTCTGGGATAATAAAGTGAAACCCTAAACTGGCTTTTGGAACAATCCTAGATCCCCAGTTTTGGTCAAGTACAGCAGAGAGAATGCTGGGAAAGTGGTATGGGTGAACTAAGACAAGGGATGTTCTAGGTAAAGGTCACTCAAAATGACAACTCTTTGTCCTTTCCTAGGGAGTAGGTGGACAGAACTCCTAAACTGGAGCAGGAGAGATTCCAGTGACCTGGGTCTAGCCTCCCACCTTCGGTCTATTGAAACCAGGAGTGCCTTCAATCATCCAGTGCTGCAGAAAGTCTACTCCCCCAAGTTTGGGTTTCCTGGTGTGAAGAGTCTCCTTCTTCCAGTCTTGCTGCCCTCCCATCATCCTGCTCTGAATGGAGAGACAGACAGACATCAACACATACCACTCACCGTCCATCTGGGAGGAGGGACACAATTCTGCTTTTGTCCAATCCAGGGACAAGCAAACTTTCTGACTGTACTTCCTGCCTATGTACCTCCTGCCTGCATGCGATCAAATATAGTTGGGGCAAGCAAGCTTGTTTACAGAAGTGAAAACAAGTGGCTTGCTATCTTACATGAACAACATTCTTCAGCATTCCAGGAAGTTAACTGCACTTGGGCAAGTGGGGCTTCCAGGTTTATCTGTCCCTGGGCAAATGGGGCTTTCAGGTTAAAAACATTTTTGTTTTATAGATCTCTTAGGCACAGTAATTAAGACTTAAGACACAACTTTAGCCTTTGTACTTTAAGTCTTTGGCAGAATTGTTGCAAACCCTTTGAAAGCACTGAATGAAAAAATAAAGAAGATGTGACTGTTCCGAGATATGGTGGAGGAGAAGGTTTATTGCAGGTGTATAGGAGAAAACAGCCAGAGGCATCTGGAAGAGTCCAGAGTGAACATGATCCTAAGGTGGGCCATGTGAGGAGAAAGGGAGAGGGGAGAGCCAGGAGCCAAGAGGTCCAGACAAAACAGGGTAAAATAAACACATAGCCAAAGTGGCTAGATTACATAGGGAAGAACACCTGGGAGAAGGGCAGCTTAGCCCTTATGCTAGAGAGTTCAGGGTAGAGGCCCAGGGTATGCCAGCTAGGAGAACCCAGTAACAGCTAGAGGCTGAGGGATGATGAGAGCCTGGCCAGGTCTTCTTTGATAAGTTGACAGGCATCTCACCTGAGACCAAAAGACCACTCACGACCTGGTGTTAAACCAGTCCAAGCTACCACAGGCTCAGCAGACGTAGGCACAAACAGACCGGGTTCTGGGCAGGTTGTATGCTTGCCTGCTTCTCTGCTTGCCTGTACTTCATGCTCAACCTTCTGGGTCTCTTGGTCCCTGCAAATACTGACCTTGGCAAGGAGGGCTAATTCTGCCAAAGTCTGCTACGAAGAAAGTGCACCTTGCAGCTTGCTGCTCAGCAGTCACTCTAGTCAAGCTAGGATTTGGAGGATGGGTCTCACTCTAAGCCTTAACATTTCCAGCTGTCCAGCAGAGGGTATCCCCCATTGCTCCCTAGAAAGGAGACCAGCCCAGCAAGGCTCAGGCTGCCCATAGGCCCCACCAGCGTTTGCTTAACTCGGACACAAAACCTAGAGCCAAGGCTGAAGCTCAGCTGTAAGACGGACTTGGCCACTGGGGAAATGTAAGCAGAGAAAGCCTGTGCCAAGGAGGTCTTGGGGGAGGCTGTGCTCCCCTAAGTCATCTCAAGGAACAATGGGCTTTGAAAGACTAGCAAAGAATCAAGATCCCAGAGAGAAAACGTGGCGGCTCAACCCTAAAGGACCAGAGTTCAAGGTCATCTAGGGCTACCTAGTGAGTTAGGGTCTAGCTTGGGCTACACAAGACTCTGTCTCAGGGGCCGGAGAGATGGATCAGTGGTTTAGAGCACTGACTGCTCTTCCAGAGGACCTGGGTTCAATTCCCAGCACCCACATGGGAGCTCACAACTGTCTGTAAGTCCAAGATCTGACATTCTCACCCAGACATATGAAGACCCCCAAACTCGGGAGACCCTTCCTCAAGTCTCAGGAAATCACGACCACCCAAAAACCACAAGAAACCATACCTGGATGCAATCAGCAGAGGTTTATTAGGGAAGAAAGCTGGCAGCCAGCGGTCTTACCACGCACTCTCGCAGGAGTGGGGTTCGACCCCAACATCCAGTCTGTGGAGGGTTTTGAAGGGAAAAACCACAAACCAGGGGAGTGGGGAGGGGGTGAGGGGTTGCCAAGGATACATAACATAAGAACAGTGAAACATCCCAGAGAAACCCACCCTGAATGGTTAGTGTCATGTGGAAATCACCCTGCATTCTTCTCAAAAATGTGGTTTTTATCATGTCATTGTGTCCTATCCTGCCATTACCAACTATTTCAGATTAACTATCTTCCGGCTATAGCCCCACCTAGGTGGCAGCATCTTTATCTGTAGTCAGGAATGTGTCTTCTTGCCTTGGGCCTCTCCCACCCATAGGTGGGCCTATTGTTTGAGGCTTGATTCAGGGGCAGTGTCCTTCACCTGGAATGTGTCCTGGGGAAAGTGAAGGCCTGAAATCTTATTTTCAGTTCTCGTTCTGGAATCTGCACTTTTCTGCCCAGGTCTAAGGGCAAAGAAATCTACACATATTTCATAAAGTGGCCTTTATAATTTTTCACTCTAAAGAGCAAGTGAGAAATAGTTAATAAATAGTTGGTAAATGACAGGGTAGGGCACAGTGACATGGTAAAACCACATTTTTGAGAAGAATGAGTGTACGGAGTGATTTTCATGGCTATAAATTGTTTAGGGTGGGTTCCTCTGGAATGTTCCACTATTTTTATGCTATATATCCTTGATAACCCTTAACCCCCTCCTCACTACCCTGGTTTGTGGATTTCCCCTTTAAATAGTTCCTCAGCCTGCCTGCCAATCCTGTGTGAGTCTGCAGTCTGACCGTTGGCTAGCCAACTCTCTCGCCCTAATAAACCTCTGCTGATTGCATCCAGGTACAGTGTCTTGGTTTTTGGGTGGCCGTGATTTCCCGAGACTTGAGTAAGGGTCTCCCGAGTTTGGGGGTCTTCAGTCTCTTCTTTTCCTTTTTTATTTGTCTTCAAGCATGAGGTCTTGGTAGGTAGTTTTAGCTGGCCTGGAACTCACTCTGTAGACCAGGCTGGCCTTGAACTCACAGAGATTCACCTGCCTCTGCCTCCCCAGTGCTGGGATCAAAGGCCTGAGCCATGGTACTCGGTTTTTCCTTTATCTGATCTTGGCTTGTGGACTGGGTCTTACATAGCCTGAGAAGGTTAGGCTGATTCTATGTCAGACTTCAAATTGGCAGGTAAGGAGACTAGGCCTAAAAACTGGAAGAGTCCAGGCAAAGGCGAGTGCAGGCAAGCCCAGGAAAGTCAATTACTAAGGAAAAAAAAAAAAAAAAAAGGCTCCAGCCTCCATGCCCAGGTAATGGGATATCTCAGCCACCTGGTCTGAGGCAAGGACAAATGGGTCAGCAGAAGTTTCCAGACATCCTCAGCTACTTCCTCAGTAACAGTTTCCAGACCTCCCAGCAAGTTTCCAGCCCCCACACCCCACTAATGGAATGTCCTTAGATGTGCCCTTCCCCCAGGCCTGAGCAGGCCTGCAAGCCATTTACCACAATAGACCAAGCAACAGTAGGACCTGAGATGCATTGCATTGCCAGCCGTGGCACCTTGGAGCCTGCTACCTGAGCTAAGAAGAATGGACTGCCTGCTGAGCTAGCCTTGACACCTTCTGAACTGCTATATCCTTGCCCAACCCCTGGACTCTGGGGGGGTGGGGCTTCCCCTTTATATGTGAAAGCAAATTATTAAACTTCGGGCCTTGATCAGAATACTTTGTCCTGGCCCCACGTTTCTCTCATCCTCCATTCCCGTTAATTCTTAGGCTTCCTCTCAGGAGAACCCGGTAGATAGAGATAGACCCAACAGATTAACATAGAAGTCACCTACCCCAGAATTCCCTAATGTGCTTTAAATCAGGCCTGCAAGCTCACTTGGGTGTCTCTCTCTGTCTTGGTAATGGGAGATCCCAACATGCTGCACTTCTGCAGAATAAAACATTCTTTGCATTTGCATACTATTCGAGTCCTGGGTGTCATTCTTCCGTGAATCCTGGACCCTCACAGTCCAAGCTGAACTGGATATTGTTAGGTCTCAAACCGGGGACAAATGTCTAACTGTGGTGCCTAGTTAACACAGCAAAGTAGACTCTGGCTACCAGTCTCCATCAGTTCATACTTACAAGTACTGAAGACCCCCATACTCAGGATTCCCTTCCTCAAGTCTCAGGAAATCACAACCACCCAAAGATCACAAGAAACCATACCTGGATGCAATCAGCAGAGGTTTATTAGGGAAAAGAGCTGGCAGCCAGCGGTCTGACCACGTACTCACACAGGAGTAGGGTCCGACCCCAACATCCAGTCCGTGGAGCGTTTTAAAGAGAAAAACCACAAACCAGGGGAGTGGGGCGGAGGTGAGGGGTTGCCAAAGATACATAACAAGAATAGCGAAACATTCCAGAGAAACCCACCCTGAAAGATTAATAGCCATGGAAATTACTCAGTACAATCATTTTTCTCAAAAATGTAGTCTTACCAAGTCACTGTCCCCTATACCGTCATTACAAAACATTTCTCACTTCCTCCAGTCACAGCCCCACCTAGATGGCTTGTATTTTTTATGGTCAGGAATGTGTCTTCCTGCCTTGGGCCTCTTCCACCCATAGGTGGGCCTATTGCTTGAGGCTTGAGGAATGTAATTCATCCAGCAAGTGTCCTGGGGTATGAAGGCCTGAAATCTTATTTTCAGTTCCTTGTTCTGGAATCTGCACTTTTCTGCCCAAGGTCTAAGGGCAAGGAAATCTACACATATTTCATAAAATGGCCTTTATAATTTTTCACTCTACAGTACCAGTTACAGAGTCATCCTGCCTTGCATACCCCACCCCACCCTCAATTTTTCCAACCCCAGAGCTTTACTCTCCTTCCCCCAGATTCCCTGATTCTGAAAGATAGAAAAATCATAAGTTGATCCCCTGAACCCTACTCTTAAAAGCAAAGACATAAAAACCTGTAAGTCAAACACTGTGTCACCTCAGTCCCAGGAAATTAGCTGAGCATTTGAACAGATGGCCCTAACTAAACAAACCATAAGATGTATGGTGTCAGGATGCTTTGGGCCCAAGATTAGCCTGGCCGCGCTTTGAACTAACAACCCTTAGACAGTTGGTGCTGAAGAGCTCCAAACTCCGGAGACCCTTCCTCAAGTCTTAGGACATTACAGCCACCCAAAAATCACAAGAAACCATACCTGGATGCAATCAGCAGAAGTTTATTAGGGGAGGAGCCGGCGGTCAAAAACGACAAGCTCTTTAGCTCCAAGAGCAGGGTTTTTGGCCCCCTGTGGTGGGTTAAAGGGTCTTTTATAGCATGGGGTGGGGGGAGGAAGGCATTTTCACGCGCTTACACATGAATGGTTGTTTTACAAATTTTGAACATAGCACTGGGAAGACCAAGGGAGGGGTAACCAAGAACAGTGGAACATTTCAGAGAATCTAGCCCAAATGATCTAGAGTCATGTGAGATCACTCTGCACACTCATTCTTCTCAAAAATGTGGTTTTCACCATGCTATTGTGTCCTATCCTGCCATTTCAGATTACTATCTTTACTTTTTCCGGCTATAGGGCTATGGCCCCACCTAGGTGGTAGCATCTTTATCTGTAGTCAGGAATGCCTTCCTGCCTTGGGCGAGGCTTGGGGAATGTAATCCAGCAAGTGTCCTTCACCTGGAATGTGAAGACCTGAACTCTTATTTTCAGTTCCGAGTTCTGTAAGGCGAAAAATCTACACATATTTCATAAAATGGCCTTTATAATTTTTCACTCTACAGTGCCAGGTTGCTAAAAGTTCGAGATTAGCCTGACCCCCTTGAACTGGAGCTCATGATATATAGTGTGAAACTAGTTTGAAATAGCCGATTATAAAGTGACATACCATCCATCTTAAGAATTTGAGATCAAATGTATCGATGACCTAGTGACCTGTTCCCCCTCCGTCCCCCTTCCCTAACTCCACTCTCAGCCTTCCCCCTTCCCTAACTCCACCCCCACTTGGTTTGTAGATTCCCCCTTAAAAGCTGTAAACTTCTTTTGTTCATGGCTGAATTCCTCTGCCCCTGCTCGGGCTTTTGGGAAGACAGCCCTGGCTAGCCAGTAAACCTCATGCGATTGCATCAAGTTGTGTTTCTTGTGAGTGATTTGGGGTGCGTCTGCAGTTCTCCGGGGATCGTGAGTTCTTTTTCGAGTGGGCTTTACAATTCCTTTATAATCAGCCATTTCAGCTGCCTCTTGGCTGGCCTCTTGGTCTGTGACTTCTCTTTTGGTCCACCCCTCCCCCTTCCTATCTTGATCCCCACCCCTATCTCATGGTCTAGGTCAGTCTGCTGGCCATGCACAGTCTGGACTCTCCCAGATGCCTCTGACTTCTCTGTTGCTCATGTCTACAATAAACTTCCCCTCAACCGTGTCCTCATTTTCCCATTTAGACACACAGCAGAGAATGGCCTCCTCCCTCCATCCACATCTATGCCAAGTCACACCAGCTACATGAAGTAATCAAGAAGAAACATGGCTGACACAGCCTCTCTGTGCCAAAAGAGTCAGGTTAGGACAGCAATATCTCATTCCTGACATTACCAGCCTGGGAGCAGATGGGAGTGGATAGGAAGCCTGGAGCTCGTGACCACCCAACCTGTGTCAGCACAGTGTCACCCCAAGAATGGGCCAGAGAGAACCCAGGATAGAGACAGGGAGGTTGGCCCCACTATTAAGCAGGCTCTGACTGTCCTGGATGGGGCCTGGTGGTGGCCATCTTGCCTCTTCTGGATGGAACAAGAGGGCAGCCATTTTGTCTCCTCTGGGTGGAGCACGGGGGTGGGGGCAGGGGTGGTCATCTAGTTTCCCTGAAAAGATACACTTTACACTTGAGTAGGTGTCTTTATTGGTTCAAACAACACAGTACAAAAACCAGACTTGGATGCCAGTATCCGGAACTCTTAACAAATATTCTACCGCCTGGAATGGTAGTTGTTACAGATAAGAAACAATGTCTAAGGTTTGGAAAGCGCTCAGTGGTAAAACAAGCCTGTTCCACCACAGGCAGCTCACAACCGGCTGCAACTCCAGCACCATGAAATACAGTGCCCTCTTCTGGCTTCTGTGGATACTGCACTCACATATACAAACCCATATAATTAAAAATAAAAACAAAATATATAAATAAAAGAAACTATGTACAGTTGGGTGCGGTGGCTAACCTGAACTATGTGTAAGACTTATTATCTTAATAATAAAAATAAACTATGTACAAAAGGTTCCTGACCCTTGTTTCAAAACTTTAGTTCCTGGGGCTGGAGAGATGGCTCTGTGGTTAAGAGCACTGGCTGCTCTTCCAGAGGCCCCAGGTTTGATTCCCAGCATCCACTTGATAGCAACTGCCTGTAAGTCCAGTTCCAGGAGTCTGACACCCACACACAGACACACACGCAGGCAAAACACCAATGCACACAAAATCTTTTAAAAAGTCATTCAAACTTTAGCTCTTGCATGTACATGCCACGTCCCAGAATACTACCTGAAATAAATCTATAAGGAGATCACCAGATGCCAATAAAAAGACCCCTTGATGCAATTTAAAAATAAATAAATGAATAAACGGACGACTTTAGTTGAACTTCCTGAAAGGATGCCTTCGGCTTGAGACTGGTCCCACCTGAGAGTCAGGCCTTCCTACCCAGCCCATTGTGCCTGTGTGGTCACCAACAGTCTCCAAGGCTGACACGGCTCAGTCTGCTATCCAAGCTTTAATCCCTCCCCCATGGCCACACCTTCCTGCCAATAACCCAGCGAGTCAGTGGCTCCAGTCCCTGTGTGGGGGTATGGGCATGTGACATATGCCCATCAGAGTCACTGCCCAGCTGGGTGTCAGGCAGAGGCTCTTACACCCACACCTCACAGTTGTGCAGACAGACACATCCACAAGAGGACCCATTTCAAGACACGTCCCAGCCATTGGTGAGGACAGTGTCTTAGTTAGGGTTTCTAATCCTGCAAGAAAACACTGTGGCCAAAAAAGTAAATTGAGAAGAAAGGGTTTAACCTGCTCACACTTTCCACATCACTGTTCATCATCAAAGGAAGTCAGGACAGGAACTCACATAGGGCAGGAACCTGGAGGCTGGAGCTGATGCAGAGGCCATGGAGGGGTGCTGCTTACTGGCTTGCTCCTCATGGCTTGCCCAGCCTACTTTCTTATAGAACCCAGGACTACCAGCCTAGGGATGGCCCCACCCACAGCAGGCTGAGCCCTCCCCCCCTCAGATCACTAATTGAGAAGATGCCTTACAGCTGGATCTCATGGAGGCATTTCCTCAACGGAGGCTCCTCGCTCTGTAACTCCAGCTCCTGTCAAGTTGACACAAAACTAGTCAGAACAGACAGAATGGAGACAGCATGTCTTAGGGCAAGAGACTCCTGGGGCAGTGCACATCTGTACAGCATCTGGGGCAGTCCAGCATGAACCTCTCTTTGACTTTCTGAAATCTACCCAGCTGTGACCATGATAAAGTAGCCCAGGTGTGGTGACATACAACTGTAGTCTCAGTACTTGAGAGCCAGGGATGGGGGATTGGGAGATGCTGGTCTGGGCCACAGAGTGAGATCTCTTCTCAATACGATAAAATAATTATAGACGGGGCTGGAGAGATGGCTCAGTGGATAAGAGCACTGACTGCTCTTCCAGATGTCCTGAGTTCAATTCCCAGCAACCACACGGTGGCTCACAACCATCTGTAATGGGATCTGATGCCCTCTTCTGGTGTGTCTGAAGACATCTAGCTACAGTGTACCCATACAAATAAAATAAATAAATCTCTGAAAAAAAATAATTATAGACATAGCACTAGATAACTTTCAGAATCTTCATGAAGGCTGATAAGATTCCGGGAGATCAAGGGTCACCCCTCAGATCTATAGGTTATCCTGGGCTCCTGTTGGGACCTGCAGGGTCCCAGGGGTCTCTCATGGACCTATGAGTATTATCTGCTCAACTGAGTGAGTGACGTGGCAGAGACCCAGCTGTTTGAGTGCAGTTGGAAACTGAATTTAAAAAACTATTTTCAAAACAAAGACTCATTTATGGTGGGTGGGCAGATGTTAATGATGTCAGCGCTGGAGAGGCAGAACCAGGCAGATCCTTCGGACTCTCAACCTTAGACAAGCCTGCTCGGCTGGGCCACAGAGTGAGAACAAGGTAGATGGAACAGGATGTCTGGGATTGACCTCTGACCTACACTCCCTCCCTCCCCGCAATGACACACAGAGACAGACAGACAGGCAGGCAGGCAGACACGCATGCACGAGTGCACGTGTGCGCGCACACACGCGCGCGCGCGCGCGCACACACGCGCGCGCGCGCGCACACACACACACACACACACACACACCAGCTAAGACTCATGGATTTGGCAGGTGTCAGTCACCCTTCTTCATGATAGAGGGATGAGGGAGTTGGAGGATGGGGGATGGGATGCAGAGGGAAGAGCCTCTCTTCAGGTTCACTCGATGGAACCTGACCTCTGAACCCCATTCCAGCGCTGACCCCAGCACAGCCTCTAGGTCAGGCTTCCAGGAAGAAAATGTTCTGACAGTGCTGAGAGCACAGAGAATTGTCCATTCTTGTCTGCGGAGACATTTGGGAAGCACAGAAGAGGGCCATCCTGTGGGGTCTTCAGGGTCTCTGGGACAAAGCTGCTGACCACTGGCTACTCCGAGAGAACTTGTGTGTGAGATGAGGCCTTCAGTCCGGACTCTGGCTAACCAGATTCGTGATGTTCTGGAGGGAGAAAAGCCACAGGCCAAGTCAGCAGGGTCCAGTCCACCAACAGCAAGCTCCATATTGAGTGGGTCCACACCCACGCTAGGCCCACTAGCCTTTGCAGCCCCCCTGCCCCTCCACTAGGCACATTTGTCCCCAGTCCTTCTGCCTCAGCCTCAGTCTCTAAATCCCTGATCATTCAAATTGCATCTGCCACTTCTGGCAGGCCTCCTGGGACCAACACCAGGCTCAGCTGCCTGTCCTTTGAAACTGACTACTGCTTAGCTCTGTCTTTGTGTTTAGAATTGTCCCAAAAGACTGCAACTCGGCAGGGGAGGGAGAAGGGGGGGGGGGAATTGAACCGAAGCCTAAAAATTGGATGAGAAGCCAGAAAGACGGCTCAGCCTCAGATAAATGCCTTTGTTACTAAGACTAGCAAGCTGATTTCCATCCATCCCCATACATAGCACAGAACCAAGTTCTACGAGTTGTCCCCTGACTTCCACGCGTGCGTGCATGCGTGCATGCGCCATGCCACTCACACACGTGTGCACACACAAGCATATCAAGAAATTCAGACCTGTTGTCCCTTGGGCCATGCTGACCTGTCCTTACCCTCCCTCTCTTACCTGCTGGGCCTTCCGGGACAGGAAGTGGGCGTAATTGTGTCCCATGTATTGGCCTCCTCGGGACTGCATGAGGGTGCAGATGGCGCAGCTGTGGTTGGCTGCAAACTTGTTCAGGGTGCCAAAAGCACACAGTGGCGGCTTGTTGGCGAGGCGAGCCTTCTGTCTGTCTAAGGTAGCCACCAGCTTCCTGAGGGAGGCATCCGAGAACTCATTAAAGAAACGCTTGAAGCTGGGATACTTCCGGATCTGGAACAGAAGTTGAGTTGTCAGTGGGGGCCACCAGCAGGTATCCCTCCCCCACCCCACCCTCACTTCTACAAGATATGGCTTGCAGCGGCAGGGCAAAACAAAACAAAACAAATGAAAGCGCAGGTAGGCGTTGACGATGTGCACAGACTACGTCATCCTGAGCCTCCCTTTAGTTAGAAAAGTGGGGGTGACCAGACCCCCTCTCCAAAACGGTTAGAAGTAGACTCAAGAGTCTACAAAAAAAACATTTAATGGATTCTTTGCCCCACACTAAGGTCCCTCTGGCTAATTTACTCCTCTTCATATCTGGACATGCAAATTGGGGGTCTCTGGGCTGGGGGGACCCCAAGACAAAGACTTGGGTCACATGCGATTTCTTTGAGATCCTGGGCACACTGATGGGGATAAGGACCTGGACAAGGTGGCCCAGGGATCGATGTGTGCAAGCCTCCTGGGGAGGCTGAGGTCTTCAGCCAGGGGTGGGGTAGGGAGGGGTGGGGGGTGGGGGGGTGGAGGAGGCTACTCTCAGGAGACAGCGGCAATGTCAAATTTTCCCTACTGCACATGGACATGGATCAGAGGCTCTGGTCATTGGGTGGTGAGATGCGGGTGCCCTGGGGCTAGGCCTGGGAAGTGGGAAGGGGGAAGTTGAAGCACCTCCAGGCCCTCAAGGGACCTGCCTGTCTCTTAGGAAGACTGCTTGCTGGTCAAGGGCAGGAGCCTGTGGGGGGGGCAGAGCAGCTTCTGGCTTGAAAGAATTGGATTCAGCTAAGCGGCTCACTGACAAGGCTGTGACCACGGAAAGGCACAGGGTCTTGGGGTGCTGCGGGTTTGGGGTTGGGGCGGGCCCTGACTGGCAGGCAAGCCATTAGAAGATTCTGGGGTGTGTGCGTGTGTGTGTGTGTGTGTGAGAGAGAGAGAGAGAGAGAGAGAGAGAGAGAGAGAGAGAGAGAGAGAGTATGTGCATGCATGTGCATATATGTGTATGATGTTTGCACACATGTATGTGTACATATGAAGGCCAGAGAGTGTCTGGTATCCCTGCTCTAGGACTCTGCCTTATTCCCCTGAGACAGAGTCTCTCTCTAACCCTGGAGATTGGCTAACCACCATTGAGCCCCAGTGATCTTCCTGGGGTACAGGATACAGTTCTGGGCTGGCAGGTGCGTGATCCCACGCCTGGCTTTTTTACATGTGTGCTTGGGATTTGAACTCAGGCTCTCAGCGGGCACTCTCCCTGCTGAGGCATCTCCCCAGCCTGCCTGCAATTCTATCATTTTAACCTAACATTCTCGTCACTTGCCTCGTGTTAGCGTTCTCTGCACCGTTTATTCAAACAGGGAGTATCCCTATTTTTGCAAAAAGGAAACTGAGGCTCAGAGAGGTTAAGGGACATGATCAAAGTCACTCAGAAGTAGGGATAGAACCCAGGTCTCAGGGGAGGGAGTTCAAGACCCCTGTATCTGCCTGGAGAGTTTGAGGGGTACTCACCTGCCTCCCTAGCTCACTGTCCACCTCTTGGAGACTGGCCACCAGGTGTTGGATAATGAACTCTTCTGAGGGAAGAAAGGAGAGATGAGAGGTTGTCCCCAGTGACACCCCGGCACCCATGGAGGACAGCACAGCTGTCCACATAAAGATGGCACATTCTCTCTAAGCATCTGTGACCAGACTCAACTCCACCTGACAGGCGGGAAAGCTGAAGGCTGTTAATGTCAGAAATGGATGCTTGCGCTCGGAGTGGCCAGCCAGAACACATGGAGGTGAACGTGCCTTGGCCATGGGTGCTGCCACAACAGGAGGGCCACTTGGCTGCACTGACGGGTGCTGCCACAACAGGAGGGCCATTTGGCTGCACTGTGGCTCTTTGGTGTTCTTTTGAGCTGGGCTCACTAAAAGATACAGGAAACTCTCAGAGAGGTCGTTGCGAGCAGCTTAAACCAAGGTAGAACCATTTACACCAGTGACACTGACTAAGGACCCTAAAGCCCGGCAGTATCTTTGCCCGGCAGTCTCGGTTCAAAGAGCACACCAATAGGGGCTGGAGACATGGCTCAGCCGTTAAGAGCACTGACTGCTCTTCCAGAGGTCCTGAGTTCAATTCCCAGCAACCACAGGGTGGCTCACAACCATCTGTAGTGGGATCTGATGCTCCCTTCTGGCAGGAAGGTATACATACAGATAGGGCACCATATACACATAAAGTAAATAAAATAAATCTTAAAAAGAAAAAAAGAGAGAAAGTACACCAATGGTCCCTGTCCCCACTGCAGGGTCTGGGGGGGGGGGGAGGTTCAGCCACCTTCTCCACTCATTGGAACGATCCCTACTTAGCCTGGGGCATGTGGAAGAGAGACAAACAAAGGCTACCCCACAGGTATACTGACTAGATTCCCAGGCTTCTTCTGATGAAGGCCCCTCATCGGGTGTGTGGCTTCTGGCCTGGAAAGGTGTTTCTGGGGACCCGGCTGTTCCCCCTCCTGCAGCCTCTGTATTCTGGAACTCCAGGCTTTCTGGAAGAGATTGCAGAAGAACGGATGAGTTGGCATCTGTCTCAGTCCCTGGGGGAGGAAGGGGGTTGCCAGCCCTGTTCTACTTCTGAGGGGATCTGTGTTCCTTCTCTGCCCTCTGCTTCCTCACGGACGGCAGTTTAAGAAGTGCATGGATGTGCACATGGCTCTCACCCAGCAAAATCACCTCCCCTTTAAATGTGCAAGCCTCGGCCCAGTCAGTCCAAACTTCGCCTTACTCTGTTGTCAAATGGGAATCATGAGACAGACCAGACATGTTAACTGAGATAGTACTGCATCCATGGTACATACAGCGGGCGCTGCATAAGTGCAGGGGAAACCACTGCATAGTAATGGTTCTTATGGTTTAGTGCAGTCACCTTGAAATCCTGGTGTTTCTGTTAACGTTCCCTAAGTGACATCTGACAACCACACACAGATCTAGCAACACTGGGTTTCTCTGTGTAGCCCTGGCTATCCTAGAACCCACTTCGTAGACCAGGCTGTCCTCAACTTTCAGAGATCCACCTGCCTCTGCCTCCCAAGTGCTGGGAGGCTGCCACTACTTGTTGGCAGTGCCTTTGTTTTTAAGAAACAGAACTGAGTTTTTGGTAGGTGTTCTGCTGAAATTGACATCTCCACTTCCCCTCTCTTCCCACAGTAGAAAGCAGAGGGCAAGGCTTGAAGTTACCATGGTAACACCAGGCCTGCTCACCTGGGCTGCTGGAGATGGAAGCTCTGTGGCCACCGACACACATGGGCAGGAAGCCGTGCCTCTTGGGTGGCCGGGCCTCCAGGCTGACAGAGCCTGGAGTCCCTGAAGCTTCCGTTTTCTTAGAATCCTTGGAGCTGTGTTTCTTGAGAGAAAAGGCTTTCCGGAGGTTAGTCTTCTTCACCTGAGACTTCACCTTGCCGGCTGAGGCCGGGTTTTCTCCAGCCTTCTCTCCCTTCTGCACTTGAGCTTGCTATGAGGAGAAAGAGAGAAACTGAGTCACGGCCCCTGGCCTCAAGAAGGTCAAAGGTGAACTTTGGCCTAGAAGGAGCAGGAGGTGAAGGCCTTTGGTGCTGGGAAATGTTGTCTGGGGGAGGCTAGTTGGGAGCTTAGAATGAAGCAGAGGGGTGGGGTCCCCTGAAGGGCAAGAGCATCAAGGAAAGCATCCTCACCTGCTCTCCCCGCTCTTCCTCTGTATTCTGGAGTAGGGCCAGGATCTTCCGCCTGAATTCTCCTAGGAAAAGAAGAGGGTTCCTTACAAAGGCCTCTGAGGTCAGGGCCAGGGCCACACACCCCAACTTTTCTGTTGTTTTTCTTTTCTTTGCATTCTGGAGTGCACACTTGGGTCCTCGTGGTTATGAGGTAAGAATTTTAATGGCCTGTGATCTCTCCAGCATCCCCTGCTTCCCCCAAAGTGGTTTACAGCGTCTCCAGATGCTAGACAGTATTTTACATCCAGGCCTGGCTCTGTCAACAATAAACTGATAATTGTGACGAGACCTCCCTTCCGTGTTCTCAGTCCCTTCCTGTCACCTAGCCAGCTCTCAAGCTGGCCACCTAACAGCAATGACAATGATCAGTAGTGACAGCCTGTCACTCAGTTAGAACCTCCAGCAACTCTCAATGGCCACCCTTGCAAAACGGGGAAACTGAGGCTAGCAGGTGAAGTAGGCTCTTGGCCCAAGCTGTCTCCACAGCTTGCGGCTCCCCACAGGGAGACTGAAACAGGCCTTGGCCTCCCTTTCTCTGCCTCAGTTTTCCCTTTCCAAATGGCTGAATCAAGATGGGCTCTTTGCCAGAGGTAGGGGTGGCGTCTCTGAGGGGCAAGGGACTAACTGGATTCCGAGGCTCTGTCCAGCAGTGGCTTCTCCTCGGGTTCCTGAAATACGGCAGCTGGTGTGTGGGGCTCAGAGGGATGGGAGCCTCCACCATCTACAGACAGGACCTCATGGAACTCAGGCGCCTCCGAGTCTGGGAAGCAGAAAGGCACAGTAAGTGTGTGTGTGTGTCAGCCACACCCAGCAGCTGGCTCTGAGCCCGGGCAGGTGCCAGTGCGCCCCACCCTTGGGCTCTGCAAGGTTACAGTGAGCTTCTGGGCTGTGCCAGGTCTGGGGCTCTGTTTGGGGATCCCCATCATGCTCTCTGCAGCCCCCAGAACTACCTTTCCTTGGCTTCTCTGCCTTTTTAAAAACTCTTTCCATGGGGTTCCCTTACCTAGCTGCTGTTTTTGGTTGGTCCACTAGGGGGCAGTAGGTGCCCGGGCTCCATGCCATGAATTAAGATTCATGGCCTAAACATGAAAATCCCTCCTCTTATGACCCCAAATCTATGCTCTCTAAGCCAGAAATTCTCCTAACAACAGTGTCATACAAGGCCAGCCTCCATCCACCCTAATGCCCAAGAAGAGCCAATGGGACTAGTCTTTCTCCTTCTAACTCTGGCTCCCGCTTTGATGAGCCAGGGTTCCAGCCCTGGTACCACACAAACTGGGTGGTCGTGCACAAGCCTGAAATTCTTGCGTTTAGGAAGTAGAGGCAGGCATACAAGAAGTTCAGGGTTATCTTTTGGCCACACAAGAGAGTTTGAGACCAGCCTGGGCTACATGAGACCCTGTCCCAGACAAACAACCACCCTTGCAAACAATCGTGACAAAATCGGCCTGTGTGCGTGTGGAGACATGGCTCAGTGGTTATGAGCACCAGCGGCTTTCCCAGATAACCAGGTTTGATTCCCACAGGGTGACCCATAATCATCTGTAACATCCTGCTCCAGGGATCTGATGCCCACCTTGGGCCTCCACAAACACCAGACAGGCATGCGGTGCCCAGACATACACGTAGGCAAAACATCCATACATTTTAAAAGAGGAGAAAAAATGTAGCTGGAAACCCAGGACCCTTGCCTCCAGTTCTATTACAAAAACAACCCCAGGCCAGCTGCAGAGACACAAGTGGCTGAGGGCCCTGCACACAGTCACTTCAAGGGCTGAGGTGAGCTTCCTGTACCCCAGTGAGACCATTTGGAGGTGATATCGTTGTCTCTCTCCATCTCCAACCCTCCCCGCACTGCTCAAGGCCTAGTCTGGGCATCAGAAAGACTCTAGAGCTGGAGGCAGCTGCAGTTGCTATGGCAACAGCTAGCTCCTGCTCACCATGGCTGCTGGACGTAGAAGTTCGCTGGCTACTAACACACACGGGTAGGAAGCTGGGCCTCTTGGGTCGGGTTTCTGGGCCAAGGGTAGTGGCAGTGCCCACTCTCTTGGGTTCCTCGGAGGCAGGCCTCTTGAGGGACAAGGTTCTCTTCAGGCTAGACTTCTTCTCCTGGGATTTCTTCCTGGGGGGTGCCGTTGGCTTATGCGGAGGAACGGCTTCTGGCTGAGGGACTTGCGCTTGCTGCGGGTACAGAAAGAAACTGAGTCAGACCCCTGGTCTTGAGGAGAGGAGAAAGGCAGCCCCAGACAGGGCCGACCCAGAGCGGGAGGAGGCGGCTTCTGGAATGAGGGAGTGGGGCTAACTGGGGAGGGGAGGCGGGGCACGAACCGGGAGCCGCAGCAGCTCTGCAGGCGCTCTCTGATGCCTGCGCCTCACCTCTTCTTCCAGTTGGTCTCCAGCTTTCTTGAGTAATTCCACGATCTGCCAGATGACGTCATCCTCTGCAAGAGAGCATGGGTACCACCGCTCCTAAGTACGCAGACAGTATCCAGATCTGGACTCCCAAGGAGAACGAAGCCACCCTGAATCCCTCAGGGCTGAGTTTCTCCAATACCCAAACACCTTCCCCATCCCCCACCATCCTAAGAACTGGCCGAGTCACCAGGGAAGGGTTTGTTTGTTTGTTTGTTTGAGGCAAAGTATGACTTTTTAAATTTCTTAATTAATTTTTATAATTTAATTATTAGGGAGAAGAGAAACACATGTGGAGGTCAGAGGACATCTCTTGGAAGCCAGTTCTCTCCTTCTATTACATGGGTCCCAGGAATCAAACTCAGATCATCGGGGCTTGAGGGAACATGCCTTTACCCTCTGAGCCATCTCACAGACCAAAGCATAGTGTTTTATGCAGGAATTTAAGGCCCGACGTCCACCTGTCCGGCCAACTGAGCTTCACAGATCTGAGAACTTTGAGTTGGTGGTGGGTAAGTCTCTTCCCCCAACTCTGGGTCTTTATAACCTTCCTTGTGACATTTGGGTCACAATCTCTGTCCCCTGCCTCTCTCATAGGCTGTCAGGACATCAAACAAGGGACAGGAATTAGGAAAATTTCCCAAGGATGATTCCAAGTCTTCCAGCCACACATAATAATCGGGGGGGGGGGGGGAGGATCTGTAGAGATGGCAGGTCCCCAGCCTAAGGCACAGAGAGGACATCGGCTGACATGCTGCAGGTCACACTGGATCTGCCCCATAGCTGCCTCCACTACACCTCATGTGAGAACGTTTCTTTGGGTGGCTTGCTCTGCCTTACACAAGAGTGGTGGGCCCACTCCACTAGCTGTGCCCCAAAGGTCTGTTTGCACAAAATGCCAAACAAACAGGCGTCTCTGTCCCCGACTAGCTGTGGGGGTTTCTACCCCTCACTCCTGGCCTCTCACCAGCTCCCCCACCCCACCCCCTTTCCCCCTTCCTGTTTCTTGACAGGGTCTGCAGTTCAGTTTCCTCTCAGAGGAGACAATGGTATTGTAAACGCCTTACAAATCTAACACAGAAATGCCTTTCTATCTCTTGCATGCCCTGGCTTTAAGAATGCAGCCCTTGTTTTTGGAGAATCAGATGAAGAGGGAATTGTGGAGGTTGCTGGTTGTAGTTTGAGGCTGGACACACTGCTGAGAGACGTTTAAGTCTGTGCTGACCAAGCTCCGTTTTATTCCCTATAATTCTGCAAGAAGATTTCAAAGCCAGTCTGACGGCTCTTCGCTGGGGCCGCTGGACAGTTCTTTCCATTTTCCCAGTTAAGCCCAAGACTTCTTACCTGCTAAAGCACAGTCCTGTCTAACTACACCTTCAGTCTCTATTCAATAGATAGGTGGTAGGTATGATAGGTAGACTAGACAGATAAGATAGAATAGATAGGAGATAGATAGATAATAGATAGGTAATAGATAAAATAGAGTATATAGATGGTAAATAGATAAGTAGATAGATTTTTAGATAGGTAGATGATAGATAGATAGATAGATAGATAGATAGATAGACAGACAGATAGATGCATAGGGTCTCATGTAGCTCCAAGTGGCCTCTGATTCACTATACAGCAGATGGTCTTGAACCAATCCTCCTGCCTCCACCTCCCCGGTGCTGGGATTACATGTGCCTGCACCACATCCCATTCATGCAATTCGGGGGATCTAACGCCAGCTTCCCGATGCCAGGCAAGCACTGTAGGAACTGAGGTGCGTCCCTGCCCCGTCTTCTACATATTTTAAAATACATTTTAGGAAACTGAAAGCAAAGTCACGTTGCCATGGTCCCAGAGGCAGGAGCGCTTGCTGGCAGCCTCTCTGCTGCCTCAGCCTCTCTCCTGCTAGACTCTAAAATACGTTCTCAATGCCAGAGGCAGCAGAATAGACCAGAAAGATCTGTGCGCCCCGAGAAACCCCTCTGATCTGGTGCAGACTCCCAGCCATAAAGAAAGAAGGATTTGGACTCACGGTCTGGCTTCCTGGGGTCCTCTTCTGATGGAGGGCCTGTGGCTTGGCTAGAGCTATCTGGGATTTCAGCATGGCCTCCTTCAGTGGGCAAGGCCTGATGGAAGTCAGAATCTGGTCCCCCTGGAAATCAAATGAAAGCAAGTCAAAACCAGATTTAGTGACATTCTTCAGACCTTGTTAACAAGCATGCAACGTGACCTCCACAGAGTGACAAGCCAGGCAGCAGCCACCCCTGAACCTCACCCTAAATCAGAAACTGGCCAGGCTTTCCAGGGGGAAAGTGGGATATCTCAAGCCAGGCTCCCCCACCAGCTCTCGCTGCACCTCCTTTCCCACCAAAGCCACAGTGTGTCTGCACAGCGCCTCCAGCACACGGCTGAAACCCCCGGGAGAGGAGACTTTGCTCCACATCCCCAGCTACGGGGATGCCTGGATCTCTCCTTTCACCATGGAGGAATCAGAAGCTCCAGGGGCAGCCACTGCAGAAACTAGCACTGTAGATTTGTTCTTTTGTTTATTTGTTTTGTTTGCTTGTTTTTTGTTGTTGTTTTGTTTTGTTTTTGAGACAGGGTTTCCCCTGCATAGCCCTGGCTGTCCTTGAACTTGCTCTGTAAATCAGACTGACCTCAAACTCCGAGATCTGCCTGCTTCTGCTCCCAAACTCCTGAGTGCTGAGATTAAAGGCGTGTGCCACCATGCCCAGCAGCAGGTTTATTCTTGACAGAGCAGGACCCAGACAGGGCACTGGTAGGCACCCATAGACCTGTGGGGTGGAAGAGCATCTACTTCTGCCCTCTCCCAAATCTCATTGTGTTTAATCACCAGCTACTGGGCAGCAAGCACTTGTTTTTGTGTAAGCTGTATTGACCCAGGAGACAGCATGTCTGTCTGTCTGTCTGTCTGTCTGTCTACCTCTCTCTCTTGTGGTTGGGGGGGGGGGCGTACATTAAGTCACCATCCCTAGGCCACACAGCATGCTGAAGTACTCAGCTGTTTAATGTCATAGAAAGGTCCCTCACTGTCCACTTCTGATCTGAGGACATTTAGTAAACAAACTTAGAGCACCCTGGTCCTTGGGGTAGGGCAATGGGGTTACCCCTAGTCTGCTCACCCCTGCAGATCAGCCCCAGGTCTGCCTCCTCGGTGGTGTGTGAGGCAACCAAACTGGGCTGTATGTCCTCTTGACCTTGTGCTTCTGCCGTCTGGGGCCCAGGAGGCTCTTTGGCAAGAGGCTTCCTGTGACTGTGTTTCTTGCGGCTGGTCCTCTTCTCCTGGGACTTCTTCCTGAGGGCTGGCTCCTCGGTTGCTTCTGATAGGTCCCCTTTCCCCTTTGATATCCTGCTGGCTTTTTCTTTGGGCTCCTCTAGCCTCATGAGTAAGAGATTCAGTACCATCCTCAACCAGCTATGCTGGACCTCTCTCGGAGGCTTTTCTTTCTTGGTGTCTTCTGGGGCCCCCTGCTCACTGGGGAGAAATCTGCTCCCTTCTCCCAGAGGGAGGGCTGCAGCTCCCTGGGCCTCCGCAAAGTGAGATGGGCTCTCAGATCTTCTGGCTCCATCGCTGGCTGTCCTCCTGCAGGTGGAGCTGGAGGGGCACCTGGAGTTCGAAGACTCAGGGTCCTTCCTGGGAACCTGCCGGTCCAAGGATTGAGCTCTCTTATTTCCCGGAGGCTTCTTCGAGCTCTTCGGGGTCTCCACCGGTCTACAATCAAAACAAACTGCTCCCTCAGGAGATTTCCCTGGAAGCCTACCCACCCCATGCCCACCTGCATTCACACACATTGTCACCATGATGCCACCCTTTCCTGGTGATGCTTCCCAAAGCTTCTGCCCTGTTTAATGTCCCCTAGCCAACCCACAGGGAAGGAGGTCACTATCCCTATTTCCCAGAGAAGGAAACAGAATCAGATTCTTCTCCAGCCGTTAAGTGGCATCACCAGAGTGGCACAGAGGAATACGAGCCTGACGATCCTGCCGTCGTCACCTGCTCTCTCCCCAGATGACTTGGAGTTTGTGACTCTAAAATAACTAATTTATCAGGAGACCTCCGTCTCAGCAGAAACAGGACCCTCACCCTCTTCCTTGCCCACACTGGTGTGGTCGGTCTGAGAACCAAAAAGCCAGTACCCAGCTCGCAGGGAGTAGCCGACCTCAAAGTGCCTGCGCTCGCGCCTGATGCCTGTTTACACCAGAAGGCTCAGGAGAGCCACGCTGCTGTTCCTGCTACAGCCATGAGGGGCGCCAGGGGGTTCTGGGTGCTGTTGCCTGCCTGCCTGCCTGCCTCTGCCTTGTCCCTCTGTCCCTCGCTCCTTTCCTTCTTCTTTCACTTATTTGTTGGTTTAGAGACAAGTTCACTACTGTAGCCCAGGCTGGCCTTGAACGCTTGGCCATGCCTCAGTCTCCTGAAGTGTACCACCGCACCTGACCTGACCTGATTCCAACTCAGGCCAGCAGGCTGTATTTTGATCTGTGCACTTTTCTGTATCTAAGACTTAATGTTTTCAGCACTCCAGCTGGAACCCAGGTCCTGGAACGTGCTATGCTAGGCAGATTCTAGGGCCACACCCCTGCGTGGTCTCTACATGACCTCCTCCCCCGCAATCCTTCTATCACTCAGTTTTTGTTCTGTTTTTAAGTCAGGGTCACTGTGTAATCCTGGCTGTCCTGGAACTCCATATGTAGACCAGGCTGGCCTGGAATTCAGAGAGATCCAAGTGCTAGAATAAAAGGTAGACATTACCATGCCCAGCTAATTAAAAGAAAAATTATGGGTGTATGTGTGTCTGTCTGTGCAGGTGTACATGTAATCGCATGTGCCCACAGAGTCCAGGAGAGAGTGTTAAATACCCTGGATCGGAGTTATAGGTTGTGAGTTGTCCTGTGTAGGTGCTTGGAATAGATAAATACATACATACATACATACACACATACATGACATTTAAAAATGTCATGAGCTGGCAAGATGACTCAGCAGTTTTAAAAGGACCCACGTTCTGTTCCCAGCACCCACCTCAGATAACTGTCTATAACTTCAGATCCAAGGTGATCTGATGCTGTCTTCTACCTCCACAGGTACCCACATATGGCACACACACAGCAGATACATATACAGGCATATGAATACACAAAAATGCATGGCTAATACACACACATATGTGTGTCAGATATACATACATATTCACACAGAGAAGATACACACAGCATACACATATACACACAGCAGATACACATACACACACAGAGCAGATACATACACAAACATACACGGCAGACACACACAACAGATACATACACACATAAATAAAATAAATAATAAAGTATATATTTGCATCACATCCCTTACTTTTACCCAATAGTTAATCTATCTTAAATGTATTCTACTGATAGGTCTAGCACAGAGGAAAAATAAGAATCTGGAATTGGGCTGGTGAGATGGCTCAGTGGGTAAAGGTGATTGCTGCCAAACCTGACGATCTGAGTTCAATCCCTGGGACCCAAACTCTGAAAAAATTATCCTCTGAGTTTCACCTAGTGCCATGGCATGAGCACAACACGCACACACACACACACACACACACAGCACACACACACACACACACACACACACACACACACACACACACGCCTCTGTCTGGGATGGGAAAACTGAACCCTACAGCAGACACCATCATCACTGGCTACTGCCTGGTGTCTCACAGAAAATCCTGAAGGAAGTGAGGATGTCGTCGGGCCAGGGGAGGTGAGCAATTTGGAAAGCAGCCCTGGTCATTAATGTTTCTTAAAGGGAACATCTGGGCCGTGTAGAAACCTGAAATAATGCCCGCACCTTACATGGAAACTGGCTCATTTTCCTGAAGCCCAGAGGCCGCTGTCTTACTGCTGTGCTTCCAAAATACGGCTCGGGGTGGGAGAGAGAGAGAGAGAAGAAAAAAGTCAAGGAAAATGTTTGACCTTCTCCACACACACTTCTCTTGGTTTTTACCATCCACCGGCCTCTGAGTCCCTCTTGGTGCTAAGGACACAATCACAAGCGACATGCAATCAATGTACGCCAAAAGAGAGTGTTCTGGAGTTTAAACTGGTCAACCTGGGGCCTTCAAGGGCAGCAGCTGCCCCTCTCTTTAGTAGCTTGCGGGCTTAAGAGAAGGCAAATTTAGATCAAATGGACCACCTGATAGATATTAATTAGCTCAAAGGAAGTTGAGCCAGAAATATTGTTCAAAAAGTGGTCAGGGCTTCTGTTAGCCAGAATGGCTGTCCAACCAAATTGTGAAAGCAACCAAATGTGTGGGACGCCATATTCATCCCCCTCTGAGGTGGCTTGCCACCAGGGGTCCACCCCACAGCAAGTGGGAGCATCCCCACCTGGCTGGAAGAAAGGAACAGCCATCTTTTTAAAAGAGGGCTGTTGCCATGGAAACAGTTTCCCCCAGCTGTGGAGATGAGCTCAGCATCTTTCTCCTACCTGCGACTTTACCACACGCACACAGTCCCGTGATGCTTTTCCAAGATTCCCAGTGAAGAACCACTCCAGGGTCCCCAAGACCTCCTGACCCCAAGGCCAAGAGTAAGAAATCTCTTCTTACTCTTCAGCCTCCTGCCCAAAGTGTCCTGGCCTTTGACCTCAGGACCACATCTTGGAAACTCTTTCCACGTGGCCTCAACTTACTGGACTCATCTCTACCCTCTGCCTGCTCCTTTTTCTGGCATGTTCTAGAAAGAAACATTGTTCCAGCTCCAGGTCAGGGACTGAGAGAGTATGGCTAGCCAGAGAGGGCGAGCCTGTTACCCTAGAGAGATGTTCTCTGTGCAGACCTGTCTTTTCTGAGAAGATGCTGACCCACCTCCCCAAATCACACCGCCAGTGATCTTTCTGGGTGCCTCTCAGCAGGAAATTTTGCCCATCTAGAAGTCAGCACGGACAACTGGACAACTTCCTGGCCCAGACCAGGAGAGCCCAGGGACATTTGCATGGATACCCAACCACTCATGTAAACATGTTTGTTGCCTCGGCTGAGAGTAGACTTCAGAACAAAGTCCATCCACCCACCGTAGGTCTGATGCACAGATCACAGGGGCTAAGACAGGGAAACGGCTCCAGTGACTCATTTCACAGCCACAAAGGACCAGAAGTCACACCGAGCTGGCACGGTTTTCCCCAGCACAAGGCTGTGTTTCGCATGTTTCCTAAACTGAGCTGTGACCTCATTACGTTTATTTGCTTGGCCTGTTACTCTCATGCCACCAAGTGCTCCCTCTTCCACCCCTGTAGGGAACACACACACACACACACACACACACACACACACACACACACACACAGACCGCACCTCCCAGGTGCTATGGAAGGCCCCGAAGGAGCACGTCATGTGTACTGTCTGCCTGCACTAACTCAGAATATCCAAGACAGTCTCTGTTCCGGGCGTTAAGAGTCTGCTCCTGGCCCCATGTCTAAGATCCATAAGGGATACCTGGCCAGAGGTTTCTCTGCTGTCCCCACTCCTGGCCAGGCAGTCCCTGGTTGTTTGTAGTACAAATAAATAATTATACACAAACACACTGTAAGCCCTTTCACCTCGGTGATTGCCTTGACTCTGACAGCACCCAGTGAATCAGACTGTCTGGCAGGGGCGGGTACTGAGGTCCTGAGCAGCTGACACATGGTCAAAATCCCAGAGCTGGGAGCAGAGAGTTGGGCTTGAACATTCTTCTCCCTGTCCAATTCCAAATACACTTATACCAAGCAACATCTTCTAAACACACACACACACACACTATGTAGTCACACATCCACATGTGTGTATAGAGAGTGGACACATGCACCCCAGGTACAAAGATGATGAATTCAGAGTTGAGCCTCACAGCCCCATGGCCAATGGCTGTACGCCTAAGCTTACAATGTCTCTCCAGGGCCCATACCTCCCAGCTCAGAACCTTCCAGGCAGGCGAGAGCCAGGAGAAGCCAAATGCAAAGCCATTGTTGTGGACTCCTGCACAGAGAGATCCAGCTACTTTGAGGGCTCTTGCCTTTCCACAGGCTGGGTAGTGAAGGGCTCTTTGCCCCCCCCCCCCCCCGAGCCTACACCAGCAAGCCTGTTCTCAGCCATACCCAGCCTCACTTGTTAAGCGGTGACAAATCAAAGTCTCCATCTTTTTTGTGGCGTTCCTTCTTGGGTTCCTACAAGTCACAGGCCCTGAGAAGTGCTGAGCCTACCTCTGTAGTGAGGGACTCCTTCACACCCGTTACCCACAGGAACTCCCTGTGTGTGTGGTGTGATGTGTGTATGTGTGTATACATGCATATGTGGTGTGTGTATGAATGTGGTGTGTGTGTATGTGCGGTGTGGGGTGTGCGTGAATATGTGTGTATGTGGTATGTGCTGTATTGAGTGTGTATACCTGTGTGTGTTGTATATGTGTGTGTTTGTGTGTGTGTGTGTGTGCATGAGTGTACTTGGTAGGGTGTGTGTATGTGTGTGTTTATGGTGTGTGGTGTGTGGACAGGGTGTGTGTGCGCATGTGTGTGTGTGGTATATACAGGGGTGTCATGGGGGAGTACTATGACATACATGTGAAGATTCGGATGAATCTTTGAACCCTGGGATTGAACTCAGGCTTGGATGTCAGTAGTGTTAGTATTCTGTCTAAACTCCACCCCAGTTACCTGGCAACAGTCAGGGGCTTCTCTCTCTCTCTCTCTCTCTCTCTCTCTCTCTCTCTCTCTCTCTCTCTCTCGCCTTCTTGCTCCTTCTCTGTCCTCTCACTCCTTTCCCCTTCCCTTCCCCCTCTCTCCATGTGCTCATGGCCGGCCACTCACTACTCTCTCCTCTCCTCCTCTCCCTCTCCCTCTCCCTCTCCTCTCCTCCTCTCCTCCTCTCCTCCTCTCCTCCACTCCTCTCTTCTCCCTCTCTCTCTCTCTCTCTCTCTCTATCTCTATCTCTATCTCTATCTCTATCTCTATCTCTTCCTCTCTCCCTCTCTCTCTCTGCCTTTCTCTACCTCTACTACCCTCCTAACTCCCCTCCCCATGCCCTGAATAAACTCTAGTCTATACTATACCATATGGCTGGTCCCTCAGAGGGAAGGGATGCCTCGGCATGGGCCCGCTGAGACATCCCCTCCCCCACACCTCACCACGCCCCCATAGAACACATTCTATATCTCTTTGTCTTTTTATAAACAGTCAAGTAGCAAAAGCCTCTTCCTTCTGAGCCGCGCTACTGCCCCGCTACTGCCCCCGTTACTGCCCCCGCTACTGGCCCCGCTACTGGCCCCCGCTCCATCTTTTTTAAAAAGTAAGAAATCAGATCCTAGGAAGATCAGCAAGCTAGAAGCAGAGTAAGGTCTGGATTCAGGTCTATTACTTTTATGTCCAGCTTCCTTTGGGACCCTGAGATACCCACCCATTACTCTGGTTCCAAAAGAGAGGATTCAACCTACCTCAGACCACAGAAGTCGCTGCTGTCCCGGGACATCCCTAGGCTGGGATTCCTGGAGCTGGGCATTGTTTCCTGTTAAGTAGAAGGCCTTTTCGGGTCAGATCCAACACTTCCTGGGAGAAGAAGCTGCTGCTGGTATGCTGGTATTCAGAGGGGCTCAGGACTTCTGGGTTATATATATTATTGTTTCCCAGGAGGTGAGCTCACAGGTAGCCAACCAGAGACAAGGGCTGGCTGCCAGGTTGCTTCACCGCTCTGGGCAGTGACTGAGATAGGAAGATCTCTACCCAGGAGAGAGGAGAAAAACACTCACAGTTTCAGTTGACAACTTCCTTATTGCACCTGAATCCCAGAACGAAACCAGCACTCAGAAGCCAGCTTTATGTCTGGCCCATGGATGAAATTGAAAGCAAACCTTCATTGGAGCCTTCATGTCTAAAGACCATCTTTAAAAAAAAAAAATGATTCTCAATTCCCAATAGCCAACTTCTCAGGGATTTGCTGGTTTTGTTTTTGGGGTTTTGGGGGTTTTTGTTTGTTTTTGGGGGGGGTTGGTTTTCTTTTCTTTTTTTTTTTCAAAACAAAGGCCTACCTGACTATTCCCTGACATTTTGTCCAGCCCCTTACCCCCCCAAAAAGCTCTGTGGGGGGGCTGCAGAGATGGCTCACTGATTAAGAGCACTGGCTTGCTACTCTTGCAGAGGACCTGGGTTCAGTTCCCAGCACCCACGTAATCATTTAATTCCAGTTTAAGGGGATCTAATACCTTCTTCTGACCTCTACTGACACTGCAGATATACACATATATTCATGTAAGCAAAATGCCCATACACACAAATAAATTTTTAAAATGTCCTTTATACACACACACACACATACACACACACACACACACACACACACATATTTTGGCCAAATTTAATCTTGCACTTCTTAATCCCAATATGCTGGAGGGAGAAGCAGATAGATTTTTGTGAGTTTAAAGTCACATAGATATATAACCAGTTTCAGACCAGTCAATGATAGTAAAATTTGGCCCCTCTTCCCTTGAAAAAAAGGTTTAGATAAACTTTCTGTCCTGTGTATTTTATCACATCAAAAAGAAGTCAATGGAGGGGCAGTTGTGGGGTCACTGTTCAGGTGTGGGGTCACTGTGCAGGTGTAGGGTCACTGTGCAGGTCTGGGGTCACTGTGCAGGTGTGGGGTCACTGTGTAGGTCTGGAGTCACTGTGCAGGTGTGGGGTCATTATGCAGGTGTGGGGTCACTGTGCAGGTGTTGGGTAACTGCAGGTGTTGGGTCACTGTGCAGGTGTGGGGTCACTGTGCAGCTGTGGGGTCACTGTGCAGGTGTGGGGTAACTGTGCAGGTGTGGAGTCATTGTGCAGGTGTGGGGTCACTGTGCAGGTGTTGGGTAACTGTGCAGCTGTGGGGTCACTGTGCAGGTGTTGGGTAACTGTGCAGGTGTTGGGTAACTGTGCAGGTGTGGGGCCATTGTGCAGGTGTTGGGTAACTGGGCAGGTGTGGGGTAACTGTGCAGGTGTTGGGTAACTGTGAAGGTGTGGGGTAACTGTGCAGGTGTTGGGTAACTGTGCAGGTGTTGGGTAACTGTGCAGGTGTGGGGTAACTGGGCAGGTATTGGGTAACTGTGCAGGTGTTGGGTAACTGTGCAGGTGTTGGGTAACTGGGCAGGTGTGGGGTAACTGTGCAGGTGTTGGGTAACTGTGCAGGTGTTGGGTAACTGTGCAGGTGTTGGGTAACTGTGCAGGTGTTGGGTAACTGGGCAGGTGTTGGGTAACTGTGCAGGTGTTGGGTAACTGTGCAGGTGTTGGGTAACTGGGCAGGTGTTGGGTAACTGTGCAGGTGTTGGGTAACTGTGCAGGTGTGGGGCCATTGTGTAGGCATCTGCCTGAAACTGAACAATCCTGCCCCAGACATGTCTGTTCTGTGTGCCAGTGCTCAGAGGATGGGGGACTTCTGTGCTTAGTCAGCCTACACTTCCCCTATCAGAGTCCCTCAATGTCCCCCGAGACCAAGTCTTAGTCTGCAGCCCTAGAGACTGAGTCATGGGTCTGAGGAACAGGGTCAGCCACAGGGTGTGTGTGGAGCCCAATGCAAAATGATTACAAAGAACCCTTCTTCAAACAATGTTAGGGCAGTGGGGTGTGGTGATACACAGTAGTAATCCCAGCATGCCAGAGGTGGAGCCAGGAGGATCAGGAGGTCAAGGCCAGCCTCTGGTACATGGTAATTTACACAAGACCCTGTCTTAAAAATGAAAGAATTTTCTAGAAAGGCCTAGAGCTGAGCCTAAACCAAGCTGAGCCACTTCCCAGTGCAGGCCCTACATACCTGTCCAGGTCAGCCTGCCAAAGATCTCTAATAGTGACATTTCCCAATCAGTGCTATAAAGAGAGGGCAGAAGTGGGAGCAGGGGAAACTGGGACTATTTTATGACATTTATATTTAATGTAAGATATAGGAGACCGTGTAGGGGCGTGGCTCAGGGTGGAGCACATGCAAGTGTGTAAGAACCTGGGTTCCAGCCTTAGTAACTGAAAACCAAAAATATGTAACCAGCAGAAAATATTGCACAGAAGGCTGGCTCAGAGATTACCAGCACTGGCTGCTCTTCCTATGGATCCAGGTTCAATTCCCAGCTGTCACACAGAGGCTTACAACCATCTGTAACTCAGGTTCAACGGGATCAGACACCCGCCTCTGACTTTCATCAGCACCAGACACACATGTGATACATAGATGTGCACAGGTGTACATGCAGGCAAACATTCACATACATTAAATTAAATCTAAAAATATCTAGAAGTGCACAAATAATAAAAATACAGCTCGCTAACTTATGTACAAAATAGGACAGGACAGGCTAACTGGCTTACTCCTGTAATTCCGTTATTCAAGAGGCTGATATAGGATCAAGAGTTCAAGGCTGGGGGCTGGAGAGATGGCTCACGGCTAAAACTATTGATTGCTCTTCCAGAGGTCCTGAGTTCAATTCCCAGAGGTCCTGAGTTCAATTCCCAGCAACCACATTACAACCATCTGTAATGGGATCCGATGAACTCTTCTGGTGTGTCTGAAGACAGCTACAGTATATTCATAAAATAAAATAAATCTTTAAAAAAAAAAAAAAAAAAAAAAAAAAAAGAGTTCAAGGCTAGCCTGGGCTATAGTAGCAGGACTTGCCTCAAAACCCAACAACAGGATCCAATGTAGTCAAATGTGCCTTTAATCTCAGAGGTTCAGACAGTTGTCTATGAGTTTGAGGCTAGTTAGAGCTACACAGTATAAGATCCTATCTCAAACAAACAACAGCAACAAACCCCATACATATCGAATGATGAAGGAGAAAGTAGGTAAACTGACCGACGTGACCCACCCAAGATATGGTTAGGCAGAGAGGCATCTGGAAGAGGCCAGAGCAGAGAGAGGAAATAGAGAGGGGAAGAGCTGGGCGGTGGTGGCACATGCCTTTAATCCCAGCACCTGGGAGGCAGAGGCAGATGGATTTCTGAGTTTGAGGCCAGCCTGGTCTACAGAGTTAGTTCCAGGACAGCCAGGGCTACACAGAGAAACCCTGTCTCGAAAAAACCAACAAAAAAGAAAAAAAAGAAAAAAAAGAGGGGGGGAAGAGGGGAAGAGAAAGACAAAGAGAGGGAACAAGAGAGGGCAGAGAGAGAGAGAGAGAGAGAGAGAGAGAGAGAGAGAGAGGTGAGGAGGGGGAGTTCTTAAGTGGTCACCAACGCTGGCATTTGTCAGGTCCACTCCTGGGTACCAGTGCCACCAGAGGGGTCCAAGCATCACTTACAATAATGTGTTGTCAGGACAATCTCTAATAACCAAAACCTCCAGGCCTTGAAATATCCAGTCAGGAAAATGAATAGCGACAGTATATCCACAAGTAGAGAGAATTCTCCCCCCCACCCCCACCTTGTGGGCAAGCGCCCTCTTACGTGGCTGTGTGACCCTGGGCATGGGACACCCCATAAAACACGGTTTTCAGTGAAATGAAGAGACTTGTCTCAGGAGCAGTTTTGAGGAACAGAGCTAAGAGAAGTTTCCCAAGTGACTCTGTAGTGTGGCGTGTTGCTGCCCTGCAAGTCTGTCCCCATCCCGGCAAAGGAATTTGGGTATAGAAATAAGGCTGGCAATGGAATTTGCATATAGAAATAAGGCTGGGCCCCTTCATAACCTCAGAGCAAAGAGCTAACTGACAACACACCCTCCTATCCTTTTCCTAGGATCCTCAGACTCAAGGTCTAGCTCTAGCTGGGTTCCCTAACTCAACCAGCTTCCATTTCTAATGACTCCCCTTCTCCTCAACAAGGGGGGAACCTGTGGATCTCTGGGTCTGTGCTTCAAACCTTTCCATCCTTGGCTGTTTTGTTTTAGATTTGGGCCTTTTAATATTTTTTTTTTTTTTTTTGAGACAGGGTCTCTCTATGTAGCCCTGGCTGGCCTAGAACTTGCTAAGCAGACCAGGCTGGCTTTGAACTCACAGAGAGCCTCCTGTCGCTGTCTCCAACGGCTGGGGTTAAAGAATTATGACCATGACTACTCTCTTAACCCCTACCGTGTAAACCGTATGAAGTTCTTCTTGCTGGAACACACATCAAGAAGTTGAAGCTCAAAATGATGAAATGCTTCAAGGGTGCTTACAGTAATGGCAGACTGACCTCAAACAGGGGCCGGTGAAATGGCTGTGTCAGTTGCCATGCATCCGTGAGGACCCAGGTTCAATCGCATGTCAACACATGTCGAACAAACGACAAAACCTAAGCTAAGTATGGCTGCCGAGTTTATAATGACAGCGCAGGAGGCAGAGGCGTGTGCATCCTTGCAGCTTGGAGGCCAGGCTACTCTGGGTGTCCCAGCCAATTCTGGGGCTTTATTTCTGAGGCTCCCCCTCAGAAATAAAGGATAGATGGCTCCTAAGGTTTGACATCTCAAATTTACCTCTGCATCCTCCCACCCGGGATGTATCTCCCCACCCCAACACACATACATACACACATATACACACACACACACATACACACATACATACATATATACACACACATACACACACATACATATATACATACACACACATACAAACATATACACATACATATATACATACATACATATACACATATACATACATATACACATATACATACATATATATACACACATATACATGCATATACACACATATACACACATATATACACACATACATAACACATATACATGCATATACACATACATGCACACATATAATACACACATATACATAAACACATACACACATACATACATATATACATACATGCACACATATAAACATACACACATATACACATATACAAACATATACATATATACATACATACATATACATACACATATACATATATACACACATACACACATATACACACAGATACATACACACATACAAACATATACACATACATATATACATACATATACACATATACATACATATACACATATACATACATACATATATACATATATATACATGCACATATATACATATATACACACATACATACACACATATACATACACACATACATACATGCACAATACAAACATACACACATATACACATATACATACACACATACATACATATACACATACACACATACATACATATATACATACACATATACATACATACACATATACACACACATACACACATATACACATACACACATACATACATACACACATACATGTACACACAGATACACACAGATACACACACAGATACACACACATATGCACATACATAAAAACACATACACATATCACACACACACACACACACACACACACACACACACACACTCAAAACCAAGCCAGTTAGTTGGGAGCCAGGCATGGCAGCCACACATCTGTAATCCTGACATCGGCATCCAGGAGGCAGGGAGATCAGAAGTTCAAGGCTAACCTCAGCTATAGGAAATTCAAGGCTAGCCTGGGCTACTAGAGACCCTGCCTCAAAGAAATAAACAAATTCTCTGTTCTTTGTCTAGCACACAGCTTCCTATGTTTATCTGTGCTTTCTTTCTTCTGGTCAGTGAGATGGCAAAGTGGGGAAAGCATTTGCCGTCCTAGCCAAGGAGTGAAGGACAGATTTAACTAGCCAAAGTCAAAAAAGTCTGCTCACAGAAATGCTGTCAAAAGTAAAATTTTGTTTGTTTGTTTTGCTGTTTTGACAAGAAGCCCAGGCTGGCCCTCTGTTGAGGATGACCTTGTGCTCCTGATCCTCCTGCCTCCACATCTGGAGTGCTGAGACTGCAGGTGCGCAGGCTGTGTTCGGTTTATAGGATGCTGGTCATAGAACCCAGGGCTCCGTGAAACTTACGTGGTCTATGAACTGAGCTGTAGCCTCTGATAAATCCACTCTGCTTCTGTCAAGCCCCCCTCCCCTCCCCAAGGAGATCCAAGGACTTCATTTTCCAAATCCTTTGCAGCTGGGAGTTTCAGGGTGATGTGGGATCTGGCAGGGGGTATCCCTGGCCCTGTTTTCAAGGGAAGAGATCAGTCGGGGAGCATTTTCCTGCAGGAACGAACACGGTTAAAGAGAAGTCCTTTATTCTCAGCCACGAGCCAGGGACACGGGTCCCAGTGGCACCCCACTGTCTACAGCACAACTATGGCGAGCCACCCTGCCTCATTCTGGAACCCTATCTGGAACCTGTCTAATTCACCCCGTGACTTTGTCAGCCCTTACTCCTTCCCGTGGGATTAACCAGAACCCCGTCCACTTCCAGCAACTAAGCGGGTTGATTCCAGTCCGAGGGAGCTTATCTCCCTGTGAGATAAGTGGAATGGAAGCTCCCGGGAAAACAGCACGAGGCAGCAGTGACTCAGCTACTCACAGATTTCCCAATAATATTTTAACTAGCTGCCGGTTCTCGAAGTTCACTGACTAACCCTGGTGGGCCAGGCTGGCCTTGTCGAGTCTTAGAGAGCAGAAGGGAAGGCTCTGCAGGCTCCGGGTTGACTTGAGGAGACCGGCTCACCATTTATTTATTTATTTATTTATTTATTTATTTATTTATTTATTTATTTATTTATTTATTTATTTTACAAGGGCTCTAATAGCCCAGGTTGGTTTGAGGAGGCCAGCTTACCATTTATTTATTTTTATTTATTTATTATTTATTTAGAAACAAGGTCTCTGAAAGCCCAGGCTGGCCTCAACTCACAGTATAGCAGAGGATAGCCTTGAACTTTTGACTGCTAGTTCTCAGGCTGTTCAAATATCAAGAAATGAGCTCTCCCTGGACTATAGGCGGATTTCTGGCAGATGCATAAAAGCCCTTACTCAGCGCTCCGCAGGAGCCTTTACTCTGGCAGAAGGGACTTATGGCTCCATTGACAAGTGACCCATACCTGCCCATGTGACCTCCAGGTTCCTTCAGTCCTTCTTTCAGGACTTGCTATACATTTCCCTAGATTCCTGGCCCTCCCCACCCCCAGCTTCTCACCCACTGTTCTCTGCTAATCCTAACACTTATTCTCCCTTATTCTCCCCTCTCTCGCTATGCTCCGGTCTGCTCTCCCATTTCCCCACCTCGCCTCCCTGGCCCATGTCTACTCTGCTGGCCATGTTCCGTCTACTTCTTTTTCTCTGTGCCCTGGACTCGTCCAGATGCCTGTGGCTGGTCTCTTTTTCTCTCTTATCTACATTAAAACAAACAAACAAACAAAAAAATCAAACAAAAAACCAAACCAAAAAAGCAAAAAAACAAAAAACCTTAACCAAATCATGGTGCAGTCACATCTGCAGTCTCTTAACTCTTCATCCCCACCTTCTGAAAGCAGAGATGGAAGCTACTGCATGTGATGTGATTTGGTGCTGAGGATGGAGCCCAGGGCTTAGTGCACGGTGAGCAAGCACTCAGCCAACCGTCACAGCATCGGCTGGCCTGATGCATCTAATGTGACAGAGGGAGTCCTAGACCCTTCCCTTGTGGTACCCGGTTAAAGAGAAGTCTTTATTCTGAGTACACTTGTGGCATGCCCTGACACAGACAAACAAAAGAATCAACTAAAGGGGCTTTTCCTGTGTCTGTGCAGGTACTGAGTGGAGCTTTGTTTTTCAATTGTATCACACAATGTATTACATAGATACCATAAACTCTTGTTGTTTTGAAACAGAGTCTCAGATTGGCAGCGAGATCCTTCCGTCTCGGCCTCAGGAGTGCTGGGATTACAGGTGTGAGCCAGCACACCCAACTCTTTAACTCTTGATCTATGGATTAGAGATAAAACTCATTAGAAGGCCGAGCCTTTAGCCTCGGCCAGGAAGAAACTTTAATCATGACTGGAATGACCTGACTCTTCCCAGTTAAACCTGAGTTTCAAGGCAGCTCTGAACATCCCAGGCAGAGGGCACCTCTCTCCTTCTGGGAAACTACTAGTTACAGTACTGACTGGGAGAAAGGGCTTGGGAGGGAACTTGAAAAGCACCAGGCAATAGTGGGAATAAACACACATTACCTGTTCATCAGAGAGTAGAGCCCTCCCTCTCCATGGTACAGGAGAGACCCCTCCCCGCTTCCAAGCCCAGCCAATTTACACAAGATCTGTCTGCTAAATTGCAGGGATTGGTCACTGGGATTGGCTCACTGACTGGAAGAGGAAACCAGACCTCAGAGGGCAGCCACCATCAGCCCCCCTTAGGGGAAAAAAAAAAATCCCTCTGGACTAGGACTGGAGAGATGGCCCGGTGTTTAAAGAGTTTGCTGTGCCCAAGTTAAGTGTGAGGGAGCCGGTTCATTGCCACACGTCAAAGCACTATCTTAGGTTAATTTAGCACAGAGAATTGTGAAAAGGCAGAGCTGAGGATGGAGCGGTTTGGATGGGAAGTTGAGGGACATGTGTGTCAGGCTGCAGGCCACAGACGAGCTCTTTCCTGGTCCCAGAGGGAGAAGAAATCTGTTTTGGAGACCACAGATGGGCAGCCAGAAAGCTCAGAGAAGCGGAGACAGTATTTGCCTCTGTCAGTTAAATAGATTCTTAGTGTGCAGGCCGCTCATAACACACATGGGAGCCTGAAACAGCTGGAAACTGAGGCCAGGGGTCATACAAGCTGCCCAGAAGAAAGACTAGTAAAGCAGAGAGCAGGTGGACAGGGACACTGGCTACCTCCAGAATCCGTGTCCTCAGTGTGGGCTACCCAGGCCAGGGCCTGCATTCCCAACCTCCTTGTGTGGGTCACAGCAGGAAAGAGGTGGCCCTTTCATGTAGGTCATTGAGAGACTCTATTAACAAGTATGTTTAAAACGCCGTAAGTATAGGTGTGGAGAAGTGACCAGCAATATTGCAAATCCTTAGGGCTGTGACAGCAGGGGCTGGCATAACCCCTAAATGGTCCAGGTCAGAAGAAACTTGGAAAGATTGTGTAGCTGGAACAGTAGACAGGAGAAACTGAGTCTTTTTTTCTCCTTCCCTTCTCCCTCTCCGACCTCATTCACTCCGGCCCAAAGGTTTTTTATTGATTATATGTGAGTACACTGTAGCTGTCTTCAGACACCCCGTAAGAGGGCATCAGATCTCATTACGGATGGTTGTGAGTCACCATGCAGATGCTGGGATCTGAACTCATGACCTCTGGAAGAGCAGTCAGTGCTCTTAACCACTGAGCCATCTCACCAGCCCCAAACTGAGTCTTAATGAAAGGAGTGTGGCCAACCTGTGGGAGCCATTAAGGATAAATTAAGGATGAGACTTTGGCCAGCATAGTGCCTGTTAGAATCTACCAGAAGCCAGAGGGAACTCAAGCAAGCCACAGAAGACCTCCAAGCTGGGTGAAGAGGGTAGCGTCCATAGAGGTAGTAAGTTCACTCAGAGGGAAGGCCCTTGGTGTGTCACATGCCGACTTCTGGTCACAAGGATGGGCAGAGATGATGGAGCCACTCAGTCCTCAGAGGGTCTCTTCCCCCACCTGCTGGCTGACCAGCCCTGAATGAACTTCAGGAGGTTTAGAGACAGCATGTGCTGGGTTCAACAGTAGCTGCCTGGCTTCAGCTGATGTGGCCTTGAGGTGGCAGCCTGGAAGTGGGGGGTTCTGGTGTGGTGTCTCCCTGTCTGAGGAGTAGAGTGGACAAATGAGCATATCAGCATACCTTCCTGCTCAAAGTAAAAGGCTAGCCTAGGCTAGCCTGAAACCTGCCTTGTAACTGGGGATTTCCTTGACCCTGGTGATCCTTCTGCCTCCGAGTCTCAGAATGCTAGGATGGCAGATTTATATCTCTACGCCTGGCCCTTGAGCACTAAGTAAGAATGCTACCAACTGAGCCACATATCCAGCCCATTTCTCCGTTTCACTAGGGACCTCCTGCCCTGGCTCAGGTCAGACCTGTTGGCAAAGTCCTTTCTCTCATTGTGTGACTGATAAGACATGAGTCTGTGAGTCACCATCTGCCATGAAAATGTAACCTTAACGCAAATCGCTTTTGGAGTTCAAAGACACTGGGGTGGTCATGGTTTGTTCTAAAGTTTGCAAGGGTCCTGGGTGACTGTAGAATACTGGACCCCTGGAGCTCCAGTGGTGGCTCTGATCTTCCCCTTATCTGGGGAACCCCTGATGCTGGGGACTTGAGGGGGGCTGATCAGCTAGTCAGGTACCTCAGAGGCTTTCTGGTGATTCATACGCCTCGTGCCAGTCACAACAACCCTCCACCCCGGAGCTCTGACGGGTACCCAAAGCTACCCCGGCCTGAGAACCTGAACTTGGCCTTACTGGGAAATGGCTTCTTGCTCAGGACTGCTGGGATTTCAAGGGTCACAACAGAAGCCAGGGGACTTTCCAGGTGCTCCATCCCCCAGCTCTGTGTTTCCTCAACTGGAACATCAGTGGGGTTAATGAGATGAGAAACTGCCTTTGTCTATTCATCTGTGTGCTGTGCAGGAGACAGACAAGGGCCTGGTGAGTTATACACCCTGCCCGAGCTCTTTTTTTTTTTTTTTTTTTTTGGTTTTTTGAGACAGGGTTTCTCTGTTTAGTCCTGGCTGTCCTGGATCCTGGAACTCACTCTGTAGAGCAGGCTGGCCTCGAAGTCAGAAATCCGCCTGTCTCTGCCTCCCAAGTGCTGGGATTAAAGGCGTGCGCCACCACCGCCCGGCTCTGCCCGAGTTCTTGAAACTCTCTCGGTATGTAGCCCAGGATGGCTTTAAATATGCAACCCACCTGCTGCCGTCTCGTCTCTCAAGTGCTGTTTTTACAGGTCTAGATCTGCAGGACCACCGTTCAAGATGCTTTATGATCTCGGTCTACTAGCTTGTGACTTCCCACTGGGAAGGGAAGGGGAGACGTGGCCATGGACAATGGTCTCATCTCCCCAGCTTTTCTGACCACAGTGCACACCCAACAGGACCACATTTGACTGGTTGCTATGGAAACGAACAATAGCATCTGTCACCGGGCAGTGGTGGCGCATGCCTTTAATCCCAGCACTTGGGAGGCAGAGGCAGGCAGATTTCTGAGTCGAGGCCAGCCTGGTCTACAGAGTGAGTTCCAGGACAGCCAGGGCTACACAGAGAAACCCTGTCTTGAAAAACCAAAAAAAAAAAAAAAAAAAAAAAAAAAAAAGCATCTGTCACCTGTGGGGGAATCACAGGCCAAGTGGAAGGAGACAGAGGATGCAGGAAGAGTTGCTGCTGGTGGCATTTTACAGAGCTTCAAGCCTCTTAGGGCACTGGCATCACACATCACCACGGACTTCCTTCTTAGCGCTCTATTGCTTCAGTTACAGCCTGAACTTGATTATTCGTTCCTTCCTGGTGGCCTCTCTGGTCCCCACTTTCTCTTTCTTCCTGTTTCTCTTTGCTGTTGTTGTTTTGAAGCAGGAACTCCATATGTAGCACAGGCTGGCCTGAAACCTTTGAGCCTCTTGCCTCAGCCTCCCGGGTGGTGGATGTCCTCTGTGCCCTCACCGTCTAGAACAATGCCGAGTATATGATGGATGCACAAGAAATATTCATTACATAAATGAACTTGTCGTTTCTTGAAGTTTCTCGTCAGCTTCATATGCCGACAGAGACCACAGAAGTTTCTGACATGCGTCTGTCTCTCGACTTACCCAGTAAGCTTCCGGTCACTGAGCCGACCCTCCAGGGCCTGGAAGCCCTGCTGCAGAGCTTGGCCCACAGAAGCAGAACAGGCCACTATACCAACACAAAGGGGCTGTGCGCCTCCTGCTGGAGGTGGCTCTAAACTGCAAGCCTCTCCTTGAAGAGACGCTTGGGACTCTAAGGATCCCCACTCCCATTTCCTGGCCTCCTACAGAGGCCACAGAGGGATGACGCTTACTGGCTTGCTCAGTCGGCTTTCCTATGTAACCCAGGACCACTGGCCCGGGGGTAGCACCTCTTACATCAATCATCAATCAAAAAATATTCCCGCCTCCCGTCCTCCACTATAAGCTGATCTGATTGGAGGCTAGCATCAGGAGTCGGAAGGCGGTGGGGGTGGAGCACAGTTTGTTCGGGTCTGGGTCTCAGGCTGCCAACTGCACTTTTATGGGTGGTGTGCGCAGCCCAGACCAAGGGGACTTCCACATTGCTAGCTAGTATCGATGTGCACTTTCAAAGAGTTTCTGAGAGACCGTTTGAGTAAAAAGCCAGGACAATCACGGAGGTGAGGGACTGGAGACAAGCCAAGACAGGCTGGGCTGTGGTTTGGTTCTCTGGCATTACTGGAAGTTGTTAGGGGCGGGGCCTAATGCGGGTCAAGGGTCATTGGCAGTGTGCTGTCAGAGAGGACTGCTGGACTCAGTACCTTCCTCTTCCTCCTCCTTTTTCACACCTCAGTATTAGGTGACTGGTTTTTTTTTTTTTTGGTCGCCTAGCACTGGGGAGTCATGGCATACTGCCCACCACCTGAGACCCGAGAGCGACAGTTCTGCATAACCACAGACCCAAAGTCCAAAACCATAAGCCAGGCTATGCCGTTTTTTCCTGATACCTCAGGCTACCCACATGGTTGTGAAAGCTGACTAACCTGGCTGTTACCTCTAGGATCCTTGACACAGATGGGCCACCCAGCATCAACATGGCTTCCTACAAGAAAAACCCAAAACACGGTAGGGACAGCAGGGTTAAGAACGTTCTAGAGGCTGGGCAGTAGTGGCGCACGCCTTTAATCCCAGCACTTGGGAGGCAGAGGCAGGCGGATTTCTGAGTTCGAGGCCAGCCTGGTCTACAGAGTGAGTTCCAGGACAGCCAGGACTACACAGAGAAACCCTGTCTCTAAAAACCAAAACAACAACAACAACAAAAACCAGAACGTTCTAGAGGAGCTAGAGAGAAGGTTCATGGGTAAAAACACTTTGTCACACAAAAATGAGGACTGGAAATCAGATCTAAATTGCTGTGATGATTTGACAATGCTTGGCCCAGGGAGTGGCCCTATTAGGAGGTGTGGCCTTGTTGGAGTGGGTGTGGCCTTGTTGGAGTGGGTGTGGCCTTGTGTCACTTGGTGTGTGCTTTAGGACCCTCATCCATCCAAGCTGCCTGGAAGTCAGTTTGCTCCTAGCAGCCTTCAGCTGAAGATGCAAAACTTTCAGCTCCTCCTGCACCATGCCTGCCGGATGCTGCCACTTGGATGCTAATGGTCTGAACCTTTGAGCCTGTAAGCCTGCCCCAATTAAATGTTGTCCCTATAAAAGTTGCCTTGATTATGGTGTCTGTGCACAACAGTAAAACCCAGACTAAGGCAATTGCTCACATCAAAGCCCAGTAGGCATGGTGGGGGCGGGGCTCCTGGAATCCAAGAATAGAGGGAGGAGAGCTAGGTCCTGGGGTCAGCTGTGCAGCTGGTTTTATGGGTCCTTTTTATTCCTACCCTTTATATCCTCCCAGTTTCACGCCCAATCACTGATAGGAGAGAAAGGAGAAGGAGGGGAGGGGGAGGGGGAGGGGGAGAGGGAGAGGGAGAGGGAGAATCCTTGAATCTAACTCTAATCTTGAATCTAACTCTTTCCTTTTGTTTCTTCTTTGGGCACAACTACTAATAAACCACAACCAACCCTCCCTGTTGGGGCCGACTTGTAGCAGAAAGCGACTATCATCCTTGCAGCCATCTTGAGCCGTATACCCTGACATGAGACTTGGATTACAATAGCCTACAACAGCTGAGCACACTCCGATAACATCTTGGTTTAGATACCTCGGGTGTGTTAGATTAAAGGTATGTGAGATTAAAGGTGTGTGAGATTAAAGGTGTGTGAGATTAAAGGTGTGTAATTTAAGGGTGTGACTTAGAAGTGTAGAGAGATTTAGAGACAAGACCTAAGGGCATGATTAAAGGTGTGACCAAAAGGCGTGGTTTAGAAGTGAGACATAAAAGGCAGAGGCAGAAGGTAGAGAATCAGACACTTTTAGGAGACACTTAGAGGAAGAGAGACTGAAGAATAAACGGGACTGAATCACACTCTGTCTGGTCTCCATTCTTCGAGTCCGGCCTCACTCTCTCTCTCTTGCTGAACCCCGACCCTCAGACTGGAGCAGCAGCTTGGACCGGGATACAGTGGCCACCCAAACACAGGGCAGCCCAGGCCTCAACATTTTGCTCAGACCGAGACATTTTTGGTGCCCGAACAGGGACTTGAGCTTAGGTCCCAACATTTTTTGGCCGCCCGAACGTGGGACTAGTGCGGTTCCCAACACCTCCCCACCCTGCCCAACAATGACTGGACAACCACTAACCCCAAATCTCGGGGACACTAGCAATTACACACCCTCTGAAAAATTCCCAGAATTCCAAATGTCACACAATCACAGAAACTATCTGCAGCTGGCAAAGCCACGCCTTTTCGAGAGCACGAGGCAAATCACTGTCAGCTGCTGCGGACAGTCTGAAGCCGCCCCACATTCCCACACCCAGGATTAATGAAAGCACATTCTTATATTTATTCTGTGTTTTTTTTTTTTTCAAAGAAATCAAAATTCCAGAATTCTCACTACAGAGCTGGCTAGCAAGGTCTAGGTTATGTGGGAGCTCTGCCTCAGGTATAAGGTGGAGAGTGACACCCAAGGCCTAACCTTAGACCTCCATACCTCCACATGCATGCACGGGCACACGCATGAATGTGTACCTGCATGTGCGGGACACCCACACATGCAAACCCAGGTACCATGTGCAAATATACACCCAGGCCACACACATATGCGCATTACACTCATATACACACTCAAAAATAAAGAAGCTGGTTACCGTAGTGCTTGCATCTAAGTTCAGCCCTCGGGAGGCAGAAACAGGATTGCTGCAAGTTTGAGGCCAGTCTGGCCTACACAATGAATGCTAGGCCAGCCAAGTCTACATACAGAGTTGCTGTCTCTAAATAAGTAAATAACGGGCGGGAGAGGTGGCTCCTCAGCTGAGTGTTTCCTGATTTTGCAGATCAGGAAAGCTTGCTTCCCAGCACCCAATGTTCCCACAACTGTCTGTAACTCCAGCTTCAGAATCTAGTGCGCCCTCTACTGGCTTCTGCAGACACTGCACCCGTGTGCACATCCACGCACACATTTATTTTAAAAATTAAATGAGATCTTCTAAAATAAATAAGGTTGGTGATAGCTCTCTTGTGTTTGGAAGAAGAGGTCCATGGAAGAAAGTTTGTTCCTCCCACCTGCTGGAAATTGCTGACAACTTGCAGGGGTTGGTTCTCTTCTATCTTGTGGGTCCTAAGGACTGAACTCTGGTTTCCGCACTTGTCCGCAAATGCCTCTGCTCTCTGAGCCATCTCGTCAGCCCCACCCCCCCCCCACCTTTTTCTGAGATAAGGTCTTGTAACCTAGGCTAGCCTTGGACTGCAACTCTCCTGCCTCAGTCGCCCAGATGTTGGAATTATATGGCCTGAGAAACCATACCCAGCTCTATGTTTAGTGGTTTTTACAGCATAATTTGAGCATTGGCCAGTGTGAAGCTCTCTCATGCGCTTCTCTGTGTGTACACTTGTGGTGACACCCCAGGGACCAGACTCTAGAAATTTCCAGAGCCCAGAAAGTTTTGTGTCTGTCTGTCTGTCTCTCTCTCTCTCTCTCTCACACACACATAAATAAATAAATAAATAAATAAATAAATAAATAAATAAATAAATGAGGAACATGCCTGGTCAGCTGTCAAGGATATGAGTTACTGCCCATGTCTTGGTCACCCATCTGTAAAATGAGGACAGTAACAACAGCCATGTATTGAGGTCACACGGGTTTGTCACGAGCTGCGGTGACACCATTCATTTAAAGAACCCTGTCCAGCATCAAGGTACTTTCCAAGATAAACAGATTAGACGATGCTTGTAAATTCCTGGCAGAAGCCCAGTGCTCGGAGGGCACAGCCAATGGCAGGTGTCTACTCTCCAGAACCTCCCTGACTTGTTACATCAGAAGCCAGACATGGACTCCCCATAGCTAAACTCCCCATCCCACCCCCACCATGGTTCACCCCACACCACCCCTGTGACAGTTCTTTCTCTCTCTGAAAAATTCTTCTCCACTGTGTATCCTCTGTCCCTGGAAGATGCTTTTATTTGTCTTTCTAATGTTAAAGATTGTTGTGTTTTTTTTTAACCATTTTAATTTTCTATGTGTGTAAACACGTGTGTGTGTGTGTGTGTGTGTGTGTGCGCGCGCGCACACGAATCATCAGTGCAGGCATCTTTGGAGGCCAGACAGGGTGCGTGCCCTGCAGCTGGAGTTACAGGCTCGTGAGCTGCCCGGTGTAGGTGCTTGGGACGCGGGTCCTCGAGAGTAGCGCGTGCTTCCACCAAGGAGCCATCTCTCCAGCCTTCTTTTTCTTTTTGAGATGGGATCTCAGGTAGCCCAGGTTAGACCTGAACCTGCCGCCTGCCAAAGGTGTATGTCTGAAACAGATGAACAAACACCTCTGTGTCTCTCCATTGGCTAATAACGAATCCACAAGCTTAGCAGTTTATCAGCATTGATTTGCGGGGTAATCCTGTCTCCCTGTGGCTCAGGCCACAGTGTCTGGAGGTCAGAAGACTTTTGTGAGTCCTCTCTCTCCCCTCCTGGGATTGAACTCATGTCTTCAGGCTTCGTGGTAAGCACTTTTCCCCCTAGAGCCATCTTCACCCTTATTACATAAAAAGAAAAGAAAAAAAAAAAATAGGGCCTAGAACTCACCATGTAGCCCTGGCTGTCCTGGAACTCACTATGTAGCCCAGGCTGGCCTTGAGCTCACAAAATCTCTCCTGCCTCAGCCTCCCAAGTTCTAGGATTCAAGGTGTGAGCCACCACACCTAACTCTTACTCTAATCTTAACAATTAATGTTCATCCTCAGACCACACACTGCATCCTACTGCATGGGTCTGTGTGTGTATGTATATGTAGGTCACAGAAAGGCAAAGCCATCCCTGAGAAGCTGACAGACAGCGGGTTGGAGGGCTGTGGAGAAATGAGGGCACTGGCTGCTCTTGCAGAGGACCTGACTTCCGTTCTCAGCCCCCAGTCAGCTTTCACTCCAGTGCCAGGGGGTGCAAGGCTTTCCTCTAATCCCCACCAACACTGACACATACATGGCACACAGACACACAGACACAAACACAGAAATAACTAAATCTTAAGAAAACTAAGATAGTTCTGCCCACCCTCACCCCCCAAAAAAAGTGTCAGGGGAGGGAGGATGGAAGGAGTGCTCCCCTGGAGGTGCTGAGGTGCTCCCCTGGAAGTGCTCCCTGGAGGTGACACAAGGTGGAGCACAGTCAAGCTGCAGAGGGGAGGTGGAGCAGGGTGGGGAGGCAAGGGGGCAGAACAAGCTTTATATAAACTAGGGAGGCACCTGGACCAGGCCATGTCAGCAAGTGGGGAGCAAGCTTAGCTCAGGCCAGGGAACTAGGGAACTCTCTGCCTGTTGGGGTCCCTTGGCCTATGTGTTAACTGCCTTCCTCTATGGTGTTCAGAGGGAGGAGTTGCACCCTCATCTTCAGACCTTGTTTCTCTGACACATCTGGGACACACCCATACCCTACGGTCCCAAGTCCCAATTTGCTTTGATAGACAGGGCGGGACCCTTTCTATTTTTAAGTTATCAGTTTGTTCCTTGTGGGTGGTACCAGGCAGATGGCTTTGTGTACAAGTCTGCCAAAGTGCAGCGTCACTCCATCACTCAGCTCCTTGTTTACACTCCAAGTGGAGTCAAATGTCGCTTTGTGAAATGGAGGTCCTCTCCCACACCCGAACCTAGGCAGAACCCTGCAGATGGTCTGTACCCTAGAAAGATCTGGAACTTACCTCCTGCCTCTACTGCCCGAGCACCTATTCCTACTTTAAGTGGCGCTGGGAAGGAGGCCCTCTATCACCAGAGCTACATTCCCCAGGCCCCCTGTCTTTGTTGTTTGCCTGCTGGCCTGCTGGCTGGGGATTTCCAGCTGGCTGGCTTCCAGCTCTTAGAGTTGTCTGGGCAGAGGCCAGAGCTAGGGAAACCAGAAGCACTGTTTGGCACAGCTGGAGAGCTCAGGGGTGTCCCCAGGGAGTCCCTACTTCCTGGCGTCCTGAGCAGGGCTGGACGTGGGGCCGCCCTCCTCTTCTCTGCTATGTGATCCTCCAGAGCTCTGCACTCTGTTCTGATGAACCCTTGTTTACCAGTTACCACCACGGCCCTTGGCTTTCCTGTGTCACTCTGATCCGGGACCCCGATGGCTTGGTCCTCACAGGCTTCACCGACCATCCTTTTCTGGTCAGTCATATTTAGTTTTACGGACATTCTACAAAGATGTCCCCTGTGTGGGAAGTGGGATGTTCCTGGTGCTTCTCTGGGGATGGTGGTCCATGGAGAGAGGCTTGGGAGCCCCTACACACACCAAAAGCATGTATTCCATCAATATTAGCTAATAGTAATATTAGCTATCATTAGTACTGCTCAGACACATTGATTTTCTTTCTTTCTTTCTTTCTTTTTTTTTTTTTTTGTTTGTTTGTTTGTTTGTTTTTTTGAGACAGGGTTTCTCTGTGTAGCCCTGGCTGTCCTGGAACTCACTCTGTAAACCAGGCTGGCCTCGAAGTCAGAAATCCGCCTGCCTCTGCCTCCCAAGTGCTGGGATTAAAGGCGTGTGCCACCACCGGCCGCCCGGCCAGACACATTGATTTTCAATAGTCACTTCAAACCTTTGTCAGTCTGAAGGGATGGACTTAATGCCATAGTTTATTATATGTCTGTTCCTAAGGTGTCAAAGGTGACTCACAAGTACAAGAATTGTTTTCTTTGTTTTGTTTTGTTTTGTTTTTCGAGACAGGGTTTCTCTGTGTAGCCCTGGCTGTCCTGGAACTCACTCTGTAGACCAGGCTGGCCCTGAATTCAGAAATCTGCCAGCCTCTGCCTCCCAAGTGCTGGGATTAAAGGTGAGCGCCACCACTGGCCAGCAAGCACAAGAATTCTTGAATTGGTCATTGTAGGGATGGCTCAGTTTAAGAGCACATAACTGCTTTTGCAGAGGACCCAAGTCTGCACCCATGCTGGGCAGCTGTAACTCCACCTCCTGGGATCCGGATGCTCTCTTCTGGTCTCTGCACGATCCTGCACACACGAAGGGCGCAGGAGATGCAGGAGAGGATAAGGTGGGCAAAAGGTACAGATAGTGTTCCTCCAGCTGTCCACAAGAAGCCCAGCCTCTGTCTGGTGCTGGCTATTTGCTTATTTAGACGCGGATGGGACAGTGAATCAGTCAGTGCTAGTGACCTAGTTTCTAAAACAGTTACATGTTTACAAAGGGTCACGATGAAGTTGTGGTCTGTATTTTCAGATGTTTCAATAAACATGAGTCATGGAATCCGAGGCCATCGGTTCAGTTTCAACCAGAGCTCCGCCTACAGCTAGCTTGCTTCCGGATTCTGAGGGCCTCTGGCAGGGGCTCTGTTTCAACTGGAGTGGCTCCCTCTGCCCCAAGCACAAGGTGACAAGGACACACACACATACCCTTGAATACAACCCTGCATGGATGGCCCATGAGTAGCTACAGTCCCCAGGAACTTTGTCACCGCTGTTGAGGTGGTGCGACCCCGGAGTATGGAGCTGACAAATGAGGTAGATTCTCATGCAACTGCCAGCTCTATTCAGACGCTCACAAATCCTCTGTTTTTCCATAGAAGCACATAAAGGATAATCTAAACACTTAACTAAATAACAGCAGCAAGCAATGACAAGCAATCTGAAGCAGGCTCCTTCCTAGCCGCCACACCTGTGGGGGAGCGGAGGGCGCAAAATCCCGGTCCAAGAACAATTCCGTGTTTTGAGGAAACCCGCTACAAGTTTCCTCTTTCTCCATGTGTTCTCGCAAGCAGTCAGCCTTCTCCTCCCACGAGTTCGTTCTTGGAGCATCGCTACGGGTGTGTACCCTCAGTTGTCCAGAGTTTGACCTTCTGTTACCCTAACAGCCTGAGAACACTTTCCATACTCCCTTCTGTGTGTCACCTTCCTTCCCCAGTCCTCACCAGCGTTCTCAAAGGCCTGCTTCTAGAACATGCATCCCAGGCCGCTCAAGAGAAGAGAGCCGCATCTCTAAAGAGACGCAGGAGTCCTGGCTACCATCTCGCAGGAGCTCAGGGTTAGCACTTCTTCCAGGCCCCGCCTAATAGTTACCTAGCAACAGCCAGGTACTACAGGTAGGAGCCTGGCTTGCCATAAAAGGACTGTTGGCCTCTTTCGCTCTCTCTGACCGCCCCCGCCCTCTGGCCTCTCTCTTTCTCTCATTCCCTGTTTGTCCTCCCCCCCCAACCTCAAACCCCCACCCCTCACCCCCCACCCCCGTCTCTCCGACCTGTTCCCAGCTGGCCTCTTCTCTTTCTCCTCTCCTCCTCAGTCTCAGTCTCTGTCTCTCTGTTTCTGTCTCTCTGTCTCTCTGCCTCTCTCTCTGTCTCTCTCTCTCTCTCTGTCTCTCTGTCTCTCTCTCTCTCACACACACACACTGTCCCCTCTCTCTTTCTCTACTCCCTTCTCAACTCCTCTTCTCATGCCCCAAAATAAACTTCATTTTATACTAGACCCCGTCGCATATGGTTGGTACCTGGAGGACCTGGGGAGGGGGTGGTTCAGCACGGACTCCCTAAGGCACGCCCCACTTCCCGCCGCATCACAAAACATCACTCACTGACCTCACTCGTTCACTCCTTCAACAAAATATTTACTGAACCTCTGAGTTTGGGAAGTTTGGATTTACAGAAATATGGTGTCCTAGGCTCCTGGGAGCAATCTAGGTCTTGAATTCAACTATTATTATTCTTATACGTCATGTTAAAATGTCTACAGGGCTGCAGAGATGCCTTAGCAATTAAGAGCACCTGCTGCTCTTTCAGAGGATCCCAGTTCAGTTCCCAGGCTCTTGTCAAGTGGCTCACAGCTCTAGGAGATCCAACGGGCCTCCACAGGCACCAGACTTATGCATGCATAATTAAAAATAAAAATAAGGGGGCTACAGAGATGGCTCAGTAATCAAGAGCATTGTCTGTTCTTCCGGAGGACCTGAGTTCAATTCTCAGCACCCACATGACAGCTCACACTTGTTTGCAACTCCAGTTCCAGGGGATCTGATGCCCTTTTCTGTCCTCTGATGTCACCTGCACATGCTGTACAGATATATACACTCAGGTACAAAATTAATTTTATTTTACTTTTTGGTTTGAGACAGGGTTTTATTTGGGGGGCGGGGCAAGATAAAGTTTCTCTGTGTAGCCTTGGCTGTCCTGGAACTCACTCTGTAGACCAGGCTGGCCTTGAACTCAGAGATCCACCTGCCTCACTGAGATTAAAGGTGTGTGCCACCACCATCAGGCTAATAAACTGAATTTTAAAAACATACAAACACATAAGCAGACACTTTTTTTTTTTTTTTTTTTTTTTGAAAGAGAAAAAGGAAAGAAATCCTGAGCCCCTAAAGTCTTCCTGAGGAAAGTCTGTCTTTACTGAGTTACACTGGGGTCAGCCCTGGGTGGTTTGGTTCATCTGAATCAGAACAAGCAAAAAGCACAGGAGACAAGATGCAGGGCAGATGGGCCTTTGGGCTCTGTCTGGTACCGGCTGCTTCCTGTATTCTACACAAGGAAATGGACTGCAGCTCCAGCCAGGGCCCGGCTTTCACTTGGTGTCCTTGAGAGCAGGGTCTTTGGTGCTGAGCCAGCAAAACAAACTCCACAAGCTATGGCTGCTACACATAGGAGCCCCACACCTTCTGCTAGTAACCACTGGGACAGGGATGCAAGCAAGAGGAGGTGCCACAAGAGCACACACACACACTGCACACCATACATGTGTGCACATGTGCCCAGGTACACACATGTACGAATAATAGTAAAAGTTAAAAGCAAGCTATTTCAGAAAAAGGAATTGCTTGTGTAGTGAATGTGCCCTGCTGTTAATCCTTCTACTGTATAATCTGACAGCTAGTGGTATAGCATTAGGTTGTTATAGATACAATAAATAATTTAGAGACTCTTCAAATATACAGGGTGGCAGAGGTTGTGGGTAACTAATACTCTGTTTTTAAAAGAGGAACATTATGGATTTTGGAAGAACAAAAAAATATATATGTATATGTGTATATATATACACACATATATACTACATATACATATGTATATGTTGGGAGCCGACTTTAGTAGAAAGCGGCTAGATCAACTTTGCAGCCATCTGGAACCATATACCCTGATGAAAGACTTGGTTGTCAAAAGCCTATAACAGCTGAAGCACACTCTGATAAATATATTGTTTATCCCACATAGCTTGTTTTGCTGTTTAGTGACCTCAGCTGTATGGTGCACGTGGTAAAGTGTTTTCACCTGTGTTCTCCTGTGTGTGTATATAAATACCTCAGAATTCCCTTCAATAAGAGAGACTTGAGAAAATAGAAGAGACTGAATCACACCGTCTTGTCTCCATTCTTCGAGTCTCTTGCCCCAAGAGCCAAACTCTCTCTTGACCAGAGCACTTAGCCCCAAAAGTGTTGAGGCAAACCGTTGAGGCAGAATGTGAGCCTCAACATGTATATATACACATATACATACACACACGTATATACATATACACACATATATGTATATATACACATGTATATGTATATATATTTCTCTGTATAGTTAAGGGCACAGGATAAAAATAAGGGTTTCCATTGTAATTCTCTTGTTTTGATTTTGAAACCACACAAATACCTATTCAAAGGATTCCAAAATATATTTTAACTGTATTTTATTCTGTGTGCCTACGTGTGTGTGCACAGCATGGGGGACATATTGGGGTCAGAGGACAACTTTCTGGAATCCAGGTCTCTCCTTCTCATGTGGGTCCCGGGGAATTGAACTTAGGCTATCAGACTTGTTGGCAAGCCCCTTTACTGGCTAAGCCATCTAGTCAACCCAAAAGATTAACAAGATGGAGAACATTTCCCTTTGGAAGGACAGGGGACGAGTGTATATATATATATATATCAACATAAGCAGAAATATGAGAATCCCTCCTCTGCAGAAGAGACACACAGAGGTCTTGTGCTCAATAAAATATTTATTTTGATTTTTAAAAAAGGAACACTACGTACTAAAAACTCAGAATGTGCACACAAGACTCATAATTACTAACGAAGTTTCTCAGGGCTAGAAATTCTTTTAACAGGGGTGGGAGGGCTGAGACAGACAACGCCTGGGAAATGAGAAAGAGTAAAACACATGCAACAGGCAGAGCCATCCTGGTGAGCCTCGGGAGAACCCTGGGAGAGCCCTGTGTGGACCTCCAGTGAGCCTCGGAAGAGCCTCAGGAGAGCTTCGGGTGGGCCTCCGGTAGGTTAACTGTCTCAGACTCCGGCTCCCTAGAAGGTGAGGTTGCTGGGCAAGCAGAGGCACCCTGGAGGGGGTGGGGCTGGAGAGATGTCTGTGAGCCTTAGGCTGAGGGATGGGGTCAGGCGAGGCCTAAGAAAGAACTAAACCTGCCTGGCACAGTCGGAGCAGGAGATAGACCATGAACAGCGTGCAAGGGGAGGTGGATGGGCCAGGGGGTGGGCCTGCGTGCTGGAGACCCAGCTCTTTCCAGCTTTGCACAGTTCGAAGGATCTGAGGCCCAAGAAGACCAGGTTCTGAATGAAGTTGGTTCTTAATGAAGGTGATAAATGCAGGGTCAGAGGGCATGAGGGGGTGGCATGGGGAGGCAGAAGTCTGTAAAGAGGTTCACAGGGGTTACTCTTGATGTCCTCTGTGGCCAGTCTCCCAGGCTCCCAGACTTCTCTGGCGGTTCCCACCATCTGTAGACTCTGAACATCCAATCAGCAACCTCAGCAAACGGGCACAGACAGACCTTCAGCGGTGGGAGGAGGCCGGGTCAACGGTTTGGCGACCCCCCCTCCCCCAGCTTGACTCCTGCCCCTTCGGAAGCAGCCGGAGGGTGGGGCTCGTCTGTCTGTCCTTTACAGCAAATGGTTCCAGAAAAATCTCAGTAGCACCTGGCCTCTCATGAACATCAGCGCGACAAAAGGAAACAGCGCATCCCCGATTTCCTGCAGAAAAAGCTGTGTGGAAAGACAGGTGTTTTTGTGTCTGTGTGTGTTAAACTGCTAATTTGGGGCTGGCGGGATGTCTCTGCAGGGAAAGGTGCTAGCCAGGAAGCCTCACAACCCGAGCTCATGTGCTGATGGGAGAGAGCCAACTCCTGCAAGTTAGCCTCCGACCTCCACATTCAGATATTTCTCTCTCTCTCCCTCCTCCTCCTGAGCCACCCCATCCCCAGTCTCTAACATAAATAAGAATTACAAATATAGCCGGGCAGTGGTGGCGCACGCCTTTAATCCCAGCACTTGGGAGGCAGAGGCAGGCGGATTTCTGAGTTCGAGGCCAGCCTGGTCTACAGAGTGAGTTCCAGGACAGCCAGGGCTACACAGAGAAACCCTGTCTTGAAAAACCAAAACCAAAACCAAAACAAAGGGAGGGGGGAACTGGAGAGATGGCTCAGGGGTTAAGAGCACTGACTGTTCTTCCAGAGGTCCTGAGTTCAATTCCCAGCAACCACGTGGTGGCTCACAACCATCTGTAATGGGATCCGATGCCCTCTTCTGGTGTGTCTGAAGAGAGCAATCATGTACTCATATCCATAAAATAAATAAATAAATCTTCAAAAAAAAAATTTTTTATTTATATGTGTATGTGGGTGTTATTAACTATGTCTATGTATGAGGGGTGTGTAGCTGCACGCAGGCACCCACAGAGTCCAGAGGTTACAGAATGCCCTGGAGCTGAAGTTAACAACGTCCTTTGGAAGAGCAGAACACACTCTTCATTGTCATCTCGACAGCACCTTTATGGGTATTTATTTTGTATGCATGTGTGTCTGTGCAGCACTTGCATGCAATGCCCACTATGGCCAGAAGAGGGCAGCAGACCCCATAAAACTGCAGGGACAGTTGTGAGCTGCCATGTGGGTGCTGGTAATTGAACCGGGTCCTCTGGAAGAACTCTTAATCACTGAGCCAGCTCTCCAATCTCCAGCGGGTGTCACTCTTAAGGCGCTGTCTCCCTTTGTCCCTGTCTTGCTCCCAGACACCTCCTACAATCTGATAACTATTTCATTTACTATTTGTCTCCTTCAGAAACTCCCTGAGGCCTGGCTTTGGTCCCTTTCTGATCGTGGCTGTAACTCGGAGTTTAAGCAGTGGCTGGCACACGGCTGGAGCTCCTTTCTGAGAGGTGATTGGATGAGCTGATGACCACCAGCAAGGGACTAAGGAATGCGGATTTGGTTCTGTAGCAACTGAAAAACAAGGCATTTTGACCTCTCTGGAGTTGAATGCCCGTCCCTCCAGCATGGTCATGAGGAAAACCACAGGCACTTTGTCTAAATCACCACTCAACCCTGTCATCTCTCTGAAACTCAGCTACCTCCCCTGACCTGTGCCCTTCAGTAACTCACAGGGCGGCTGGGAACTTTCTCAGAGAGGCGCTCATGTACTGGAAGAAGCTGGCCTCCCTTCCCACCTCCTAGCAAACTCGGAATTTCTTGTTGTGCTACTACATAGCTCAGGTCCCAAGAACAATACAATGACCCAGTCAGGCTAATTTGGTTAAATTTAGAGACTCCATTCCCAGATGGACAGTTCCCAGCGCCCAGGAGGGACCCATGGCTAAGAAACCAAAGTGTGATGCCATGGGGTTGTTTTGTTTTGCTTGAAACAAGATCTTAAATAGCCCAGGTTAGCCTCAAACTCCCCGTGGAGCCCAGGATGGCCTTGAACTCCCAATCCCCCTGACTCTGCCTCAGTGCTGGGATTACAGGTCTGAGCCACCACACCTGGCTTCTAAGTGTAGTAGTCTAAAACTTTGTATGTGTAGGAATTACATGGCTGCGGTGGCGCACGCCTTTAATCCCAGCAAGCTAGAGTCACTGGAGAGGAGGAAGCCTCAGTAGAGAAAACGCCTTTGTAAAATTGAGCTGCGTGGCATTATGGTAATACCACACAGATCCCCTGAAGAATAAAGCATCCGCTGCTGGTTCAGGCCACAGCCTAAGTTAGTCCACATCTGCTGTCCATAGATGCCAGTCCTGCCTGTTCTTGGGCCACAGTGTCAGGTTCAGGTAGGAGACCAATTGTTGGCTGTTAGGTCGGGACCCTGATCACCCCTGCACAAGCTGGGAACCCCCACCCCCGAGTCTGCTCTTCTTTCCTCAACTCTAGGAGCACAGAGAAACCTGGGGCTGTCATCACTTCCTGTCTCTAAGTTTCTGATAAGCCACCCAAGAGTACCCTCCCTGGGGCTCAGTTTTTGACTATTTATGGGCACAGTCCTGGCTCCTAGCGGGTACGTGTGCCTATAATCTATAACCCAAGCCCCCTGCTTTAGCCCAGGTCAATGACTTTATTGACCTCTACCAGAGAGATCAGTGAACCCTGTCTGAGAGCTGCCATTTTGGAGAAACCAACCGCTGGCTTTGCCCCAGGGTCGTAGACTGCAGGTCTAGTGTTTGGTGAGTAAACACCATTAATTCCGATCATTCCTGGGCACCTCTTCCCTCCCCAACCTGGCAGGCCCCTGCTGGTTCTCACCTCTTGAATCATCCTGTAATTGACACTGTCTCCAATGTGTCTGAGCTGCATGACCAGTGCCTGGATTTCTTCCTGCTGATGACGGTTCTGGCCAGTGTTCCCTTCAGGCTGACAAATCGGACTGTGACCTGCATGGACAGAAGTGTTCGAGGGACAGACATTGACTTTGCAAAGCCACCTCCAGCAATTCAGAACCATCACCGCGTGCCACGTGTGCACGTGTTTATTTCCGATCCCCTTCCTATGAAACATGGATATGGGTCAAGCCAAATTCTAAGTGTTTAACAATCAGCTAGTAGCTCTCCTGCTGGACCCTCCCCCCCCCAATGACTGAATCTTTTGGGTTGTTCAGAATCTGTTTTTGTTTTGTTTTGTTTTGATTAAGTATCTTACCCAAAGAGACCTGAAAACGTATTTGCTTCCAGCGTCCACGGGCTGCTTTTAAGCAACACAGAGTGTCAACCACTCACGGGTGCATTGAGGGAGGACCTTGTAAAGAACGAACTCCCGAATGATTCAGGAATAGGGTAGCAAGGGATGTAAATGATGGCCATTGGGCCTGGAGAGATGACTTCGGAGTTAAGGGAACTGGCGGCTCTTCCAAAAGAACCAGGTTCAAGTCCCAGCACCTAGACAGCAGTTCATAGCCATCTGGTAACTCCAGTTGTAGGGAATCAGAAGCCCTCAATGTCCTCTTTCTGGCCTCTGCATCAGACACACATAGTAGTACACAGACAGACACGCAGACAAAGCACTTAAACGCATAAATTTTGTTCTAAAAATAGCTGTCAGGGGACCTCGGGCTCCCGAGGCCAGGGTTTCTTTGAGAAGCAGTTGTATTTTTACGCTGCTCAGTGGGGAGTCTCAACACCTCCTCACCTTACCTAACCTTGCCTTTGTTTCGGCCCAAGGCTCTAGCCTAACTGCTCAGAAGCACATGCTCCAACAAGCCGGCGTAGACACCACGTGCTCTCCCTCCACCAATGGGAAGGAAGTACCACGGAGGAGCTTCTGAATAGCAGGCAGCTCCTCCCTCTCCCTCCCCCACCTTCTCTCCATCCCTCCGTTCTTCCCTTCCTTCTAACAGACCCCTTTTCCCTTATTTTTCACTTTCTTAAAGATGCATTTTCAATTATGTGTGTAAGTTGCAGGTGGTTGTGAGCCACCCGGTTGGATGCTGGAAACAATCACTAGTCTTTTAAATTTACTTTGCTTTGTTGTTTTTCCGAGACAGCGTTTCTCTGTGTAGCCCTAGGCTATCCTGGAACTTGCACTGTAGACGAGGCTGGCTGGGAACTCGCAGAGATCTGCCTGCTTCTGCCTTGAGGAGATTAAAGGTGTACACTACCACTGCCCACTCAGTCTCCAATCTTAACCGCTGAGCCCCCTTCTCTAACCTCTAGAATTTACAAGCTTTACCCAGTGAGCCATCTGTCCAGCCTCCCTGAAGATAACGTTTTTATAAAAAGATAGTCGTGGCTTGGTGAGGTGGCTCACACCTTTAACTCCAACATCCTGGAAGTACAGGCGGGAGAATCTATGAATTCACATCCAACTTAGTTTACATGGGGATTGCTGGCCCGCTAGGGCTACACAGTGAGACCTTGTCCAAAAAATTAATTAATTTAATTTATTTAAATTAAAAAATAAAGATGAGGGCTGGAGAGATGGCTCAGCGGTTAAGAATGCTAACTGTTCTTCCAGAGGTCCTGAGTTCAATTCTCAGCAACCACATGGTGGCTCACAACCATCTGTAATGGGATCCACACAGCTACAGTGTACTCATATACATTAAATAAATAATTAAAAAAAAATAAAGATGAATGGATCTATTTTAGTTGATTTGAAGTTTCTTAGTTTTTTTCACCAGTGGCTCGGAGCTAATAATTTTATTTATTTATTTATTTATTTTTACAAACAGATGAATGAATTTACCCATCTTCCTGCGGTTAATTTTTATTTTAAAGAACTTACGTTTTATTTATGCATATGTGGGGTGGGGATGCCCTTAGAGGCCACATGAAAGAGGGTTCTAGTCTCCCTGGAGTTGCAGACAGCTGTGAGCCACCTTGGGGGTGCTGGGGATCAAACCCTAGCCTCTGCAAGCATAGACCTTGCCCTTAACTACTGAGCCTTCAATCTCTCCAGCACTTTAATGTTTAAACAATGCATTTAACACCCAATTTATGTTCACAATACTGATAAAAAGCACATATTAAGTAAATATTTACCTGAGCGTGATGCTAACCCCTTACCTGGGTTCCTTGGCATAGCTGGAATGGGCTGCTGCGGACAAGTTGGGTCACGTACTTCTCCGAAGAAGTTTGTTTGCCGATAGCAATCTGTAACAATGTTACTTTGAAGGTTGGATACAGAACTTTTTTAGGTTTATAAACAATGCTATTGGGTGGGATTTGTTGTTGTTTTCCCTGTTGAAAAAATACACCCTCAGCTGGGCAGTGGTGGCGCATGCCTTTAATCCCAGCACTTGGGAGGCAGAGGCAGGCGGCTTTCTGAGTTTGAGGCCAGCCTGGTCTACAAAGTGAGTTCCAGGACAGCCAGGGCTACACAGAGAAACCATGTCTCGAAAAACCAAAAGAAAAAAAGAAAAAAAGAAAAAAATACATCCTCACACAGCTTTCCCAGTAAATGTTTGGTGTGTCAAATGAACAACGATGCTTTAATATGAGTGATTTTCCCCACAAACACGTGGATCTTGTCCGTGGGTGAGAAATAGGAGACAATATTCTTAAATGTGTTTTTGTTCCTTTAAAATTTATTTTATATACAGATATTTTGCCTACTTTGTACATGTAGGTGCACCAGAAGCAGTCAGTGCCCTCGGAGGGGAAAAGAGGGGCAAATCTCCTAGGACTGTGACCCGATACATGGGTGCTGGGATCCAAACCTGGGTCTTCTTGGAGAGAATTTGTTGGGAACCAACACCTAGCTGAAAGCAGCTATCACCTTTTGCAACCATCTTGGGTCATATATTTGTACATTGATACTTTTCTACCTTGACACAAAAGACTTGTTTTTCTAGCACGATATTTTTAAAGCAGCCCACAACAGCTGAGCACACTCTGATAAACACCTTGTTTTTCTCGGACATATCCCGGACTTGTTGTTTAGTGCCCCCAGCTGCAAGGCACTCGTGGTAAAGTGTCTCCAGCTGCACTCCCCTGCTTGTGCTTATATACCCAAAATTACCTTTCAATAAACGAGACTTGATCAGACACCCTGTCTTATCTCCATTCTTCCATCTCTTGCCCCTTTACTCCACTCTCTCCCTTGTAGAGGGACTTTACTGGAAGAAGGGACGACCAAAAATTCAGAAGTGAAACAAAGGTGATCACATGGAGACCGGTAAGTTATAGTAACGAAAATGGGGTACGAAATAAGTCAGTATGAACTGTATGTGGAAAAGATGAGAAAGGCTTTAAAGACACAAGGAGTAAAGGTGAAAATTCAGCATTTGTTGTCTTTTTTTTTTTTTTTTTTTCTTTTTAGAGAGTTATGTCTCTGGTTTCCTCAAGAAGGAACCATTGATGACAAAAGATGGCATAGAATTGGAGATGCACTTAAAGATTTTTACAGGGCATTTGGGCCTGAAAAGGTCCCAGTTACTGCCTTTTCATATTGGAACTTGATAAATGAAATGAGCTCAACAAAGTATTCATCGATAGCGATAGTGGCGGTTGTTGAAGAGGGTGAAAAAATTTTTAAAGTTAGTGAAAAAAAAGAAAAAGGAAAGGAAAAGAAAAAAGAAAATATTGATTTTTTTTTTTTTTTTTTTTTTGGTTTTTCGAGGCAGGATTTCTCTGTGTATCCCTGGCTGTCCTGGAACTCAGAAATCCGCCTGTCTCTGCCTCCCAAGTGCTGGGATTAAAGGCGTGCGCCACCACCACCCGGCCCTGTCTTTTTCTTTTGAACAGTTGAGTCATTTCTCTCTTGGATTCTCTGCCTCTAAAGTCTGATCCAAATTTTGGGACCTATTGAATGACTTTTGAGAGGTCCCTCCCTTATCATCACCACTAGCTAGAAAAATTAAATCTATTTCTTCCTTAGAAGAATCAACCTTTTCGCCGGGCAATGCAATCTTTCATTCCTTCTTTCTTCCCTTCCTTCTTTTTTTTTTTTTTTTTTTTTTGTTTTTTTTTTTTTTTAAGATAGGGTTTCTCCATGTAGCCCTGGCTGTGCCAGAACTCACTACATAAACCAGCCTGGTTTTGAACTCACAGAGATCTGCCTGCCTCTGCTTCATGAGTGTTGGGATTAAAGGCGTGTACCAGCCGGGCGGTGGTGGCGCACGCTTTTAATCCCAGCACTTGGGAGGCAGAAGCAGGCGGATTTCTGAGTTCGAGGCCAGCCTGGTCTACAGAGTGAGTTCCAGGACAGCCAGGGCTACACAGAGAAACCCTGTCTCGAAAAACAAAAAACAAAAAACAAAAAACAAAAAAACAAAGAAAGAGAGAGAGAGAAGGAGAAATCACATATATCCAGAATTAAAATCCAAAATACAACCAAAGGTTGATGACGATGTGTTGGGTCGGATTGGGACGACCTAGAGGAAGAGGTGGCCAAATCTTATGACCCTGAATGGCCCTCTTCCCAAAGGCCCCTCTATATGTGCTTCCGCTTTCAAATGCTCCCACTATGGGATGGTGGTTGTAGATCCCAGAAAGGAATTACAGGACAAGATTTTTTTTTTCCTTAAACAACAAATAGAGTTAGAGGAAGAGTATCAGGACTTAAGTAATCAGCTACAAAAGTTAAAGACAGGGAAGATGTCTCGAAAGGGCAAGGCCACCTGCGAAAATCCCTCGGGTCCTTGAGTTCTTCAACTCAGAGTCCAAAGACGGCCCCTGCCCTCTGGCTTTAGTTCAGCCACAGATCACCCAGAGGAGGGACAGGCTGAGGCTTTCCCTGTGCGACCACAGATGCTCAAGGGGTTGCTTGGAGACATCACACAGGCTTTGATTAAAGAATTAAAAAAATGCAGTGTCACAATACAGTGCCACTGCTCCTTTTACTCTTGCAATCTTAGAATCTGCTGCAGAAGAGTGGCTGACTCCTGAGGATTGGAATATTCTAGTGAGAGCAGTTCTTAGCTTTGGTGACCATCATATTTGGAAATCAGGATATTATGAGAATTGTAAAGAGACAGCTAGGAGACATGTTGAGGCAGGCAATCGTTGGTCCTTTGATTCCTTAGTAGGAGAAGGGCAATTTGCTTCTAGTGATAACCAGATGCAATATGATCCAGGTTTATATGCTCAAATTCAAAATGCAGCCATGAAGGCTGGGGGTAAACTCCCGGTAAAGGGAGACCCTGGTGCATCTTTAACAGCAGTCAGACAAGGGCTTGATGAACGATTTTCTGATTTTGTTCATTGATTGATGACAACAGCAGGGAGGATTTTTGGTAATGCAGAGGCAGGTGTAGACTATGTGAAACAGCTTACATATGAAAATGCCAATCCTGCCTGCCAAACAGCCATTAGATCCTACAGGAAGAAAGCAGACCTCACTGGGTACAATCTATAGTTAAACAAAAACCTATAATGACAATATGTCTTGATGGAAAGGCATTCCAAGGCTTGGTTGATACAGGGGCCGATGTGACTATCCTAAAACAAAGTGATTGGCCCACCACGTGGCCTCTGACCCCAACCTTGACCAATCTAAGAGGTATTGGCCAAAGTCAAAATCCACGACCAAGGTTTAAGGTGCTGACATGGGAAGATAAAGAAGGAAATACAGGAAATATACAACCCTATGTCATCTCGGGCCTTCCCATTAATCTCTGGAGCCAAGATCTGTTATCCCAGTTGGGATTGATTATGTGCAGCCCTAATGAATTAATATCAGCTCAAATGGTAAATTTCCTGGGGAAAGGATTAGGAAAATTGGTTCAGTTTTGTAATCGACATGCATTTGTTTTCCCAACTCGCACTGGGCATGCACCTATAGAAAAGGCATTGTTAGTTTTCACTGATGGTTCCTCATCAGGAACAGCTGCTTATGCCTTTAAAGGCCAAATAATCTCCTTTGCTACATCATCTGTGTCAGCACAATTGGTTGAATTACATGCTGTGATTGCTGTGTTACAGGCATTTCCAAATCAAACCATTAATATTTATACAGATAGCTCATATTTAGCTCAGTCTATCCCTCTGCTAGAAACTGCTATGCAAATAAAGCATTCCTCAGAAGCAGCTGATTTGTTTTCACAGTGCCAACAATTAATTTTGAGGAGAAAATATAAATTCTTTATAAGAGACCTGAGAGCCCACACCGGACTATCAGGTCCCCTTCTCTGAAGGAAACATAAAGGCAGATCTAGCCACTTGTGTAGCCACAGTGACTTTATCAGATCTGCCATCTAACTTGGATCAGGTCATAAAGGCTCACGAGTTACATCACCCTAATTCTCAAGCTTTAAAGATCATGTTTAAAATTACCAGAGAACAAACTAGCCAAATTGTCAAACAATGTCAATCATGTGTTACACTTTTACCAGTTCCTCATTTGGGTGTAAATCCAAAGAGACTGATACCAAACAGTCTCTGGCAAATGGATGTTACTCATTATAATGAATTTGGAAATCAAAAATATTTGCATGTATGTGTAGATACAGTGGTTTAATTTATGCAACATTATAAACTGGAGAAGCAAGCAAGCATGTGATTGCTCATATGCTTGCTACAATCGCTGTATTGGGTGTGCCTAAACAGATAAACACTGACAATGGCCCAGGTTACACAAGCTCCAGTTTCTACTAATTTTGTGAAAAATTGGGAATACTACATAAAACGGGTATTCCATATAATTCACAGGGCCAAGGTATGGTAGAAAGGGTGCATCGAACCATTAAATGTCAATTTGAAAAAATTAAAAAGGGGGAATGGTACCCTACCAAGGGATCCCCCAGAAATATCCTTCATCTTGCACTCTTCATTTTAAAATTTTTAACTTTTAGATTCTGAAGGAAAATCTGCTGCCGATAGAGTTTGGTATCCTGATACCAAAAAGAATTTTGCAACAGTCCTCTGGAAAGACCCATTAACCAGAACCTGGAATGGGCCAGACCCGGTGCTTACCTGGGGAAGAGGTTCTGTCTGCATATATTCCCAAACAGCAGATGCCACATGCTGGCTGCCAGAGAGACTGATTAAACAAATAGAAAATAATAACAAGCTGGGCAGTGGTGGTGCACACCTTTAATCCCAGCACTTGGGAAGCAGAGGCAGGCGGATTTCTGAGTTTGAGGCCAGCCTGGTCTACAGAGTAAGTTCCAGGACAGCCAGGGCTACACAGAGAAACCCTGTCTCAAAAAAAAAAACAAAAACAAAAACAAAACAAAAAACAAAAAACAAAAAAAAAACAAACAAACAAAAAAAAAAAAAAAAAATAATAACAAGTCCAGGGAGGAGAAGCCCCCTGGGAACCGTATCCGTATTTTTTCTTTGCAGGAAACATGAAGATGCTTCACAATTACCTTCAAACTGGAACAGATCAACCAGCATATGCCATATAATCTGACTTGGAAAGTCCTCAGTGCTGAAGGAGACATCATCACCAGCCCCTCCAAGGTGGCTCCATTGGACTCTTGGTATATTGCTTAGACCCAGGAGAGAACCCATTACCACAGTTACTGTAGCTGTCCTTTTGGGGTTGGGATTGACTGGGGCAGGGACTCGGATTTCCTCACTTGTTTTGCAGGATCAAAGCTATGATCAGCTCTGTACGTCTATAGATTTAGATCTAGAAAGAATGGAATCTGCTATATTACATTTGAAAATTCATTATTCTCTTTAGCTGAAGTAGTGCTACAGAATAGAAGAGGCTTAGACCTTCTACTCCTCCAACAGGGGGTGTTGTGTGCCGCCATTAAAGAAGAGTGCTGCTTTTATACTGACCATTCAGGCATTGTTAAAGATTTTATGAAAACTGTCAGAGAAGGCCTAGAAAAACCCGCAAATGCCAGTGTGACCAGGAACAGGGCTGGTTCAAGGCTTGGTTTAGTACCTTGCCATGGCTCACCACTTTACTCCCATCCATCTTGGGACCCCTATTAGGGCTACTTATTCTCTTGTCTCTTGGGCCCATACTGTTCAACAAACTGGTATGACAACAGATGGACACTATTCAAATGAAACCCATACAGGTTCATTATCACAGGCTGAAAGTATGGGACTCTAAAACCTCTGTCATAGAGACTGACAAGAATTAGCCCTTAACTTATGTGCTAAACCACATAGTCAACGATGGGTAAGAGAATACCTCAAGACCCTTGCCTCTAACTGGGAGGCTTCACCAACCTAAGACAGGAGCTCAACACAATGGCTGTTGAGTATCCAGAGACAGGAAAGGGAGGCTGGGGTCTGTTGCAACCTAAGACAGACACAGTTTCTGTAAGTTTTCCCAGCCTTCCCTTTTGAAAAAATTAAAAAGGGAGACCCACTGGGAGCCAACTCCTAGCTGAAAGCAGCTATCATCTTTGCAGCCATCTCGGGCCATATATTTGCAGGTTGATACTTTTCCACCGTTTTTCTAGCATGATATTTTTGCAAGCAGCCCACAACAGCTGAGTACACTCTGATAAACACCTTGTTTTTCTCAGACATATCCTAGACTTGTTGTTTAGTGCTCCCCAGCTGTAAGGCACTCATGGTTGTATGTCTCCAGCTGCACTCTCCTGCTTGTGCGTATATATCCATAATTGCCTTTCAATAAATGAGACTTGATCAGACACCCTGTCTTGTCTCCATTCTTTCATCTCTTGCCCTTCCATCCCCACTCTTTCTTGCAGACCCTGTTGACTGAGCATGGGCTAGATCAAGAACCCTGTGCTCATAACTGCTGAGTCATGTCTCTAGCTCCCTTACAGTGTTTTTAATTTACTTAAAAATCTTTTCTAGGATCCATAGTCCTTAGATCTACCAACTCTTTGTGGATTTTTATGTGTGTGGTCTGTGTGTGTGTGCGGTGTATGTATGTGTGTTGTTCATGTAAGTGTGTGTGTATGAGTGTGTGTGTGTGTATGTGTGAGTGTGTGTAATTTTTCTCCAACTGCTTAGTAGCCACACTGCTTAAAGAGAAGTCTACGTGATACAGACCTAGGAAATGGCTCAGTGGGTAAAACTGCTTGCAGAGCCTGCTGGCATGGGTTCAGAGTCACAGAACCCACATAAACACTGGACTGTCCTCTGACCTCCATATGCAGGCCATTGCTCTGTAGACTGGGCTGGCTTCAAAGTCACAGAGCTCTGCCTTCCTCTGATGCCCTAGTGCTTGGATTAAAGGTGTGTGTCCCTACTGTTCAGTTCCTTTTTTTTCTTGATGGGGATTTATTTTGATTTGTGACTTCAGAGGACACAGAGGACCTGGTGGAGTCTTCTCACATAAGGACCGTGTGGTCGGGCTTTTCATATCTCTCTAAAGAAAGAAGCTTCAGATGAATGTTGGAACTCATCAGACTTTCCCTCCCCGACCCTTTGGTTCAATCTTGGTCCCCCATCCTGTGGGTTGGTGCCATCCAAATTCAAGGTAGGTCTTCCAGCACTTGGGAGGCAGAGGCAGGCAGATTTCTGAGTTCAAGGACAGCCTGGTCTGCAGAGTGAGTTCCAGGACAGCCAGGGCTATGCAGAGAAACCCTGTCTCAAAAAAAATAAAAAAAAAAAAAAAAACAACAAAAACAAAAAAAACCCAAAAAATCAAGGTAGGTCTTCCTTCCCAAGTTTGTGAAAATACCCAGGCTACAGGGAATTCATGTCCAGTCAGTCAGTTTGGCAATAAATCTTAACCTGCAAGGTTATATAGTGAGTTCTAAGCCAACCTGGGAGGCATCCTGACAGCAGCCACAGCTCCAGAGACCAAAACTCCAAAAAGAAGTCGGCCAACAGTGATTTCCAGTGTGGAGAAAGAAGGAGGGGGCTCCCACCTGAGGGTGAGGGGCTCATGGATATCTCTGCCTCTCTCCAGAAGGTGCCACCACAGCCGCCCACTTCTGGAAAGTTCCATCCCCATCAGGTTTAGCCTCCACAAGCTCCATATCCTGAGTTCAGTCCTTACTACCCACACCTCAGCCACGGGGTAGAAACCCAGAGCCCAGCACCAGCCATTTCCCACTTGCTCAGGCTGAGCTAAGTTACCAAGCCTACAACGGTCCAGGTACACAAGTCCTCCTCCAGGGAGATGCAATCTTGGTCATCGTAGGTAGCAACCCAACCGAGTCTGCGGGTCCCTATGATACTCCTGGCCAGCAGCACCAGTGCCATCCAAGAAGTCCATGGCTCCTCTCAGCCTGGTCATGGCTCACGATCTGTATGTGGCCCACACCTGTGAGGTGGAGCTTCCGGTGCCCGAGATGGTACGTGGCGTGGTGTCCGGACACCACAGGGTGAGCAGAGGGACGAGGGGCTCAGTCAAGACCAAGTTGAGTGAGAGCCGCGAGAGTAATACACCAGGTCCCCATCAGCATCTGGAGACTTTGGAATGTCAGTTCCTGGTTCCTTTCTGGGGACTCAGTAGCGCTGTGGGTGTGTGGCTGAGAACGCACTGGCCCTGCATGGCTTTCTGCAGAATTTAGTACGAGCGAGGATGTTATTGGGAAATCGGGGTTTCTTTTTGTGAATCAAGTCTCCAGCTTCAAGGATGTTTAACTGCCAAGGGACATAGCTGCCAAGACTCGGCGGCAACCTCGTTGGCTTCACTTCTGCTTCTTTTTGAGACTGCTCAAGTCCCCATGACAGTCTGTTGGTAAAGTCATTTTGTTGTGCCTAGGTTGAGACTTACGTATTTAGTGACAGGGTTTTGAGTATCCCAGCGTGACCTCAAACTCACTTTCTGTCCTCCTACCGTGGTTTTGAATTATTGAAAGTGAAGTTCACTGCCTCTAATCCTAGTTTAACAAATGTATGTTTGAAGGCTTGACAGTCTCATTTTCTTTTTTAAATGACGTCTATTTAAACTCATATAACGTAGGGGCTGGAGAGATGGCTCAGCAGTTAAGAGCACTGACTGCTCTTCCAGAGTACCCTAGTTCAATTCCTAGCACCCACATAGTGGTTCATGATTGGTGGTAACTCCAGTTCCAGGGGAATCTGATGCCCTCTTCTGGCCTCTACAAGCACTGCAGGCACCTAGTGCATTAACATACATGTTAGGCAAAACACCCATACACATAAAATAAAAAAGAAAAGGAATTTTTTAAATAAATACATAAATAAATAAATCTTTTAAAGAGTGTATAAAGCTACAATTGACTGGGCTGCATTAAAAAAAGAAAAATTCATAATAAGGTAACAAAACCCTTCCAGTATCCAATATTGGGTTTGAGAATAAGAACAGGGGGGCCGGGCGGTGGTGGCCCATGCCTTTAATCCCAGCACTTGGGAGGCAGAGGCAGGCAGATTTCTGAGTTCGAAGCCAGCCTGCTCTACAGAGTGAGTTCCAGGACAGCCAGGGCTACACAGAGAAACCCTGTCTCAAAAAAACAAACAAACAAACAAAAAACAAACAAAACAAAACAAAAAACAAACAAAAAAGGAGAATAAGAACTGGGGCTGGAGAGATGGCTCAGCGCTTAAGAGCACTGACTGCTCTTCCAGAGGTCCTGAGTTCAATTCCCAGCAACCACATGGTGGCTCACGACCATCTGTAATGGGATCTGATGCCCTCTTCTGGTGTGTCCTAAGACAGCGACAGTGGACTCATATAGGGAGATAAATAAATCTTTAAAAAAATTTAAAAAGAGAAAGAGAATAAGAACTGTATAGTCACAAACACGAGCCATTGTGGCTGACTTACACATGGGCTGGGACTCAAGTGTGTCTGTGAACTAGCAACCAGGGCAAGGAGAGAGAGATAAAGACTTCCCCAGCCATCCTGGAGCATTGACGCCTCGTTCACATTTCCTGTTTTCCCACATTCGACTCCCTAGAGGACTCTGGCTTGCAGAGTTGGCCTTGATTCTGGGTGCTCCACCTGGGTATCTGTGGGTTTCAAACAGTCAGCTCCCTAGGATGAGTTCTCGCCCTCTTCAAAGTGTGACGAGCGGTGTCTATAGCTTGCTCTCTGGACTACCGTTCATTATCTTTTCATTTCTCCCTATATTTATATTTGCTTAATTTTGTGTGTATGTGTTCAGGAGGAGCCCATGAAGGGCAGAAGAGTCAGCTCCCCAGGGATTGGAGTTACAGATGGTTGTGAGCCACCATTCGGTTGCTGGGAATTGAACTCAGGTCCTCTGGAAGAGCAGTCAGTGCTCTTAACCTCTGAGCCATCTCTCCAGACCTTTCTTTTAATTTTTAAATTTACATTTATTTATTTTGTTTGTGTGTGTTCATTGTACGGAGGTCAGAGGGCAACCTTGAACTGGCTCTCTCCTATCATGTGGGTCCCAAGGATTGAACCGTAGGTACCCTGGCTTTGTAACAAGTGTCTTCAGCTGAGGCATCTCGCTGGCCTTAACTTTTTTCTTTCCTTTCTCTTTTTCAAGATTTTCTCTGTGTAGACCAGGCTAGCCTTGAACTCACAGAAATCTGCCTGCCTCTGCCTCCTGAGTGCGTGTATTAAAAGTGTGTGCCACCACCATGTGGCAACTTGGTTTTTTTCTTAGTGCATTCATTTCTCTCTTTAAATAACTTAAACTAGACTGTCTGGACAACAAGCCCCAGGGATCGTCCCATCTCCAGAGCTGGGGTACAGAGTATGCTGATATCAGCACCTGGCTCTCACAGATCCAAACCCAGGTTCCTATGCTTTTGCAGCGATTACTTTACCAGCTGAGCATGGTGGTGAATGTGTGTAATTTTAGTCATCTGGGGGTTGAGGCAGGAGGATTGCCACAAGTATGAATCCAGCATAAAATACAAAGTGAATTCTAGGCCAACCCAGGTTATAGAGACTCTCTCTCTAAATAAATAAATAACAAGAAAAGTCTCTACTTATTAGGAGTGTGGCGGAGTTCCCCAGGGAGCCAGGAGATGGATCTGTGGTCTCCTGACCTGGCTGAGCCTCCTATAAACACTACCCAGTAGTTTAATAGCCTAGAACACTATCTGTTTATGTCTTGTTTTCCTTATGTGTAAATCTCATGGCAAAACCTTCCTCCCTTGTTGGTTGGAAGTTTTTTTGTTTGTTTTGTTTTTTGTTTTGGTTTTTTGAGACAGGGTTTCTCTGTGTAGCCCTGGCTGTCCTGGAACTCACTCTGTAGACCAGGCTGGCCTCGAACTCAGAAATCTGCCTGCCTCTGCCTCCCAAGTGCTGGGATTAAAGGCGTGCGCCACCACCGCCCGGCTGGTTGGAAGTTTTAAGGGTTGTAAAACATCATGAAGATTTTTCAAACTTCTGTGGTATTTACTGGCAGCAGGTGCAATATTTTAGGAAATGTACTAACCCCATTTGTTAAATGAACCTGTGTGGCCTTTCAAGTCAGCCATTAGAAACAATGAACGTCCCAGGCCTGCCCATCTGGCTTTAGAAAGAGTTACAGCCCCAGATGATAAACCTAGGTCAGATATTTGGGGATATGGTTAAATCAAAGTGACAACAATCAGCATTAATACACGTTTCTTGGGCTGGAGAGATGGCTCAGTGAATAAGAGCACTGACTGCTCTTCCAGAGGCCCTGAGTTCAAGTCCCAGTAACCACATGGTGGCTCACAACCATCTGTAATGGGATCCGATGCCCTCTTCTGGTGTGTCTGAGGACACCTGCAGTGTTCTCATATACATAAATTAAATAATTCTTTAACAGGTGTTAAGTGTTGGCTCAGGACGTGTGAGGGAAACTCAGAAATAAAAGGAAGAGGAAGTTGATTGTCCTGTATTCAGAACAAGAAAGGCATCGCCCCTCTCCCCGGGGGTGTGGAGACTGCACAGGGGCAGGGGCAGGGGCAGGGGCAGGGGCAGGGGCAGGGGCAGGGGCAGGGGCAGGGGCAGGGGCAGGGGCAGGGGCAGGGGCAGGGGCAGGGGCAGGGGCAGGGGCAGGGGCAGGGGCAGGGGAGCAGAAGAGGAAACATCTGGGAGGATGAGTGATGATGTGAGTGTGTTCTCTGTAGTCCCAGGACCCAGAGATGCCAGCACATATGATCTCATTACTGTGTTGGCTATTTGTGTGTGTGTGTGTGTGTGTGTGTGTGTGTGTGTGTGTGGTAGGTGGTGATGGTGGTGGTGATATTTGTGTTTGGTTTGTTTTGAGACAGGGTTTCTCTGTGTAGCCCTGGCTGTCCTGGAATTCACTTTGTAGACCAGGCTGGCCTCTAACTCACAGAGTTCCCCCTGCCTCTGAGTGCTGGGATTAAAAGGCAGGCGTGTGCCTCCACCACCTGGCTTTTGTTGTTGTTAAGTGTTTTTATCTGAATGCTGACTGAGGTGGGAAATTGTAATCCAGGTTGGCCTCAAACTTGTTATCTAGCTGTGCTGGTTGGCTTATGTCACATACTGGAGTCACTTTGGGAGAGGGGACCTCCTTTGAAGCATTGCCTTCCTCAGATTGGCCTGACACATATGACTGTGGGACTTTTTTTTTTTTTTTTTTTTAATGATTGATGTGGAGGGCGCTACTCACTGTGGGCAGTGCCACCCCTGGGCAGGTGGCCATGGCTTGTATAAGAAAACTAATCAAGCCATGGGGACCGAGCTAGTAAGTAGCCCTCTCGAAAAGCCTTTGACTCCAGTTTCCTGACTGGGTTCCCTGACTTCCTCAGTGATGGGTGGTATGGGGGGAACTGGGCGAAGTAGACACACAGACACACACCCCACAGATGGAACAGGAACCAAATAACGACAACCTTGATTTCCTGATCGTTCCACCTCTACCCAACAATTGCTAGGATTACAGGTGTTCAATGCCATGTACACAGCATTCATTCCCTATATTTTTCTGCGTGGTTTTATTAGTTTATTTATTGCTCAGCAATAGTTCTATTTTTGTTTGTTTGTTTTTCGAGACAGGGTTTCTCTGTGTAGCCTTGGCTGTCCTGGAACTCACTCTGTAGACCAGTCTGGCCTCGAACTCAGAAATCTGCCTGCCTCTGCCTCCCAAGTGCTGGGATTAAAGGCGTGCGCCCGGCTCAGCAATAGTTACACCCGAGCCCTGCACAATCCAGCTATGGTATTAGATGTCTGTAACCCCATCACACGGTGGAGGTTGGATCAGAGGTGCAAGGTCAACCTGGGATAAAGGAGACTGTCTCAGAAAAAAACAAAATAAGGACACCTCATGTATTAGAGTGGAGAGTCGGGGACGGGGAGAAGGCAACTAAATGTTAAAACAAGCAAAACCTCAAAAGAACGAAACAACCGAAACTAGAAGTTTGTGCAATCGTTGTGATTGTGTAATCAACTGGTCTGATAACTTTTTTGAAGTACAAAAGCCACCAGTCCCCGTGACAGTGAGAGATGGAGCCCAGGTTCCTCCTCTCAGGGTTCCCCTGTGCGGTTCACAGGACGCGAGCCTGCGATGAACACAACCAGCTTTCTAATAGTTTGCTTCCAGGTGTTCCTTTTTTTTTTTCCTTTCTCCATCTTTTGTTTTGCTCTTTTTGATGTTGGTTTTCTTTCTGCCTTTGGGCTGCACTTCATATCCATCCGCCACACAAAGGCGAGGCTCATCTTCCCGTGAGCATCCCGCGTCCCGAGCCTACCCAGGCTCTTTCACCATCAAGTCCGCAACTCGCTTTGCCGTCTTAGCCTTTTAGTGATGGAGCGCAAGCGTCGGCAGCGCGCGCGCTACCGGGCTGCCCCCAAGCAAGCGGCGTGGTACCCGGCAGAACCAGCAGGCGAGGCCCCGGCCTAGGGCCTAGTACGCGGCGGGGGGCGGGGCGTGCCGGGCGGCCGTCCCGGCATGCCCCGCGCGGGGTGGGGGGCGGGACTCTTGTTTTGAAAGGCCGGGTGACTCAGCCGCGTCTCCGCGGCCGGGGCGGGGGCGCACGGTGGCCGGAGCTGGTCGGTGGCTCCCGGGCTCGGTGGCCGACGGCGTGGCAGCAAGCGACCGGTGAGTGCCGGGCAGCCGGGTGGCAGGCTGGGCGGCGGCGCGGGCTGATGATGGCGGCGGGCACGACGCCGCGGCCTGAGAGGCCCCGCGCGGGCTCCTCCCCGGCCTGAGGAGAAAGGAGAAGCCCGGTGAACCGGCCGACCGACCTCGCGGGGCTACCGGTAGCCCAGGCTGGGGAAGGTTGGTCGAGCTTCTCCCGAAGCTCTGGAACCTTCTGTCGGGTCCTGTTGCCCCTCTGTCGTCATCCCAGGCTGAGTGCAGAACCGGGAATTTTTTTCATGCAGATGAGAACTTTTTATAGCAGTGTCGTCAGGTTTGCACCATCAGGACCCCTTCCCGTTGTGGGAATTTGTCAGTCTTTCTGAACATTTCCTGGGTTGGGCCAATTTACCATCTTGAAGTAAGTCTAGTCTTTTTAAGTGAGAATTCAGCAGATGAACTAACAGACAGGCAAGGAACTCTGACCAACTTAAGAAAATGTACCTCTAAGCCCTTTCACGGTGTCCGTTTGCTGATAGGCCGTTGTTTACCTAGAAAATTGACGTTTCTTTTTAAATGATCTCCCAAACAAAGTGTTGGAATATTAGTTGTGACGAATCGTGAATTAGAAGGTCAACGCCACTCCAGAAGAACAAAAACAAAAAAATCATAAAGTTGCAGTTCTCAAACGTGTTTTGCAGGACTCTAGCACGGCTCCCAGAAATGAATTCTAGAAATCTGGGGTGAGCCCCTGAGTCTGCAGTGTTGACAGGCTCCCACCCTCCTTGGGCTTCCTTGGTAAGCCAGGAACTAGACCGTAGGAAACCACGATTAGTTTGGCCTGAGAATTGTAAAAACTGTCTGATGTCTTTTTCTTTCTGTTGACTTACTCCTGTTCCCAAACTGTTGGGAGTCAAAAAGCCCTGACTCTAAAGGCTGTATAAGAGATGATAGTGCTTTCTGGAGCCCTGACATCAGAGCAGGAAATCGCTTCCATCCATATCCTGTTATTGCCTTGGTGGAAGAAAGAAGGCTTGGATCAGGCTAACCTCCCTTGTTTCTCTCGGAAGCTTGTTGGTAGGACCATGGGAGCTCATAGCTCCCTCCCCAGCTCTCTTGTCTTCCTCCCCATAATATGAGCCAGGGAGTGCATGTAATTCCCATAACCTGGAGGGATATGTCAGCATCAGTAGTATTTATGGGCTTTTAGTTGTTCTGGGTATCAATTCCCTAACTACAGAATATCTGGGTGATGCCTGTCTTATGCAGAGTAACTGAAGTAAGTCATTTTAGAGACAGTATCCCAAATATGACCCAGAATTCCCTTGCTGTCTGGCAGAAATGAGGGTTAGATGACCTCCACATCTGCCAAAGGTGTTTTCTGCATCTTGATGTCTCTTGAGATAGACTCCACAGGTGACCCTAAAGTTAGTCATGAGGTTTTGGCGTTTTCTTGGCTTTGGAGTCTTTGGATGTCTGGTCACTTATTGATGTTTTTTTTGTAGTTGTTGTAGATGACTTACAAAGTGATGTGCCTTTCTGTAGTGCTGAGCTTCCTGATTTTTTTTTTTTTTTTTGCTTTTGTGCTTCCCACCTGCCACAAATGGGATCTCCCCAAGCTTCCGTGGCTAATTGAAGTGAGAAGCTGAAGGGACCTGTTTGGATGTTAAATGATTTAAGATGGGACAGTTGAGATTCGAAGCTTAAAGGATAAGGGAATGTATTCTAAGTTTACCTATCACAGTCCTCTAGTCTTTCAGGGAAAGACTCCAAGGTAGGCGAGGGATGTAACCCAACAGGCTGGCAACTGCTCCACGCTTGTGCATGCTTGTGCGTGTGTCTACCGCACTCTGCACTCTTTTTTTTTTCCCCTCTCCTTCCTGCTTCCAAACAAGAGTCTGGGGTGATAGGAGGAGGATTCTTAGTCTAGCCTGCTGCCTTTCCTGCTATATTTATATATTTTAATGCTTCAGAAAGGAAATGGTACAGAGCAGAGAAATAAAAAGGTGAAGAAAATGGAAAGACTCTGATATGGCCACAGTGCCAGTGTCTCCTGGGAAGTTGCAGGAAATGTGTGTTCTCACTGTAAACAATGGTGATGAAAGTGCTGAGATAAATCCCGGAAGGAAGCTTGGATAGGCCAGGAAAAGATAAGAGCATGCAGATGGCTGGCTTACAAACCTCGAGGTTAGAAGCACACCGGCTTGAGGAAAGGTTTAATAAAGGTTGGATTGTAGAAGTTACATATGTGAGCAGTGTCCAGAACCTTCGAGCGGCTTGAGCCACTCTCGTCATTTTCAGGTTTATTAGGTGTCCTAGTTGGTGGTTGGTTTTGGGGAGTCAGGGTATTCTACGCCTTTACCACATGGATGCTCGTCCCTTGACATGAGGTCATCAGATCCCCTGGAACTGGAGTTGCAGACCAATGGGAGCTACTGTGTGGGTGCTGGGACCAGAACCCGGGTCCTCTGCAGAGCAGCCAGTGCTCTCAGCCAACAGTCATCTGAGCCACAAGTTGTGTAACCATTACCACGGTTTCCTCTTGATTAGTCTTAGCGAGCTTTTAGATTTTCTTCATATGTTTTCTTTCAAAAGCTAACTTCGGTTTCAGTTTTTTTTTTTTTTTAATGAAGTTGCTTATTACACTTATTTGGGTGGGGGGGCATGCATGCTCTTGTCATAGTCTGCATGTGGAAGTCAGAGGACAACTTGCAGGTTTTCTATTTCCTCCATGTGATTCTGGTATCAAACTCGAGCTGTTAGCTTGGGCAAGTGCCTTACCTGCTGAGCCCCCTGAATTTTTTCCATTGAACTTTTGTTGTCTGTGGTGCCTGAGGGTGGGGCCTGGGCTTTGGGCCTGTCCTTGTTCAGTAAGCGCTCTACCAAGAGGAGGTGAAAAGAACTTAGTGCAAGTCAGTGCTTGTTTGTTAGCGTCTTTAAATTGAGTGTCCTTGCTGGTGTCTGTGGGTATGTGCACGGTAAGTGCAGGAGCCTGTGGGCGCCAGATGTGAGCATCAGAGATGGAGTTACAGATGAGCCAGCTACTCACTATGGGTCCTGCAAAGCAAATGGGGATCCTCTGCGAGAGTGCTGTGCACTTCTGACTGTGTGTCTCTCCAGCTCCTTTTTGTTATTATTTTTACATAGTCTTTGAAAAATTCATTGGTGTACACAGAGTGTGTTGATCGCATTCACCCCATACTTTCCCTGTGACTCCCCTAGCTCCTCCCAAACACTTCTGCCTCCCAGCTTCATGCTTCTGAGCCTAGAGCTGCCCATGGTGCACAGATCCCACGGATACGTGTGGGATCCCCGACTGGAGCATGGGCACTCTACCTGGGGCCTCCCCCCCCCTTTTTTTTTGTTTGTTTTTGTTTTTGTTTTTGGTTTTTCGAGACAGGGTTTCTCTATGTAGCCCTGGCTGTCCTGGAACTCACTCTGTAGACCAGGCTGGCCTTGAACTCAGAAATCCACCTGCCTCTGCCTCCCAAGTGCAGGCATTAAAGGCGTGCGCCCGGCTCATGCTGTAAGTTCTAACTGGCTTGGAATAGCTGTTGATGGATACAGCAGTCATGTCTCGCTGAGGACATGTGTGTTTCTCAATGTGTTCACCTTCCAATCCTACATTCTCATCACTCCTGCTGCTGAGATGTTCCTAAGCCTTAGGGCGGAGGCTGCTATGGATGGCCTCTCTACAGCTGGGCACTTGCTCTTGATTTTAGTCTTAGTCCGTCGAACAGTTCTGAGCTTCTGTGTTAGTCACTCCTCACTTTAGTACGGCTCTATGGTTGTGATGTCTTGATGCATAATATGCAGACATGCATATGCCGTTTAAAAAAATAGACTTTAAGCTATTGAACTCCCCCTGCTTCTTGTTTTGTGACATGGATGATACCAAATTATGTTCCACCACATAATATGTAGAATTCATAGTACATAGCCTGGCATGGTGGCATATGCTTTTAAGGTCTGTACTCAGGAGGGAGATCTCTGAGTTCGAGGACATCCAGGACTACGAAGAGAGTCCTTATCTCAAAACAAAACAACAAAATGTTCCCTATAACAAATGCACCAATTCGTAGTAGTTGGTAAAAAAAACTACCTAGATCCACCAGTGTTACAGAGGGCTTTTACCAACCACTGTAAACCATAGAAGTCCTCAGGAGCCTGTTTGCTGACTTGTAAATCATACGCGTTCCTTGTCTTCCAGGCTTCCTTTCCTTCTAAGAATGAGTGTTCGCCAGGGCAGTGATGACGACTGGCTATTGCAGCCAGAGCTCAGCTGCCTGGGAGATGAGACCTTAGCTGCCACTCAAGAGAAAGCCAGCAGCAGCTCGGTGTCCTCTGGTCTTCATAGTCTCACTTGTCCCCTAGCTGCCAGGAGTGAAGGTACAGCGACTGGGGGGGCCTCTCACCCAGAATGCAGGTTGTTAACCCGAACATAGAGTAAGTTCACTGGCTTAGCACACCTGTCACGGTATATCCAGCTGGCCACCATAGAAAATGTCCAGTCAGCCCGGCCTGTCCACCAGCTGTGAAGGGTATAAGACAAACGGCTACACGAGTGGAGCCAGGGGACTAAGTGCCTTTGCTCTGGTCCTTACCGTCTGTAACGATGAGACCCCCCACTCCATGAGAGCTTATGAATGGAGTGGACAGAACTGTTCACAGTCGCCCTTCCTCAGAGGGCTGCTGGATCCAGGTGCTAATGGTAAGACAGCTCCTGCTAAGTTGTTGTGGGCAGGCCCTTAGATGGAGTCTTAGCCATGGCTAGCTGGCCTGAATGCACTCGAGCCCAGGCTCTGGAAGTCAGCCTCTGCCTCCTGGGGATGACAGGCATACGTACGTGTCATGGCTCACACCTTAACTAACTGTTGTGTTTAAACTGGAACTCAGGTATTTGGTGTGTTTGGTTTTGGTTTTGGAGACAGGTTCTCTCTTTGTAGCCCTGGGTTGTCCTGGAACTCGCTCTGTAGACCAGGCTGGTCTTAAACTCAGAGATCCACCTGCTTCTGCCTCCTGAGTGCTGGGATCAAAGGTGTGCATCACCACACTGGGCTCAATTGACTAATTCTTCACTGGCTGGGCGTTTTATCATATTTTTCAGCCTATAACTTTAAAAAGGCAACCACAGTTTACTGAGTAGAGATACATAAAAATCTGCATACATATTAAGTTATCTTAATTACTTTGCATATATGAGTGCTTTGTCTATATGTATGTCTGGTGCCCATGGAGATCAAAAAGGGTATGAGATCTCCTGGAACTGAAGTTACAGGTGGTTGCGAGCTACCATGTGGTTGCTGGGAATTGAACCCAGGTCCTCTGGAAGAGCATGCAGTGCTTTTAACCACTGAGCCACCTCTCCAGCCCATAGTATTACAAAATAGTCCAATTGGCTACAACCTATTTTTGTTAAGATTTAGAGTTTTGTTGAGTGTGTGTGTGTTGGGGGGGTGTGTTTTGTTTGTTTTTGAGACAAGGTCTCTGGGTGTCCAGGTTGGCCTCACACTTGTTAGGTAGCTGACCTTGAACTTCTGATCCTCTTGCCTGCACTTCTCCAGTGCTGAGGTAGTACTGGGGATCAAACACAGGGCTTTATGCATGCTAAGTAAATTTCCAACTGAGCAACAGCTCCTTGTTAATAAAGCTTTATTTGTGTTGTGCCATGCACATTCTCAGTCAGCAGAGGGCAACTTCGTGGAGTTCGTTCTCTCCTCACACCTTTCCAAGGGCTCTGGGACTCAAACTGCGGCCGTCAAGTGTGTGGCAAGCACCTTACTCACCGGGCCATCTCATTGGCTGCCTGTACATATGCTTCTTACAAATTTTAGACAGACTTATTTTAAAACAAGTCTTTAGTCTACAGGTAGTCTTATCATTTGTGCATACTAACGGTGAACTGTTCCGGGGCCACCAGAGAATCTCTGGATATTTATATGCTGGTCCTCAGAACCACGTAATCCACATGTGGTGTCACGTGCCTGTAGTCCCACCCTTGGGGGAAGGGAGATAAGGGTCCAAAAGAAGTTCCGAGTTAACCTCAGCTTTAGTGTAAGGGCAGCCAGGCCACGCAAGGCCCGCTCTCAAAGGTGGAGGAGAGGAATAAATTCTTTTAAGTAAAGAATTTAAAAAGAATGGCTTTTGGGTGTTAGGACGAAAAGATGAGACCCCAAGGGTAAATCCTAAGGCCACATGCATTTGCGGCTGTCAGCAAAGTGTGGCTGTCCAGAAGCTATGTGGTGCTTGGGGATTCTCTAACACAGTGAGAGTGGCTGCTTCTGAGAAGTTCTAGGAAGAGTAATGAATTAGGTAAAGACCTTCTGGCAAATTAAAAAACAACAACAACAAAAAAAAAAAAAAAGCAGCTTTGAAGAATAAAAATTTAGACTGTGAAAATTGAGTTTTAGCATACAGCAGTATTAAGTTCCTAAAGTACAAACAGCAGTGCTGGGCTGTAGCTGAGCCTACAGTAAGTAGAACACAGAACCTGACAGGCACAAAGCCCTGGCTCCCATCCCCAGTGCTGTGACTGAGTGTGCTGGAGCTCCCTCTAATCCCAGCGCTCAGAGGTCGGCGGAGGAAGATCAGAAGTCAGAGGCTATCTTCAGCTACACAGTGAATTTAAGGCCAGCTCATACTTCATGAGACCCTGCCTCAGAAATAATAACTATGAGGCTAGAGAGACTGCTCAGTTCAGAGTGCGGCCTGCACTTCCAGAGGGCTTGTTTGGACCCGGCTCCAGGGGTCTGACCCCTCTGCTGGTCTACGTGGGCACGTGCGGACATTCACACAACACACAGACACCTGAAGAAAACTCTGAAATAAGTAAGTGAATGTGCACAGTAGATGGAAGAGTATTATTTAGAGATGGAGATGGAACCGAAAAGAAGGGATTGCTTTGAGCACCAGCTTTTCGGCGACTGGCAGGAGACTGCTGGGCCACCAGTGAGCCCTGCTCTTCTGTTCCCACTTTAAAACTACAGTTGCTCTAAAGTGTGGGTGTTTCTGCCTTTCGTCTCCCCAACCCCATACCACACATACACGGAAAGAAGTTACCAGAATCCATCCTGAGACTCTGGTTTTGTGAAGGGAGTTGTTTGTTTGTTTGTCTGTCTGGGTTTGGCTTTTCAAGACAGGGTTTCTCTTTGTAGCTCTTGCTATCCTGGAACTCACTCTGTAGACCAGGCTAGCCTCACAGAGATCTGTCTACCTGGCTTTCAAGTGTCTGGTTTGTTTTTAGTTTTCTCTAGGCTAGTGCTTTTAGCTGTGAACACCTATGACTGTAGGTTGTTGGTCATTGGTTGCTGTTTTAAAGCAGACATTTTTCTCTAGACTTTAGCCCTTAAGTGACTTGGTTTTTTTGTCTGATCTTTCAGACCTTGCACTCGACTATGCTCCTCAGCCAGCAGCAAGCCTTCAGTGTCCTCACATAATGTCGCTTCCTGAAGACAGCAAGGGCTCGTGCTTCCAGAGCGGGAGCAAGCGAAGCCACGAGCCCTTTGTAGTTCCAGAGAGATTTGGAAATGGCGGCTTAGGTTTTGGAGGCAGCTCTCACTCTCAAGCCCCAGAGAAAGTGACACTTCTTGTGGACGGCACCCGTTTTGTGGTGAATCCTCAGATTTTCACTGCTCATCCGGATACCATGTTGGGAAGGTATGACAGTTGGTTTGTGACCTTGCAGCAGATGCACAGCTGTACTGCAGTGCGCTGCTGACTTTCCTTCCTTCGTGCTCTGTGGCAGCTGCTGGGAAGGCGCCTTGGGAGCTATTGAACCTTGACCTGCCCTCTGTAAACACATGGTCAGAGATGCTAAGCTGAGACCTGAGTCATGTTCTGTTTTCCTTCTGTGCAGAACAGTATTAGAAGGAATCCACATGGCACGGGGGCCGGGAAGCTGTTCTAGAAAAACTTTTCGCCAACCACCCATTTCTGGTGGTTAGTCTGTGTGTCTGTGTGTCTCTCTCTCTCTCTCTCTCTCTCTCTCTCTCTCTCTCTCTCTTTCTTTCTTTCTTTCTTTCTTTCTGGTAGGGGCAGGGGCAGGGTACGGTTTGTTGTTGCCTTTTGAGATGAAGTCCCATGACCTGAGCTCACTGTTTGAAGCTGGCTCTAAGCTCCTGATGCTCCTGCCTCTACCGCTCAAATGCTAAAGTCACTATGACTGGTTTACAGTATCAATATTTAGGGGAACTCTGAGTTATATATAGTGCGTGTGTGTGTGTGTGTGTGTATGTGTGTGTGAGAGAGAGAGAGAGAGAGAGAGAGAGAGAGAGAGAGAGAACTCGCGTACATGCAAGCGAGAGTAAGAACGCATGCACGCGCAGTCCTGAAGATTGAATCTGGCACTTAGGCTGTCATGCATGAGAAACAAGAATATTGCTGAGCTAGAGCCCTGGCCTGTTGCTAGTTTATTCTTTCTCGGTGTGTGTTGGTGTTTTGCCTGCAGGTGTGTCTGTGCAGTACATATATGCAATGCCTGCAGAGGCCAGGAGAGGGTGTATCAGATGTCTGGGACTGGAGTTACAGATGGTTGTGAGTCGCTGTGGGTGCTAGGAATGTATACCCCAGATCCTGAGTTGATGGTGAGAACAGGCCTCCTCATTGAAACCTGTCAAGGTGCAGAGGAGCCTCATACCTGTCTGAGGTCCATGGCTACACTAGCCTGTTGGAGTGGGCGATTCCCGTGGCTGACTCCTAAAGGAGAGGTGAGCCTGGAGGGAATGCACTGACAGCTCCCTCTTCTACAGATTTCCTCACAGATAAATGGTGAAGGCAGAGCTCAGGGTGCTGGAGTGACATGTTGGGCAGGTCAAGGGGAAAGGCGCAGGCAGCCAGGAGAAGTGTTCACACTGGCAAGTTCTAGGGGCAGAGGGGAGGCGTCCACAGCTGCCTCTGCAGTGTCTGTCCCACAGACCCTTGCGTCCTTCCTTCCCTCTTGTCTGAAGAACTCTCCTGAGGTGACATTCCTCTGAGAGACAGTCAGGTTGCGGGGCTGTGCTTTTATTTTAAATTACACTGCAAGAGTATAGGGTAATGTATGGGAGAGGAAGAGAAAAGCTGCCTCTGCAGGGCCCTGCCGGAGGAGGTGATGCTGTTGCTCGTGTCTTTCAGGATGTTTGGGCCAGGCAGAGAATACAACTTCACAAGGCCCAATGAAAAGGGGGAGTATGAGATCGCAGACGGGATTAGCGCCACTGTGTTCCGCACAGTTCTGGTATGTGGTCCTGTATCCTTCTCTCCTCCATCACGGCACGTGTGCCTGTGCTTGCCTGCTGCACCCCTGAGTGCTGCACACTATGTGACTGACTGTCGGGTCCCTGGTGTGCAGTTGTCACCTTCCTTTCTTTATTTTTCCTGCATATAACTTGTAAGTCCTTACACGAGCTCAGTCATTTGTCAGGCTGTTTAACTTGGGTACACAGAAGACGCTTTGTCATCTGGTGTGCCAACCAGCTGACTCTAGGGTCCAGCACAGCAGTAGAGTGTGCAGGGGGAGTGCATAGGGTTAGAGGAGGCATTTCTGTGCTCATGGTTCTTCTTCCTGATCTGTTCACAGGATTATTACAAAACTGGCGTCATCAGCTGTCCAGACGGCATCTCTATCCCAGACCTCAGGGACACGTGCGACTATCTCTGCATTAACTTTGACTTCAACACTATCCGATGTCAAGATCTCAGTGAGTATGGAGCAGCTGTAGTGACGTTCAGCCGGTGTGCTCTCACTCTGCTCAGAAGTAAGGGAGTGTGGTGTGTAGGCTGCGGACTTCTGGAAGGAAGGTGGACGTCCCCCTCGCTAGCTAACCCATTGCTTCTCCTGCATCAGGGGTTGTGGGGAAGTGTCATAAGCAATCACTTGGGGAGTGTAGCTCACAACATCACCCCAGTACTCAGGAGACTAGAGAGCACCATGAGTCAGTGCTGACACGGGCCACAGAGCAGCATCCTGTCTCCGAAACCGGAGTGTAGCTCACTTGATAGAATGCTCACCTAGCATAGGGGACCCAGGGTTCCATTGTCGGCAGACAGTAAACAAGGCATGTGAGACACGCCTGTGATCTCAGTGCTTGGGAACCAGGCTCTGAGCTACTGCTTGGCTCTTGGGTAGGACTGTGGTGTCAACTCTGACAGGCGGGGGTACTGGGTGTCAGTGAGGAAAGGATCGTGGTGACCGCCAAGAGTGTAAGTAAAACTAGTTATCACCATGTCATAGGGACTCTGACTTAGTGTGTCGCTTCCCCGTGTGTCCTCTGAGGGCTGTGGGCTTAATCTCCACTTATCCTGTATGTGGACAGGAAGCAGTTGATTCCCTCTCCTTTCAGGTGCTTTACTGCACGAGCTGTCCAACGATGGTGCCCACAAGCAGTTTGACCACTACCTCGAGGAACTGATTCTGCCCATCATGGTGGGCTGTGCCAAGAAAGGCGAGAGAGAGTGTCATATTGTTGTGCTAACAGACGAGGACTCCGTGGACTGGGATGAAGACCACCCCCCACCCATGGGGGAAGAGTATTCCCAAAGTAGGAGCCCCCTCCAGTCCCCAGAAAATGCTGCCTAGAGCTCATGCAGATACCACTGACAGCTAGTGATAGGCACAGGCACCTGGAGGGGCAGCCAGCAGTACAGGTCTAACCTCTGCTGGGACCTCTGTCTCCTCCCCAGTAGGTGCCGTTGTCAGATACTAACATTGGTAATTAAATTCTCTTCGGGTTCATTTCAATGTTGTTGACTGGAGAAAAGCACTTGGCATGCAGTTGTGAGGGCCTGAGCTCAGGTCCCCAGACCCAACAGCAGCTGGACATGGTAGCACGTGTCTGGGATCCAGAGCTCCTCTAGTGACATGGGAGGCAGATAGAGTCCAGGAACCCAGCCAGCCAGCTCCCAAATGCACAGCATCGAACAGCAGAGCAGAGAGCTTGTCTCAAGGTGGTTATCCTCAGCCGGGCAGTAGTGGCACACACCTTTAATCCCAGCACTTGGGAGGCAGAGGCAGGCGGATTTCTGAGTTCGAGGCCAGCCTGGTCTACAGAGTGAGTTCCAGGATAGCCAGGACTACACAGAGAAACCCTGTCTCGAAAAACCAAAAAAAAAAAAAAAAAAAGGTGGTTATCCTCCAACCTCCACGTGCACACACAGGCAGACACTCACCCACTGTGCCATGCACACACCTTTTATGGAAAGATATGCACTTAAAGGGGATTTAGCCCTGCGTCACCCAGTGTCCTTTTGTTTATGTTCTCTTAATATAAAAATCTTTACACTCCTCAGTGTTCCATTCATAAATGTGCCACAATTCACTTGCCTTGTATAGGACATTGGAGGTATATACATGTTCATATATATGTAAATATATAATAAAGCATACATATATGAATGTATATGTGAATATGAGATGCATAAAAACTTTTTTTAAAAGACTTACTTACTTTATGTATGTGAGTACACTGTTGCTGTCTTCAGACACACCAGAAGAGGGCATCAGATCCCATTACAGACGGTTGTGAGCCACCTTGTGGTTGCTGGGAATTGAACTTAGGACCTCTGGAAGAGCAGTCAGTGATCTTAACCACTGAGCCATCTCTCCAGCCCACATGATTACTTTTAAACAGTATTTGTGCATATTACTATAGGATATTCCTAGACATAGAATGCCAAAAGCTTGGGGCTTTTATAATATTGATAGATGTCACATGCCAGGATTCCCAGCATTAGGGATGCTGGAGGTAGGGAGAGTGTTAAGGTCAGGTGTCATCATGGGTTACATAGGTCCCTACTGATTGCCACCTCCCTCCCTCCCTCCCTCTCTCCCTCCCTTTGTGACTAACCTTGGATTTTGTTTTGTTTAGTTCTTTACAGCTCCAAGCTCTACAGATTCTTCAAATATATCGAGAATCGAGATGTTGCTAAAACTGTGTTAAAGGAACGAGGCCTCAAGAACATTCGCATTGGAATTGAAGGTATTAAAAAAGTCTCAGCCAAGCTGGGCAATGTGGTACCTGCCTTTAATCCCAGCGCTCTAGGGTCAAAAAGACAGGCAGATCTCTGAATTTGAGGCTAGCTTTGTTTACAGAGTGAGTTCCAGGACGGCTAGGACTACACAGAGAGACCCTGTCTTGAAAAAGCAAAAAAAAAAAAAAAAAAAAAAAAAAGCTTGGCCATTGTTGAGGTTATACAGTTAAGGGATGGAGAGGGTTTCTGGCTGAAGCTTACTGCTCTGAGCTTGGCTTGCAGGAGCCTTGAGAACCGGCACACTTGGGAAGATCCCTGCTTTATTAAAGCTGTTTGTCCTGAGGTCTGCATTTGCCTTCCCTTCAGTTGAAGCAGTGAGTTGTGGCCCTGAGTGTCCCTCAGGGTACTCAGCCCAGGGCACAGGATTCTGGAGTGAATCCAGCTAGCACCTGGGCTCACCTGAACAAGAGCATGTTTTTTGATCTAAAATTATTCTCTTAAAAAACAGCTTAAGGGCTGGGCAGTGGTGGCGCACGCCTTTAATCCCAGCACTTGGGAGGCAGAGGCAGGTGGATTTCTGAGTTCGAGGCCAGCCTGGTCTACAGAGTGAGTTCCAGGACAGCCAGGGCTACACAGAGAAACCCTGTCTCAAAAAAAAAAAAAAAAAAAAAAAAAAAACAGCTTAAGGATTTGAGATTTGCTAACTGTGATAGTGCAATCCCAGCACTCAGGAAGCAGAGGAAGGAAGATGTCTGTGAGCTCTGGGCCAGCCTGGTCTACATAGCAATTTCCAGGCAGACTGAGGCTATATAGTAGCACTCTGTCTTGTCTTCTCTCTCTCTTTCTCTCTCTCTCTCTCTCTCTCTCTCTCTCTCTCTCTCTCTCTAGATTTATTTATATGAGTATATAGTCACTGACTCTGACACACCAGAGGAGAGTATCAGATCCATTACAGATGGTTGTGAGCCACCATGTGGCTGCTGGGAATTGAACTTGGGACCTCTGGATGAGCAGTCAGTGCTCTTAACCACTGAGCCATCTCTCCAGTCTGTCTTTTCTTAAATAAGATAAAACGTGAGATCTGTTTTCCCTCAGACTGTCTGGTAGCTGCCTTGCTGGGGCAGGTGTTGCTGTAGCCTGGGCGCCTGTGTCCTGCTAACCTCCCCGTTGCACTCTGTCCACAGAACTCAGCACTACATGTGTCCGACTCAGGAATTTTAGGTTAGAAGACACTACTGAGATAATTTCACTTTGCCTTGATTGTGAGGCCTGGGGACGGGGTGACAGGACGTCCCTGGCCACCTGCCAAGCTGTTGTGGTGGGAACACTGCAGATGCACAGAACTGGCTGCCCGTTCCTTGCCTATCTCGCTGCTTTGTATGAGTCCCTCCGTCTTGGTCTCTGGGAGCCCCTTCTGGGTATTTGGCAGTTTGTGTTTTTTCTCAAAGTAAACTTGCACATTTCCTTACTTTTCCTTTAACCATGGCTTCTCTACAACATTAGCAAGATGACAGTAGCTGTCTGGTGAAGATGTGTCCTGTGGTGGCTCTTGAAGTTCCTTTCCACTAAAAGGGGAGAATCTCAGTTTCAGACCAGTCCTTCCAGGGACAGAGGCCTTGGGAAGGCCCTGGTCACCTGCCACAGGGCTTTTCCTGCTGTCCTTGCACTTGGAAGTGGATGGTAGAGCCAGTGTGTTTTCCTTTGCAGGTTACCCTACCTGTAAAGAAAAGATTAAGAGGAGACCTGGTGGGCGGTCTGAAGTTATCTACAATTACGTGCAGCGCCCTTTTATCCAGATGTCATGGGAAAAGGAGGAGGGAAAGAGTCGCCATGTGGATTTCCAGTGTGTTCGCAGCAAATCCCTCACTAATTTGGTGGCTGCTGGAGAGGATGTCTTGGAAGACCAGGAGATAATAATGCACCACCCACCTCAGGTGGACGAGCTGGACCGCTTAAACGCTCCACTCTCTCAGATGGCTCCGAATGACTTTCAAGATTAGAGACAAAGATGTCTGCCCATTGCTGGAGCTCTTCTCCAGGTACCCCAGCACCTCCAACCAGGCCTCCCTGCCCTCCCATGGGTTCTCACCATTAGGAGATACTTCTTCCTGTCTCCTTCCTTTCTGAGTTATTAATGTGCCCTTTCTGGGTCTGCCTCTGGCTGGGTGAAGAAGCTCTCTGGTAATTAGGTGATCAGTTTTACCAGCCCTGGCAAACAAACATTTTGGGTCTGGTGCTCTTGGTTGAATCTTTGGATAACTGCAGGAGAGGAAGTGGACTGTTACCTCATATTTGGCACAGGAGCCCACTCTTACACTTGGTGGGTGGTTTTACATCAAACAAATTGCTTAATAGCAAAAGGACCAAATGTCAGAGGAGTCTGTGCTGGGGCGGGTGTGCCCCCCTGCGGTGTGCTTGGGTGGGTGTAAGGCTGGGCCTGGGCACTGCAACCGGATGCCATCTGGATAGAATGTCTGAGGAATTCCCAAGAGCTCCAGCTCAGCTCTGCTCTTCACTAACATGGAGCAAACCAACCCAGAAGACAGGAGCAGTGACCCAGCAGTGTGCTTGTGCAGCCTATGCTTCATTTGGAAGGGAAACCTGCAAATGAGGCGGCAGAATGGCTTCAGATCAGGCCAGCTGGACCCTCTCCTCTGGTGGGAAGCCACAGTGCTTGTCTCTGGGGATGGCTCATTGCTGTGGGTGTGGTTGCTTGTTCCCCTCCTCGAGCTCCAGGGAAAAGGCATCGGTAGTGAGCTGGGCAGGTGCTGCCTCAGAGTTCTCACACCAGTATGCTCAGTTTTCTTTTTAAACAGGCCATTAGCTACTGGAACATGGTAAGAAAGTAATACTGTGGTCATCTCCAAAATCAGGTCCAGGCCTTGTTATTTTGTTTATCTGTTCACGCTTACATGTGTGGTAGATGGCCGTCCAGATCATTCCCCAGTCCCTTCGTCTGACATTTCCATGGCTGTTTGCAGAGTCAAGAGCCAGACAGCAATGTCTGGGATTATCTTACTTCCTGGTAGAAGCTGACCTTTGAGTCCATCCTCCACCCTGGGCATTTTCCCATCATAGGTGATGTGTAAGCTGTTTGCTTCAAGCTCCTTAGAGAACATGTTTGGTTTCTTGAAGGCTGCCCCCATAAGACACTGTACAGCAGAACTACTTGATGGATACAGTCAGGTTTTGGAAGCCCTCTCTCCAGCATTGAAGAACAAGAGTGTTCTTAAAACAGTGTTTTCTGTGCTCATGGCATCGCAGTGGGAGTTGGACGATATCCTCCTTCCTCAGAAAATAACTGAAGGGTAACTAGGCGGCTGCAGTTTGTGTGGTGACTATTGGTATCGGCGAGGCAGCCTCCAGAACATGGGCTGAGGTTACTTCTGTGAAGTTGCTTGGCTTGTGTTTGAGGCCAGGTCTGGCTTTGAGTTTGTTGGTGCTACATGGTTGCCTACCTGCAGCTGTCCAGCCCAGGCCCAGGGTCAGCGGTGCTTCCTGTTTCTCCGTGGCCACTGGAGTGAGCGTTATCTGATGTGTGTGATGCTCAGGTGTGAGCACAGTCCTCTCTGTCCTCTGGAGGTGGTTCACTGGCTCCGGCCTTTTATGAACTAGGTTTTAACCCCGACACTCCAGCCCATGGAGTTTGAGTAGGAGTCAATCTAAAAGCTGCTCCAGTGACACTGGGTGGTGGCGACTAGAGAAAAGGCTGGGGAAATAGGCTCCTTGTGGAGAGGGAAGCTTTTTTGTACCTCAGCCCCACTCTTACCTACATTTTGGTGTCATTGTAGTTTGGTGTCTTGCCTACTGTTCTCAGGGTTGGGACACTTTTTTTTTCCTTTTGATTTTGGGGAGGGGAGGAGTAAGGTGGGGTTAAAACAAGGGTTTCTCTGTGTATCCCTGCCTGTCCTGGAACCCACTCTGTAGACCAGGCTGGCCTCAGATTCAAGAGATCCACCTGCCTGTCTCCAGAGTGCTATGATTAAAGGTGTGTGTCGCCACTGCCCGGCCCCAAATTGGGGCATTCTTTAGTGGTGGGACCTTGCAGGATCAAGGGCTGGATTACAGTCATTTTTGGAGTGGATTACTGACTATGTGTGAGAGAGGACCTTTCTCATGAAGAGATGGATTTGGGGCTCAGTGTCTTTTAAGTGCCTGAATAAGTAAGCTGGGCTCTGTGCACAGAAAGCCTCATGAGAAAGGTGACTTTACACCTCAGAGTCTCAGAGTATCTTACAAGATAAAAGATGAACCTGATCCTGAGGCCTGACTCTTCAGCATGCCCTTGTTACATCTTGAGTGGTTGACTAGGAACACCTGCATTAAAGAGGTGGTAAACAGGCAGACACAGTATTAGAACGAAGCAAATGGGGGTGATGGCAGAATCTGAGGAAGATAGGAGGAACTGGGTACAGCAGCCAAAATTACTTTCACAGCATCTCAGGGGATGCTGTGTGATGTCTGATATCAGTGTACAGGCCTGAGAGTGCTCCGCAGGAAACCCAGTGAGGGCCGTGAGACACTCAAAGGATGTGTCTTAGGGGGAAATGTTCAGAGCAAAGGCTTCAGCTCAAGTGGAGAGTTTTAGTGGTGGCCATCAACAGCTTCTGAGGTGGGTGCAGGGACTCAGCAGGAAGCTGCTGTTTTCCCAGGAGGCAGAGCCACTCTTGTGTCTAATGGGATCATTCTGGAGAATTAGTTTTCTCTTAAGGGCAAAATGGTGTGGATTTTGCCTCTTACATTATATTTACTTTTGAAGTTGCACTTGTTCACCTACCAGTGTTTACGGAATCCTGTGTATGGGATGCTTTTTCTATAATAAAGTATTTTTATTTGTGTCTCCTGTCATTTAATAGAAGAGAAAATCACAAAGCAAACCTCCAATGAATTTAAAGGCCAGGATAGTGGATTTCTTTCCTTAGGACACAGACTCACCCAAAGGTGGCCTGCACTCCAGTTCATGGTTACCATTGGAGATCTCACACTTCAACCAAATGTACCCGTCGGAAGCGTAGACCTCTGTGAACTAGTTCTGTTTCAGATCAGGTGAGTAACAGTGATAGAGGGTCTACAGGACCTCTGGCTCTTATTACTGTCTTGGCCCTGTTTTAGTAACATTTACAAGGTTGTTAAAGCCTCTGCCATCAGCCCACCCCATAGGCATCCAGGGGTTAAGAGTGTGGTGGGTGTCACAGCACTTGGGAGGCAGAGACAGGCAGATTTCTGAGTTCAAGGCCAGCCTGGTCTACAGAGTGAGTTCCAGGACAGCCAGGGCTACACAGAGAAACCCTGTCTCGGAAAACCAAAAAAAAGAGTGTGGTGGGTGTTCTTTGCTACATAATGCTTGCCCTCAGCTGATGCTCACTATAAACAGGTCCTTCCCTCCAAAATCTTTTAGTGTGGGGCATAGACCTCTAGTCTAGGTCACTTGGTACCAGCCAGAACTGGACTGTTCTGCAAAGAAGTCAGTAAGGACTTGGTGCCGTGAGGTATTACTGGCCAACTCTCATCTATGGGCAACAGTAAAAATAACTCATCCAAAGAGGTGATGGCACAAAGTTAGGAACCCAGGATGTTTGGACTGTATTGCTGAGAACCTAGTGGGTCCTACACAGGACAATGAAACAAGTTTAGAATTCGGCAATAAGCAAAGTTCAGATGGGAAGAACCATTAGTGACCAGAGGCACGGGTTGCCTATTGCATCACACAGATGTGTCTACAACTAGTAACATGGGGCTGCAGAAATGACTCAGCAGAGAAGAGCAGGCTGCTCTTGCAGAGGAGCTGGGTTTAGTTCACAGCATCTACACGGCAGGTCATAACTGCAACTCCAATTTCAGGAGATCTGAGGCCCTAGCCTCCTTGAGCACTGCATAACTTAGTGCAGACATACATGCAGACAGAACACTGATAGATGTAAAAGTCACTTTCTAAAAGTGACAAGATGCCAAGCCACAAGTAACAGCACTTGCTCTGCAAGCTTGATGACCTGAATTATTGTCCCCTGGACCCTTAATGTATACATACACTGTGTATGTGGAGGTCTACAAAGTCCCCGCTGTAAGCTAGCGGTTCTTCCATGACATCTCTGTCCAGCAAGTGTTTTGCCCTCACTGAGGTAGAGTATAGGGAGGTGAGGCCTCCTCCGTAGTCTCTTCCATGGAAGTCAGTTCTGTGGAACCCAAATCGGAACTAGTTCCTTGCAAACAAGCTGGCACAGCACAGCTTCTCCAAGGCAGAAGGGCATTTGTATTAAGATGACCATGCATTGTTTCTAGACTAAGGGACTAGGAGTGGCCACCACTGTTCTGCTTTGTACTTCAAGCCACAGTTATATAAAAGAAAGCCACTGCAGTTCCATTATTGTTTTCACAGTTTATTTAAAACTTGAATAGTTAAGTGTGGACATTTTCCCCTAAAACGAACCATCCCTCACCACATAGACTCTACCACTATTCTCACTACTGCCATGCTCACCACACTCCTGCAAACACAGGATTCAGGACCTCAGCTGTTCATCAATACAGAGCGCAAAGCCGCACACAGCCCTTCTGTCTCCTTTGCATTAGCAGGCTCTGAATGGAGGACTGAGGAGCTAACATCAATCGCCCCTAACTCAGGGTTAAGACTTCCCTAACGTTCCTTTTTCTTCATCTAAGACATGAAAACCCAAAGCAGTTTTGCTTAGAATTTAAGTCTTATGTTCTAATCTCTGAATGGCTGAGCTAGGACCAAGCTGACCCTTCACAACTTCAGGACCAGCAGAAAGCCTGTCCCAGTTGTAGCTTGGTCAGTGACACTGCAAGTTACCACACAGGTGCAAATAATGCTTTAACAGTTATCAACACTTAAAACCAAACTCTAGTAATGCATTAATACGGAACCTCCACATTTTTCTGACACAGCACAAGTCTTCTAAAGGTGGCAGCAGCTGTGACAGAGAAGGCACTTTGTGCTAAATTCAGTGTTTCTCATGAGAGAATGCCACAGCAGAGAGGCAGTTCAGCCCACGCTGCAGGCAACCCTTTTGGGTGGAGGGACAAGAATGCCCCAGGAAGGCATCTGCAAAGGAAAATTTTGTAATCATGATTCCAAGGCAAAATGGCTAAAGTTGGGATAGAGAAATACCAAGACAAACACGGTCGCACCATGGACTGAGGAATGAGCTCAAGGACTCAGTGGGTTGGCTCTGCCTTGACTCCCACGGAGGCTGTGGGATCTTGCATGGCAGCACCTAAGCCTCCAGCAGCTTCTCTGCTGTTTTCTCGGGAACACACTGCGCTGGCAGCACTTGCAGGTATTGCTTGCTGGTAGGCAGCATGTGCCTCAAGATGATCTCATACAGCCATGAAGAAAAAGTAAGGGTTGTCCATATGGTCCAGGACTCCTTGGCAGTGCCCAGTGGCTCTGTGGGCTTTCTAAGATAAAAAAAGATCACACTAGCACCTCTCCCATCCACAGAAGAGCAGCATGAGTCTTTGGGATGGGAGCGAGGTCAGTGGATCAGGGTCTTTGCCCTAGTACCATAAGTAAAGTGCACCATGAATGAAGGCTGTGGAAAGCCACTTGTGCAGGCCGAGGTAGGGGAGAAACCACCGGCACCGGGAAGATGGAGATCGTTCCTCCTGTCACACTATTGGCTGTTCACACAGACTTTCATTATTGCCTTATTTCTTTAACTATAGAATTTTCAGCTATAAAGAGAAAAGAAATACTTGGTGGGCTTGGCAGGTGGCATATCGCCATAGCACAGGCATTGGCTGGTACTCAGTGTAGATCAGCTCGGTAACAGTGGATGGCTGGTTTTCCCCTTCATTCTGATGAACTTGGGAAAATCAAAATTCTCTTTTCAACACATACCAAACTGGCTCATGGGGCTTCAAAAGAAGCAAGCAGCTGCTTATGACCGATGGAGAAACTCTTTGTCTTTGTCCTATCAGCTTCCTGGTGCACTATGGAGGAATATCCACTTACGATCACATTTCAGAGACTTGACTAGGATGCATTAATGAGTTCTACAAACTTCTCGGAAGTTCTTTCAAGAGCACAAGAGGAAAACCACAATGTTGTACAGAGAGCTCCGCCCCATTTAGGGTTCCCAGCACAGGCCCTATTTTGGTGCCTTCATGTAGGAAGGTATGGCCCCCCTGGCTGTCAGGCCCTCAAAGCGCTTGTACGTGTAATTGATGAAGACCCAGTCTTTGTTCTTGTAGTCCGTCTCAGGATGGTTACTTGTGGTCACTGGCAAAGACACAGAAGTGAGACTGAGTCACTGCCCTACCTCAACGGCAACTCGGCCCCAGAGATACAGCACACTAAAGAACACAGTACAGCTCCCGTTCAGAGGGGATTGCCTTTCATTATACAAGTTTTATACATTGCTCACTTATGTTCTATTTTCTTGTTCAGTCATTTCAGTTGACAGAACCTTTATGAGTAACCGAAGAGCAGTTTATGATTTTTCGGCCAGCTCAACACAATGCATTCAGTAGTCTCACTGCTACCCACCATAGGGACTGATAAATACTGACACAGGATCAGAAGTCTCCCTCCATATTCTGATATGTAAATACCACCCTAAAAATCATAGGGGATGCTGCAACTCCTAAGACTGCAGTGGCAGTCAGTGGGATTACCTGTGGGCTTAAGAATATCAGACTCTGGAAATTCATCGAAGTTTGAGGTATCGTCGATGCTCTTGATTTCAATAGATATCGCGGCTGGTCTCTCCCTGTCAAGAACAGACATGCCCCAAATGACCACAGATGGAATGCTCAGAGGAGACTGACCAAGTCTCTCTCAGAAGACTACTCCTTGTGACATGGAAGGACTATTGACTGTTGGCAGTTTTTCCCCTAATGCTAAATAAGCCAAATGACTGCATCCAAGCAAAATCATCATTAAGAATCCATTATTCAGCCAGGCATGCGGGTCCATTCCTTTAGTCCCAGCACTTGGGAGGCAGAGGCAGGTGGATCTCTGTGAGTCAAGGCCTGCCTGATATACAGAGCGAGTCTCAGGACAGCCAGGGCTGCACAGAGACCCGTCTCAAACACCAACCAGACAAAGCATTCACACAGGAACAAGGGCGCGCCAGCCCTGTGTCAATGCACCCATCACCTAATGAAGGAGTCCTTTCTGAAGGGAAACTTTTTCAAAGTAGCCTGCTTTCCACTGATTCCACTGGAAAGGTAAAAATTAACAGATGCTGGCCACAGTGGAGACCAAGGAAAGCAGACTGAGTCCCAGGCCAGCTTAGATTATACAGTGACACTATCTCAAAAAGACAAAATTCAAGGATCTAAGTCAACACAATTATAAAATGGCAAGATAAGATTTCTGCTTAGCAATCTGAGTGCTGAGACAGCTGGAGCTTCAGCAGATAGTCTAGGTGTCTGGGCCACACCTCCTCCCTGCCCTCCTGATTCTACCTCTTCCACCTTCTACTCGCTGGTCCTCAGTCTCCCAGTAACAGCCTCTGCTGGAGGCCCTCAGCCACAGAGGTTAGGTAAGAGCAAAGACACATGCTTCCTGGACACGCTTGCACCATGGCACGCCTTCACTGGGTCTGCTGTATCCTGTGGCACACAGTGGACAGATCTGACTCCTGGTTTATCTGCACCTGAAAGTCTCAAGGGCGCCCCCTTCGCTTAGCTTGCTGACGATCTCCCCAGACTAATCTTATGGTGGCGCTTGTATCTAAGCACTTAGGAGGAAGAGGCAAGAGAACCAGGGGGTTCAAGATCACCTGCTATATACCTCACAGGAGGCCAGCCTGGGCTACATGAGACCCAGGCTGTGGCCAGCAAGATGGCTCAGTGGGTAAAGGTCCTTGCCACACAAGCCTGGCACCTGATTTGACCCCAGAACCACATGACAGAAGGAAAGGACAAAGTCCACAAGGCTGTCCTCCGACCCTCACTCATCCCCACGGCATGCATATCCTTAATGCTGGAGAACTGTAATCCGGGTGGATACCTGATATGTTCCCAGTCAACACCTTCAAAAAAGGGATTATTTTTTATTTCCTCAACTCCAGGGGCTCCAATTCTATGTTCCCATTCACAGCAGAACCTGGAAAAGAAACAGGCTTTTCAGCACACTCCTGTTTCTTAAGAAAAAAAAGGCTCCTGCATGCTCTTTCCAGGGCCCCCACCCACTACCCCTGGAGAAGGAAGCAAGAGCCTGCAGGGTTTACTTCTGTTACAAGGCATGGAAGATGTTCGCTCTGCTACCTCAGGATCAGGCCCTTGGCTTTCTCGGAGACAGGAACTTCTGGGGGAAAGGTCAAAGTTTCCTTCCAGTTCATCACCTTCTTGTATGTCTCTTGTGGGGTCTCAGAGCAGAATGGTGGGTAGCCTGTAACGAGCAGGAAATGTGGATCTTTACCGCCCAGAACACTGACTCGCTGACTAAGGAGTTCCCAGTATGACCTATGTCTCTAACAAAGGCTTGACCTCCACATAGTCATTCCTCTCCCACGCTGGGGGGGATTTCCATTCAGCCCAGAAAACAAGTCATTTTTCATTTTTCTCCAAAGTGGAAAGTTGTACCTCTGATACACTAGAGAGCCAACTGGAAAGTCAGCTGACAGTTAGGACCAGGAAGAGGAAGGACAGAAGCAGAAATGCAGTGTGGAAGTCAACAGGCCAGAAGAAATAAAGGGACAACACGGTTAAAAAGGTCCCCACCCTAGAGAGTAAGCTAGAAGCAAGTGTGTCAGAGAGAGCATCACAGCTCTTCTGGGAAGTCCAGGCAAGAGGATAAACGCTTGCTTGCCTGTCTACCTACAGCCTGCCCTCCACGAGTCCATCCATGTCCAGTGTTTCTCCCACCATCTGACAAGTGATGAATCCCACCTGCCATCACAGACTCCTCTCCTAGTGCTCAATGGCTACACCATCGATGTGTCCCTGATACAGAGACACACCATGCAAATACAAGGGAGGATGAAGGGCTCCATGCTCTCAAAGCTTCAAGAGACAAAGGCAGCCACAGTTCACAAGCTGAGAGACACTGCCTTGGTTAGCTCTTTGTACACAATAGGTGCCTGGTAAGAATGGTTAAGGGGCCAGATGGAGGGAATGAAGGAACAAACAGACTTAGAAATAATGAATGAGGCCAGGCAGTGGTGGCGCACGCCTTTAATCCCAGCACTTGGGAGGCAGGTGGATTTCTGAGTTCGAGGCCAGCCTGGTCTACAGAGTGAGTTCCAGGACAGCCAGGGCTACACAGAGAAACCCTGTCTCGAAAAACAAAAACAAAAAAACAAAACAAAACAAAAAAATAATGAATGACAAAATGTCAGGGAGCCCATGAGTGCACTGGGACCCATTTGAGGGAGCTGTCCATAAAGGAACTCCACAGGCAAGTGAGCCAAGCACCTAGCTGGCCTCCAAGTAATCCAGTATAACAGCAGTGTGACTGTCTTTCCCGGGTGCGCCGGACACACGGGACTTACCGATCAGCATCTCGTACATGATCACACCCAGTGACCACCAATCGCACAGCTTGTTGTACCCCGTCTGCAGGAACACCTCCGGAGCAATGTAGTCGGGAGTGCCCACTGTGGAGAAGGCCTGCAATATGTGTACACATTAGGGAGGTCCGGCCAGGAGGGAGTGCCCAAGCTCAGAATGTCAGTCTAGAGACCAAAGGAAGGCCTCAAGCTCCATCGGGGCACCCCAAACTACATAAGCAGGACAGCCCAAGCCAAATACAAGCTTATCCATAACAGCACTTTCCAAAATGAACAATAAAGCTTTGTTAATAAGGCAAACACACACACACCCAGAGCCCACACCATAATTGAATAAGCACCCATTAAGAACCAGGCTCTCCACCTGAATGAGCCTTCCTCATGTGCTCAGATGTCTGAAAGGACATCTAGCCCAGGGCTGCAGCTAACACTTCCATCCACACTCGTCACTCAAGCCCAGGCTGGAGACAGGAGGTCCTGCTCCAAATCGTTTACTTACTGCTGAGGGAAGTTAATAAACACACTGGAAGTCTAAGTCAGCACTGTACTAGGTAAAGTGTCCACAACACACAGATCTGCCATGGTATTACGGTGTACATGCAAAGTGCTGCCCTTTCTACATAGTGCACATGACCACGCTTACAAAGTATAGCTCACACTTTATGAGTCTTATATATGAATCAGCTATTAAGAATAAGCATTGCTATGGCTGGAGAGACGGCTCAGTGGGAGAGAGTCCTGGCCACTCCTGCAGAGGAGCTGGGTTTGGTTCCAGTACCTACATAACAGCTCACAAACATCTCTAACTCCTCCCAGGGGATCCTATGCTCACACATGCATGGGAGTTTTGGTCCAGTAAGATGGCTCAACTGGTAAGAGCACTTGCCACTTGTAAGACTGACCTGACTCTGAGCCCCACAAACCCTAAGGTGGAAAAGGATTCCTACACGTTGCCTTCTGACAACACACATGGATGAGTGTGCACACACAAAAGAAATGAGACTGAAGTTTTCTGTCGGGCAGTGGTGGCACACACCTTTAATCCCAGCACTTGGGAGGCAGAGGCAGGCAGATTTCTGAGTTCGAGGCCAGCCTGGTCTACAGAGGGAGTTCCAGGACAGCCAGGGCTATATAGAGAAACCCTGTCTCGAAAAACAAAAATAAAAATAAATAAATAAATAAATAAATAAATAAATAAATAAATGAAATACAACTGCCTTAAGTTCAAGGCATGCCAGGCAAGTGACTATTACTGAGCTACAACCCCGCGACATTACTATTCTTGTTAAAACTCACTCAGGCTGGTTTCTAGTATTTCAGAAGCCTCCAGTATTACTTACTAGCTGGCGTCTGTTTCTTTTCCAGGTCTCTGCTTTCCTTTTGGAATTCATGTTCTGAAAAGCTAAAAGTAGAGAGATCAAGTCCTAATCAAAATTCAGAAAAGAATGTTTATTTTGTGGGGCTCTGGCACTAGTCATACCACACACCACCCATCAAACACTCTGGGTAAAGTCAAGCGGGGTAGTGGGAGACAGAGGAAAGCAGATACATCTCTGAGGATTTTAGGTCAGCCTGGGATACACAGAGAAAGCCAGCCTCAGTGCAACAAAGTAAATCAAACACACACAGCCAATCAGCTCCGGGGTGACTCACTCACACAGCCCAAATATAAGCTCTAAACCCAGCAGCTCCGAGAGTCACAGTGGAGTTGTGAATAGTTTTATGTGGCTCATACAGCCAGAAAGAACAAACAGGCCTTATCAAAACTGTAGAGAAGGAAGTGCAAATTTTATCAACTAATAACTGTTTACATTTATTTATGGGCTCTGTTGCTGTCTGTGGGGTTTGGTAACGGTACTGGTGAAGGCAGGCAGCCCTCTGCATGCTAGGCAGTCCTACCGAGCTACACCCATGTCCTTTCTACTCTCCCTCAGCCCCCAATGTCTCTATGTTCACTTTTCATACTTATTCTGACCTGGTTGGTGGTATTCCAGAAAATCCAGATCAACTCAACCTGAATCTGTGTGGATGGGCCTGATCCAAGCATACAGACCTGACAGGCAGTTTCTAAAATGTCTAAATATCCCAGAGCAGCAAGTAGACTCCCAGAGTCAGGGTGCACTGTGGGTTTTCTAAGATGAACTGAGACTCCTGTGTTCGTGTCTGTGCAGGTGCACACGCAGGTGTGTGCACACGGGTGTGTAACCGTATGTGTGGGCCGGAGCTCATGTGCATTTCTCAGATGCCATCCACCTTTCTTTTCTCTCTCTTCTTTCAGTGGCTTGGAACTTGCCTACTTAGGTGAAGCCGGCTGGGCACCAGCCCCAGGGAACCCTGTGCCCCCTCCTCAGTGCTGAGATTACTACAGTGCGCCTTCCTTCTGTCTGGCTTGTTATATGCATTCTAGGAATCAAACTCAGTCTGCACACTTGTAGGGCAAGAGCTTTACCCACTGTGCCACCTCCTCAAGCCTGAACTATGGTTACTATCCTCTCCTGTGTTCTCATCAATCTAGTCTGCAGCTGTTCTGAAAGCTTTCATCTTGTCACTCCTTGCTGCTTGCTCCATGGTCACTCCAGCACCTTCCTAGCAGAGTTCTGTCTTCCACAGCTGGAAGCACTCATCTCGCCTAGTCAGACAGCTTGGGGATACAGAAAAGTACTGGATCTCTTCTGTACGCTGCTGGGAGACGCTCTCAGGTTTCTCAGGTCACCAGGGAAATCACTCTTACCCACCAAGTTAAGGAATAGGGCCAGCAGCTAACGTCACTGTTCACACTTACTGAAATCACTGGGCAAGCTATGGTTCAGGTTCCTATAGAATTCTGTCCTGTGTGCTTTTTTCAGGCCTGTGCAAAGGCCAAAGTCGGAAAGTTTCACATGGCCCTGTGAGAGAAGGAGAAACAAGGTAATGTGTGACGGACATGCTTGGACAGGCAGACATCATTACCTTCCAGCTTCCAGGACACCTCCCGCCAACAGACCGCTCCCACCTAGCTTCCTACAAGGAAAAACACATAGCAACAAACTTAAACAGAATTCCAGCCAAGTGTGTGGCGCATGTCTTCAATCCCACCACTCAGGAGGCAGAGGCAAGGAGATCGGAGTTTGAGCCAGCCTTGTCTACAGAGAGAGTTCCATGACAGCCAGAAAGCCTAAAGAAACCAATTAAGTACTGAAGCCAGACATGCTAGCTCATAGCTTTAATTCTAGCACTGAAGACAAAAGCAGGTTGATTTAGGCCAGCCTGGTCTACATAGTGAGACCTGTCTCAAAAAAAAAGAAAAAACAAACCCAGAAACCAGTGGTCATGTTTCAGTCATGAGACTGCACATTACATTTCTTCATTATAACTGTGTATTGGTCTAATTTTTTACTACATGAGATTATTTTTTATTAGCATATACTACTTATGTAAAACAATGGGCTTCAGACTGACATTTTCATGTTCAAAAGAGAACCACATGCAGCCATTACCTTTGGCTGGCTTCTCCTTTCTCCTCTTCTTTCAGTGGCTTGGAACTTGCCTACTTAGGCGAGGCTGGCGGGGCACCAGCCCTAGGGAACCCTGTGCCCTCTACCTCAGTCCTTCCTTCGTGCCTGGCTTTTTATATGCACCCTTACAGAACAGAACTGCTGACGCAAGACATTATCTGATAAGCCTCCTGCCCTCATAACACAGCACGTAAGGTTTCCACAGAAAGACAACAATCCTGGGCCTTTTAAAGAGACCTAGAAAGTTACCAAAGAGACAGTGGTGCACACCTTTGATCACAGCACTCAGAAGGCAGAAGCAGGTAGGTCTCTTTTGGAAGCCTGGTCTACAGAGTGAGTTCCAGGATACCCAAGCTACACAGAGAAACCCTGTCTCAGAGGAGGGGAATGGAGAGGAGGGAAGGAGAGGGGGAAGGGGAGAGGAGGGGAGGGGAGAGGGAAGGAGAGGGGAGGGGAGAGGGAAAGAGAGGGGAGGGGAGGAGAGAGGGGAGGGGAAAGGAGGGGAGGGGAGGGGAGGGGAGAGGAAGAGAGGGGAGGGGAAAAGAGAGGAGGAGAGGGGAAGGGAGAAGAGAGGAGGAGAGGGGAGGAGAGGGGAGGAAAGGAGAGGAGAGAGGAGTGGAGTGGAGGGGAGAGAGAGAGGCTGGAGAGAGGCCCAGCAGTTAAGAGCACGGTTCTTCCAGAGATCTGCTCTTTCACATGGAGGCTCACAACCATCTCAGGGACAGTGACTCATATAAATAAAATAAGATTCTTTTGTTTGTTTGTTTGTTTGTTTGTTTTGTTTTGTTTTTTGAGACAGGGTTTCTCTGTGTAGTCCTGGCTGTCCTGGAACTCACTCTGTAGACCAGGCTGGCCTCAAACTCAGAAATCTGCCTGTCTCTGCCTCCCAAGTGCTGGGACTAAAGGTGTGCGCCATCACTGCCCGGCGAGATTCTTTTTTTAAAAAGAAACAAGAGAAGGAAGAAGGCAGGCAGCAGCAGCAGGGAGGATTACCACACTAGGAGTAGGACACTTTCATTACAAACAAAAATTCTGGTTTACAAGTAAAACATTCTAGAATTCTAGAGCTGAAGGACATGGAGGCATCACCACACCCACTGTAGCTGTTTGTAATCTTAAGCTAATGGGTCCCCCAAATCAGCCTGCACGAGAGGGTCTGCACGCAGCCTCTGGGAACCTGATTGGTGAATAAAGATGCCAAAGCCAATAGCTGGAAGGAGAGACAGGTGGGACTTTAGGTTTCCCAGGCTTGGGACCCTCAAGGAACAGGAAAGAAGGAGCTGTGTGCAAAGAGAGAAACAGAGCCGCCATGTGAAGCGGCCAGGAGAGTGCGGCCCAGAGGGCTGCTCAACTGGGTCTAGGGCAGCCCAGCTGGAACAGAATATGGAAGTAATAACTGGGAATTATTGGAGGGAGGTAGATTCTAACAGCATGGAGGACAGGCAGTGGCCCAGGGAGACTGTGCTGCCTAAGGCACATTAGAATATAAAGGCTGTGTCTGCAGCTTTCATTCGGGAACATAAACCAATGAGGCGGGTAGCAAGACCATGATGAGATTTATTTAAAATATTAATGCACCTGCTTTCTCACTAGAGAGAACAGTGAACGCAGATGCCCAGCTAACACAAAGTGCAGCCAGCGGCACAGACTCTCCCCTGTGGCCTTAGGACAGCACTACTTGCATCACTGAGGTAGAGCAATACAGGCTGCACAGAAGCTGGGGCTCCTCTGGGAGCATGGTGCACGCAGCGTCCTGCTTTGCGGTGGACTCTGTGGCAGGCTTTTGCTGCTGCCACCTTCTTTCTGTGCTTCCACAGAGGAAGGCTGCTAGCTGTGGCACCAGCCATGCAGCATCACTCAGGGAAGATGGCTGTCTCTGCCTGATTACAAAACTGCTTGGTTGTATTTGTGTTGTCTGCACACAAGGTCTCCTTGTAACTCAAGCTGGATTTGGAGTTCCTAGCCTTCGACCTCTGCCTCCCAAGTGGTGGAAGCACCGGCATCTGTCACCATACTATGCCCTGCTTAACTTTCCTGAGACAGTCTCACTCTGTAGCCCTGTCTGCTACCGATCTCCCTGTGTAGACCAGCCTGGCTCTGCCTCCTGAATGCTGGAATTGAAATCGTGGCTGCTTTTTTTTTTTTAAAAAGAACATTCGATTAGATTACAGAATCATAGTTCAGAGACAGGCTATGGTGGCAAACTTCCCTGTAAAAAGGACACAAGCACACAAGGTTCCCATGATCACTGCATGTGACAGGCGGTGCAGCCAGGGAACACGCCAGGCAAGGTGCTGTGTGCCCACGTACCTTGCTGTCCAAGAGAAGGTTGTCGGGTTTGATGTCTCTGTGGATGAACCCCAGCTGGTGAATGGAGTCTATGGCCAACACCGTCTCTGCTATGTAAAACTGAGTCTCCTCTTCTGTCAGGGTATCTTTCTTCATCAATAAAGTCATCATGTCCCCTGGAAGCAGAAAGATACAAAGCCACCACCATACACACACAATGCAAGTACACACACACACACACACACACACACACACACACGTAAAATATGAGTAAGAACCAGTGCTTAGATATGTCTTCATTATCTGCCAATATAAGCCAACTACACCCAACTGCGCTGTGTCCCAGACAGTGATCTACAGAGTTAACACGGGAGGAAACAGCAACAAGTCTCTAATATGTAAAGGGTGAAAACCACACTCAGAGGAAAGCGGGTCCTGCAGCTAAGCTAGGTGATGAGCACTACGCTTTAAGTTCAGTCTTCTCTTTAGAGAAGTAAGAATTTCTCCACAATTACAGAGGGTATTTGCTTATGTTGGACCAGGGGAAAGTCTACTTGACTGTGATGTTTGCTCACGTATCTGCGAAGTTGTCTATGTCTAGAGACAAATGGGAACTCCACACAGCTTGAACTGCTGTCTTAGAATGAAATGCCAAATACAATTTCAGGAGATTTAAACAAGGTTCCCCGTTGGGGGGCAACCCCGTGGGAAGATGGCTGTGGAGAGCTGAGCGGCAGTCACACATGCTGAGCTCCCCTACACTTGAGCTGCCTGACAGGTGAGCTCACTGCCAGCTCCCGAGACCACTGGGCCTTCCTTGGGGATTTAAGCGGACACCACTATCATCATATAACGTTTCATCTACTGACAAACTCCTTACTTTCCTGCAAGATGAAAATTTAAAGCTTAATACCAGCATCATAAAGCAAGAGGAAAAAAAAAGATTCATATCCTAAAATTCAGCAATTAAACAAAAGCAAGGAGAATATGTAAGGTAGCTAAAAGGCTAAGAAAAACAGATGGTTGGGTTCAGGTTCCACCCATGTAAAGCTACGTGGTAGAGAGGAAGGAAGAGAGGCCTCGGATCTAGCGCCTCCTGCTGCCCTCTGAGCCTACCTGGGGCCGGGGCAGTGGGGAGGACAACCCTAAGGTCACATCAGCTGAGGCCGCACTCGTGTGGTCTGCCCAGCTGACGGGACAGCTCAGGCTCACTGCTCTCAGGGCTCTGCAGGCCAGCATCACTAAATCCAAAGGGCAGGGTCCGAGGGACATGAGGAGCTGAGGAAGAGCTGCGGTAATGGCTAGCACACAAGCCGGTCCCTGCTACTGAAGAGCTGAAGGGAGAAAGGTGTTCTACTACCAACTCTGTGCTGAAATCTTCATCAGTTGTTAGCAAAAACTACTGATGACCCTAGGTCTAAATTAAGGGGTGTCACAAGACCAATATAGTAGTCTCCAATTAATTATACTTGCTTTGTTAAAAAACAAAAAGAAAAAAGCTACCTTCTGTTTGCTCAGGGTTCACTGGTTCATCAGGAAAGAGACTGTTCCCAAAACAGATGGGATCCCCTGCTCTGGCTTAGCTGTCTAGGCGTGACACCTCAGAGAGGAGAGTGAACTCTAGATATCAATACAGGTAAAGAGGAAGTCACTCTAACAAACCACAGAAAAAGAAACAGAGACGCTGAAGCAAACAATGCTATTGCTTCAGTCTGGTCAGCTGGACAGCCCATGCTGGGCGCCAGCCGGCAGCAGGCAGGCAGGCAGGGCTCCCTACCTGGTCTAAATGTGTTTAAAGGGGAAGTAAGTAGAAGACCTGTCCACCTGAAATGGTGAGTGAGTGAACGGCAGAGAGGCAGGCAGCACAAGGCTGGCTACTGCCCTCCTCTAGGACAGACACAGAAGGCGATTCTGTGAGCAGAGTTAGAGGAAGAAAGGAGGGTTCATTGTGGATATAAAGGAGAGACCACAGAACAAAGGGAAATGACCTTTCATTGTGCAGTAATTACCTCCAGGCAGGAACTCCATGATTAGGTAGAGGTTTAGCTTATCCTGAAAACTATAGAACATTTTCACAACCCACAAACTGTCTGCCTCCACTAGAATGTCACGCTCCGCACGGATGTGGCCAACCTGGAGGTATATGCATTTGATTAATGACAAGCCTTGCTCTGCTGTAAACTGTATATCTGTTTAAACAATTTAAATACTGTTCTGAGTATTTAGTTGTGATGAGCAAAAGTTCTGCTAACACACACTGACCAACTTGAAACTGACATTTGACTTGAAGGAACTCAGTGACAGAAACCTGGTGAGAGAGGCTTTTAAACCTACCACACGAATAAATGGCTTCAACCCAACACAGCTGGAGCAGTGCTACAAAGTAAACCTCTGATTAGTTAACATTTCTGTCCTTTTATATAAATATATTTATTATATATATTTTTAAGTTTATTTATTTATTTTTGTTTTTTAAGGCAGAGATTCATGTATTCCATGCTGGCTCTGAACTCTACCTCCGGAGCTCTCTGCTTCCATCTCCCAAAACCAAAGCTTATAGGCATGAACCACCACACAGGTTTATGTGGTAAGAGTACTGACCCACGGTTAGGCAGGCACTCCAGCAGTGTCCCCAGCCCACTGTTCTAGTGACCCGGCAGAATAGCAGTCCCACCTCAGGCCGCACTATCTAGGTAAACTGGCTTCTGTCTGAGGTTCCTGTCTTGGCCTGTTCCCGCTACACAAAGCATCTATACAAGTGCTCTGTTTCTTAACTACTCAGCTGCATGTCCCCAAACTGATACCAAAATAACAGAGTCCCGAGGGACAGTTAGGTCACCATGACGCCACGGCACTCTGTAGCTGTAGCTCACTACTGTGCATTACGATACAGGATGAAAGAAAAAAAGTTTCATTGGGCTAAAGATTCAAAATCATGGCTTTTCTCGTTTTCTACATTTGCTGCAAAATGAGATGGAGCTACAAGCGGCTTGGGAGACTGGTAGAATCACCTAGTTACAATATAATGTGTTATGAGCAGGGGTATGGCTTACACGGCATGCACGAAGCCCTGGGTTTGATCCCCAACACCATGTAAAGTGGGGGTAGGGAGTGCATGCCTGCAAGTCTAGCACTTGAGAGGTGGAGGCAGGAGGATCAGGAGGTCAGGGTCACCCTCCTCCACTACAGAGCAAGTCTGAGACCAGCCATGGCTATATAACAACCTGGTGATTATTATATCAACCTGACATTATTTAAAATATGGAATAGTAACCAAAACATTATTGCATATTCTCAAATTACACTCCTCCTTTCTTAAGTGTCACAAGATCCAAAGATGGAGTGAATCAAATCTAAGTTCATTAAGACTCAGTCCAAGCCTGCAATAAGTTCCAAAGTCAAAGACCTATGAGGCGTCATGAACGGGCACATCTGTGGTTCTCATACACAGCCTGCTCTGTTGGGATGTCTTCAAAAGGGCCACAGATATTCCATTCTTCACCTGGAGACACACATTACTGTCTCCTGACTTTATCTAACCTGCTTGTTCTCCCAAGCTCTGTGGGCCTTGAAGGTATCATCTGTTTGCATCTGAGTTTGGTGTCTCCATGCATATGGAACTCTCTGAAGCTTCGATGTGTGGAAGGGTTTGCTGAGCGCTATGGATGGCACATGCGCGCTAAGACCAGTGCTGTGAAACCACAAGGCTAGACAAACACCTGCCTGTACTTGCTCAACAGAAGAAAGGCTTGTGGAAATTCACTGCCTCCTGCTCATCTGTAGCTGGCTCACTGAGCTGGTCACTATGAGGCCAGAAGCCTGGGCTCTGCTCTCCTGGGGCCCTACCTACTGCAAGGATCCTAAGAAAAGAGAAGGCACCAGTGTTACCACTTGTCACTCAACCTGGAGGACACAATGGTGACTACCCCGTTTCCTGTTGATCAATTGTTAAGCTAATGGCTGTGAGTCTACCTCCCCTTCTCTCCTAAGGCTTGGTGGCAGCTCGAAGCCTTAAGGTATAGAAGTGGAGTCAGCCAAATACAGAGCCAGAGGTGTGGCTCAAAGCAGAAGGCTCTCGTCCCTATCTGGACATCTAAGGCACAGAGGATGCTGACACACAGTCAGTCCTGTCCCCCACAGCAGTGCAGCAGCACTGACCTCACCACAGACAATGTCTGCACTAGCTGATGCTCATGTCTTTGCTTTTCTTTCTTTCATTACTTTATTTACATCCCAAATGTTGCCTCCCTCCCAGTCCCCCTCTCCCCCTCCTAGTCCTCCTCCCCAGTGCTGGAACTAAAGGTGTATACTGGGGGCTGGAGAGATTCCCAGCAACCACATGGTGGCTCACAACCATCTGTAATGGGATCTGATGTCCTCTTCTGGTGTGTCTGAAGACAGTGACAGTGTACTCACATAAATACAGTAAATAAATCTTTTAAAAAACAATAATAGTAATAAGGTGTGCCACCACACTCGCTTTTCTAACTTGAAGTATTTTGTTTTCTGTACATGTGTGTACATGTGCCTGGGTGGAGGTCAGAGGACAGCTCCCAGAAGTATTTCTCTCCTACTCTGTGGGTCCTGCATGAGAGAACCTCGGGTCAAGCACCTTCACACTCTGAGCCCTCACCAGCCCCACTTCTTAACTCTCACGACGGCTTAACAAATTGACAGGAGTTGTGAGGGCTGGCTAAAATTATAGGAAGTGCATGCTGTAAAACTTACCCACACCCCACAAATATCCTAACTCAACAACACAGCCATTATTTTCCTCAATGAGATTAGCTGGTCCTCTCATCGGCACCTGAACATCTATCCGGCACACAGGCTGCCTTGCATAGGCAGGGCTTTCTTCTCTTTTCTGCGTCAGCTGCGTCAGCTACAATAATAGCTGAAGATTTGCTAATGACCTGCCTTCAACTGGAATTAAGAATCCAAGGCTTGGGCTGAAGAGGTGGCTCAGAGGTTGAGAGCACTGGCGGCTCTTCCAGAGATCCCACGTTTAATTTCCAGCAACCATGTGGTGGCTCACAACCATCTGTAATGAGATGTGGTGCCTTCTGGTGTGCAGGCATGCAGGCAGAACATTCCATACATAATAAATAAATAAACCTTTAAAAAAAAAATCTAAAGCATAGCCGGGCATGGTGGTGCATGCCTTTAATCCCAACACTCAGGAGACAGAGGCAGGTAATGTTTAAGTTCAAGGCCAGCCTGGTCTACAAAGTAAGTCCAGGACAGTCAGAGCTGGTTACACTGAGAAACTCAGTCTCAAAAAACAAAAACAAAACAAAAAAAACAAACAAACAAAAAAATCAAAATTAAAAAAGAAAAAAAACTAAAAAGAAAAAAAAAAAATAATTCAAAACTTCCCAGTAAAACATTAAAAAAAAAAAAAAAAAAAAAGAATTAATAATTGTTAAATTGACTGGTTGGTTTGCTTATATGTATAGTCTGAGACCACGTGCATGCACTGCCCAAAGAGGCCAGTAGAGGGTGTCACATTCCCTGGGGACTGGAATAATAGACCACTCTGAACCATCATCTGGGTGACAGGAATTCAGCTGAGATCCTCTAGAACAGCAGCCAGTTCTTTTAACCATCCAGCTGTCTCGCCAGCCTCAAAACCACAAAATTTTGAGCAGGCACTGGGCTGCAGACAGGAAAACTGCATGGCTCCAATCCTCAGGTGGCAGAGAACACTAAATGTGGGGACAGCCTCTATCTTCACTGCTCCAAATGAGTTCTGCCTGGCACAAGATCTCTGGCCTTATTCTGGAACCCTGCATTAGTGTCACCCATTGCTACCTCTTCTGGGGCAACCAGCTGAACTAAACCAGACCCACAGAAGGTCTGCACTCTTTAAAAAAAAAAAAAAAAAAAAAAAAGCTATCCTATGGAATCTGCACTAAGTTTGTCTGTCAGATGTAGTTTCACCGAGAGCTTCTTCCTTACGGGATAACATGGGCTGTTAAGCTGGTCTCCCCTGGACACCATCATTACAGAGGACCCATCTTCAGGTACAGAGTACAGTGTATTCAGACACACATCAGTTCTACCTCCATATCCACGGAGTACAAAAAACTCCCAGCATTCTGGGCATGACCTCTAAGGAGGTTCTCTTGCAAGTGTAGCTGTGGTTAGCTAGGAGACCCAAAGCTGCTTCCCTCACAGTCCAGACTGTAAAGCACTATGGTGCCTTCACAGGCCTTGTTTGCATTTTTAAACATGCAAGTGCATCTTTTGAGGAGGAAAACAGGGTCACAGTGCATTAGAGAACTAACTAGGGAAAACTGTAGTAAGATAAACACAACAACTAAGCCAACAGAGTAATTAGGTGACAAGCCCCCAAAGCTGACTGGTGGCCACTCCCGCTCAGTTACCTGCTCCTTCTCCAGCATGTCTGCTTTGCGCAGGATTTTCATTGCGTACACGTGCCCGGTGTCTTTCTTCTGAACAAGCCGTACCTGGAAGGTTACCAAAGACATGCTAAGTCAAGTTCGCACTGCCAAGCTAAGGATTTGTATTTCCAACATCAGGGATCATACCTGAGGCGTCACAAATAACTACTTACACTAGAAAAGCATTATAATTTTAATGTAAGCAATAACTAGCAAAAATACACTTTTAATGTTACAAACAAATCTACTGTACAGCTGTGACTACGATGAGAATCGACTATCTCCACATCTCAACAGCTTTGGCTCCAATTGAACACATGTAAAAGCCTTTAGTTCCAAATTTAAGGCCTAGTTAAAGCCATGACAAGTATCCGACAGTCAACTTAGAAAGCTTAAGTAATAATCACAACATTTAAAATGAAAATAATATATCAGATCCACTTGAAATCCTAGCACTCAAGGGGCTGAAGCAGAACTGTCAGCAGCTTGAAGCTAGCCTGGCTATGCTGAGACCAAACAAAACAAACCACAAAAATAAAACCCTATTCTTGGAGAAAATATATTAAAAATAGAAAAAAAAAAACAGCACTTTTAAATATTTTTAATTAATTTTTTACTTTAGTTAATTTTTATGTGTATGGGTGTTTTGCCTCCAAGTATGTCAGTGCACCCCATGTAAGCAATGTCTGAGGAAGCCAAGGGAGAGCAATGGATTCCCCTAAGACTGGATAAAGGCAGTTGCCGACCGCTAAGTGGATGCTGGGAATTGTGAAAGAGAAACAAGTGCTCTTAACTACTTAGGCAGAGGCTCACTCTACAGCCCTAGCTGGTTCCCACTTCAGAGATCCGCCTGCCTCTGCCTCGTTAGTGCTTGACTTAAAATTAAAAACCTGTGCCACAATCCCGACTGATCTGTTTGTTTTATGTGCATGTGTAATGTCTATGTGTAGGTGTGAGAATAAATTGTAAAAATGAAATTTTAGGTCTCAACATGAAAGTTTCTTAGGTTCAGAGTTTCAATTTACACTCAAGTGTTAGCTGCCCCTGGGGTGCATTCCAAGGGCTTGAATAAACATTTCAAAGGCACAAAAGACCCACAATAAACTGGAAGTCACTTGAAAGGAATTCTCCCAGGAGCAAGATACAGATGTAAATTAGGATAATTGGGATGGGGGCTAGATGGAAACCAGGCTTGGGAACGGATGTTTGAAATATCCAATCATATGTAACCGCTCCAAACTTTCCCGCTCTCCCCAACCTCTACCCATAAATATCCCAAGTTTCCTGGGCGGGGAGTCGGATCCTCTATCTCTTGATATGTTCTGGCCCGAGGGCCCTCACCATTAAACTACCTTTTGTTATTACATCAAGGCGGTCCTCGTGTGTCCTTGGGTGCGTACAGGTCGGGACTTGGGTGAGGGTCCCCTTTGGGGGGTCTTACATAGGTATGTGCATGCGTGAGTGCAGATATCCAAGGAGTCCAAATGAGGGTCTCAGACCCTGTGGAGCTAGAGTTACACGCAGTTGTGAGCCCCCGGGTGGGTGCTGGAAGCTGAACTCAATCAGGTCCTCTGTAAGAGCAATATGTGCTCTTAGCCACCGAACCAGGTCTCTGGCTGTTAAGGTTCTGTCTGAAATGCTATATTAGGAAAAAAAAGTTTTCTTTCGCTATATTTTTTTTATCATTTCTCTTATTTTTTTTTTTTTTTTGGAGACAGGGTCCCTCTATGTAGTTCTAAAACTTACTATGTAGACAAGGCCACAAACGCACAGAAATCCATCTGCCTCTGACTCCTAAGTGCTGGGATTAAAGACCTGTGGCACTATGCCCAGCTTATTTTCCAATTTTTTAAAAGAATTTAATCATTTTTAATTACGTGTAGGTGGTGTCTGTAAGTGGGCATGGGCTCAGAAATGCAGACGCCCAGGAGCTAGAGTTAGATAGTCAAGACTTAACCGACAGGGATGGAAACTGAAAATGCACTAGGGGCTTTTAACCAATAAGCCGTCTCTCTCTGCCCTATTTCCCAATGCTTTTAAAGAGAAAATAGTACAGTGAAAAGAAAACTAATGCTCTATTAACAAAAGAAAAACCTTCTGGCTAGTTCCTGAACATCTTCTTTCCCCCCAAGATACATTTGTGGGGGTTTTGTTTTGTTTTTGTTTGTTTGTTTGTTTCTTACTACAACACCAAGTCAAAGCATAGAGTAAATGGAGCAAGCTCCTATTCCATCTCCCAGGCCCAAAACTCCATTTGATTTACTGTCCTTAAATGGAGGACGTACTAAATAGTAAACTGATAAGAGCAAACACTACACTTGATCTCAGTCAAAAGACCGAGAAGTGGGTTTTTCACTATGTCTTTCTGAATTTTGTTTTTCTTATCAAGTACCATATCCATTTTTCTTGAACAGGGAATTTTTTTTTTTTTTGGGGGGGGGGGCTGGTTTTTCGAGACAGGGTTTCTCTGTGTAGCCCTGGCTGTCCTGGAACTCACTCTGTAGACCAGGCTGGCCTCGAACTCAGAAATCTGCCTGCCTCTGCCTCCCAAGTGCTGGGACTAAAGGCGTGTGCCACCTCTGCGTGGCCAAACAGGGAGCATTTGAAAAACACTTTATTTTCAAGGGCTAACTGGAATTCTCAACTGAAGGGTCAATTTTACCTTTCAGAGGTCTCTTTTCGATAACATGCAGTTCTCCCCTGAGTACTGCTGTTTATAGCATGCTTCCCCTTCTAGACGAAGACCCTGTAATTACTGCATCCGTCAGCTGTCTTTCTGCATGTTTTCCATCAATGAGAATGACCTTGCAGGAACTCATTCAGGTTTTTCCAGAGACTGCTCTTGTAGTGCAGCAGGATTCATTGATAAGAAGATCCGGGCTAAGGGCCTGGGACGCAGCAGAAGGGTGGAGCACCTGCCTACATTTGATCACAGTAACCATAGGCACAGACAGCAGCTGGGCCGAGCTATGATGCCTTTAGTGCTTTATACTAATTCAAAGTCCTTTTTTTTTTTTTTTTTTTAAGAAAAGACAGGATCTCGCAGTGGTGGCACACGCCTTTAATCCCAGCACTTGGGAGGCAGAGGCAGGCGGATTTTTGAGTTCTGGGCCAGCCTGGTCTACAGAGTGAGTTCCAGGACAGCCAGGACTACACAGAGAAACCCTGTCTTGAAAAAAAAACAAAACAAAACAAAAACAAAAGACAGGATCCTCTAGCTAACCTGGGCTGGCTTTGTACTTGTGGTCCTTCTGTCTCAACTTCTAGAGTGCTAACATTACATACATGCACACGCCTAACCAAGCTTAGGCCAATCTTTTTAGAGCTGTAAGCATCTGGTAGGGAATAAAGAGTGCAGACAAGATCAGTTTCCTCCCTGAGTCCTGTGGTACTGGGAAAGCAACAGCTTCACAGCAGAGGACTCCAGCCCAGCCTCTGTCTCTGTCTCTGTGCTCAACAGCTGTGTGACAGACAGTGTGCATCTTCAGTGTCTTAATGTCTCCATCTGTAGAATGGGTTACTATCATCTGTAGAATGGTAATCAGTGAGTAAATATACTGATCTCCTTCAGGGCATCCTAACAGTAGGATCTAAGCACAGTGGTACATGCCTGCAACCCCAACACTCTGAGTGTTAAGGACCATATAGTTGATGCTAACTTGGGCTACATAGTGTCTCTGTCAAAAAAAAAAAAAAACCAAAACAAAGTGTTAATGTCATCTCTGACAAGACAGAAGTGATCTGGGACAATGAATTGGGGAGAAAAGAAAGAAGTAAAGTGAACATGTCTATCCACTGAACCCCATATATTTCAAGACAAACTCTCCATACCTAACCTGGCATTACACACCATCAGGAACTCATGGTGTGTTAAAAGCTTTGATGTTCTGGGATTTTTTTTTTTTTTTTTACCTCACCAAATGCTCCTCGGCCTATGACTTTTAAAGACTCAAAATCTTCCAGTCCAAGCCTTGTTCTCTTTAACCGAAGAAACTCTGTTTCTTTCCGAGCATGTGCAGATCTTCTAAGTCGTTTCTAAAGTTTAAACAAAGAAAAGAAAGGAAAGCTGAAATTCTGAAACCAAGTTCTATCCACCTTATGCAGCTGGAAGCAGGCCACACGAGTCTATGCACAATCTTCTCCTGTGACAGTATCACACAAGCATCCTCTAGTGGCTCCTTCTCCCCCCCTGGGCTAGCAGATGTGACAAACAAGCCACACTGAAGGGGGTGTGGGGCTCCTGAGAACTCTGACTAAACTACTTTAACAATCCACTGGTCTAGCATTTCTAATGGTGAGAGACCAATCAACATTTTCCTTGAGCCCTTTCTTAGGTAATGGTGTTTTTCTAAATCCTCCATGACCAGTACATACTAGCTAGCATTCATTCATCATGCTGGGGACTTGCTATCACTGTCCTGGGCTGTGCCACACATTTCTGAAGGTGTTGCCAGAGCTGTTTGGTTACCTGCATCCTCCCTCACTGGCTGCATCTCTGCCTCACATCTGTAAGCACTGTTCTGACAGTGACTTCAGAAATGTACCTCACTCGTACATTTTAATTTAGTTTTGCTAATTTCAGCCTTTCTTTTCTTAGAATTCTAAAGCTAATTAATTACCATGACTGTGAGTAGAGAGAGCTCCCTCTCCTGAGTATTTAATTAATTTCTTCCTCTGGATGAGTAACTGAATCCAAAAGCATGCTAACACTCATACTCCTGTCACTGAGCCAAAGCTAACGTGATGAAGACAACATGACCTTCACACTGGGGCCCAGGGAGCGAGCCCACGGAAATCACCTCTTCATCTCTCAGGCCTTCCTCTTCCATCGCTCTTTCTAACTTCTTTTGTCTAAAAGAAACAACAACAAAGAGACAGATAAAATAGCATCTGTACTCTGACAAGCCTATATGAACAGAATTGTTAAGCACTTATAAGTATTCATTTAGATAAAAGGTCATGAAATACATTTTTATAATGTACTTAAGAAAAACCACATTAATAAACAAGAAATATAATGACTGATAACAGAATTTAGTGTTTATAAATGAAATAAGGGCAAGATGACTTTGGGTTAAGGTGCTTGCCACCAAGCCTGGTGACTTGAGTTTGATCCCAAGTACCAAGTAGATGGAGAGAGAACTGGTTCCTGAAAGCTGTCCTCTGATCTCCACTTGTGCCATGGCACACATACACACATGACGTGCACATGTGGTATACACACATGTGCACATAACACACACACACACACTAATCCTAACAAATGTAATTATTAAACTGTTTAAAAATCCTATTTCTAAAACAAGTAAAAATCTTCATTCTTTGCTAAGCCTACTTTTTTTTTCAAGGTCTATTTATTTATTTAATCTATGTGAGTCCACTGTTGCTGTCTTCAGACACAACAGAAAAGGACATTAGATTCCATTACAGATGGGTGTGAGCCACCATGTGGTTGCTGGGAACTGAACTCAGGACCTCTGGAGGAACAGTCAATACTCTTAACTCCTGAGCCATCTCTCCAGCCCAGGATTTTTTTTTTTTTAAAAAACCACAGCCTCATGATGACTTGATAAAACTAAATAACCGGGGCTGGAGAGATGGCTCAGCGGTTAAGAGCACTGACTGTTCTTCCAGAGGTCCTGAGTTCAATTCCCAGCAACTACATGGTGGCTCACAACCATCTGTTATGGGATATGATGCAGTCTTCTGGGTGCATCTGAAGACAGCGACAGTGTCTTCACATGCATGAAATAAATAAATCTTTAAAAAAAAAAAAAAAAAAAAAACCTAAATAACCAAGTAGAATCTCTGTTTATTCAGCAAGATAAAGGAAAGTACACACACTGGAATCCCTCCTCCACCATCCATCAGTAATCCAGACAAGCAGGTGACATGTGTAGAACAAAGAAGACTAAAAGCAGAGAGTGGTGCTAGAGCTGAGTGGAAGGCCAGGTTCGGTTCCCGGCACAACTGCAACTCCAGTACCATGGAATCTGATGCCCTCTTCTGGCTTCGCAGGCACCCACCAGTCAAGTGCTACAGACATATATGAATATAAAACATGCATATAAAAAAATCTAATATTTGCTGATGAGACAGATAAGAACAAGAAAAATAGTATAAAAAATAACTTGTAATTGTATCTCCATGACCAACAAACACTAAGAAATACCTTCAGCTCTGAACCTTAGCTTAGATAAAACTGACCCTGGACCACAGGTCACCAAAAACAGTCCACTGAGCTTCAGATCACACAAAACACTGAATCTATAAGAAAACCCGAGACAAGAATTGTTCTTCTCTCGGTTTTCCTCTTCCTCTTCCTCCTTCTCTACTTCTTTCTCTTCCTTTCCTTCTCTTTTCTCCCTTCCTCCTTTTTGTTCTTGTCTTTCAGTCCTGTTCTTTTTATTCTTGTCTTTCAGTCCTGAGAACTGAACTCCAGCCTGGCACACACACACACAGTGCTCCAGCACTGACCTACACTGCCAGCTCCTGGGTAAGAGTATCTGTTAGAAGCTGTGGGATGCTTGCACTGTTCATTCTTAGTAAACACATCCTCACTCCAGGGGAGGAGGACAACCATTATTATGTATTAAGTTAGATTTATGGCTTTAGTTAATCCACCACAACAATCTTCAGGAAGAAAAAAATAAACACAATATTTTGTCAGAGGAAATGTCTGTTTCCTTGGTTTTAATTACATGGCTATAAAATTATCCAAACTATTATTTTTCTTGACTAGGTAATTATCAGTACTTGCTGGGTACCTTAGCTGTATACCAGCAAGCATAAGAGGACAGTCACTGTCCTAGAGAAACCTAGAGGCTAATGAGCTAAAGAAGGCAAACAGGCAACAGAACTACAGAACTCGTGGTCCACAAGCCACCTCAGGGACCAGGAAGCTCACGTCACACGGTGTAACACCCTACACCTGAAGGGCCAGCTCTTTTGTTGGTATTTTAGACAGTGTTTCAGACAGTCAGACAGGCCTTAAACCCAGCATTTAGCTGAGGCTGCCCTTGATCTACTTACATTTGAGTGGCAGAAATCGGATGTTTAATTAAATTTTTGTACTAGATAAGGCACAAAGTATGAAAGTAAAATTGTATTAATTACTTTCAAAATTGACCAGCCCAAAACTTAGTATTTCAAACTATGTCATATATTAGACATATTCTCAAAGTACAGATGTTCCATTACCAACTGTTACTAAAACTATTACCAAGGTTATTTTCCTCTAATATCTAAAAGCTTAAAAATTCATTTCTAGGGACTGGAGCACTGACTGCTCTTCCAGAGGTCCTGAGTTCAATTCCCAGCAACACATGGTGGCTCACAACCATCTGTAATGGGATCCGATGGCCTCTTCTGGTGTGTCTGAAGACAGCTACAGTGTACTCCTATACATGAAATGAATAAATAAGCCATAAAAAAAAAATTTCATCTCCAAGAACATCACCTTGGTTACTCACTGAGGGAACCCTTGACAATCACTGCTGTTTCAAGCAAAAATAAAATGCACTAACCAAACTCACTGTTTGATCCAAAGGGGAAAAGACCATGTCAAGAGTCATAGGAGATAGTGATTTTGAAGGCACATTATCTATGCTGTTCCCAGAGACTTCCACAAATCTTGAGGGCTCTAACCTAATGAATGGTTTATTCCATTAGTGGAGTCAAAATCTGAGTAAATTCTTGGAAGACAGAGGAACTGTGGTAGGTTATGGGAACATGCTTCTGGGGCTGCATCTTGCCCAAACTGTTTCCATGAGAGCTGCTGACAAAAGGGGCTGAGGCTTCTGCCACTTCAAGCACATGAAGAAACCTTTACTTAGGATGTGCTGTTGGCTACCGACAGTAAAACAAAGAGCAGCAGCAAAGAACTGCACAAGATTGTAATTTGTTTAGTTTTGTTTGTTTGTTTGTTTGTTTGTTTGAGACAGGGTTTCTCTGTGTAGTCCTGGCTGTCCTAGAACTCACTCTGTAGACAAGGCTGGCCTCGAACTCAGAGATCTCCCTGCCTCTGCCCCCAAGTGCTGGGATTAACGGTCTGCACCACCACTGCCTGGCTAAGAGTCTAAATACTTATAAACTCATAAAATACTAGATGTAGAAGAGCAACCAATATGTGAGAACTACACAGTAAACACTGCTTAGAAAGTGTGTGGGGAGCACACTTTAAAATCTCTTTTTAGATTCATTTTTAGGCTGAGTGTGGTGGTACACATCTTTAATCCTAGCATTTGGGAGATGCAGGCCGAGACAGGAGGATCTCTGCTCATCTAAAGACATAGTGGGAAAGCTACACACTGGGAGAGAGTGTTCATAGGAACACAGGACAAAAGAACTGGTATCTGGGGTACATACAGAACTCCTGAAACTCAATAATAAAAAGTCAGTACAACAGCTGGGCATGGAGACATGCCCCTTTAATTCCAGCACTCAGGAGGCAGAGGTAGACAGATCTGAGTTTGAAAACAGCCTGGTTTACAGGCTGCATTTCAGGATAGCCAGGACTACATAGTAAGACCTAGCAGGCTTCGTTTTTAAAAACAAGACGGAGCAGTTATCACTGTTACCGTTGAGTAAGCCACTGAGTGGCAAGTACTCACATGTTATGGTTAACTCTCTAGCAATCCTTCAAGACAAACAGTACTATCCCCACTTCCTGGTGAGGGAGCTGACACACAGAAAAGTCCTTCAGGAACTAGCTGCAGCCTCACACAGCTGCTGCTCAGAAGGCAGGACTCAAACCGAGGAGCCACTCCATGAGATCACACTGCGTTAATTATGAACACCAGCAATAGAACCAAATCATTTCTTCTTATAACGCAATGAAGCTTTGGGTTGTGAACAGAAGATACAGCTTTAATAAGAAGGACTTGGAAATCTGCCACACTGTCATCCCATTGCAGATGCCAGGCTACAGCATGGCAGCTGCAACCCGGTCTCCATTATGTACTAGAGATGTGATGCTGCATGGAACCACAGCTAATGTTTCACTTTTGTTTGTTTTGGTTTTGGCCTTGTATATGACAGGCGCACACCTACTCTACCATATCCCCAGCCAGAATACAATGTTTCCAAACACAATTCTTTACCTCATTTCCCGTTCTTCATGTTGAGCGATAAGGTTGCTATAAAAATTCTCCAGTGTCACTTTGGTCATTGTCACCCTTTCCTTGGTGTGATTACTCATGGATGAGCAAGGTGTTGATCCTGTCATTGCCATGGCCGCTAGAAGGAAAGAGAGGCACTGCTATGCATCTTCCAGTTGGAATCCAATGATTAAGCACCCCCACCCCACCCCTCAGTAAAAATATAAACGGGTACCATTTTCATGGAAGACAAACACAACACAAAACAAGGGTCAGGCAAACAAGCCAGGTGTGCTGGTTAATCTTATTGGTCAACTTGACACAATATGGAGTCACCTGGAAAGGGACTCTCAACTAGAGACTGTCTAGTCAGGGTTGGCCTGTGAACACGTCTGTGGGGATTTTCTTGAGTGTGCCACTATGAGTGATACCAGACAGAGCTGGAGAGATGGCTCGGTCATTAAGGACCAGAGTCCAGTTCCCAGCATTCACTCATGTTAGACAACTCAAACCCACCTGAAGTCCGGCTCTAGGGACTCTGACGCCTCCTCAGAACTAACCCTGCTGCACATTCACTTTCTTTTCTCTTTTTAAAGGTTGAAAAGGGAAGGTGAGCACTAGCACACAGCCTTAGTTCACTGCTCTCTGGTCTTGACTGTGGGTATAATGTGAACAGCCTGCCTCAAATTCTTGCTTCCTTAACTTCCACAACCAGGGACTGTAACCTGGAACTGTGAGCCAAGGAAACCCTTTTTCCCTAGAGTTGTTTTTGTCAGGGTGTTTATCACAGCAACGGGAAACAAACCTAAGTCACCGGGTGTGGTGTCACATGCCTGTAATCCCAGTGCTCAGGAGACACTGGCACACGGCACCCTGTCTTAGTTTTCCACAGCTCTGATAAAGACCATGATCAAAAGCAAGTTGGAGAATAAAGGATTTATTTGGCCTAAATATTCCATATCACAGTGCACTGAAAGAAGACAAGATAACTCAAGGCAGGAACCTGGAAACAGGACTGAACCAGAAACCACGGAGGAGCGTTGCTTACACGGTCACTCTCTACGGCTTACTTAACTTGATTTCTTATACGCCAGGACCACTGTCCAGGGATGGCACTTGCCACAGTTAACAGGGTCTTTTCACATCAATCACCACTCAAGAATCTCCCCCTGGAGAGACGGCTCAGTGGTTCAGAGCACTGACTGCTCTTCCAGAGGTCCTGAGTTCAATTCCCAGCAACCACATGGTGGCTCACAGCCGTCTGTGACATGAGCTGATGATGCCCTCTTCTAGCATGCAGGTGTCATGCAGATAGAGCACTCCTACACACATACACACACACACAGAGTAAATAAATGTTAAAAAAAAAAAAAAAAAAGATGGGCAGTGGTGGCGCACGCCTTTAGTCCCAGCACTTGGGAGGCAGAGGCAGGCGGATTTCTGAGTTTGAGGCCAGCCTGGTCTACAGAGTGAATTCCAGGATACCCAGGGCTAAACAGGGAAACCCTGTCTTAAAAAAAAAACAAAAACAAAAAAAACAAAAACAAAAAAACAAACAAACAAAAATGTCCCACTGGCTTGTCCAGTAAGAGATCCCTTTCTCAACTCAAGTACCCCTTAGAGGGTTCTCTAGCTTGTATCAAGCTGACAAAACACACAGACCTAAGACATGCCCTATCTCAAAGCAAGCAAAAAATGTACACATACACAATGAAACATAACTGCATTTTTTGCCAACTAGGAAACTACCTTGACATATAGAATTTGGTTCAATCAAACTTTTTTTTTTTCCCTGAAACAGGGTTTCTCTGTGTAGCTCTGGCTGTCCTTGAACTTGGTTGAACTTGAACTATGAGATCTACCTGCCTCTGCCTCCCAATGCTGGTATCGAAATGTACCACCACCAGCCAGCTCAATGAAGCATTTTACTGAGGGAATATTAGAAATAGTATGAGTAAATATATAATAGAACTGACTGCAAGTATGAAAAATCTCAGCAAAATATATTCAATTATTTACAGTAAGATAAATCAGGTGTGCACAGGCCTGCCATCCTGAAAGGTAGGTATTGGAGGTTCAGGAGTTCAAGGTCATTCTCAGCTTACATAAAGACTTAGAGGGCAGCCTGGTGTATTGAAAAGGAAGAAAGAGTATGATTAGTAGTTTAGCTACAAGAGATGACAATACAATTTTATTCTAGATTGTATTTTTCTGTGATACATCAATAACTCTTAGATGTTCAATTTCTACACTGAAAAGAGTCTCAATGACTAAGATGCTGACCCACCTTTAATAAGTGTTTACTGCTTGATTCTGTAAGGCTTTAAGGTTTATTTATTTAATGTGTATGAGCGCTCTCTCTGTACGTACACCTGCATTCCAGCAAAGAGCATCAGACCCCATTTCAGATGGTTGTGAGCACCACGTGATTGCTGGGAATTGAACTCAGGACCTCTAGAAGAGCAGACAATGCTCTTAACCACTGAGCCATCTCTCCAGCCTGATTTTGTAAGTTTTAATGACAATTTAAAACAAAATAAAAAACCAACACTATTACAAAGAAAGAAAACTGAATCACAATTCTAGTGCTCAAAGATAACCTAAAAATCAAAGATCCAACTTCCTCATTTTAAGTTTAAAAAAAAAAAAAAACAAACAAGAACAAAAAACCATAACCCTGCAAGTTTAAAGGTTTATAAAATGTTTTTCCCCTTAAATTTAAAATCTCATTTTCCACCAAATCGACCTGTACTATTACACTTGGCCTATCGTCAGACAAGCTAACTGCACCAGCATGGGCAGCCGCATTCAACAGTCGGTCCTTAACCTGCTTTCCTTTGTGTATAATTAATCTACTTCCTTCCTCCACTTCCCTCTCTTCTGGATTTCTTTGATAGGGCGTGACTACATAGCCCACACTGGCCTAGAACCCACAATCCTTCACCATCCAAAGGCTGCGGTTACAGGTGTGCACCTCCATGCCTAATGCACTATTCTGTCCTTTTACCCCAACATAATAAAGCAAAGCAAAATTCAGGAGGAGCAGACTGCCATTTTTAAAGCAGGCTCGTTTTATGAAAAAAAAACATTTAAAGGTCACCCCTTATACTCCCAGCTTTCTACACTGTTTTGTGCATTAAATTAAGGCTTGCAAAGAATGTAAAGACACTTGTTACTACTAAGAGGGGAAAAGGAGACTTAATCAAAGACCAATGACTGCTTATGTTTGTTTTCTTGGATTTGTTTGGTTTATTATTGGATTCTTTTGGTTTGTTTTTTTGTTTTGTTTTAATTTTGTTTTGAGACAGAGTCTTGCTGTAAAGCCCTTGCTGGCCTGGAACACACTAAGAATGCCTGGCTGGCCTCAAAATGACCTGCCTGCCTAACATCCTGGAATTGGGATTATTGGTGATAGTTTTTAAAAAATTTTTTAAAGATATTCAGACAAAAACTATATAAACAATGATGCATTCAGAACAGAGATTCAAATCAAGGATTTGTTTTAGTGCCAAACATTTTGATCTATGACATCAAAAGTAAAGTATTCACAGATCCACAACACTGAATTACTTAAAGCTAATCCCATAAAATACCATATGATTTTTAAACAGGGAAATTCCTACCAATATCAAAACATACTGGTTTTAGAACGATAGAAGAGTTAAAAAAAAAAAAAAACATAAAAAAAAAAAACCCTTTAGTCTCTGAAGCTTGGGTGTGGTTTCTTATTTGTCAGCCTGTACACCCTCCACCCACAATGAAAACCACATGTACTCTAAGTGTGTTTCAAGAGAATACTTAAAACCAGACATAAAAAACAATCCAGGGCAATAAAATGTATCAGGTAAAGTGCTTGCCACCAAGCCTGAGGACAGGAGGTCAATGCTTGGGATCCACGGGTGGTCAAAGAAAACCAACTCCCACAAGTTGCCCTTTGACCTCCACAAACTTGCCAAGAGAAGCCACTAAACGCCTCTAACCACCACCCCACCATGTACCACAAAATAGATAAAACATGGCAGGTGAGAGTTGTCTGAATTGTCTGGACAGGCCTACATACATAGTTATTGTATGTGTTGTGCATGTATGTACACATGGGAAGTGGGAAACCGTTTCACTTTGGTAAACCAGGCTGGCACTGAACTCACAGCAATCCTCCTGCCTCAGCTTCTCAAGAGCTGGGATTCCAAGCATTAGCCACCACAGCAGGCTCTACAGACAGTAACACCTTAACAACTAAAATTATTTAAGGGATGAAAACACAGCTTGGTGTTAGAAGAGAAAGAGGACAGGCATGCAGGCAGATAATGCCTTCCATATAAGGAGTAATTAGCTGGTCCAAGTTGAGCAAGCTAATGATTTTTAGTTGTCAACACAGCTGCAGGAGGGAAGAGAACATTTATAGACTGGTATACAAAGGACTGGGCAACACAGCTCTGATTTGGCCAAGGGAAGTAGTTCATTTGTATGGTGCTTGTCCAGAGTGCACAAGGCCCTGAGTTCTATTCCAGAACAAAAAAAGTGGCCAGGCAGTGGTGGCGCATGCCTTTAGTCCCAGCACTTGGGAGGCAGAGGCAGGCAGATTTCTGAGTTCTAGGCCAGCCTGGTCTACAGAGTGAGTTCCAGGACAGCCAGGACTACACAGAGAAACCCTGTCTCGAAAAACCGAAGAAAAAAAAAGAAAAAGAAAAACCAAAAAAAAAAGGGGGGGGCTGGGGGCTACATCTTATTCAAGTCACCAGCATTACTTCCTACACTTCAAAAAGCTCCAGGAGACCAGAGGGTGGAGTTCCAGGACAGCCATGGCTACACAGAGAAACCCAGTCTCGAAAAATCAATTAACCAATCAATCAATAAATAAAAAGATCCACAGGAAGCCAGGCATGATGGCACATGCCTTTAATCCCAGCACTCGGAGGCAGAGGCAGGTGGATCTGTGAGTCTGGGGCCAGCCTGGTCTATGTAGTGAGCTCAGTGACAGCCAGGGCTACATAGTGAGAACCTATCTTGAAAAGACTAAAAAGTAAGGTTGATGGGATATTACATGTGTTCACAGATGCCAAATACAGCAAGCTAGCAGAATCTTTTTATTCTTCAGCCAGCATCTAGTACAATGCTAGGCACTGCACTCTCCTTCCCAAGCTCACTGTGGAGACAAGGTGGCCTCCACCTCAGACCAGCCCGCCCGTGCCTCTCCAGTGCGGAGTGGACCACCACACCCAGCGCTTCTGACCTTTGTTCAAGCCCTTCTCTCTACCTCCACTCATAAAAGGTTTAGCCTAATTCTAATAACCTTTAATCAAAAAAAACCCAATTGGTATTGCTCAATAGCAATTTCCCGGTTTACTGTGTCAGCCCGGTGCTGCTTATGGGGCGAGGCCGGACTCTCCCTTCTGTTCTCCATCATTCAAGCTTCCTTCCCTGACCCGAAAGCCACAGGAATCCTATTTACTTCAGACTCCTTCGGCTCTGCAGTTACAGGACGGTGGGCAACAAAGTCTTACTTCAGCTTGTTTAACTAACAAAGCACACACTCTTCATAAAACTCAGCACTGAGGACTGTGACCTCGGAATGAGCTAGTGAGAACCAACGGTTTCATTCGCTACAGAGTTACCAGAGTTACCAGGCTGGATGTCTTTACAATACCTCCACCTCTGCAAACACCATTTCCTTAACATTCTATTTCCTTGTCACCGAAAGAAAGGTCTATTCTCTTTCACAGGACAGCTCAAGCTGAGGCCAAGACTATTCCTTAAGACTCACAAGAGAAAGGCAGAGGCAGGTGGATCTCCTAGTTCGGGGCCAGCCTGGTCTACACAGCAAGTTCCAGGACTGCCAGCACTACACAAAGAAACCCTGTCACAAAAACACATTAAGAAAAAAAGTCACTCGTGGGCTGGGCTATGGTGGCACATTCTTTTAACCCCAGTACTCTCGAGGCAGAGACAGGAGGATCTCTATGAGTTCTAGGCCACCTTGGTCTACAAAGCAAATTCCAGGTCGGCCATAGATACACTATCAAGACCCTATCTCAAAACAAAACGCTCGGTTTGTGAAGTCCACTCCTGGGAGCAGAGAACACGCCAGATGTTGAAGTGGGTGTGTATGATGGTGTGCTAGGCAGAGTCTGAGGACACAGCCATCCTGTTATAGGAGGAAGCTGCTATCTGATATTTGGGTGGGGTGGGGCAGGGAACTGTTGCTGCAGCACGACGGTGGCTTTTTTGTTTGTTTGTTTAGGGAAACCGCATGTACTGGCTACTTCCCAGCCAAGGTGAGCTGAAAGAGGAAGCAGCGAGGCTACTTCACGCTGCTGACCTTCCTTTTCATCTTGAAAAAGAACAAGGATCTCCTGTGTCTCTGGGTCCTTTGCAGGGCGCCGCTGGCAGCCGTTATGCGCATTTTGACACACTTTTCCTTCCGCTCTTAAGCCACTTTTCCCTGTCCTCCAGCTCGGTTCCTTTACACAGGTCTTCTTAACAATCTGCAGACTACTGGCGGGGATCTTAAGGTGACAGGATGCCCCGTACCCCCTAACCGCGGAGTAGGGGGGACAGCCTCCAAGATCCCATACCTACCCCGGGGTCGGGGGTCGGGGGAGCTCTCGAACTGCAGACACCGTCGGGTTCTCGCATCCCAAGCTGCAGAGTGATGCTGACCGAAGTCCCAGAGGGGACGGGCCGGTGGCAGCAGGCACACAAAGCAGGCGACGAGGGAAGGAGGGAGCGGATGCCCGTCCTGGCTGCGGACAGAGGAGTGGGAGGAGAGGGACGGAGAAGGGGGCTCTGGGGACCACAGAGAGAACGCTGACAGGAGCCCGGGAGTGCACAGAAGCGGACGGACGGATAGACGGACGAGGCGGCGCGCCTGAGGCGACGGCCGCGAGACACTCACCAGACCCAGGAGGGAGGGAGGCGCGGGGCCGGCGGCGACGGCTACGGAGACGGCGCAGACGCGACGTGCGGGCGGCTCGAGAGCGACCGCGACGCGCCGGGGGACTCCGAGGGAGCGCGGCTGCCGAGCCGCGACGGGAGAGGACAACAGGAAGAACCCCAACTGCCGGAAAAGACGGCAGCGCGGAGGGGCCAAGGCTCCCCGGTACCCCCTCGGACTGTGGAGAGGGGCCGCCGCGGCCAAGACTGCGCATGCGCCACCCGCCGGCGGCGCTCGCCCGGCAGCGGGACTGCGCGTGCGCGGCGCCGCCCCGCCCACATCTTCACCCCTCACCCGGCTGCGCCTAACCAAGGAGACCGGACGAGTGCCGTGTTGGGCGGGCTCCGAAGTGGCTTTGTGCTGGGCTGAACTAGTTCGCCTTTGTGATGTTACTTTTTCTTTTGAAATAATTATAGACTCACCAGTAGTTACAAAACGAAAACCTGGAAGTTCCGTAAAAGCCAACACCCACCCTGCTTCCCTCCAGGTCTTACATAAGACTCCCGTCTCAGCACCCGGAAATTGACATTGGCTTTCTATCAACTAAACCAATACAATCAACTACCGTGATGTGACGGGGATTTAGCGTTTGGCGTGCACTCGCGGGACGGTGTCTTTAGTCCTCTGAAATTTAATCAGAGTTTTCCCCCTATCCTCCTTGACTTCAGATCATTGTGACCAGAAGTCTGTTGGAACCCGTGGCCCTACCTATTTTTTTCATTATTGTAAAGGATTAGCGTGCTTTTGTTTGGGGTCAGGTGATCTCTCACACCCTAAACCTCTCCATTGTGCACAGAACTTAAAACCTCTCATTGATTCCCAGAGAACTGAGCCCAGTGCCCTTGACTGGAAAGTTTTAAACTCCTGAAAAGCAACGAATGACTCCCTGCAAAGGTCTGGGAGCAAGCGATGAGAGCTCCTTCTGTTAGTCATGCCCTGAGCGGTCCGTGCAAGTGTTCTGATTCTCCCTTTTCTAACTGGAAAGACCTTACCCTAGGATTTGGTTTCCTTCAAGCATGAGATCCCAGAATTTTATTTCCTTCATGATCTGAAAGAGACTTGACTGTGTCATCTTCAAAGCCAGGTTTCCTTCAGTCCAAAAATCAAAAACATGGCTAAAGAGATGGCTGGCAGCTCTTTTAGAGAACCCAAGTTCCAGTCTCAGTCTCGCTGGAATCCGAGTTAAGAATGGTTGTGAGCCATTTGTTTTCATTGTGTGTGTTGCCTGCTGGGTGTACACAAGCATGCAGTTCCAACAGAAGCCAAGAGGGTGTCAGACCCTCTCAAACAGGAGTTGCAGAGAGTTGTTAGTTCCCATGTGGTGCTAGGGACTAGACCAGGGTCCTCTGTACTTTTAATAGCGGAGCAATCTCTCTAACCCCCATTTTGATTTTTTAAAGGGGTCTCTAATTTACACTTTCTCAAGAATCTCCAAAATGCCAAACTAGTAAACCGTCCGCAGCTGATAAAAATCAAGACCTTCCTAGAGCCCGAGACAACCATAGTCAGTGGCTGCAGACAGACTGAAGCAGCCCCATATCCTACACCTGAGATTAAAACACAAATATTCACACATCATTGGGTTTTGCAAAGACACCAAAACTCTCCAATCCAGTGTTGTCCTCTGGCACCACATATATGTAATGCACAAGCAAAAAACACCTACACACATAAATTAAAAATAAGTGGGGGGTGGGGTGGAGCGGTGGGTGGCAAAACAGGGCTGGATAGAGAGCTTAGTGTTTAAGAGTACACACTGGTTTGTGCAGGTTCCCAACATCCATACTGGGGATCTCATAACTGCTTTAAACTCCACAGACACCTACACTCATATGCACACACACACACACACACACACACACACACACATGCACAAATTAAAGATAATTTTTTTTCTGAAAACAGAAGTAAATTCTAGGAATTGGGTATGTAACTCAGAGGCAGAATGCTGAACAAACACGGGTTTTATTGCCAACAGTAACAGGGAAAATAAAATAGACTCTAGTTCACAGGTCAGGTAGAACCCAGGTCCTCTGTCACCAGCCCGGAGGAGGTGCTGATGGTGTTGATAACAAGTGTCGCCCTGGAGCATCAAGAAGAGCCAGCAGCCCTAAATCTGTGCCAAGACCACAGTTAGGGAGATGGCATGTGTGGCTATGATGTATGTATGTGATCGTGTAGGTATGTGCATGTATGTGTATGTGTGTGTGTGTGTGTGATAGGTGCCACCTGTGCAGGTGCCCATAGAGCCTAGCAGAGAACATTACATCTGCTGGAGCAGCAGTACCTGTCTCAGTGAGCAGCCAGATGTGAGTGCTGGGAACTGAATTCGGGGCCTTTGGCAGGACTCACTGTGTAGACCAGGCTAACCTTGAACTCTGGATCCACCTGACTCTGCCTCCAGAGGTCTGAGATTAAAGGCAGGGGGGTCACTTTCCCTCCCCCACCTGCCTGCCTGCCTGCCTTCTCATTTTCTGTTTCTTTCCTCTGTGTGTGTGGGGGGGGGGGGCGGGGGGGGAGTGGTGCTCACACTGCCCCATGCTTGGGAGCCAGATGACCCTGTCCTGGTCAGTCAACAGGGTCTAGCAAGAGAGATGGGGGTGAGGGGGAGGGGGATGGAGACAAGACAGAGAGTCTGATCAAGTCCCCTTTATTGAAAGGCAATCCTGGGTATTTATACGCTTTACCACGTGTGCCTTGCAGCCATAGACAAACAGGAGAACACAGCTGAAGACCCTTTACCTTGTAGCTGGGGCACTAAACAACAAAACAAGATACGTGAGAAAAACATGTTTATCAGAGTGTGCTCAGCTGTTGTGGGCTGTTGAAAACACAAGTCTCTTGCCAGGGTATATGGTCCGAGATGGCTGCAAAGATGATAACTACTTTCTGCTAGGACTTGGCTCCCACATGTGTGTATGTGTGTTTCTCTGGCCGTCCTGAACTCACTCTGTAGACCAGGCTGGCCTGGAACTCGGAGATCTGCCTGCCTCTGTCTCCAGAGCACTTCTATTAAAGGTGTGTGCCACCGTGTCCCCAGCAACCCTTTCAATTGGTAGGAAACCCTCAACGATGCTTTATATAAGTTAGTCCTGAAATTCTTTTCAGCATCAAAGCCATGAATCCCGGATTTGAGGTCCCTAAAAGATTAAGAAGGAAACAAGATTAAGGGAATGTAACCAGACATGGTGACTTATGGCTATGACCCCAGAACTGAGGACATAGAGGCAAACAGATCTCTGAGTTAGTTCGAGGCCAGCCTAGCTGTGTTGTTGAGGTCAGAGTTGGGGCCTTCCAAATTCTTGGTGTATTCCTCTGATTGACTAGAGCAGCAGGAAAGGAACCCCTTAGAGGGAAGGGCGGAACAGATCCTATTATACTTACAAGGGAGCAGAGCCACAGTTACTGCCTGGGACTCTTCTGTGTGCTTTAGTAGGAGTGTTTACTACAGGTGCAGTGAGGGTGGTTCTCTGTTCTGACTGACACATTAGCTCATGATTATTTTTTTCTGTTGCACAAGCCCCTTCCCATAATGCATCTTGATTTGGATCCTATGTGCCCTTCGTTGTATATAGGCATTGGATGATAAGTAGGGGGTTCGCCCTTTAAGTTCACTTGATGGGACAATTTTGCCTTACTGGGCACAAATCCAAAACCAGTCTGGACTGGATTACACACACACACCCTGTACCAGGATGTATTGGGAATACATTTGAATAGAAACCGAATTTCATGGTCAATAAAGGGAGGGAAATCTTATCCCAGTGTTCAGAGAGGGGTATACTATTGCCTAATGCAGGTGGGGATCTGAGGAGAGTTGGGAGAAGGGTGTGCATAGTCCAAACCACAAGTAGAGTACCAAGTTACTAAACTGCTTGTCTGCTGAAACCTACATAGTGAGTTCCAGGCTGGCCAGGGCCACATCTCAAAATGAGGAGAGGGCTGGAGAGATGGCTCAGCAGTTAAAAGTACTGGTTTCTTTCTCTTCCAGAGGACCTGGGTTCAGTTCCCAGCACCCACATGGAGGCTCACAACCATCTGTACCTTTAATTCCAGGAGAGTCTGACTTCTGACTTTAAAGGGCAATTCTTACTTGTGGTGTACAGACATACACACATGCACGTGCACACACACAGAGAGACATATAATAGAGATATAGATATTATGTGTATGGGTGTTTTGCCTACATGTATGTACACATGTATATACATATATGTGTGTTCACATGTATATATATACACATGTATGAATATGTTTATTATGCATATGTGTATGTATATATGTGTGTGTGTTTTTAAGGAACTCCCCAAACGTCTGAGAGTGACACAGAACTATGTCTCTGTCCCCTCACTGCTAACAAAACCAGAAACTTGAAAAACCTCAAAGAGACAAAAAATAGCTTCTTATGTTATTTCTTGGTTTCAGACTTGCAGTCCGGCTGCCTGCTTAGAGGTTTTATTTTCTTTAAGCTGCATGATTAGTGACAGGGAGAAGAGGACTGGAAAAACCCTAAGAGATACAGTTTTTAAAGTCATTTTTTCCAGGTGACCACGCTTGTGTGCTACAGCATCGAGTCGTCGTTTCTCTGGGAAAAGAAAAAAAAAAAAAATTCTCTAGGCTGGAGAGATGGCTCAGCAGTTAAGAGCACTGACTGCTTTTGCAGAGGTCCTGAGTTCAATTCCCAGCACCCACATGGTGGCTCACAACCATCTGTAATGAGATCTGATCCCCTTTTCTGGTGTGTCTGAAGAAAGCGACAGTGTACTCATATACATAAAATAAATTTAAAAAAAAGAGAAGAAGAAACAAAACCCAATTCCCCTAAATGTGCACTCTACCAACCGTGGCCACGGGTAAGTGGGAAGCTCTAGGCCTCTCTCCCCGGAAGTTGGCAGCCAGCACCTGCTCATCTAAGAGCTCTCATAGATGGAAAGTGCAGGCAGTTGGCTATGGGACTGCGTTCATGATCAGGAGAGACCTGAGCCCTGGGATATTCTTTAAATGAATGAAAGTCCTGAAGCAATAGGATAAGGAATTGAAAGGCTATGCTAAAAAGTGAAAACACTGTAGCCCTTTGGGGCACCAGCCTATGGGGAAAGAAAAATCTCTTACTATCAGGGACTTTAGAAACCTCCTTCTTGGGGCAGGAGGGATGGCCACCAGCTAGGAGCAAGTAACCGCTCTGCTGGATTTCCAGGCAGCTCAACACCATCTGCAGCTTCAGTTTCACAGGATCCAGCGCCATCTTCTGGCTGCTTCAAGAACTGCACACATGGGATGTACATACATTGGGGCAAACACTCAACCATAAAATAATAAATAAATAAATGAGAGCAGAAACCACTGGCTTGAACCGGAGTGACGTACTATTTTTGCCTTTTTGGTCAGGCATTGGATATTAGTAATTTGAATTTGTTACGGTAGAGGGAAGATTTGCTTTCTTTTTTTTTTCTTTTTTTGATTTACTTATTTTACTTATATCAGTACACTGTAACTGTCTTTAGACACAACAAAAGAGGGCATCGGATCCCATTACAGATGGTCCTGAGCCACCATGTGGTTGCTGGGGATTGAACTCAGGACCTCTGGAAGAGCAGTCAGTGCTCCTAACCACTGAGCCATCTCTCTAGCCCCCTGAAGGTCTGTTTCTTACAAGGTAAAAGGAGGGGAAAAAAAAAAGCCTGACTGCCCATCACCATCACCACTATTTGAAAAAAAAAAAATCACCTTCTGTTCTGTTTGTGTATTTATGTATTTAACTAGGAACTCACTAGCTAGCCTCGAAGTCACAGAGGTCCGCCTGCCTCTGCCTCCCAGGGGCTGCGTGATGTGATGGGTATGAGTCACCAACGGCTGCATGACGGGTTTGAGTCACCTCATCCATTTTCTCGCCTGTGCTAGAGGAACAGTCCACCAACTAAACTATATCCTCACCTCTGTTTTCTTCTTAAGATTCCGTTTATTTTTAATTACGTATATGTGGGGGTGTGGTATGCATGAGTGTGTAGCTATGTGCTCCTAACCACTGCGTCTCTCCCCTACCCAGCCCTGGGTTTCCATTGTCTCTAAATTCATGGCCAAATGCTACTTTTATTGAAACTTTTATGAGTCCTATAGATGCTCTGTGTGCTCTCTCTTTTTCTCTGTTCATCTCTGTTTCTGTCTCTCTCCAGCGCTAGCCTGGGACACAGATCCTAGCCACATGGCCCATACCAGGCAGAAGCTCCACTGATGTACTCCAGGCTATCCCCCACATCTCTCCTTCTAAAGCTTTTGTTTTGTTTAAATACTTGATTAATGGTTATAAAATGTTCAGAGTAAAATTCATGTTCCTACCTCTTTTTTGTTTTGTTTATTTGTTTTGAGACAAAATCTCATGTAGCTCAGGCTAGCCTCAAATTCACTATGCATTGAGGTTGGCTTTGAACCCCTGATCATCCTGCCTCCATTTCCCAGGTGCTGGGATTCTAAGCATGCACCACCACACCCAGGTTCATCCCTCACCCTTTCCTCCCCTTCCACAGGGGGTGGTGTGTGTGTGTGTGTGTGTGACACAGAGAGAGAGAGAGTATGTGTGTGTGTGAGAGAGAGACAGAGAGAGAGAGAGAAAGTGAGTGTGTTAGCAATTGAATTAATACTTTCTGCATGTCTTTATGCAAATAGAAGCAAAAACTGGGTGTGGAGACTCATGTCCTCCTTTTTTTTTCTATCTGTATTCATGTGTGCCCAAATGAGTTTATGTGTATCCTGTTCATGCAGGTGCCTGTGGAGGCCAGAAAGTGTTGGATCCCCTGGAACCAGAGTTCTCACTCCTCGGGTAGTTATGAACCACCTGATGTGAACAGTAAACACTCTTAACCCCTGAGCCATCTCTCGAGCCCTTATCATCCCTTTAAAAATAAAACAACATGATCTCTTTTCTTAGGCAGGGTCCAGTTTTGTGTACTAGTTTCCTGGTTTATGAAGGAGATGGCGGTACCTCATCTTCCCAGGTCCTTTCTCTGAGGGTGTGTGTGTGTGTGTGTGTGTGTGTGTGTGTTTCTTATGGTGCCCCTTCCCCCCAAGCAGCTCTGCCTCTGCGGACTACCTTTGTGGTTTTCTTTTGTAACCCCACACTTGCTTGGCTGGTTTTGTCAGTGACAGACTTAAGCGTTCAGGGTGTGGTTCGCAGATGCGGCTCTTTCACGATTTAAGAAAATCCAGTACACAAATGTCAACATTTCCAAAGCAAATTAGGGAGTGGCTGCTTGCATTACGAACGAACCTCGTAAGATGATTCATTTAAAGGTTTTTAAAAAATGTATTCACACACACGTACACACACAGGTCTTTTTGGTCTGTTTTTCAACTCACCCTGTAGCCCATGTTGACTTAGAGCTCGTGGGAGATGCTATGCCTCGGCTGGGCTTCATTTATTAATTAAATAGTACTTAATTGTGGTACAAATCTGAAATGGTAAATGGTAAGCAAGCAGGCCCTCCACCTAGGTGAGCATGCTGGGTCAGACTAACTGCAAGCAGGCCCTCCACCTAGGTGAGCATGCTGGGTCAGACTAACTGCAAGCAGGCCCTCCACCTAGGTGAGCATGCTGGGTCAAACTAACTGCAAGTCCAGCTCTTGGAAAGAAGATTAGGAGTTCAAAGTCATCCTTGGATAGTTCAAGGCCAGCCTGGGCTCCATGGGACTCTACACACACACACACACACACACACACACACACACAAAGTTGGCAAGATGGCTCAGTCTATACCTGCAGCTAAACCCGAAGACCTGAATTCAATCCATAGGACTCACATCCACATAGTGAAACGAGACCTGACTCCTTTTGGCCTCCACAGGCACACTGACAAGGCACACACAGACACACAAACACTAAGATATATAATTTTTTAAAAAAAATCTAAAATAGGGCTAGTGAAATGACTCAGTGGATATGGGTGGTTGCTGTCAAGCTTGGTGACCAGAGTTCAATCCCTGGGTTCCACGGAGTGAAGGGAAAAAGTGACTCCTGCAAGTTGACCTCTGACCCTGGGTGTGTACCTGTACAAACACACACAAACACAAAACTTTTAAAATTAGTAAAGAACTTTACATTAAAAATACATAGTATATATTAAAATTATATACTATTAATATATATGTTATTAACATGATATATATATATACACACATGTACACATATACACACACACACACACACACACACACACACACATATATATGAGAGTTGACTCACTGGTAAGGAGTACCGGCTGCTCTTCCAGAGAGTACACTGTCTCCCTCCCTTCCCCCTCTGTTTTCCAGATGAGGTCTTGCTGTATCTCAGCTTGGTCTGGACCTCATTATGTAGCTCAGGCTGACCTCACTCTTGGAAATTTTGCTTCAGCCTCTCCAGTGGGGTCTGAGTGGCCATGCCTGTCTTTTTTTTTTTTTTTTTTTTTTTTTTTTTGGTTTTTCGAGACAGGGTTTCTCTGTGCAGCCCTGGCTGTCCTGGCTGTCCTGGAACTCACGCTGTAGACCAGGCTGGCCTCGAACTCAGAAATCTGCCTGCCTCTGCCTCCCAAGTGCTGGGATTAAAGGTGTGCACTACCACTGGCCAGCTAACTTTTTAAACCGGTGATGTTTTCAAAAGGAGATTATAGTAGGGTGTGTTTGCATGTGCAAAGAATACGGAAAGATGCCCCCCAAAAAAATGGTAGTAGAAGACACTCACTGGAAGGAGGCTCTGTGGCTGGGGGACCAAAATGGACATATTTAACCTTTAGTTTTACTTTATGTGTACGGATATTTTGCCTACACGTATGTCTGCGTACGACACGTATGCGGTGCACTCAGTGACCAGAAGATGGCGCCAGTCCCTCAAGTTACAGGCAGTTGGGAGCCTCGGACCAGTTGCTGGGAACTGGACCCAGGTCTCTACAAGACCATACAGGCAAACACAGGCACGAGAGAGAGACAGAGAGAGAGAGAGAGAGAGAGAGAGAGAGAGAGAGAGAGAGGAGGGGGAGGGGGGAGGGGGAGGGGGAGGGGAGGGGGAGGGGGAGGGGGAGGGGGAGGGGGAGGGGGGGAGGGGGAGGGGGGAGGGGGAGGGGGAGGAGGAGGGGGAGGGGGAGGGGGAGGAGAGAGAGAGATCCTTATGGAGTCCAGGCTGGCCTTAATACACTATAAATTTAAGGATAACTTTGATACCTTCTTCAGCCTTTGCCTTCCAAGTGCTGGGTTTGTCGCTTCCAAGGTCTTAGTCACACCCAGCCTCGACCCAGCTCTCCTGCTCCTCTCCCTACCTCCCAAACAAAGTCGTCTTCCTCCACAAGGCCCTTTAGATACTGATGGCTTGGTTTGGTTTGGCTTTTCAGCTTCTTCTTCTCCTCCTCCCCTCCCCCTCCCCTCCCCCTCCCCTCCCCCTCCCCCTCCTCCTCCTTCTCTTCCTCCTCTGTGAGCTCCAAATTGTCGTTCAGACAGAACTTCCTCCGCTCGCCAGATCCTGTCCCCACCTCCCACTCTTCATGAGTTGCCTAAGATGAAACACCTGATCCACGCGCGTCCTCCCGGCACCCGGCTCCGCCTGTTTCTAAGTTTTTCACTTTTCTTTGTTTTATTGCCGGCCTTTCTCAACCATCCCAGCTCCTCTGCACCCAACACAAACAGCGATCCTGAAGAAATCAGAGCCAGAGAGCCTCCCCTCAACCGGCTGCCATCTGCGCGCAGATGCTAGGCGCCACTTGACTCTTTGCTCTTCCGAGGCCGATTTCCCCACCCCGGGCTTTGGTTTCTTGTTTCCTGGCTCTTCTGGGGCTCTACCGTCCCTGGATTTCCCGGACCTCTCTCCTTCCTTCTTTCTGTCAATGTTTATAAAAGTCTTCAGGGGCTCCAGCCTTAAAAGCCTCTTTCCCCGGCGACTGCTACCATCCGTGTCTCCCGTTCATGGCCATTTCCCATCTTGAGACAAGATCTCTGGCTGGCCCACAACTCACTCTGTAGACCAGGCTGGCCTTGAACTCACAGAGCTGCCTACTTCTGCCTCCCAAGTGCTGGGATCAAAGGCATGTGCCACCACAGCTGACTTTTACCCCTTTCCTAATGTCCCAGCCTCCAACTATTCTCAACAAATTCAAAATCAAAACCCTCCATGGAAGTTAATGGAGTCCTCTTACATTTGCTTGCCGTCCCTACATGAGCATGTACGGCGGCGCTGGCTTCCTTGTGACGATGTTTTGTAAATGGTAAATTTGTAAATGTAAACGGCTCAGCTGGTAATTGCTAACCCAGGGACTGGATTTTCTTCCTGCTGAAAAGCACCTAGTTGTCTCTAATTTACCCTTCTTCACCCAGCAGATCAGTCTGTACAGGCCTCTGGTGCCATGATCACAGATTGCAACTAGCCGCGCTGGGTTCAATCTACACTCCCAGGCTACTCCCTGGGTTGTACTGAATGCCTTGGGACTTCTGTGGTGGTGAGACACAGGGGAGGTGGCTTTCTGCTCCTCTGCTCTGCAGGTTGGATGCGGTGTACTGAGAATTCCCAAGGTGCACGCGTGCGTGTGTGCGTGCGTGCGCGTATGCGCGTGCGCGTGCGTTAGAGGGATTCAGAATGTTCCTTCTCTTTCCAGACATTGGCAAATCTGATCTTTGGAAATGCTGAGAATGGCAGGCAATGTTGTGGCTGTAGGTGGCTGAGGCCCTGGGTCTGACTCCACACACCCGGGGCCAACAGAAATAGCCATCAGTTTCTGAGTGTCCAGCCCCCTCTACTGGAGGTAGAACCTAGGGACTGCCATTGAGCTGTTTCTCTGACCTTGCTTTTAAGATATTATTGGGGGGGGGGGGGGGGAGGCGGCGGCAGAGGAGATGGCTCAGCAGTTAAGAGCAAGCACTGCTGCTCTTTCAGAGGGCCCAAGTTCAATTCCCAGCACCCACAGCAGGTGGCTCCCAACTGCCAGTAACTCCAGCTCCTGGGTCCCTGTACTCACATGCACACCCCTACATACATAATTTAAAATAATAAAATTAAACCTTAAAAAGGAACTCATTCATGTGCATGTATTTGCGTGCACACACCTCTGTGTGTGTGTGTGTGTGTGTGTGTGTGTGTGTGTGTCTGGAAGTAGAGGGGGTGTTGCAGAGACTCATGTGCTCTCTATAACACAAAGTCTGTTCCCCATCGAGTCGTGGCACAAAATTCAGGAAAAGACTCACCGCATGGCCCAGTCCGCCTTTCTCCAAGCTGAGGCAACAAAGACCTACTTATCACAGTATCACAGATAGGGGGACTCCATAAAGAGAACACAATCCAGGAGACAACAACCATTAGCTAGGTTCTTGAAGGGCTTCTCCAGATCTCTGTGGCTTTGGCTATATAAGGTCAGGCTGGGCTACAGGAGACCCCGTCTCAAACAGACAAAAGTTCCAGAGTAGCATAGCATCCTGACACAGTCCCGGGGACACTGAGAAGCTAGGGAAAAGTGGGTTTGAAGACCACAGGAAAATCCCAAACTACCTGTTTCCTGCCCAGAAGAGGCAAACATATGTAATAGGAAAAAAGACAGAAGCAGAAGAGAACCTGTGTCCCTTTGAGCCTCACAAGGAGGAATCTCTGAGTGAAACATGGAAATTCTGGAGCCGTGGGAGACAGAACCAAGTGAGTCACGCATAATATTAACAAAAATAAGATGCACACTACTACCCGGCTAGCAACCCAGTGGGTAACCGCCCACAGGGCCTCTCTAACTATCTAATTAGCATAATTACCTCCTACTATCTTTTGACCTTTCTTGCCCCTCAGATTTTCATTTATTATTTCTTGTGTAAATAACAGAGTACAGTGTTCTCAAACAGAAGCCCACGGATAACGGGGAAGGGAGAAGCTACAGTTTTGAGAAAGGTCATCACACTCGCTCGCTTGTGAATTAAGATACCTCCTGCCTCCCGTTAATTTCCAGTACAGGGGCAGAGGCAGGTGGCTCTCTGTGAGTTCCAGGCCAGCTTGAGAGAGCAGTGGCTCGCCTTGTATGAATGAATGAATCAATGATTCAATCAATCAATCAGTCCATCAATCCAGCCCTACTTTAATCCCAGAACAGGGGGCAGAAGCAGGTGGCTCTCTGTGAGTTCCAGGCCAGCCAGAGTTAGGCAGTGGGACACTTTGTATAAACAAACAAACAAACAAAAAACCTCTTTCCTGGGTAGATGTGGTGACCCAGGCTTGAAGCCCAGCACTCAGGAGGCAGAGGCAGGAGGATCAGAAATGCAAAATTGTTGTCAGCTAACTAGTGAGTTCGAGGCTGTCCTGGAATACTTAGGACCCTGTTTTTTTTTGGGAGGGGTTTGTTTGTTTGTTTGTTTGTTTTTTCAAGACAGGGTTTCTCTGTGTAGCCCTGGAACTCACTCTGTAGACCAGGCTGGCCTCAAACTCAGAAATTCGCTGCCTCTGCCTCCCAAGTGCTGGGATTAAAGGCCTGGCTGTTTGGTTTGTTTTGTTTTTGTTTGTTGCTTTTGTTGTTGCTGCTGCTACTGGGTTTTTTTGGTTTGTTTTTCTCTTTTTTCTTTTCTTTCTTTCCTTCCTTTCTTTCTTTCTTTCTTTCTTTGTTTCTTTGTTTCTTTCTTTCTTTCTTTGTTTCTTTCTTTCTTTATTGTTTTTGTTTAAAATGCTACCCCTGCTTTTCAGCATGTCAGTCCCTGGGAAGACTGTGGGGAGGGTGTGGCAGAGGAAGGAGGCTGACAAGCCTCCGGGGCTGCAGCTCCTGCTGCCTCCCAGTGGCCGGTGGCTCTCACACCATCCCTCAGGACTACATCGGACAAAGAGCGCAAACACCGACGAGCTTTACCCTGCCATGGGGGATGGAGAGCGCCCGGGTAATCTGCCCTGGAAATCTCTGGCCGCTTGAGAAAGAAGAAGTTTAACCGCCTTCCCTCCCACTGCGGTCCACAGAGCACGTCTGGCCCCGGTGGGCGGTCCCTGCGGACAGCGCTCTCCAGTGCTTCACCTTTATTCTTGACGGTCTGCTCTCCTGCTCTCCGGAGAAAGAGGTTCAGGGAAACCAAACTAATGAGACTCTAGGGAGAGCCGAGCTGCCTAGTGAAATCATAAACAACCTGAAAACAAAACCCTTTTCCAGTATACCTGTTTCTTATTCTTCTGATTGTGTTTTTTTGTTCCTTTAGTTTGTTTTTGAGACAGGGTCCCTCTACACAGCACACTGGCTGTCCTGGAACTCACTATGTAGACCAGGCTGGCCTTGAATTTAGAGATACACACCTGCCTCTGCCTCTTCTGTCTCTGAATGCTGGGATTAAAGGAGTCCCCCCGCACCCCCTGCTAGCTCTCTTGTTTTAAAGTCTCTTCCTATCTTTTTAAATTCAGGTCTCACTATATGGCTCTGGTTGGCCTGGAATTCTCTATGTAAACCCAGAAGACAGAGCTCCACCTGCTCCACCCTCGCTGTGCTGGGATTACAGGTGTGTGACACCACTGCCCTGCCTTAGATTAGTCTTCTACCCACCATAAAAAGACCGGAATCACCACGAGCTGGGCACAATGGCGCTCACCTTTAATCCCAGCACTGTGGAGGTAGAGGCAGGCGGATCTCTGTGGGTTTGAGGCCAGCCTGGGCTACACATAAACTTCCAGGACAGAGAGGTCCAGGGATATACATAGAGAGACCCTGTCTCAAAAACAAAACAAAAAAATAATAATAGCATCACCAACAAAAACACCCCAGAATCATTACACTTATGGGTAAATGTGTGATTGAGTGTGTGGCCACATGTACATGGGAGGTCAGAGAACACTGGGAACCTTGTTCTATATTTCTCTACCTTATTCCCTGGAGCCAAGGCCTCTCACTGAACCTAGAGCTCACTGATGCTGCCAGGCTTGTGGACCAGGGGGGCTCCTGATGTATCCCCCTACTTGGAGGTCACACAGCACACGTGGCCACATTAGGTGCCCTTACCCACTGCGCCATCTCTCCAGCCCTGTTCACTCCTCCTTAATTAAAGAGATTAGACAACCCACCACTGCTGGAACTGCGGTTGCAGGAGGTTGTGAGCAGCCAGATGCGGGTGCTGGGAACAGAACTCGGGTCCTCTGCAAAAGCAGCAAGTGCTCTTAACAGCTGAGCCATCTTCCTTGATTAATTTTCTTAATCAAGAGAAAAAGAATGGGCCCCTCATTCTTTTTCTCTTGATTAAGAAAATTACATTTACCGAACATGTTTGTGTGTGGCGGAGTCTGTCCCAGGACCCACCGTGGGATTTGCCTGGTTCTCTCCTTCCGCCATATGGGTCGTCGGGTTGAATCCCGGTTGCCAGGCTTGGCATCGAGTACCTCTGTTGGCTGAGTTGCTGTTTCCAGGGGTCTCAGTGTGGCCCAACCTGGCTTGGACCGCACTTTACAGCAGGATGATCTTGAACTTCCTGATCGACGTGTGCTGGGCCCACACGTCCACACGTGGTCCATGCAATCTAGACTTCAAACCCACTGCCTGGTGCCTGCCAGGCAGGCGCCCCACCAACAAACTCCACCCCGCCCCCGGTTTTATGTTTCTGTTTTTATTTCCACACGGATGACTTGGCACTCCCCAACAGTACCCTGTCCCATCCCCAGAGACTGCCTGTTACCCCAGGAGTCAGGTCCCCTGGACTTCAAGGCTAAAGGTTTCCCTTTAATTACGAGTTTTCAAAACTCTGTTTTAATCCCCACATAAGCCTTCTCCCTCCTTCCTCTTGCAATATGAGATGAAGAGGGCGGCTTGGGTCTCCGTAACAGCCACCGACCAAAAACTGTGATAAGGCTGGGACACACACGGACACACACAGACACATAATCTCTCTCTCTCTCTCTCTCTCTCTCTGTCTCTCTGTCTCTCTGTCTCTCTCTGTCTCTCTCTGTCTCTCTCTGTCTCTCTCTGTCTCTCTCTCTCTCTCTCTCTCTCTCTCTCTCTCTCTCTCTCTCGTTGGATCACCCCACCCCCACCCCAGCACGAATTCCTTTGGTGGTCTTTCTTTTAGAAATGAAACTAGCCGGGCAGTGGTGGCACACTCCTTTAATCCCAGCACTTGGGAGGCAGAGGCAGGTGAGGCCAGCCTGGTCTACAGAGTGAGTTCCAGGACAGCCAGGGCTACACAGAGAAACCCTGCGTTGAAAAAACAAAACAAAACAAACAAAAAGAAAAAAGAAAAAAAGAAATGAAACTACCGGTGACCCACCCTGGGGGGTGGGGTTCTTTTCCAAGCAAGGGCTGGGAAGAAAGTATCCAGTGGCCTAAAGACAAAAGGAAACAACACAGGATCCTCCTGAAGGGAGGGTAGACAGAGAAAAGATACTGAGAAGCTGTGTTAGGCTCTGGGACCAGAGGGAAGGGTTAAAGTCATCAAATGCTACGGTGTTCTTGGTAGAGAGCTGCTTGGTGAGACCCACCCAAACCGGTGCAGCTCTTCCCGGCCAGGCCAGCATCTTGGTACCCTGCCGAGCGAGCCGATGATGATGAGTGTGATTAGTGCAGATGGAAGCTGATTAAATGTCTGTAACAACTCTCCTGGGTGCAGACACTAACTGCATGGCCTTCTAATCAGGGGGTTGGCCTTACCTTTGCTTCAGTGGGAGGAAAAGGTGATGTAACAACTTAAAGGAGGGGTTGTTTAACTTGGCTGAAAGTTTCAGAGGGTTCAGTCCCTGGTCACCTGGCCGTGCTTTTCTGAGCCTGCTGTGAGGCAGAACATCCTGGAATGTTTGCTGGGGAGATTCTCTCAGGAAACAGAGAAAAGGGGGTACTGGGGCTCTCCCTTGACTTTATGGGGGCAGGGCCCCAACCCATAGGATGGGCAGTGCTACTCAGATCTAGAGGAGCTTCTGGATCTACCCTCATAGACACGTTCAGAGACGTGCCTCACCAATCTCCGGGGTGGTTTTTAAACTCACTTATTTATTTATATATTTATTCTGTGGTTCGAGATTGAATCCAAGACCTCTTGTTACACGGTAGACAAGCCCTTGACCATTGAACTGCCTTCCCAGCTCTCTGTCGTGATTCTATTTGTTTATTGTTTATTTATCTATTTATCTAACTATTTATTTATTTGAGACTTGAGACGAGTCTCTCTGGCTGTCTCAGAACTTGATATATAGACCAGGTTGGCCTTGAACTCACAAAGATCTGCCTGGCTCTGCCCCCTGAGTACTGGTCCCACCACTGCCCAGCTCTGAGGTGATTCCAAATCCAGTCACGTTAACAATGAAGATTGTCCAACAAAATAGTGTGGTCTCTCTACTTCAAGACCAGCTTGAGCTATGCAGGGAAGGCCTATCTTAAGAAAGAAAGGAAGGAAGGTGAGCACTGGCTCTTTTCCAAAATCGCAGCCTCGGGAGTTCAAAGTCATCCTCAGCTAAATATTGAATGCAAGGCCAGCCTGGGCTACATTCGAGAAGACCTCCTCCCCGAAAAATATTTAAGAGAGAGAGAGAGAGAGAGAGAGAGAGAGAGAGAGAGAGAGAGAGAGAGATTTATGAGCTAGCCCAAAGAAGCAAGAGACAGAGACAGACAAAGCAGGAACTGAAGCCCCTCAGCAACACAGGTCAGCTAGGAAGAGGCCCGGGTGGGAATCTGGAGAGTTTCCCATGATAGCAGGCAATGGGGAAAGGCAGCCAGGGCTACACAGAGAAACCCTGTCTCAACATCCTCCTCGAAAAGGGGGAGGGGGTTGATGTGTAAGCTTTAGGACCTTGGGAGCTGAATCAAAACAAACATTTTACGAAGCACAGAATTAAAGACACTGAGATCCTTGTTGCCAGCCCCTCCCCTGCCCCCGCCCCTGCCCGGCTCGCCTGCTCCAGCTGCCTCTCACAGTTGCTTCTGAGGTCGGGCCTGCTTTGCCTGCAACGTGCAAAGCATGAAACTGGACTCCTGAAACAAAGACATCCCCCACTCTAAGGCTGACTTTCCCAGCTCTAAGAACAGGTAGGCCCGGGACAAGGGGCTGAGGTGCACATTTTACGTACCAAAGCGGACCTGACTTCCAGGTTCTCCCAGCATCCCTCAGTCCCTACCTGACATACCCTGCCCTAAACCCTGAACTCTACAGCCCAGGGTCCGGGCTGCCCTTCCCCGCAGAGGCTCTTTGCTATATAACACAGACATTTAGGTTTCTTCCTCCCTCTTCCCCTCCCCCCTGCACATTCTCTCTTCCCTCTTCTCTCTATTTTCTTCTCCTTGGCAACTTCCGTGGCCTCCTTCTAGGGGCCCATGGAAGTTGCCTGCCTGAAACAGCTTCCCAATAAACCTGTGTGTGTGTGTGTGTGTGTGTGTGTGTGTGTGTGTGTTTTAGTCTGGCTTGAATTGACTTATTTCTCCGGCGTAGAAAAATAACTTATCAAGAATAAGCATTTTTCTTCTAGTCTGGATTCTTTTCTAGGTTCCTCTGAGCACCAAATAAGGTAACCCACCGCTGACCCTGGCCACCCACAGGGAGGGAGGACCCAGCTGAAATCAACAGAGGAAAAACTCTTTAGGACATTCCAGAACTGAGCAGCCCCAGGGGGCCAGGCAGAGGAGCCAACCTGTGCTTTTTTTTTTTTTTTTTTTTTTTTTTTTTTTGGTTTTTCGAGACAGGGTTTCTCTGTGTAGTCCTGGCTGTCCTGGAACTCACTCTGTAGACCAGGCTGGCCTCGAACTCAGAAATCCACCTGCCTCTGCCTCCCAAGTGCTGGGATTAAAGGCGTGCTCCGCCACCACCGCCCAGAGAGCAATTTCTAATGAAAAGGTGAAGTCATATTTCAGGTATTTCCAGTCTCTACTTATGCAGTAGGAACCTATGTTATTTCCCATTGTTAGAAGCAGGCTGAACTGTGAGTTCGAGGCTAGCCTGGTCTACAGAGTGAGTTCCAGGTCAGGGCTACACAGAGAAACTCTGTTTAGAAAAACCTAAATACATAAATAAATAAATAAATAAAGAAAGAAAGATAATAAAAGGCAGAAGACAGAATGATAAAGAGGGTGAGTTTTGGCTCAGTGGAGGAAGCTGTGTTTACTGTGTGTGGAGCCCTGGGTTCAACTTGAACACCAAGCAAAACAGGCCCACAGATAACCAGACAGACAGGTAGAAAGTTAGACCAAACAAAGCCAGGAATAGTAGCACACTCTTGTAACAGGAATTAAAGGTTAAAGACCAGTCTTAGCTGCATAGCAGGTTTGAAGCCAGCCTGGGCTACATGAACTTGTCTCAAAGAAAACCAAACACACACACACACACCAAACAAAAACCCAAACCCACTCTTCTTTGTCTTGCTTTGTCTTAAAGGGCCCAACACTTTAAGAAGTACTTTTTTTTTAAAGATTAATTTATTTACTGTATATGAGTACACTGTAGCTGTCTTCAGGCGCAACAGAAGAGGGCATAAATGGTTGTGAGCCACCATGTGGTTGCTGGGAATTGAACTCAGGACCTCTGGAAGAGCAGTCAGTTAACCACTGAGCCATCGCTCCAGCGCTTAAGTACTTTTAAACTGGGTGGTGGTCAAGCACATCCTTAATCCAAACAGATGGTCTGAGTTCCAGGCTAGCCTGGTCTGCCTAATCAGTTCCAGGAGAGCCAGGACTACCTAGTGAGACCATCTCAAAACAAAAACAGAACAAGTGCAACACATGACATTCACAAAGAATCAACAAAAAGCTAAAAAAAAAAAAAAATTAAAAGCAAAAAAAAAAAAATTCCACCACCCAATTAATTATTTTTATTTATCTGCCACATATGTTTAGTTGTCCACAGAGGCCAGAAAGGGTACTAAATCCCAAGGGCATTGGCTCCTCAGATCCTTGAGTTACAGGTAATTGTGAGCCACCATGTGGGTGCTGGGAATCGAACTCAGGTCCTCTGGAAGAGCAGTCAGTGCTCTTAACTGCTGAGCCATCTCTCCAGCCCGATAAGTTCTAACTTTTTTACACACACACACACACACACACACACACACTGAATAAAGGTCTGGAGAGATGGCTCAGTGAAGAGCACTGGCTGCTTTTGTAGAGGACCTGGGTTCAATTCCCAGAACCATATAGTGGGTCACAACTTTCTGTAACTCCAGTTCCAGGGCATCTGATGACCGCTTCTGGCCTCCGCAGGCACTAGACACCATGTAGTGCATAAGTGTACATGCAGGCAAAACACCTATGCACATAAAATAAAAACTGGAAATTTTTAAAAAGTGGGTGACTATTCATCCGTAACCTAGGCCCTCCAGAGCTGAGGCAAGAGGTGTTTCAAGTTTTAGATAACCTGGGCTGTGCAGCATACCCTGGCCCCCAATTAAAAAAAAAAATCAGGTGCTGGAGAGCTGGTTTTGTACTTAAGAGCACTGGCTGCTCTTCCAGAGTATCCAAGTTTAATTCCCATCACCAACATGGCAGCTCACAACTGTCTGTAACTTCCAGGAGCTCCAATACCCTCTTCTGGCTTCAACATGCATCCAGCACACATGGAACAGGGACATACAAGCCCAGCAAATATGGAAAATTGCAACCTTGTGGCTGGCTAGTTGGGAGCTGCTGTTCAGGTTCCTGTCGGCCATGCTTGTAGGAGTCTGAGATGGTTTTTGTGGAACCCTCTTTCAACCTTGCTACCTGCTGGGGTGGGAAGACTCTTCAGGAGGGTGTCAGCACATCTTGGGAGCTAGGGAAAGGGTGAATCCCGTGGCCCAGGTTCTCCTGCTCTTTGAACCCACAGGCCTAACATTGAAATATTCTATCAATTTCCAGTTGACTTTTTTTTGTGTACATTTTGACACAAGGTCTCATTTAGCCCAGACTGGCTACATAGTAAGAGCCTATTTCTAAAAACAAGAAAGCAAAACAAAGCCAAGCATCATGGTACAAGTCCTTAATCCCAGCATTCCAGAGGCAGAGGCAGATGGATCTCTGAGTGAGGCTAGCCTGGTCTACAGAGTGAGTTCCTGGACAGTCAGAGCTACATAGTGAGAACTGCCTCAAAATTAAATTACCTTCTAAGTGTTGGAATCGAACTCATGTACCACTCAAAATAAATTTATTTTGTCTCAAAATAAAATAAAGTTGAAAACCCCTGACCACAACAATAACAACAACAAAACATCTCCCAAAACTCTCTCAGTCCAACAAGGAGTCAATGGGAAAATTATTAATTTATAATTAATTATTAATTAATAATTATCTTGTGTCAGGGATCGCTCTGCCAAATGTTGGAACCTGCACTGCCCCAAACTTTGGGGGCTAAATTGTCCTGGCTTGTACTGCTGCTCCGGTCTGCGGGTCAGTGTTCAGCAAGAGAGAGAGTGAGGGTGGACTCAAAGAATGGAGACCAGACAGAGTGTGATTCAGTCCCGTTTATTCTCAAGTCTCTCTTTTTCTCTTTCCAAGTCCCTTGTTCCTAGTCCAAGTCCCAAGTCTCGAGTTCCTAGTGCCTCCAAGTTCCAAGTTTCCAGTTCTCCTCCTGTCTGCCTCTTGCCCTTTATAAGTCTCACTTCTTAAGTCACACACACCCAAGGGAATATCCTGGGTATATAAAACAAGATGTTGCTGGGCAGTGGTGGCACACGCCTTTAATCCCAGCACTTGGGAGGCAGAGGCAGGTGGATTTCTGAGTTTGAGGCCAGCCTGGTCTACAGAGTGAGTTCCAGGACAACCAGGGCTACATAGAGAAACCCTGTCTCGAAAAACCAAAAAAAAAAAAAAAAAAAACAAACAAACAAACAAAAAAAAAACCAAACCAAAACAAAAAAACCCAAGATGTTATCAGAGTGTGCTCAGCTGTTGTAGGCTGTTGAAAACAAGTTTCTTGTCAGGGTGTATGGCTCAAGATGATAGCCACTTTCTGTCGGCTCCTCAAAATCTTGCTCTTTTTTCTTTCTGGCTGCCTTCAAAAATCTAGTATTTCCTGTTTTCTTTTATTTATTTGTTTGTTTATTTTACAGTTATAGCAGAACTCATTGAGAACAAACAGCTACAGGTACTGGTTATTGACTAAGACAGTGCAGCCTAGATCAATTCCCCAGCCTACTCTGCCTGTATCCTGGGAGGCTGGCTTGAGGCTTGACCACATCACCTGAGGGCTCTCAGACCCTCAAACTTTGCTGGTGTAGTACCATGAAGAGCTGGAACTAGGAATGGCTGGGCATGGAGTGGCAGGGGATGGGGGAGTGTGGCAGGGGTCGGGAAACCCTTGGCCTTCTTTGTGTGCCAGAATCTGATCCAATCCCTCTGCTCCTCAAGAACCTAGATCTTGCCACAGTTCCTCCCTGGTTTGTTTGGGTGACCCTGATGCCATCTTGGTGCCATAGAGTCCAGAGCTGTCTGTGGGAGTGCTCCTGTTGGTGTCTGAAGACAGTGACAGTATACTCACATACATAAAATACATAAATCTTTAAAAAAAGAAAAAAAAAAGTTGGTCCTCCTTGCCTGAAAAACTACCACTGAAGCCACAGTCCCGGCTCCAACACCCAATACGAGCTTGCTTCGTGGGTGTGTGTATTTTGTTTTTGAGACAGGGTTTCTCTGTGTAGCTCTTGCTGTTCCCTTAACCCTTATACTTTTGAAGATAATCCTTTCTATGGCTAGACCTCCTGGTATACATACTTTATAGAAACTTGAAGTCAATCACATAATTTAAAATACGAAATCTTGCTGTGTGTACGTGTGATGGCATTCTCCTTTATTCCCAGCACTTGTGGGGAAGAGGCAGGCAGCTCTCTGAATTTAAACCCAGCCCGGTCTACAGAGTGAATACCAGTACATCTAGGGATATGTGGAGAACCTCCCCCCCCCCCCCGTCTCAAAAAAGCAAAATAAAAATAAATAAATAAATAAATAAATAAATAAAATCTTGTGTATAATAATTAGTGCCTGACCACCATTCTTGTGGCTTATCTTATTTTTGGCCATGCTGGAGATTGAATCTGGAGCCTTGCACAAGCTAGAGTCAAGTCCCCTTGCTACTTGTTTGTTTAGTAGTAGAGGCCAAGCTTAGCATGCAGACTCCTTACCAATCATCCCAGTGGTGAAGTTAAGGAAGCACCAGTTCACCTGGAACTCAGACTGCAGTCAAGTGTGTCCCTCCTACATCACAAAGCCTGCACGTGTCCAAGGACAGCTATGAATGCAATGTAACACATTTGTAGATGAAGTCAGGGACAATGTCAAAGCATCTGACTCTCTTGGTAACATAGTGTGGGCCAGGCCAGGGTGGGCTTCAGGAAAGACCCTGATTCAGACACACAAACAAAAAACACCTGTGTTTGAGAGGCATTAAGACACATATCTTTAATCCCAGCACTTGGGAGAAACAATCAGATTTCTGGGTTTGAGACCAGCCTGGTCTACACCCTGAGTTCAAGGACAGCAAGAGCTACACAGAAAAACCCTGTCTCAAATACAAAATATACCCACGAAGCAAGCTTGTATTGGGTGTTGGGGCTGGGACTGTGGCTTCAGTGGTAGTTTTTCAGGCAAGGAAGACCAACATTTTTTTTTCTTTTCTTTTTTTAAAGATGTATTTATTTTATGTATGTGAGTACACTGTCACTCTTTAGACACCCCAAAAGAGGGCATCTGATCCCATTACAGATGGTTGTGAGCTACCATGTGGTTGCTGGGAATTGAACTCAGCTCAGAACCTCTGGATTTTTTTTTTTTTGGTTTTTCGAGACAGGGTTTCTCTGTGTAGCCCTGGCTGTCCTGGAACTCACTCTGTAGACCAGGCTGGCCTCGAACTCAGAAATCCACCTGCCTCTGCCTCCCAAGTGCTGGGATTAAAGGCTTGTGCCACCACAGCCCGGCAACCTCTGGATTTCTTAACTGCTGAGCCATCTCTCCAGGCCGAGGACCAACATTTGATCACCACCCAGCAAAACCAAAACAATATCAAAAGGTTGCTTCAAAAACCTGATATTCTTGTTTAATTCCTAGAACCCATATGAAGACAGGAGAACAAACTGGGCCTCTGTCCCCATACATATACCTACACAAATAGTAATTTTTTAATTTTTATTTACTTTTTTTGAGACAGGGTCTCTCTATATAGCTCTGGCTGTCCTGGAACTCACTCTAGAACAGGCAGGCCTCGAACTCACAGAGATCCATCTGCTTTCAGCCTTCTGAGTGCTGGGATTAAGGGTAGCCATTACTTGCTTGGTTTATAAACAAACAAACAAAAAAAAATTGGGAACAGAAACTATGACAAGTCGTTTAAATACAACAGGGCTTTTTTTGTTGTTGTTTTTAGATAGGCTCTAAGAAGTTCATTCTAGCCTAGAACTCACTGAATGTATGAAAATAACCTTCGACTCCTGTTCCCTTGGGCCAAGCAAGAGCTGAGATTATGGGGCAAGAAGGAGAAACAGACAAAAGGGCGCCAAATCAGTCCCATTACTACTATCCTGGGCGTGTCTAACCCAGAAAGAAAAAAAAAAATCTAGAAAGAAATGAAGTTTTGCTAGAATCTTCTGAAGGCAAGACAAACAGGTTTAACAACTGTACCTGCACTGCACCTCCCTCCTTGTGGAATAGGATTCCCCCACCCCCACCCCTGCTTACTCGTAGGGGAACTAAGGTATCAAAGTTCTGTGTCTGAAAAACGAGTTAATATTTTGACTTTTCTTGGAAGCAGAAACAACTAAATCTCCAAAATAAATCAGATCAGGCTGAAGATAAGTCTGGAAGCTGGAGGCAAACTTTGTGGCTGGTCAAAAGAGGGTATTCAGCTATTTTGGGGTGTGTAGAGGCCCAGGGAGACCCAAAGGCCTGACAGGCTGAGCAAAGCCCTTACAAAGGCTGCAGGTGCCCCTCCTAGCATCTGCATGGCGGAGCTGCGTGCGCAGGGCTTAAAGGCATCCTATCCAGAACCTTCCTCTCCCCCACTGGGAATGCGATCCCGGTGACCGTTTGTCTTTTTTTTTTTTCCATACCGCCTCACCAAGTCGCATTTGCCGCGCGCGCGGTTTGGGCGAGAGGCGGGAAAACAAGAGTTGATCAAACTGTGCAGGCTCTATACTGCATCCGGGCCGAGACGGGCACCGTGGGGTACCAGTCAGGTCGTCCACAGCTCGGTGACCTTGGGAGCGACTCTCAGGCTCCTTAGTCTGCGATGCTCTGGACGTGGATGTCATCCTGCACGTTTCACTCTGACCCGAGGCTACCGCTGCAGCCGCCCTCGCTCGGGAGTAATGGCGGCGGAGTCCAGGCAGCTTTATCCAGCTGCAGCAGAGGCGGAAGTTGGGGGGGTTGACCCGCGCGGTTCGTGGGAATGGCCAAGCGGAGCGCCGCAGCTCCGGGACCAGCGGGCACGCGGCGACGAGCTCGCGCCACCGCGCGTACCCCCCCCCCACCTGACAGAACGGCCGGCGCGCGCTCCCAGTAACCGCGGTTTCTCGCAGCGTTTGTAGTCCTTACGTCACGGCCTGCGCCGCCTCTGATTGGGTGAACCGGACAGGTCACGTGGCAGAGCAGGGCGGTATAAATAGGGCGAGGGGGACGGCGGTGGTCCGCCATTTCGTGAACGCCGCTGGAGCGAGAGCATCTGTGGGAGCAGAGCCAGAGGGGAGCGGGTGGGCCTGTCGGAGCGTTCGGATTTGAGCTTGGGCCTTTTGAACCCAGGATCTCGGTAAGAGACCGGCGAACGGAGGGACGGAGGTGGAGTTTCGCAGAGTCGAGGTGGGGCCGGGCGCAATGGCGGCGCCAGGTTGAGACAAAGGGGTGCCGCCGCCATTTTGTGACGTTCGGTCCCGGGCGGCGGCTGGGGCCCCGGGCAATGCCGAAGATGCTTCCAGGCCTGTAAATCGGGGACTTATCTTTTGTCCATTGGTGGAAGCCTCCGCGGGGAATTGCTCCGGGCTGGGGTGCGGCGGGGGGGGGGGGTTGATCTGTGAACGAATTATCTACGTCTCGGCCCTTAATTTGATGGCGCCTTTTCCCCGCTTGCTCCTAGTTTTCTTGGGCTAGTGTCTTAAGAATTTTGTTTTCAAGAACAGATCTTTCAAATATTTACTGAGCCCCTTAAGGTCTCACCTATTTGTGTGTGTGTGTGTCGACTTAGTGTTTGCTTTGAAACGGTTGTAATCAGGATTTGTGTCTTAGTGTAAATTCTGGTTCAAGTTGAGTTGGGATTTACTTTAACCTCTTTGCTCTTAACAGGTGTGAGAAACGGGGATGGATGAGTTAAGAGTTGCGTCTGTTTTCGTTCTTTTTTAATTTGACGGGAATGGCTTGGTCGCTCAACGGAGACTTGAGCACAGGGTGGGGTCGCGGCAAAATAAGATATGCCTGGACTAAAATTTTTAGTTTGATAATAGTCGGTTTTGGAACAGTATGGGGTATAGTAGGAAAGACACTTGAAATAGCCTATTAAATAAGGTTTTCACTTCGGAAGTGTGAAGTTGAATCCTTAACTCTGTGCGTGTCCCCAAGGTTGCCTGTGTGGTTTTTGTCTAAGTGTCCTTTTAATAAAAATTTTTCTACGCAGGATTTTAGGGTCTGTGTCGCCGGGTATTGAATTCCTAGCAGCCCTCAAGATTTACTTTTATGCACTTTTTATTAAAAGATGGGGTCACTTTACCAGTCTGACTTTAACTGTCGTTCCTCTGGTCTAGTGAGCAGCAGGCATGTATGTGTTCCTAGCTGTGGCAGTTTTTAATATATCCACGATGTTGTGTGGTTCCAAGATAATTATGTTTGTTCGTTTCTGAGACCGTTCTTTTGTAGCCCAGGCTGTCCTGGAACTCACTTTTTTTGTTTTTTGTTTTTTTCTTTAAAGACCAGGCTGGTCTCCCTATCAGATCACTTACCTCTTCCTCCCGAGTGTTGGGATTAAGTGTGCCGCCACCACCCTGATTTACTTATTTTTTGAGACAGGGTCTCATAAAACCCAGGCTATGTATGCTCCTGGATTTCTCTTTCTTTAGCCCTGGCCTTCTCAGAACCCTGATAACTAGACTGGCCTGCAACCTGACTCCTTGGGATTACCATGACAGATTTCTTCTGTATCAATACTGAGCGTGCATGTGGTTTTCTACTATACTTTTAAAAGCTAAAGGTCCTGCCCTTTAAAAGTATCTGGATTTTAAATTTTGGGCATTTCATATGTAAGGAAATGTAATGGCCTTTTCTAGTTTTAGGATACTTTCAAGACTTTTATACTTAGTAGTATTTGGCAGTATATTCCTGAATATTGTGGTACATTTTGGATCTCCATCTCCTGGTAGTCATTTGGATAGGCACATCTCACTATTAGGAGTAGTGGTGTAGTGAGATGTGTAGGCTTTGACATTTTTTTCCTGTGTCTGTAGTGCTGGGGGTTAAGTTTTAGTTGCATGCTAGGCAAGCTACTCACCCCTGAACCATATCTAAGACTTCTGGACATATGTTTGAAAATGGAGTCAGGTGTGGTGACACACAATTGTAATCCTAGGCCTTGAGAGGCAGAGGACCTCTATCTTGAGTTCAGGGCTAGCCTGGACTATCTACAGTAAGACATTTTGTTAAAACACAGCATGTGGTTTGGCTGCTTGGTGAATTTTGACTACTTATAGACTTAATTCCATAAGTCTAGAAAAAGGTGTTATTGGTATCCTGGCAGTAAAAGGTTTTTGTGGCAGTGTATCTTGGAAGCATTCGATTGCAACAGGACTTAACTGTACCTCTGCCTGGCCTCAAACTTGTGATCTTAATTACTCTTCTGAAGACTAGAATTACAGGTCCTGCCCAAGGAAGGAAGCCTTTTAAACATTCTATTTTGTGTTTGTGGGGTGGTGTATGCACCAGTGAAGGTCAGAAGATAATTTGTAGTTTTCCACAATGTGTGTCTTGTAGCCCAACTCAGGTGGCCATAGTTGGTTCCCTGTGCCTTTACCCTCCTACACCCTCCTAAGGGAGCTTTCCCATCTTAACTGAGGCTAGTTTCTTGCACATGGAGGCATTTATATGTATTGCTTATTTGGTCCAAATGTAGTACGTAGTTTATTCAAACTTAATGACTGGGTGGATGAAGGAAGGTATATTCATCTTTCTACTTCCTGTTGTAATTTCTTGGTGCCAACTATTGTGTGACAATAGAAAGGAACAATCAATGTAGAATGGCTAAAATGGTTGCCTTGCCTTAGAGGGGAGAGACAAGTCCTGTGTGGGTTGGAGGGGGATGGTTATTGGTGTTTTAAGATAGTTTTGACTTGTCCATGCCAGAAGCTGGTCTTGAACTCCTGCTTCCACCTGTGAATTGTGAGCACTAAAAGTACAGATGTAGGCCACCACTCAGCATTCTATTTGGTTGTTAAATTTAATTTGAAGTTAAACAGAGTCAAGCCTCATACAGGGTTGATGGAGCCTGGCATAGGTATTGAAGACCAGTCTGGGATACTTGAGAGACCCTGTCTTTAAAAGGAAAAGTGATAATTGGTCTTCTGTGTTTTTCTCAGTTCCAGAGCAGGTTTTTGGTTGTGTGGTTTTGTTTTGTTTTAGGTCTTGCTATGTAGCCAGCCTTTAGCCCTTGCTGGCCTAGAAAATGAGAGCAGGTTAAGACCTGACTCAGATCCACCTGCCTTCCAAATATTTATTTTGACAAGTTTCTCTGTAGCCCTGGCTGGCCTGGCACTCCTGTAGACCAGACCCACAAACTCAGAACCACTTAACACATTGCAGAAGTGCTGATATTAAAGACATATGTTAGCGCACATGGCCTGGCCTGAGACTTACATGTTGGCCGACCTCTTTCAGTTTGCATGCCTGTTGGTTTTTTAGAAGTTTGTTGGTTTCTTGGGGATTGATTATGAGTGAAAAGAATAGGGTGAGGGGCAGAATGCATTCTCTAAGAATGGTCCTGGGGTTTTTTTTTTTTTTTTTTTTTTTTTTAGTTTATTGTTTTTATTTCTGTTTTAAATAGAGGTTTTATGTGCTAGGCTTGAATCCCTAGCATTGTCCATGCTGGATAAACAGTACCAGTAATCTATATTTCCAAGCCTGCTTTTTAAAAAAATTTTCTAGGATTTGTTTTTAAACTGTAGATTGCTTGAATAAATTAATATTGTGTTTTTTTTTTATTATTATTACAGAGATGCATCGTGATTCCTGTCCCTTGGACTGCAAGGTTTATGTAGGTAATCTTGGAAACAATGGGAACAAGACTGAATTAGAAAGGGCTTTTGGCTATTATGGACCACTCCGAAGTGTGTGGGTTGCTCGAAACCCTCCTGGCTTTGCTTTCGTTGAATTTGAGGATCCACGAGATGCTGCTGATGCTGTCCGAGAGCTAGATGGAAGGTAATGTTAATGGCAGACAGTTAACTGGGTTTAAATTTTCTAGGACATAGGGCTTTTTGGTGATTTGGATCTTCGCAGTAATAATTGCTTTTGGTCATTGTTTACACAGTGGCTGTGTATAGGAACCCTACTAGCTGACTGACTATATTGTGCCACAACATTTGCTGTTTTTAGCCAGATGTGGGCTTGTACCTGAAGTCCCAGCACATGGAATTAGGGATGAGTTCAGGATGCCTTGCTTACATAGCAAGTTAAAGGCAAGAATAATCTGGAGGCCACAGTACCTTAACTGAAAAGAGACTGACAGTAGCTCTGAAGCTGTAGGATAGGCCATTTGTCCCTACAAGTTATAATAATGAAAGTTTGCTGGGGCCGGGTGGTGGTGGTGGCGCATGCCTTTAATCCCAGGCAGAGGCAGGCAGATTTCTGAGTTCGAGGCCAGCCTGGTCTACAGAGTGAGTTCTAGGACAGCCAGGACTACACAGAGAAACCCTGTCTCGAAAAACCAAAAAGAAAGTAAGAAAGAGAAAGTTTGCTGGGGTCCATCTCATCAATGGCCCCAGTATGCCAGCTTAACTCATTGTAGCTCTGGACAGATGGAGACAGGATAGTCAGCCATACCTGGCTGTTACTACACTGGGTGGAATTTCTTGTATTGGAAGGGAGGTAATAGAAGGGAGCCAAAGCAATTAGTTTGCCTTAAAATCCTTAGAGAATTATATGGAAAAGTGAAAAATTCAAGGGAACAAGTCACAGTAGAAACACATGAATTATAGCTACTAATAGTTACCATTGAGCTCAATAATCAAGAGTGGTTCAGGAACTGGAAAGTTGCCTCAGTAGTTAGGGCAGAGGACCTTAGTTCCCAGCATCCACATGGTGGTTCACAACTATTTGTAACACCAGTTCCAAGGTGTCTGATGTCTTCTGATTTCCTCAGGCACATGTGTGGTGCACGGCCTTTGTATACAAGCAAAATAACTTTACACGGCGGGTTTTTTTTTTCCTTCCCCCTTTTCAAGAGAGGGTCTCATGTCCATAGCTTAACTTAAAAAAAGGTTACAGCCAGGTGGTGACACTGACCTTTAATAGCAGGACTTGGGAGGCAGAGACAGGTGGATCTCAGTGCTAGCCTGGTTTATAGAATGTATTGCAAGACAGCCAGGGCTACACAGGACCCATTTGGAAAAACAACAAAAATGTGTTTGTGTTTTGTGCTTGTATGTCTGTACTGTATGTATTCCATACAGAAGGTGTTTGATTCCCTGGAAATGGAACTATGGGTGGTTGTGAGCCACCATGTGGGTACTGGGAATCAAACCTGGGTTGTCTGCAAGAACAGCCAGTGCTTTTAAACTCCTTAACTAACCTGGAGTCAGTAGCCTAGGACTGACTCCCTTGTGCTGGGATTAAAGGTATATATATCAATATATCGAGCTAGACTGATTCATATGCAGTGAATTAATTGCTTTTACAGATCCCATTTGAGGCTTGGGTCTTTTAACCTCTGTAAAGTGTTTGGCAAACAAGCCTGGGCAATACTTGAGACTGTCAAAACTTAGGTTCCATTTGACTTTGGGTAAGATAGGGAGAGATCAGTACAGGCTTGCTGCCATTGGCAATTTTGTGATTAGTGTCCCTTTTCTTTAGAACACTATGTGGCTGCCGTGTGAGAGTGGAACTGTCGAATGGAGAAAAGAGAAGTCGGAATCGGGGCCCGCCTCCCTCTTGGGGTCGTCGTCCTCGAGATGATTACCGCAGGAGGAGCCCTCCACCTCGGCGCAGGTACTTGAGAGAACACCTTTTAGAGAAAGGCATTGGTGTAATGGAGTAGCTAGTAGGAGCAGGTATTTCTTCCTAAGGTTGTTGGTGGGTTTTAACTTACTGTGGACATCGGAGGTTTCTACAAGCCATTTGCTGGGTGTAGTTTGGGGTATGCGAGTTGTGCTGAGTGCTGGCTTTTGTCTGTAGGTGTATTATTCATGTTGGTAGTTTTAGTGACTTCTATCTCGGATCTGTCTTCTAGTTCATCTTCTAGTTGCATCTTTCCAAGTCTTCCCTTTACTTCAATTTAGGCCTTTTTCCATTTCTTGACTCCATAATAATCAACATTACATTCAACTAGCTCTTCACAAATGTGTTTTCTACTAGCACAATTGTAATATTTATCAAAACAGGCAGCTGTTTTAATGTTACAACTGGTAAAGTAGAAATCTTTCTGAAACAAACTTAAATCACTGACCAATAAAGGGGGCTTAAAAGTATTCCCAGTCATCCGTTCTTGAATCCCAACTAGGAGAGAATTCAGTTTTTTTATGATTGAAATGGCATCCTTCTTGGACCAGGCAGTATTGCCTGGATACAAACTCCTCATCTCCTCAAATCAAGCCTCTAAAATAGTCTCTGTAGGACTGAATTTACCTCTTACAGGTGAGTGACGTCCTGGGAGATAGGAGTTCACAATCTTGCCCCTTTTGCTATTTTGAAAAACACCACACTGTTGCCCATCATAATAAAGAGTATTTGTTAGCTAATAGATGGTTGTACTGATGGCTTGTTTTTCATTTTTTTTTGTGCTTTTTGGTCCATCTATTAATAAAAATGAACCCCGTTACAGAGTCACCATCATGTCTCTTCTCACCACCCTCTGAATCTGCATTAGCCAGTCAACTAGCCCTTTCAGCGTCATGTGACCAGCGCGCCCCATTCAGCTTGGCTGGTGTCGTTTCACATGACCCAGGCTGGCCAGTCGTCAGGTTGCACCGCCCTTTGGTTCCCGAGCATGCTGTTTTCTCTCAGCCTTCTCTCCAACCTTAACCAAATCGGCTGCAGCCACCTCGACCGCCCACACATTCCTGGCCAATCAGCTCAGCTGTTTATTTACCAAATGTCTTCACAACAACTACAGCAGCAGCCTTCGGCTAACAAAAAAGCAGGAAAAATCCACAACACCCCCTTCGCCAACCAACTAAATCCAACGCAACATCTGGCAAAACCTTTTCAGCAAATTCTTCCTGGCCGTCAGTCCGGCAGCCTCACCTCACCATTTCTAGCTTGTTGAAACCCAAAACTAGTAAGTTGTTCCTGCTTATACAGTTTACTGCTGGTTAAAAATAAGGAGTAAGCGGCTTAAAGTAATTCTTTTTTCTGGATCAAAGGCTGGCTGTGCATAATTGAATGGTAACGTACAATATATTGCTTGAAACAACTTTTAAGGGTGATAGGGAACTCATAATGTGACTAGACCTTCAAGTGAACTTATGTGCATGTGTGAGATGCCAAACTAAAATTTTAATATCTCTAACAGATTTTAGCTTTTCTTCCTAGCAAAATTTTGTTGAATCCTATCACCTTTAAATGGTTTTACTAACAGTTTTCAATTTTTAAAAAAATTGGGGGTGAAGTGTGGGCCAAGCTACGGTAATTTTGATAAGCCTAAGCACACTCTTAAATGTGACATCACAAATGCAGTTCTAATGTAGCACTAAATGGCATCGATGTTTACACCTACGCGTTTTCACGGAATTACACTATCCACCTGGTGCATAAGTCTTGTTAGAGACTTAAAGGTTTGCATGGGTTCCAAAGACTGGTTTATGGTACTGTTTTTGGAACTACTTGTGGGACTACATTTTGGTGTGGTGTTTGGGGTAGTGGAGTTAGTTTGACATGAAGTTTTGCATTGGACAGATCTGCTGTGAAGCATTCTTTGTTAAAATGAATCCATGGTTGGAATACCTGCTTTTCACTTGAGCCTTTTGTTCCTTAATCCTTCTGTGCCCTTTTTTTTCTTTTCTTTTTTATTTTTGGAGGATGAGTGCCAGTTCTCCGGCACATTCACTGGGCCCAACAGTGAGATTGAAAAGTTGGGAAATGCCTCACGCCACATACAATAATTGGCAATTAGCCTAATTTTACTGTTTCTGCTTTTAGATCCCCAAGAAGAAGAAGCTTTTCCCGAAGCCGGAGCAGGTAAATGTTTTGGTGTCCTGTTCTTAGAAATGGCAGCTTCTGATACCTTTAAGCTGTATCCGAAAGTAGTAGTTTAGTGAGATTTACATAACCCTGGCTAATAATTATAGTGATCTGGGTAGCATACATAGTCACACAGTCAGCATTAAGTTAGAGTGAGCTAGCCTTTCTTCAGAGTGAATTTCTAGTAAACTAATGTGCCTTCTGTTTGCTTTAGGTCACTTTCTAGAGATAGGAGAAGAGAAAGGTCTCTGTCTCGCGAGAGAAATCACAAGCCGTCTCGCTCCTTCTCCAGGTCTCGTAGGTAAGATCAGTGCCTGAACTATTGAAGATGTGTATATATAATCTTTTTGCACTATGTACTTAAGATAATGTTTATTTTTTTGTTTTTTGTTTTAGCCGATCTAGGTCAAATGAAAGGAAATAGAAGACCAGTTTGCAAAAGTGGTGTACAGGAAATAACTTCATTTGACAGGAGTATGTACAGGAAATTAAAGTTTTGTTTGAGACTTCATAAGCTTGGTGCATTTTTAAGATGTTTTAGCTGTTCAAATTTGTTTTGTCTCTTGGAACAGTGACACGCAAAACGATGTAATTCTCTATGGTTTCAAATGGATCATATGAGGCATGTGATATCAAGAATTGTTACTTTACAATGTTCCCTTAAGCAAGATTGAATTTTCTTTGAATTTTAGTTTTTTATAGACTGAAATAAACCTAGATCCTGCCCAGTTTTAAGTGAGATGTACTAATGATACAGAAGCAACTGGCGGAAATTGAATAAAGCTGTAGTCCTCATAGCTGAGACTGTGGCACTGTGGAATGATAAGCAGTCTTTAGAAGCTGCTGTAAATATAAGCCGGCAGATAAAGGTAGGAACCACGCTCTGAAGGTTTTCAAAGCGGTTCCTTCCTGGTTGCTACATGCAGATGCAGAGCTGTCGAAACGTCTTTATTTGGAAATGTAAAACTAAGATACCAGGGTCCTATCAGTTTAAGGGTACATTGTAGAGCTGAACTTTTCAGTTACTGTGCAAGATTTTTTTTTTCATGCTGTCATTTGTAATATGTTTGTGAGAATCCTTGGGATTAAAGTTTTGGTTACAAATTGTTGTTTAACTTGAAAGCCTGTTTTTCCTTGCACACTCAAATCTGTGAGCTTGGTATCAAGTCCAGGTGTAACATTCCTATTGGAAGCCATACTTATATTTTCTTGTAAAGTGCTTTTGAATTAATAAAATACTAGCATAATTGTGTAGTCAGTTGAGCGAACCCACTGTTGCCATTGTTCTTATCCCTGGGAAAGCGGTTGGTTGGTTGCCCAGTTCGATGATCTTTGTAAGAAACAACCAAGAGGCACTACATTAGGGAAGGAATTTTTCCCCCTTTGCTTGTCACCTTGTTAGCCATTTTTTAGGTGTTGAAGTCAGTTCAGGATCATGGCAGTTAGTGAGTAACATTTTAAATTAAGCACCAGTATGGTATATTGTAATTCTTTAAGTTGCCCATAAAACGTGTCTTTGATCTTCAGCATGAAAACATTCAACAAAAGTTTTAAAATTAATTTTATTTTACAACTTGAGGTGTTGCATGGAATTCCAGATTGATCCATCGTGATGTGAAGTCCACAGAATGGTTAATTGTAACGACGCACAGTTGACTATGGAGGCATGCACACCCTTTCTCTCAAGAACAGTTGACTATGGAGGCATGCATACCCTTTCTCTCAGAAATATGGAGGAGGTGTGGTTTCAGGGTTTTTTGTGTGTGTGTGTGTGCAATTAGATTAAATCATAATGCAACAGTCTTGCGGCTTAAGTTTCCTTAAATGTGTTCTTTTGAGGTAGTTTTTAATTCTACTGTACTAACTTTGTAAGATGCCATTGCACTAAATTCAATCTGTAAGCTTATAAATCCCCCCAAAATGTTACTTTTAAACAATAAATCTCAGTAAGGAGAAAATTGTGTCCAGAAGGTTCCAACATGAGCCTTTCAAAGAAGTGCCCATCCTCAAAGAAGACACTTTTCAACTTAGAGTCCCTGTTAATGTCTTAGGCATCTGCTTTGTCCTTCATGCCTACTCCCTGTAATTAACTGTAGGTCACATTAGCTACTCTTTATTTTACTAAAGTTAGGATGGCTACAGGTGTTGGCTAGAGGTCATCATTAGTGCTAGTGATGACTAAGAAAGGCACTTGAGAATTAGGATTCTCGTTGTTAATGGGTTACCTCAGACAGATGTACCTACTTTGAATACTATGTAGGTGCCCGTCCCATATTTGTGGCACTAAGTGTCATGATGGCATCTCTACCCTGCACTGGACTACAGCTGCTGAAGAGTGAGGCTGAATGGGAGCTCTTAGTATTTTTCTTTGGCCTGTTACTGCTTAATTGGAAAGAATGTTGGTTATAGAAGTCAAAAGACAGTATAGCCAGATTCTAGACCTGTTAACAGTGAAGAGTGTAGGTGACAACAGCCGTAGTCTTTGGGTCAGTGTTTAGTGCCTTGTTTTAAATGTGCTTTTGCTTTTCTGAGATGAGATTTAGTTATCAGACAAGTTATCTCTTCCAGTATATATTTTTGTACTTCCAGACTGTTGCCTTCTGGTTTTCTTTTGGGGGAGGGACATAAAAGATCATTATTAAAGACACTGACTTAAAGCTGGGTTGGAGTATATTTTTGTCTAAACAATCTGCCTGGTAATATACATTCCCTATGCAGGCTGCAGTCCTGAAGATGTCCTGAAGCATGCAGTGGTAGTTTTGCACATGTAGCGTTTCCTGCTTTGGGTTACAAATGCCTAGTGTTTAGGTTTACTGTTGTATCCCCGTGTTTGATTTTCAGAGCAAAATTAAGCCTTTCATAAAGCTATAAATACTAGATTTTATTTTATAATTTAGGGGATGGGAATCCTACTTTGTCCTTCTGCCTACAGTGTTAAAATGTCCTTAGGTGTTAAACTATCTTGGCAGCAAAGGCCCATCCCAGCTGAGCTGTTAAGTGCTCTGCCACTGATGCCCCTGCTTCTGTAATCTGTTTATCTGGGGTCACTTGCTAGTGCCTTTTTTGACCCCTCTTCCTCCCCAACTTAAGTATTTATTGTACATGGCCCTCCATGTTGGTTCTGAGAGCTGCATGTAGTTGTCAGAATGCTTTCCCTAGGCTGCACATAGCCTGGCTCCATCCATCCATCTGTAGCACTGTACAAACAAGCTGTGCCTGCCATGGGTCTCACTCGGCAGCGCTGGTGCAGCAGGAGTAGAGAGGACACAATTGAGGCTGGAGAGAGGGCAAACTGTTAACCACAAGACGGCTACGATTTGTAAGTTGATTTCCAGAGGATCTGATACCTTTATACCTATACCAGATGTGAACAAGGAGTTCACAAATACTTCTCATGAAAGCAGTAAAAGGTGAGTAGAACAAGAAGTACCAGGGTTCTTAAGTTTATGCAGTGAAGGACTGTTAGCTGGCTAGCCATGTAAGCCAGTGGTACGCCACCCCTGCCGCTCCCCCAGCCCCATCTTCAATCCCAGCATCCTCAGTTGGGATGGAGCCAAGGTTTTTGTTTTGTTTTTGTTTTTCATGTCAGTGTCTTCAGACACAACAGAAGATGGCATTGGATCCAATTGTGAGCTACCATGTGGTTGCTGGAATTGAACTCAGGACCTGGAAGAGCAGTCAATGCTCTTAACTGCTGTGCCATCTCACCAGCAAGTTACTTTTAAATGAAGCCACTCATTTAGCCCCTGAAAAGATTGGAGACAAAGGAGAGGAGTATGCTTCATCTTTCTGTAAGGTTTTTTTAATGTATGAGTGTGGGTGTCCATGGGGAGTAGGAAGTGACAATTGATTCTTCGCCCCCTGGAAAGGTCTTTTTTGAGGTGGTGTCACTATAACCCTATGGTGACCCTAGCTGAGCAATTCTACCTGAACATCTTTACTGCTGAGGTTGTGGGTGAGCCACCATGATGCCCATCCCAGCCTCCGGGATCTTGCTGAGTCTGCCCTGGCTGTTTTCCTAGAGTCTGCGACTCCCAGGGATTCTATCAGTCAGACTGGAAGCTTTCAGCATTCAGTAGTTCCTGATGCTGGTTGTAGTAGTGGGGGTCCTGAAAACAAAATGACAACAATCCTTAATTATTTTGAGGTAGTTTTTGTTTGGGATTGACCCCTGGGGGTTTTGTGAGGCTGACAAGCCACTACTGGTGAAAGGCCCTCAGTTCAGGGACCTTGGGTGCCAAGTGCACTCTCACTTGGAGCTCTTGCATCAGCCCAAAGTGTTTACTGCACCTAGCACTGAATTTTAGCTCAGCAACAGCATTGCCTAAACATATCAGCAGTTCCTGGGGTTCCAGGAAGTTAAAATCTGCACCGTTTTCCCAAAGGCAGCCTTGCCTAAAGCATACTGACAGTTTTACAAATTGAGGATTTAGTTGCCCTGCTAGCCACTAGGAGGCAGTATTGCCCTGCTGAAATCCTCAGACCACCTCTTTTTACCTGAGGTCATACATCTAGGCCATGGATCTCTGGAGCACAGTTGAGTTATCATTCACAGTAACTGACAAGAATGACCCAAGCATTTTACTTCTGCCTTCCTACCAGGTCACTTAAGCCTCACTGATGGGTCCTCGTCATATGTTAACTAAGGCTCGGGGCCAAAACTCTTAGTAGTGTGTGAAGGAGTTGGCTTCCACGAGGTGTTTGAGTTACAGAACCTAAAGGCAGAAGCACACAGGAGTGGCCAGTGAGAACAAACAGATTCACAGCTCTGAGGCTTTGCTCCAGCTCTAGTGAGGAGGAGACAGTAGGGTTGGCTAGAGATTGTAATTTCCAGTTTTGAAAGAGAAAGCTGGAACATGTAGAGAAAGGCTTTTAATCCCAGCGCTTGGAAGCAGAGGCAGGTGAATGTGAGTTTCAAGCTAAGCTAGCCAGGTCTACAGAGCAAGTTCTAGACAGCCAAGGCTACACAGAAACCCTCCCCCGTAAGATACATGTGTTATGCATATGTACATGGATTCATTCTGCAGCACTAAGTGAATAAGCAGTGAAAAGTTACACTTATGTATATGCTTGACTATGTCTGCAGCAAGTGTGTGTAGTAGGCCTATAGAGGTCAGAAGAGGGTGTCAGATCCCCTAAAACCACAGTTGCTGATGTGAGCCTCTACTGGAAAGTAAACCCAGGTTCTAAGAGCAGTAAGCACTTTTAACTGCCTCTGGGAGAATGGGTTTTAAATAGACCTGAAGCCATGCATGAGAGGGTTCCTTGTGCTGCCCACATCTCATGATTAGAAAAACAGCTAAGACCCAGGGAAGGTGAATGACTGACTAGACTGACAGATTACAGATGGCCACCTCAACGATCAGCCCTTCACCCTGAGAGGGTGCTGGCAATGTGCCAGCTGCCCTGGCAGACAAAGCCTCAGACGGATGGCAAACAGTGCTTGCCCCAGGAGTCAACACAGGTCTGATTCGGCCTGTGGTTTGTGCTTGTGCCAGTCCCCAGGGCTGCCTTCTCTGCTCCTTTGTCACCCACCTCTCCCCCAACTCCAGTGGCTGGGTTGGGACTCTTGTAACAGTAACACATGAGGCTCCTGTGAGTGACCTTTTGAGACCAACTCAGACCTGCCTGCCATCCTGGCCAGGCACATACAGCACTGCCCCACTAAAGTTCAGCATCAGGGTGGGGCCCACATGGGGTTGGGCACAGCATTGCCAAGGCTAGTCCTTGTTGGCAGTAGACTCCTTGCCAACAGGTGTTGGCTGTGAGCCATAGTGGAACAGGTGGACTGCTCACCCGAAGGATTTCACAAGAACCATCTGTGTCTGTTTGCAGACAGCATGACGATTAGGAAATTTACTTTCTGTGTCTGTGTGTGTGTGTGTGTGTGTGTGTGTGTGTGTGTGTGTGTGTGTGTGTGTGAGAGAGAGAGAGAGAGAGAGAGAGAGAGAGAGAGAGAGAGAGAGAGAGAGAGAGAGAGAGAGTTTCTCTGTGTAGCCTTGGCTGTCCTGGAACTCAAAGAGATCTGCCTGCTTCTGCCTCCTGGGCGCTGGGGATCAAAGGCGTGCCCCGCCGCCGCCACCACCCCCAGTCTGTTTTTTTTATTTATTTATATGAGCACACTGTAGCTGTCTTCACACACACCAGAAGAGGACATCAGATCCATTACAGATGGTTGTGAGCCATCATGTGGTTGCTGGGAATTGAACTCAGGACCTCTAGAAGAGCAGCCAGTGCTCTTAACTGCTGAGCCGTCTCTCCAACCCCCAGTCTTTTTTGTTATTAAAGCATATTTGAGAAGGTATTTTTGTTTTATGTGTAGGAGTGTTTTTCCTGCGTCTATGTCTGTGTACAATGTGGGGGGCTGGTGCCCACAGAAGCCAGAAAAGGATGTTGGATACCCTGGAACTGGAGTTATGTATGGAGCCACAATACGGTTGTTGAAGATGGAACAAGTACCAGTTGTCTGTGTTAGAGAGGATAGGTGAATAGGTGAGGGAGACACTACAACAGGACACATAGAGGTCAGGACAACTCTGGGGATTCAGTTTTCTTCTACCGTGGATTCTGGGGACCAGACTCAGGTGGTCAGACTTGGGCCAGCAAGCATTTTTACCTGCTGAGCCATCTCACTGATCTCCCCGACCCACTACCCCAACACACACACCTTTTTATGTAGCCCAGGCTAGCCTGGACTTTCTATATGTAAACTAGGCTGAGTGACTTTGAACTTGGCAGTGAGCCTTCAGCCACTGGCTCCTGGCTGCTGAGAGTCTAGGTATGAGCCATCGTGTCTGGTTATTTATTTACTTTTAATCTTTCTTTGAGACAGGGTCTAGTTACTATAGCCCAAGTTGTCTTTGAACTAAAGACCCTGCTACTGGAGCTTCCCATGCGCTGAGATCACAGGCCCGTACCACCCTGTCCACACTCAGATGGCTTTGTGTGTTAGGGATAATTTGAGGTAGAAAGTCTCTCAGGAAGGCTTTTATTTAACCCTTGCAGGCACAGGACTGAGGAGGTGAAAGACTAATTAGTTAATCCTGTCCAGCCTGGTGGAGCTGAGCTGGGGACCCACAGCAGCAGCCACCAACTCAGTACCTGAAACCCACAACCTTGAGTTCTTAGGAGTACAGGTCAGCCACAAAATACAGTCACAGCGAATCACCACCTTCTAGACTATGAGATGACCAGGTTCCAACACGGTAGTATTTAAGGTGCTCTACCAAGGAGGCTTAGTGGGTAGAGTGCTTGCTTAGCATGCAGGAGGCCTTAGATGGCATTCCCACAGTCACATGAAACCAGACATGATGGGACACACTTGTATATCAGTACTTGGTAGTTAGAAGCAGTAGATTCAGAAGTTCAAGGTTTTTAAAAAAGCAAACTGAAAAAGAGAAATAGATGGTAGAGTCTGACGGTGATGGTGTACACCTTTAATCCCAGCCCTCAGTGGTAGAGGCAGACTGATCTCTGTGAGTTCCAGACAGGCTCAGTGGTTAACAAATCATAAATCACGAGGGTTGGAGAAATAGCTCAGAGGTTAAGAGCACTGACTGCTCTTCCAGAGGTCCTGAGTTCAATTCCCAGCAACCACATGGTGGCTCACGACCATCTGTAATGGGATCTGATGCCCTCTTCTGGTGTGTCTGAAGACAGATACAGTGTATTTTCATATATAAAATAAACAAATCTTTAAAAAAGATAATAAATCAGACTCAAAGTCATTCTTAGCTACATAGGAAATGTAAGGCCAACCTGGGGGGCAGGGAAGAGGACAATACCCAATGCTGTGTGGCAATCCATGCCTACAAAACACAAGGCATGAACACAGTCACACAAAAGGATCTACCTTAATGGCTGCCCATGAGGCCGGGATCACAGGGACCTCCTGGAAGTGACCTAAGGAAAAAGTAAAGCAAGAGGTGAAAATAGAAACCATTGCCTGGGGACAGGATTAAGTCAGTAAGGATTAAAGAAAAAAAAATAATAAAATACAAGCACAAATAAATGGCACAGTGAGCCGGACGGGCAGTGGTGGCACACACCTTTAATCCCAGCACTTGGGAGGCAGAGGCAGGAGGATTTCTGAGTTTGAGGCCAGCCTGGTCTACAGAGTGAGTTCCAGGACAGCCAGGGCTACACAGAGAAACCCTGTCTCGAAAAACCAAAAAAAATAAAATAAAATAAAATAAAAAGAATATGATGGAGAACCCTAGAGGAAGACACCTGACACTCTCCACAGGCTAATGGCAAGCCGTGAGAGATGGATTTGTCCCATCTTTTCTATGCCTGGCTTCAGAAAAAAGAAATGGCTCAGTGGTTAAGAGCACTGCTGCTCTTCCAGAGGACAATTCCCAGAACCCACATTGCAGCTCACAATTTTTTGACAGCCCCCTTCAACCTCTTGGGGCACCAGTCATCCACACGTTGCATACCATGCAGGCAAAACACCCAGACAAAATCAAAAGGGAAAGGAAGCAGGTTGGCTCTGGGCTCAAAGGTGACACACAGTAGGTGCCTCAGCACAGCTGGGCTCTGAAGAGCACCCCAGGAGGATGAGAGTCATTAGCCACAGCCACTCCTGTCAGCTCTAGGATTCATGCCCTGGGCTGACCTCCAAGACCCGACAGAATATGTTAGGGGTGTCTTGGAGAGTGTCAGAGGTCACACTCACTACTTTGAGGTCTTCACCACTATGACTTCACAGAACCCATCAGGATGCCAGGACATTGTCACCAACCTGTAACTGATGGCAGTGGCTTGGGTCATCATGGGCACCAACCCAACGCTGGTTTCCAAGGTTCCCCTGCTGTTTTCTAAGCTAAAATGGCAGTCACAGGTCTTGGTGGCAAATGGTGGGGGTGGGAGAGGAGCCTGTCTTTAGCCTGTCTGTGCCTCTGCAGCTGGCCTGGCCACTGCCCCTTCCTGGGCACGAGTCTGTAGTTCTGCCTCAGCTCACAAGGTGGCAGCAGCTAGCAGTTTCAGACAAGCAAAGGATACCAAAAAGTTCTACAAAAACATTTCATTTGATTACGGTTGGTTTGTTGTATATTTTAATTGAAAGAGGATCTATAAATTAGGGGTAATCTTAAACATCTATCTTTCTTTCTTTCTTTCTTTCTTTCTTTCTTTCTTTCTTTCTTTCTTTCTTTCTTTCCTTTTTGTTCTTTGAGAGGTTCTCTCTCTATAGCCCTGGTTGTCAGGCCAGGCTGGCTTTGAAGTCACAAAGATCTGTCTACCTTGTCCCCTGATAGTAGGTGGGTGTGGGTGTACACATGCATGTGTGTGCACATGCATACATGTGGCTAAGCAACCTTGAACGTGAAGTCTGTGAAGGTGGTTCTCTCCACTTTATTTGGGTTCTGGGGATTGAACTTGGGTCATCAAGTTTTCAAGGCAAAAGAGGCAAGGGTCTTGTCTCACTAAGTCTGTTGCCCTAGAAGGTGAATCTTTATGCTTGTTGGCCTCTTCCATTTACTATCATAGAGATATGGTGTGTGTGTGTGTGTGTATGTGTGTGTGTGTGTGCATGTGTGCATGCATGCTCTCAAGTACATGCAGGTAAGGTGTGACTATGGGCGTATGTGTAAGACCATAGTGTAATGTGTGACTGTTCTTGTAGCTGACAAGTGTGTGAGGCGTGCCCTTGTGACTAAGTCTGGGTAAAAGTGATGTAACTGTGTGTGAGATTGTGCCAGCGACAGGCTATAAGGGATGTGTCCCTATCACTGAATGTGGATGACTGTGGGGCGGAGGGTGGGGATCAGCAGGCTCAGGTGTCGCCAGAGAGGCGGGAGGAAACCATAAACCTGGGCAATGGCCCCTTATCAGTGAGTTCTTCTGCTGGGTCCACAAGGGCAGAGGGCAAAGTCCATGCAGATAGGAGTGCTGGGCGCCAGAGGTATTTAGGGAGAGGAGGTGGGGTCCTACAGTGGGCACCCTAATGGGAAAGAAATGGCCCAGGCTAAATTCCATCGAGCCCCTGGATCTGGGATGTGGCAATACTTTGTGCCCAGGCAGCCCAATCATTTCCTATGGAGTGGGCAGGAGAGTTGATTCCTTCCGGGCTCGATTTGTACATCTGTCTTATGGTAGACGGCTGTGGTCACCTTTATAGACCTTATGTATAGACTGAGAGGACTCTGCTTTAATGCACTCAGAAGGGTCCTACTGGGGAAGCCAGTACTCACTGGGCAGTGTGGACAAGGGGCTAGGAAAGTAGCTCACACAGAGCCCAGCACAGCACTGCTGACCGTGGCTGTCACTTTTCAGTTCTCTGCCACCCCAGCTTTCCAGGGACCACTGCCCTCTGGCTAGCACAAACCTGCTATGCCAGGGTGCAGGCATCTGAAAGCACCAGCCAGCCTGAGGGGCTGCCATTCTGGTGACCTTGGAGACCAACCCTAACCAGCTTCTGCCGGCTCTCTAAAAACTCCATCTTGAGTTTCTCCCGTTTCTCCTTTTGTTGGGAACGGGGCGGGGGAGCCTTGGGTGTCATTGGGGATTATTTTCAAACTACCGCCTTCCATCAGGCGCTGGATAGAGTCTACTGGTCACCATGGAATTTCTTTTTTTAGTGTGTCAACAGCCGGGTTGTAGGCAGCTGTCCCGCAGCCAGGGCGGGAAGACGCCTGTTACCCCAAGCTGCCTGGCTCGGATTTCCTGGGCAGACACTTGCCTGCCTTTCATCACACAGTTATGGAGCCCGGAAAGTGGCTTTGAGACCACATGTCTCGTCGTGTCTAGTTATTCTGATGGCTTCACCTGGGAAGCCCTTTCCAAACGTCAAAACCACACAAGAAAAGGTCCGTTTGGGCGGCTGGAGTACCTCTTCACCCGGGCTGCCCCCAGAGGTGGTGGGCCCAAAGTGCCAAGTCAGAAAGGAAGCTGAGAAAGCATTAAAATTCCCAGCCAAGAGTGGGGTGTGTGTCTCAGAGCAGGTTCTGAGGCCAGTGAAGAGGGGAGGGGAGGCTGGGGTTGGAACTGAAAGTTCTGGAAGGGACTGAAGGAACCTGGCCCTTTAAGAGACTGCAAGAGCAATAGTTTTTGTGTGTGTGTGTGTGTGTGTGTGTGTGTGTGTGTGTGTGTGTATTGAGTGTGCATATGTGAGTGTGTATACGTGTGTGAATGTGTGTATGTATGTGTGAGTGGGTATGTGTATATGAGTGCATATGTGTGTATGTATGTGAGAGTGAGTGTATGTATGTATGTGTGAAATATGTATGTGTATGTGAGTGTGTGTATGAGTGTATATATGTATATGTGAGTGTGTGTGTGTATGTGTGTGCATGAGTGTGTGTGTATGTGTGTGTGCGTGTGTGCATGTTTGGATTGGAGTGTGTGTGTTGGATGCCTACGTGTGTCAGGAAGGCAGTTGGCCCTGAACAGATCACAGATCACAGAGTGAAGAAATTCAGCGAACTTATTGAGCATCTCCTATACGCCTTGTACACTTGCAGCCACCGAGGTTGGTGAATGGGATGAAATCCTCCTCCTGTGGGACTGTGGAATAAGAATAGACATAGCCGGGCTGGTGAGAGGGTTCAGGGAGTGAAGGCGCTTGCCACCAAGCTTGATGACCTGACCTTGAACCCTAGAACTCACACAGTGGGAGAGAATGTATTCCTGCAACTGTCCTCTGACCACACACACACACACACACACTTTGTGGTCCACAGAGAAATGCGCAGGCACACAACACACACACATGCACGCACACGCACCTGTACACACAATAGAATGTTTTTAAAAATAGTAGCTATATAGTGAGACCTTACCTCAAAAAAGAAAAAAAAAATTTAAAGTGGTGGTGGTGGGGCTGGCCTGCTCTTTAGTCTAGAGCCCTTGCAGAGGACCCAGGTCTGGCTCCCAGCACCCACATGGTGGTTCACAGCTGCCCATCAAAACACTCACACTTAAAATCAGGGGCTGGAGAGATGGCTCAGTGGTTAAGAGCACTGACTGCTCTTCCAGAGGTCCTGAGTTCAATTCCCAGCAACCACATGGTGGCTCACAACCATCTGTAATGAGATCTGATGCCTTCTTCTGGTGTGTCTGGAGACAAGACAGCTACAATGTACTCATATATATAAAATAAATAATTCTCTTTAAAACAACACAAAAAAATGAATCTAAGAAATTAAAAAGAGTTCAATGACTCCAGCTATTATTTTTGTTTCTCCATTCTGGGGACCAAACTGAGGTCCTCCAGTACTCAAAGTCAGTGTGAACTCTCTTGCTGGGTGATGCCCACACCCTAACCCAAGGCTCTATTTTGTTTCTTACTCACCCCACCCTCAGCACATAACTTAAGGTAATGTGTCTTTCTTATCCCCGTCCTATGGGATGAGAAGGCTTGGAGCAGCAGAGGGAGAACTTGAACCCAGAGCTTCAGGTCTGTCCTCAGTGTTCTCCTGTTTCTGAGCCTTCAAGAGTAGGAGGCTAGAGAAGTGACAGCGACAGTATATTCACATTTATAAAATAAATCTTTATGAAAAAAAGGAGAGAGAGAGCAGGGTGGGCCTGGCTGGCTGATAAAAGCTGATAGCTGGAGCCCGAGTCTTTGACATCTAGAGTTTTTTTGGAAGATGGATGGCTTCGGAGACTAGAGGCCTCATGGGATGGAGACGGGCATGGGAGACAGATGATGTAAGAGAAGACAGGGCACAGGGTCGTTCCTCAGGCCATGCCCTGGCTGGAACTAACAAGCTTGGGAGGAATTCTTCTTTCTTGTCAGAGAAGATTGACAGCTCATGTCTCCCTGCAAAGCGTTCTACAGAACTGTAGTGCAGAGCTGAGGACGCCAGCCTCAGCCAGAGGACGTGATAACCGTTTTGCAAGATGTCCGGCCTCCGACCTCTTTGTCCTCCTTCAGCCAAACTCGGACTTGGTAGATTTTGTTTGTCTCGGTTTTTTTTTTTTTTTTTTTTTTTTTTTGAAATTTTTTTTTGGAAAGTTTTTTTATCGGGCTGGAGAGATTGCTCAGCAGGTAAGACCACTGGTTGCTCTGCTAGACGACCCAGGATCTATTCCCAGCACCCCCAATGGCAGCTAGCTCACAATGTTAGAATTCTAGTCCCAGGGGATTAAACTCAGAGTGCCTCTGCCTTCAGAGTGCCGGGAATGAAGGCCGTGGGCCACCTCCACTGCCCAGCTTATAGCTCAACTTCTAAACGGACTCTGCCTTCAGACACACAGGGCAGGAATGGTGGTGCTTCCATGATTGGGAGGCAGTATCAAGGAGTTTCCAGGTTGTTTTTGAAGAACTTCCTCAGCCCGGCTAGACCTTGAGGGCTGGGAATTCCTGCCTGGGAATTTTTCCAATATTCTGACAGCTGTTTCTTCCCTTTCCGTGGTTTTATTATTTTTCTCGTTCAGTTCCAAATCCTCCTTTCGCTTTCTGTATGGCAGCCAGGACTGGCTTGGAGGGTGGGGGCCTTGGCATGTGCTGTGTCAGGAGCCGTGACCTCAGCCAGCAGTGCCAAGCATTGGATGGGACACAAGAGGAAGCAGGAGTCAAAGGCAGAGGAAGCAAGGCCTGCTGAGGGGCCTCCTGTCTATCTGAAACTCCAGCTCCCATGGGCCTGGCTGCTGTGGGCTCAGGACCTAAGGCGGAGCGGGCTCTGTAGGAGTCAACAAGATGGCTCAGCAGGTAGATAGAGAAGCTTGCTGCCAAGCATGGCAAGCAGAGTCCATACCTGGAACTCACACAGTAGAAGGGAGAACCAGCCCCCAAAAGTTGTTCTCTGCCTTCCACAGAGGAGTTGTGACGCGCGCGCGCGCACACACACACACACACACACACACACACACACACACTCAATTAACCAACAAATGTAATTTGAAAGATCTTGGAGCCTCTGAGATAAAGACACCGTTGATTGAGGGTGGACCCACAAGGTGAGTGGGGAGAGCTGATTTTTGCACACTGTCCTGGAACCAGCTTCCCTCGAGCTGTCTGGTGCAGGGTCAGTCACACAGGTGCTCCTGTGTGGAGGTGACAGACACATGACCCTAGCTTGGTAGACATGCTGGCTTCTCCTCCACAGTGTAGAAGGGCACAGAGAAGAAGAAAGAGAGAAGTCTGGAACGTGCCTGTGGAATGGTCTGGGGGTGTGAAACACAGGTCTAGGGAGGTACTGAAGTGCCCTGAGAAGCAAGCAGCAAGGATATGACAGATACTTGGCAAAAAGGACAAGGGAGGAGGGTGAGAAGGGAGGAAGGTGAGGAGGGAGGAGGGTGAGAAGGATGAAGAGGGTGAGGAAGATGAAGAAGGAGGAGAGTGAAAGGGTGAGGGACTAAGGAGGGGAGGAGGGGAACAGGGAGGAGGAAGGAGAGTGAACCTAAGTCCCTGAGTTTGAGACTTGGGAACCCACTGACTACCAAAAGTGGTTCTCTGACCTCCACACTCAACAAGGCACAGCTGCACTTGCAAGCACACAATACAAATTATATATATATGTGTATATATAAAAGCTTAGCTTGGTAGTGTATGTCTGAGATTCTAGGATTAGAGGCAGGAGGATTTCGAATAACTAAGGTGGAGGCTAACCTTGACCAGCCAGGGCTAGCCTCAAAGAAAGGAAAAAACAAAAACCAAAAAACAAACAAACAAACAAAACCCCTGTAACCCTTTGCTGGGCTATGCCAGGTGAAACCCAAACAGATTTAGGCTCCAAATGGGGCTTAAAAAAATACCCTTGCTTGCCTCCCACCTCCCCAGCCCTGATACTCAGTCTCATCTCAAGGTCTGGATCCAAGGTATGATGCTGGTGATGCAGAGGTGGTCGGCTGCCTATCCCTCCTCCTCAGTTTGGGGAGGGCACGCAATTTTAAGTCCCATGTCTGTGATCATCCTGTTAGCCCGCCACTGGAGCAGCTTCAAGCCAGGCGATGGTTTGGTGACATTTTCTGTGGACAAATTTCCCCGGGCTGATCCTGTGGGTCAGAACATTCCTACTTCGAGCTTTTGAAGAAACTGTAACAAAGTATCCATGTGTTCCATCAAACTTGCTACTTCTACGCACTGGGACCTGAGTCCTTACAGTCAAGGGCTCCCAGCTTTTCAAACCCAGGCCCTCGGGCCTTATGTCTGGTTGGGTTTTTTGTTTGTTTGTATTGTTTTATTTAGTTGTAATTTGGATACTTTAAATTCTCCCACATACTTTATTATTTTGTAAAGGCTTACTTTTATTATTATTTATTAATTATTATGATTAAGACAGGAGCTCAGTATGTAGCCCTGGCTGTCCCTGGAACTGACTCTGTAAACCAGGCTGCTCTTAAACTCAGAGATCCACCTGCCTCTGCCTCCCAAGTGCTGGAATTACAGTCATGTGCCACCACACCCAGATTTTTTTTATTATTATTTTTAGTTACATGCACATGTGTCTCTGTCTGTGGGTTTGGGCACAGGGGTGCAGGTGCTGAAAGAGGTCAGAAGTATTGAATTTCCCGGAGCTAGAGTTACAGGTGTGAGCTGCCTAATATTGCTGCTAGGAGCAGAACTTGGGTCCTCGGCAGGGACAGTCTGTGTAACTAACTGCAGAGCCATCCCTAACTGCAGAGCCATCCCGTTCCCTCCTGTTTAGGCGGTCTATTTTGTTTTGTTTTGTTTGAGCCAGGATCTCAATGGCTAGCTTCAAACTCACTACCTACCGCCAGGCAAAGATGGCTTTGAATTTCTGTTTCCACCTCCCAAGTGCTGCAGTCACAAGTTTGGGTCCTTGGGCAGTTTATGCTACAGCCCCTCCCCCAATACTTTTTAAATGCAAAACAAAACAAAAAAAAAATCATTAAACTGCTGAGCCCAGGGGAGCTGGCAAGCAATCCTGCAGCGTGTGTTGGGGTGGCTTGAAGCTGAGATGAGCGCCTGACTCTGCAGAACAGCTGTTTCCTCTGGCTTTGTGGGTGGCAGCTGCTGCCCGCCCACCTCCCTGGAACTGATGGGCGGAGGAGTGTGGGTGGCAGCTGGGAAGAGGAGGACAGATCAAGGACGAAGGGGCACCTGGTGGGGGGCTGGGCTGGGGGGCTGGGGAGGGAAGCTTTGATCACTCAGCTTTGGTCCCTTCAACCATATCCTTTTCCCAGCAAATACCGGTGGCCTGGGGGATGGGCAGTCCCTTCAATTCTTTCTTTAGATGTCTGCGGAGCTAGCCAGCCACTCCTCCCAGTTGGCATTTGTAATGCCTGGGGTCTTCAGGGAAGCTGGTGGGTAGCTAGAGGGAGGTCGCTGGGATCCCCTCTCAGGAACATGTGTAGCAACTATTTCACATGTTCCTGGGGCACAGATGTCAACTATGTCCCTGGTAGACCAAGCTGTGCTCGCTCCTTCCTTTTCTTTCTTTGTTTGCAGCCCTGCCTTGCCTAGATCTAACTCTCTATGTTTCAGACTGGCCTACAAAAGTCTTCTTCCAAACTTTTCCCTGAGCCTCAGAGTCTTACGTAGTCGAGAATAGAACTGATGTAGGAGGAGAGTCTTGAACTCTTTTTTTTTTTCTTTTATTGTACGTATTTACACATGTTGTGTATCTGATTGTTTTACCTGCATGCTTGTCTGTGCATTGTGTGCTTGCCTGGTGCCTACAGAGGTCGGAAGAGGACACTGGATTTCCTGGAACCGGAGTTCCGGATGCTTGTGAGCCATTGTGCAGTTGCTATGAACTGATCACGGGTCCTCTGCAAAAGCAGCCAGTGCTCTTAACTGCTGAGCCATTTTTCCGCCCTAGAACCAGCATTTTTAGGCCCACCTCCATCCATCTGGCATGTGCTTCATGCCTTTGACTAGTACTTTATACCCTGCACTTTGACTAGAATGTTCTAGAATATAGTGAAAGACAACAGCCAGATTCGGAGAACCCTGGGAAGAATGAGGGGGAGACTCGGTCCATGAAGAAAACACCAGATAGCACGGGACTCTTCTCATTTTGGAGATGTGTCACAGGCTGCTGCTTTAAATCCCCATACAAAAGGGAGGATGACCTTGAACTTCTGATCAGGCTTGCTGTCCTTTCTCAACTGCTAGGATTACAGGTATGAGGTGCAGACAGAACCCTGAGCTTCACGGAAGGTAAGCAAACGTTCTACCAACTGAACAACACCCCAACCCAGGTACTCACTTCTTGAATGGCCTTTGCCAGTGCCCAGGAAGACTGCAGTCCGGGGGAGGCCCAGACATCACAGCTGTTTGTTTTGGCACTTGCCAAGTAAGCAGTTGCCAGTGGAGCTGTGGTTAGTTCCTTTGTGTGGCTTAACTGTTGGCCCAGTTTTCCAAGCCTGATTAGATGTCACTGTACATATCACATCAATCTCTGAGGGATTCCGACCCAGTGGCTGAAGCAATAGATTCCTTTGCTCCTGCAAGCCAGGGCCAGGGATCAGGCTCCTGCCCCTCGGTGTGTGCCTCTGAGCCTCAGCTTTAAGAAGTCTGAGAGCAGGGCAGCTAGAGCCCCAGCAGGTGACAGAAACTGAATCAGTTATTCTATCAGAGAGACATCGACAGGACAATACCGCTTAGACACCAGGGCGGAGGGGCTGGACATACAGGAGAGATGTTGAGATGGTCGAGGAAGTAAGGAACACAGGAAGCTTTCAGGGATTCCTGAGGGCAAGAGAAGGAAAGGGGAAAGGGCAGTGTTGAAACCCAGAGGTGAATTGCCTTCGGGAGAGACAGTCCGTGTGTGGGTGGTTCAGCAGGTGCTGGGTTCTGAAGTGGAAGCTGGGATACTGGTTCTGCCCACTGGAAGCAACTGGAAGCAACCCTCTCCCAGACTGCTAGGGTTGGGAGAGAGGGGCAGAGTGTTGGCTCCAGTCCTGGCCTCACCTGTAGGCTCACTCTCTTGTTTGTCCATTTGATTCTCAGCAGGACCAATCCCAGCATTGTTGGTTCAATTGATAAGGTGTTTACTGAACGTCCTTTGGCAGCAGCCCCGGGGTCTCCAGGTGCTGGGGACACTGACCAGCAAAAGCACCCACGGTTCTTGGAAATCACAATTGCTCATTCTTCTTATCAGAAGAAGGGCCCCAGTGGCCACCGCCCCCAGTAAGGCAATGATGAAGGTATGTAGTGAAAAAGCAGAGAGAGACTTATTTGCTGTGGCCACAATGAGAAGGGTACAAATAACGAGGTCCAGGGACACACACCCCCCATCCATCTTCAGACTGAGGTTGAGGCTTGACAAAGGTACACAATCAGGCTGTCCCATTATGGTGAAGACAGTGACACAGAGCAGTCTGGGCTCTAGTGTGTCCTGTGTGAAGATTCCTCCCTGATAGACAAGTACCCTCTCTGACTAGCAGGCTTCTGCTGTTTTCTTCTCTAAGCATGAGACTCCTGCTGGGAAGGGAATTCCGATTCCTGGGGGGAATTTTTTTTTATCTCATGATCTGATAGCTAAAGGGAGGGACACAAGTGTCCCTTTAGAGCATGGGACAGAGTGGTTTTGTTCTTGCTCCAAGCACACCATGTCTGTGAACTCATTTACTATTACAGAAGGGGAAACTGAGGCATGGGGAACACCTCTAAGCAACTAATTAAAGTGCAGAGTCAAGAAGGCCATGAGGAGGGTCCTTCAGAGGTAGTAACTCATCCATTCATTCATTCATTCATTCATCCATTCAATGAAGCTTCAGCCAGCAGTGGTATCACATGCCAGGAGCCCTGGCTGCCTTAGAGAGACTGGAGCAGGAGAATAGTTTGTGCCCAAGAGTTTCAGTTGGCTTAGGCAACAGAGCAAGACCTTGTCTCTAAAATAAACAAACTTAAGCAAACCTGCAGTCTGGTGAGCAAACACACACACTTCAGCTGACCCGGGCAAGGTTCTAATAGGAAGTAGTATGTAATCATTTTCACACTCAGAACGTAAGTACCAAGGCTAGGAAGAGAAGTCACAGGATTGGCTGGGGTGGAGAAAGCGAAGCTGGGTGAGGCTCCAGAAAGCTGTTACCCAGCTCTTAGGAGGTGGAGGCAGAAGGGACTGGTTCAAGGCTGGCCTCAGCTTACCTAGCACATTTGAGATCAGTCTGGGCTACATGAGACTGTCTTCACAACACAGAAGCCCTAGATGGAGACAGACGGGCACATACAGGGACAGGAAGAGACGATGGCGATGTCTACGATGAAATCATAGACACTGAAGAGGCCTATCTCACCCTGCAGACTTTGTGGTTCCTGTTTCTGATTGGTGCAGGCAGCCCCCTCCCCGGCCCCCAGTGTATAGCTGGTTACACCCAGGCTCTCACTTCTGATGTCAGGACCCCCGAGACGGAATGTCTCAGTCCGCCATCTTTATTTTGTATTCCAAGTCTTCACTACACAGGGTTATACAGTGACACCCTGTCTCAGGGGGAAAAAGCCAGAGAGAGAGAGAGAGAGAGAGAGAGAGAGAGAGAGAGAGAGAGTAATGAATCAGAAATTTAAGGCCATTCTCAGCTACCAAAGAAGGAAATCAAAACCAGCTGGAGATATCTGAGACCCTATCTCTAAAGAGAATAAAAGAAGCAGATTCGAGGGAAATATCCAACCCACTCAGCGACTGTCTCTGAAGAAGATAGTAGGTGATTCTAACATTAAAATGATGCAGCGTTACTTTTGTGACTGAAGGGAGTGGCCAAACTCAGCCCTCAGAAATTACGGTTGTATCAGGGAGGAAGATTATGGGTCATTTCTGTCGCTTTGCTCAGTTTTCCCAACTTTTCATTATGTGGTTTTGATGTTATTTTAGCCAGAACAAAAACCAGCTCTGCCACAGGCAGATAAAGAGCCAATGTTCTCAGTGGCTGAACAGGGCCCAGGGGACTGCTCAGACACTGGTAGGTCGCTGCTGGAGACACGTCACGGCAAAAACGGAACACATCAGAGGGGCTGAGCATTCTGCTCAGCTGCTAACGAGCTTGAACAGGACAAGGTGGTGCACACCTGAAATGCCAGCACCTGGGAGGTGGAAGCAGAAAGGATCAGAAGTTCAAGGTCATCTTTGGCTACTTGGGGAGTTCAAGGCCAGTTTGGGCTACGTTACAAAACAAAGCACACTCCACATTGCACAGAGCCCTGATGGCTGAACTGTGTGCTGGAAGAACACTGGTAGCAAGAACCAGACCCTGCCTAGTCTATGGCTCAGTATCCCATGGCATTTCAAGGTGAGGTGCTTTGTAAGGAATCCCAGGGTTCTCTCCTCCTCCACCTCTTTCCCTTCTTCCCCCTCCTCCTGTTCCCCATCCTCTTCTTCCTTCCCCCTCCTCCTTTTTTTCTTCTCCTCCCCCTCCTCCTCTTCTCCTTCCTCCCCTTCCTCCTCTTCCCTCTTCCCCCTCCTCCCACTCCTCTTCTCCCTCCTCCTCTTTCCTCTTCTCCCTCCTCCTCCTCTTTCCTCTTCCCCCTCCTCCTCTTCCCTCTTTTCCTCCTCTTCTCCTTCCTCCTCCTCTTTCCTCTTCTCCTCCCTTCTCTTCCCCCTCTTCCCCTCCTCCTCTTCTCCCTCCTCCTCTTACCTCTTCTCTTTCTTCCTTCTCTTTCCCCTCCTCCCCCTCCTCCTCTTCTCCCTCCTCCTCCTCCTCCTCCTCTTCTTCCCTCTTCTCCTTGTCTTTCCCCTTCTCTTTTTCTCACTCCTTCTCTTCTCCTTCCTCCCCCTCCTCCTCTTCTCTTTTCTCCTCCTCTTCCCCTTCCTCCTCCTCTTTCCCCAAGTACAAAGTAAGGAGGCCTGAGACTATCAAGTCCTGGAGGCAAGGGCAAACTTTGCAAGGAACAATATATATCTGTTAGGAACTGGAGAGATGGCTCAGCCCCACCTCTTGTTTTAGGCCAGCCAAGGCTACATAGTGAGACCCTCCCTGTCTCGACGACAACAACAACAGCAACCACAATTAGCAAGCAAAAGGATTAGATGCCCAGAATTTCAGAGCTCACTCTGAGTCAGTGCAGAGTGACTGGAAAGGAAAAAGGCTACCTCAAAAGTGTGCATAGCCTCGGGAAAGGCCTCTTTGGTTCTTCCTAAGGCGGCAGTGACTAAGGAGGAAAACCTGCACTGGCAAACCTGGTGTGGGCTTACCCTTTCATCTGGTGGCTCTTGTGATCCCTTGGGGGAAGATTTAATATCCCCACCTTCCTGCCCCACAGTGTTCCCCAGCCCAGTGGGAAATGCTTTCTAGTTCTTGCTTCAGGTATGACTGTGAAGGGACTTTCAGAAGACCTTAACTCCCCTTCCTCCCTTCCCTCCTCCCCATCCTCCTCCCCCCTCTACCTCTTTACCTTCCTCCACCTTGTCCCCTCCTCCTCCTCTTCCCCTCCTCCTCTTTCCCCTTCTTTTCTCCTCTTCTTTCTTTTCTCCATCCCCCTCCTCTCCCTGCTCCTCCCTCTTCTTCCCCCTCCCCTCCCCTTCTGTCTTTTGTCTTCCTTCTTTCCCATTTCTCATCCTCCTCCTTCCTGTAGTGCTGGGTTCAGAGCCATTGCTTCTGAGCCTTGACGGTGCTGGACCAGCGCTGTACCACGGACTCTATCTTTAGCCCTTAGATAAGGGATTTTCGATGACAATGGTAATGTGACATTTTGAAAGCTTCTCTGGAGGCTCTGGAAGGGGAACACCACTGCTCATATAGCCCTGACTGAAGATGGGCCTCTTCTTTGGAGAAAGGAGCACCCTCTTCAGCCAAGCATGCCGCTTCCTGTGAGGGAAGGAGAGGACGCATGAATAGTTACCAGATCAGTCAAATCCACTCTGGCTGTCAGTGGGGTGACCGTGAGCGTCGTTTCCATGACCATGATGTGACACGAATATTTTGCTCCTTGGACACTCAGATGAGAAAATATTGTTTTTTCTCAGGTTCTTTTCCACTTGTTGACTCAGTCTGTCTCAGGAGACTCACTGTAGGGGATGCAGGGGGAAGGGACTGCCGGAGAAGTGGGCAGCTTGCTCTACTCTTGTTCAAACTAGAGGGGACAGAGAAGCAGTCATTTATGAACAGGCCACCTCTCTCTCTCTCCTTTCCACCCCTCCCTCAACCATGTCCCTGGGGAGTAGGCGGCTCACAGGCAGGCTTCTTTCCCTTTCTCTTCCCCACCCTCCCCACAGTGCCCTGAGGCCCCAGGCAGCTGTGCCCTTTCTGTCCAGAAGCAGCAGTTCAGTTGAAAATGGCCATCCTATGTGGGAGGGCCTGGCAGAGTGGGTACTGCCAGGGCTCTGTCCTGCTTCTCTCCCGGGATGTTAGAGAGTCACTGAGCTGGAACTGGGACTATAGCTCAGTGGTAGACACAGACAGACAGACAGACAGACAGACAGACAGACACACACACACACACACACACACACACACACACACACACACAGATATACAGAGAAAGAGAAACACAGAGGTACAGAGAGAAATATCCAGAGACACAAACAGACAGACAGACAGACAGGGATAACAGAATGGTCAAGCCCTAAACATTCAGAAAGCAAAATTCTCTTCACCCCAAAGCCTGATTTTTAAGACTTAATCCCAGCATTTGGGAGGCAGAGGCAAGCAAATCTCTTGTAGTTTCTGGGTCAGCCTGGTCTACATAGCAAGTTCCAAGACATCCAGGGCTACAAAATAAGTCTCTCTCCCCCCTACCTCTGTCTCTTTCACATACACATACACACACATACACATAAACACACACACTCACACACACACACATATACACACAGAGAGAGACACACACACATACACACACATACAGACACACACAGACACACACAGACACACAAACACACACACTATTGCTCTGTAGCCCTGGCTGCCTTGATTGATCTTACAGCAGTTCTTCTGCCTTGGCTCTCAGATGCTGGACTTATAAGAGCACATCCCGAACACAAACTCACTCAGCATGTGCATGTGTGTGTTCATGTGCGTGTGCAAGTGTGAGGGTTTGTGCACACATCTCTATTCTTAGCTCTTTGGGACTGTGACTAAGGAAAATCAGGGTTACTTGAGCCAGGGTCTTGCAGTGCTGTGGCCGTCAATCTGATAAGCCAGCTGGTCCCGAGTGACTAATGCTGTCCTGTGGTGGTGTCGTGTAACCTGCACAAAGAGCCGATTCACAGTGCCAGCAGGACAGCAAGACTTCGTGCTCCTTAGACTAGGACATAGAACTCCGAAATTGTTTCTTTCTGGAATTTTCCATTTAACTAATATACTTTGGACAGTTGACTGGTTTGGGATAGCCCAGAACACTGAAGGAGTCCTGTAGATGGTTGTACCCTTGGTCCAGCACTCACCCCTCCCCTGTAAGAGGTGCTGGGGGTGGAGCCCTGGGTATCACACACAGTAGGCAAGTGCTCCACTCACTGAGCCACACTCCCCAGCACCTAAGAGACTCCTTCCTCCCGAGGTCTGTATGAGTCTGAGTTTTCACTCAGTGGGGGGCCTTCCTAACTCGACACGACACTGAGTCCCTTTGGGAATTGGACTGTCCTGATTTACAACTTGGAGGCGCCGATTTGGAACTGAAAGTGCCTGTCTCAATGACCAGAGGGATACATACAACTCTAGCTCCAGGGTCCTCCTGGGCCTCAGGCCTGTTCCAGTTTTTGATTCCTCATTAACTGCCACCACAAGTTGCTGCGAAACTAAGACCGCAGAGTCCCAGGGACACATTTCTGCCTACTGGAATTCCCCAGTGTTATGTTTCTGTTTTCAGTATTTTAGGCATCCTCCATAGCCCAGTCTGGCCTTGAACTCCTGACCCTCCTGCCTCTGCTCCCTGAGTACCGGGGTTTCATGTGCTACCAAGCCTGGCCTGAGCTGTTGATGCTGCTGCTGCTGCTGTGCTCCTTCCCCCTCCTCTCTTCCCTCCTCCCCTCCTTCCTCCTGTCCTCCCCTGCTCCTTTCTTCTTGGGCTGTGCATGTGCCATGGTGCACATCTGGAAGCCAGAGAACAACCATGTGCCGTTAATTCTCTTCTTCCACTCTTACTCATGTGTTGGGGATTGAACGCAGGTGGCAAGTGTCATTTCCCGCTGAGCCATCTTGGCTGCCCTGGCCTGAGTTCTTATTCTTAATATTTGCAAGTTGGTAGCGGCATCACTGTCCTGTGGCTGTGTCCCGAACTGATGTCCATTTAACTGATGTCTAACAGAGCACCTGAGAGTCGAGGGTGGAGGATGAACCTTGGCTCATGAACATTTAGAGAATGCCGTGCCGTGTGCTAAACCTTTGTACAGAATTGTTCTGTTCAATTCCTTCTGGTCCCGCGTGCAAGGTTAGTGCCTGTGCCCCCATTTTACAGAGATGGAACTAAGCAAGACTCATTCACTGAGGTTTCAGCTCCCCCACCCCCTACCCCGAGCTTCCTGAGAGTAGCCCTGGATGTCTGTAGACCAGGCTGGCCTGGAACTCTGAGATCTGCCTGCCTCTGCCTCCTGAGGGCTGAGACTGAAGGCGTGCGATACCACCTGGCAAAGTTTCAGCTTTTAAATGAGCTATTCTTGTCCAATCCTGGAATCCAGGATACAAGGAGAAAATCAGTTCCTAAAGTCATTCTGTGATGTTGACACAGGTACACCTAAGTCCCTCTCCCCCACTCTAAAATAATTTTAAAAGGACCCATATTGTATGTGTGGTGCTTTGAATGAGAATGGCCCCCACAGGCTCATACATTTGAATATTTGGTCACCAGTAGCTGGAGCAGTCACTAGATCAGTAGAGGGTGTGATAATAAAGGGACCAGGACCAGGACGTGGGAAAGAAAAGACCTGACAATCTGTTTCTGGGCTGAAAAACAAATAAACCAAACCTATGCAAGATGAAAAGACTATCTGTGCGGAGACGCTATAATTAGCCGTTTACTCAACTTCCGATTCCTGGTTCCCGTGAGCCCTCGGTGTCCGCGCCTTCCCTGAGCTAGTCTGAGTCAGCTTCTTTTTTGTTTAGTAGCGGGAAATGTGAACCACATTATGTGGTTTGTGTTCCTAAGCGGCCAAGGGCAATAGGTTAGGATACGCCGAGGTCCAATCCACAGGTCCACGGAGCCCCTTCTCAACAGCCAGGGCTTTCCTGTTACGCACTGCAGTGAGCAAAAGGATCTTTCCATTTTAAAGGATCTCGGGATCTTAAAATGGAACCCTCTGAAGCTTTGCGCATGTGCAAACTCACAGGGTTGGCGACCGGTGAGGGTGTGGGTTAGGGTACCAGCTAGACCCCTACCTATGACTCTCTGGGGTACTCCATTTCTTTCTTTCTTTCTTTTTTTTTTTTTTTTTCCTTCTTGGTTTTTCCAGACAGGGTTTCTCTGTGTAGCCCTGGCTGTCCTGGAACTCACTCTGTAGACCTGGCTGGCCTCGAACTCAGAAATCTGCCTGCCTCTGCCTCCCAAGTGCTGGGATTAAAGGTGTGCGCCACCACCGCCCGGCTCGGCACTCCATTTCTTGATGCATGGTAGTGTATACTCTGGTAAATCAAAAGCATTACCCATTATCTTGACGGAAACTTATCCTCCTGAGTTCAAGTGATCCCTTTAAAGCCCGGCTGGGAGCTGGAAAGCGATGTCAGAGGTTAAGAGCTGCTCTTCCCGGAGATCCGAGTGTGGGTTCTAGGGGCCCACATTTTGATCACATTTCAGCTCACGTGTGTGTGTGTGTGTGTGTGTGTGTGTGTGTGTGTGTGTGTGGTGGTGGGGGGGTCTAACGTTTTTGTCCTCTCTGGATACCTGCACTCACATGCACACCCACACAGAGATACGTAAGTATATATAACCAAAAAAAATCACACACACAAAAAGTCTTAGCCAGGTGCCTTTAATCTCGGCACTGGGGATGCACAGGCAGGCAGATCTCTGAGTTGGAGTCAGCCTGGTTTATATAGAGTAATTTTCAGGATAGAAATGGCTGTACAGAGAAACTCTTTCAAAAACAAATAAAACAAAAAGTCTTATTTAAAAAAAAAAAAAAAAAAAAAAAAAAAAAAAAAAAACAGGTTGAGGGCTAGAGGGATGGCTTAGTGGTTAAGAGCACTGACTGCTCCTCTAGAGGTCCTGAGTTCAATTCCCAGCAACCACATGGTGGCTCACAACCATCTGTAATACAGCACTCATATACATAAAATAAATAAATCTTTTGGAAAAAAAAATGTGGGGCGGTGGTGGCACACACCTTTAATCTCAGCACTTGGGAGACAGAGGCAGGCAGATTTCTGAGTTCGAGGCCAGCCGGGTCTACAGAGTGAGTTCCAGGACTACACAGAGAAACCCTGTCTCATAAAACCAAAAAAATAAAAAAATAAAAAAAGAAAAAAATAAAAAAACAAAAAAAAAAAAAGCCTGGTTGACCTCGAACTCTATACATAACCAGAGATAACCTTGAACTCCTGATTCTCCTGTCTACCTGAGTATTGCTATTATGCTAATACAGGCGTGGGGCACAGTTCCTGGGGGACTAAGCAGAAGTTGCTTTTTTTTTTTTTTTTTTTTGTGACCCAGCCAGGCTCAGAGAGCCAGTCCTACTTTGAGTCTCTTACAATAAATGCAGTTTCCAGAGAGTTCTGTGAACTGTCATTGGCTGACATGGAACCAGGGGAAGGAACCAGGGGAAGGAACCAGGGAACCCCACACCCTGTAGCTAGCTAGTTGTTCCTCAGGTAGACTTGGCCCAGAGTCTCTGAATTTATAGTAGAATCCGCCCTAAAGTTGGTCATTGCCAGATGGGTATTTCCTTCAGCAGCAAGACAGTGGGAATGAAGAGAGGGGCATCTCAATCGACACAAGAAAGAAGCCAAGACTCTTCCCCACTGTAGCCATACGTAACTGACAGATTGGGAACAAGAGAAGTCTGTCTACAAACACAAGAGGAAGTGGAGCTATGTTAATAACATATAGAGAGCCAGAACCCAAGGTTTTCATCTGAGATAGAGTTTCATTGTGTATCCTGGCTGCCTTTGAACTCAGAGAAATCCACCTGCCTCTGCCTCCTGGATGCTGAGATTTAAGGCCTGGGCCACCACTTGGCACACAAAGCCTTTGACCCTCCTTTCCCACTCCTAACCCACTTGTATCCTGGAGAGCGCCTTTCCTTTTTCTTGCTAAGCTGTCTCTGGGCCTGGAAAGATGGATGACTCTGAGGTTAAGAGCCCTGGCTGCTCTTGCAGAACATCCGAGTTCAGTTTCTAGCATCCCGTGGCAGCTCACAACCATCTGTAGCTCCTCAGAGAATCAGATCCCCTTCAAGGGTGCCACACATGCGGGTGCTGAACTTACATACATGCCACACAGGCAAAATACTCAAACTTTAAAAAAAAAAAAAAAAAAAATCTAAAAATATTTTAAAATAAAATTTAAAACGCTTATTATATTTAATTTTTGTGTGTGTATATCTGTCTGTCTGTCCAGTGAGTGCTTATGGACGTCAGAGGATAACTGTGAGGAGTTGTTTCTCTCCTTCTACCATGCGGATTCTAGGGTTTAAACATAGGTTGTCATGTTTGGTTGGGAGCACCTTTACCGATCTGGTCTATATTTCTCTTGCTAACTGTGCATTTCTGGCCCAGTTTATTGTTTCACTAGACACCCACCCTTGCTACCTCCTATGCTTTTGTATTGTTTGGAGACACAGAGGATGGCCTTAAACCTGATGCATAGCCAAGGATGACCTTGAACTTCTTGGTCTTCCCGTCTCCACCAACCAAGTGCAGAGATCACAGATGTGCACTGCGCCGACATGTCTTTTGTGTGTCTTTCTCCATTTCATAAAGAAGCCAGTGTTGGGCACATGAGATCAGTCAGTGCTACACTAGGTTACTGAAGCACTTGTCATGCCCCCTGCTTCTCCACCCCTGGCCTCTGGGCTTGGCATGAAAGACAAGGCATCAACCATGGGAGAATAAAATGTCATTTCTTTGATGCTGAACCAATTAGTATAAAAAGGCGCTTGTCGGTGCTTTGTTCAGGCCTTCTCAGCGCCTGCTCCTGCTTTCCTTTCCTTGTGGTGCTCTAGCTAAGAGGTGCGCACCTTCCAGTCTTCAGGCAGCTTTGCTCCCAGTTGACAAGACTGCTTCAGAAAGTCTTGGGCAGAAAGGACCCTTGATAGAAGGCTCTGGAAACATGAAAGCCGAGCTCTCTAGCCTTGAGTTGAGGTAAACTCTAAGGCATAATTTACACGCCAGTAAGACTGAGCTCTGGATTTTGTCACAAATTATAACCTTTCTTGGTTTTGCCTTCTCTGTCCTGCTCCACCACTCCACCTCCATCCCGGACCCCGGTCCTCCCCCCTCCCCCATCCTTCTGGATTCTCCTATGAACACGTCCTTAATAAATCACTTGCCCACAAACCCTTGACTCAGGGTCCACTTCTGGGGCATCTAACCTAAATACTTCTAACTATTCACAACTCAGCAGATGGGCATGTGACTCTGTTGTAGGAGGGGTACCCGCTCAGCCCTCACCGAGTCAAGCGCAGCCACGGGACCAGCTCCCTGCCAATGGAATGCTCCAGGAGTCCCTGCCACTCCTCTGCCGACCCCTCACGTGACCCTAGACTCACTGCTTCCTTTGGGAAAAGCCCAAGAGAGGGGCTTCTCCTTCAGCCTGGGGCCCAGAACAAGCCATGTCAGGCAGGCCGCTGGAGAGCTGAGCAACTGCCAAACTCAGAGCTGTCAGCAACAATGAACCTTTATTTTTGTAAGGGGTGGAGAGAGCTGGGGGGTTGGGACTGCCATCCTGCCGCTCACGGCTACAATGTAGGCTGAGTGGCTGGGGAATAGACAGCTTAGGGACAAAGCCAAAGTTAATTTCTTTCTTGTCACAAAACTGTGGCCACACTACTGCGGTTCCTTGAACCCTTGGAGTCTCCATTTTGTAGAATGGCAACCTTAAGCTCAGGATGGCGGCATGTCTGCAATCTCAGTATGTGGAAGACGGAGGAAGGACAATCAGGAGTCCAAGATCAACCTTGGAGACATACTGAGTTTGAGGCCAGCCTGGGCTACAAGAGACCCTATCCCAAAACAAACAAAAAAGAATGAAGCTATGAATGTTTCCCAGGCCAGGAGGTTATTGTGGGGGGGGGGGGGTCAAATGAGTTAACGTATATATAAAGTCTTTCAGACAGAGCTTGGCATATGGTAAATGTTTAATGAATATTAACTAAAGTAAACTTGAGTTATGAACTGCCATAATTCATGCCCAAGGTAACCTGTAACCCCTGAACTTGCTGGTCACCTCCCTCTAGACTGTTGGTTGATGGACTCTCAGTATTGTTTTGTAAAAGAATCTTATTGTATTTATTAATTGTGCGAGGGCAGGTCTTTCGCATGTCATCACACTTGTGTGGAGGTCAGAGGTCAACCTGACCTCCTCTCCTTCCTTCATGTCCATTCCAGGGATGGAGCCTCAGCCCCTTAGGCTTGGCAGCAAGCGGCTGCACCTACTGAGCCATCCAGCCAACCTGTCTGCCTTGCCTGCTCTAAATTACAAAAGAGCTTTGAAAACAGCACCAGGCCATCTACACCACAGAGGCCCGTCAACTGCTCAGACTTAAGTGAGCAAATACCCATGATGCAATGGTGGAGAGGGGGTGAGGGGAAGAAGACAGAGAAGAGAGGAGGGGGCAGCCCTCCACAGGGGACAAAAGTGAAGGGTGACCATGTAAAGACTCTTTACTTGATGGGTATTAACTCTAAGGTTGACAATTAGGTATCTTATAGTTAGTATTAGTGGTCAACTTGAGGGGATGGAATAAGCCTCTGGGTATACTGGTGAGAAATTAGATTAAGTTAATTGATGTGGGAAAACCCACCCTAATGTGGGCTGTACCATCCTTGGTACTGAGGTCAGGGGCTGAATAAACCGGAGACAGCAAGCTACTATGCCCTGGTCTTCCTTTCTCTCTTTGTAAACTACATAGCCAGCTGCCCGGGGCTCCCACTGTAGGGTTGGACCTACTGCTAAAGCTGAGACAAAGTAACTCCTTTCTCCGTTCAGTTGCCTGAGTCAGGGATTTTATCACAGCATCAAGGGAAGTAAAGAATACACTGGGCACTTAATCCAGCACTTCTCAACCTGTGGGTCGCGCCTCCCCTCCCCGCCCCCCCCCCAGTTGCAGCTCAGATATCCTGTATAGCGGATATTTATATTGTGATTCATAACGGCAGCAAAATTTTGATTATGAAAGAGCAACAAAAATAATTTTATGGTTGGGGGTTACCTCAATGTGAGGAACTGTATTAAAGGGTTGCAGCATTAGGAAGGTTGAGAACCACTGGTTTAATTCCACCTCACAGCTTCCGGGAGGTGTCCCAGCCCAATAACCTCATCCCTTTCCTTCAGCCTCGATTGTTTGTTTTGCAGTATAAACCTTACTTCCATTTTCTTGACGGGCAGGAAACACAGAGAGGCCTCTTAGAGGGGTAAAAAGCCTACACTTTTGACTTGGGGACTCTCAGACTTGAAATTTCTGAGCCACTTTTCTTTAAACCGTGCCTCTTTCCAGTGTGGGCATTGGGGACCCAGGTAGCTAGGCTCCTTCCTCTAGGTGCGTGTCCATGAGTGGGCATTTGAGAGTCTCCTGGGAGACAAAGAAGGACTTCTCAGCCACTCGGTGGAGTGGTCAGTGTGGCTTTATCAAAAGGAGTCACGATGAAGTTAGAACAATATAACCAACCAGCAGCAGCAGGAGAGGTGATACCAGGCCTGTTGCCCCAGGTCCAGAGCCTCCCCAGCAGCCTGTGGTGGGCGTGGCTAGCCTCCGGAGTGCTCCGCCCCTCGAGCTTGGGGCACAATCACCAGTGTAAAAATATCCTTTCCTACCTCCCCCTTGCATCCCGCACACGGACACCGCCAATGTTCCTTTCTAGGCTGGGAACATCAATCACACGGCTTATGCTCCCGTCCCCAACCAAGCCCACGGGCTGCTGCACAGAGCATGCGCCAAGCATACACCAGATCTCAGCCCCTACATCAGAGGAAGAACTCATCACCACAGCCAGCAACAGCTTTATACCAATCGGACACTAAGCCCCACCCCCAAACATTAATATATCACACTCACATGGAAAACACAACTCAGGTTTTTGCCAGAGACTTCATGGCTTCAAGCTTTGCCCCTATACGTTGCGTACGTCATATTTCCACACAAGAGAATTGGGGGGCTGCGGGGAACCTGCACATCTCCTGCATCTGACAGCATTACTCATGTAGTCTGAAGTGTACACACCCAACTCTCTACGTATCTTACAAACACTTCACGTCTTCCCGCATGGGGCAACCGAAATCCAGCAGACAAAGGAACGTACCAGAAGACCTACTGTGCACAAACACATCTAATCACACTTATATTGCACCTCAACACACACAACATATATACACCATACTCAGTGACATTCTGCTCAGGCCTCTGGGTGGGTCCAGCATGAACAGCCATGCCTGCGTGAACTCTGGAAGACCCTGCAGTCGCTGGTAATTTGGGACAATTAGTCTTCACTTGACGCGTCGCTCACATGGACACGTGGCTGGCATGGCTGGGTCCCTGTGACAGAATCTGAGATGCTGGGGGGTGAGGAGCAGGGAATGAGGGAGAGGTGTGGGATAAGAGTTAGGGGTGCCAGTGGCTCAGGGAACACAGAGTACCAAGGTACTGGCCACTCTGGCCCCTTTGACTAGAGGGGAGTTGTGGATCACAGATACAGAAAGATGCTGTCCAACAATAAACAGAGAACCACAAGAAGACGTAAGCATACTTGCCTGCCTTTGGGGGTTTGCTCTGGGCAGTGGTCTATCTCACCTGACCCTTTACAAAACCTATGGCGTGGCTAGCATAGGTGTGAGTACCACAGGCAGATATGGGAGAAGTCTCCTGTCCTGAGTTTCCTCCACCCAGACTTCTCCATCTGGCAGGGCTGTCCGTACATCTCTCACTCCCAAACTAGCCCATCCTGGCAGAGACACTGTGGCTGGAACCAAAAGACCACCTGTCTTGAGCCACCACCTACAAAAGCCTTTCATTCCCTCCTAATGGGCCCAGGCTCCCAGGCTGCCCCACCCTCGGGCGGGATTAGCTCCCTGGAGCTGTTTAAGGCACATCAAAAGAGTTCCTCTCACTAAAATAGCTCTCTGGGGCCCTGCCTGCTAGCCTGAAATTAAACCAAGGGACTGCTCTGCTAGGTAAAAAGCATCCTGCAGACTGAAAGGTCCCTTGCTCTAAATGCACCTGTGTCCGTGGGAGGCACTCCCTGGCCTCAGCCTTCAACCCCCTCCCCTCATTGTATTGTGGTCACTCAAGCATTTGCACACTCCTCACAGAAAGCCAGCACGCAGATGGTGGAGGGCTGGAGACAGGGGGTGGGTAGTGGATGCCGATGCCCAGAGGGATAGGGCACACACTTGGCAGGTCTTGGCAGAGGTAGAAAAGCCCCCGGGGAGGAAGGAGGGCTGTCATGGGCTGTCCAAAGATCCCAGGAGATAGAAGAGGGTGGGCTGTAAAGGATGAATGGGTTTCCGGGATAGTGAGGGTCTATGTCTGGGAGGAGGGAGGAGGCTGTTTATAGGGTCACTCTAGGTCATCGTCGACTCTGGAAACACTGTTGAAGTAGAGAACATGACCTATTTACTGACGAGGAGAAAAAAAAAAAAAAAGACGGCTACACATAGTACAAAGAGTCAGAGACAGTTTGTAACCCTGGCTGGAAAGACAGAGGCTACTGTTGTCCTCTGGGGTCTCCAGGGTGACTTGCCTTTCTTCTGGAACCTCCCTGTACTTCCTACAACGAACTTGGAACACGATCTCTTTCCACAGAGCTAGGGATAGAAGGCAGGGCCTTGCACACGCCGGGCCACGGTTCCCTATACTCTCCCGCGTTAAGTTCTGATATTTTGAGAGAGTCTCACGGAGCTCTCGGGCTGGCCTGGAACTTACTGTGTAGCCAAGGATGACCTTTATAGGATCTCTATCTCAGATTCCGGAGTGCTAGGATTAGAGACGCGCACCATCGCATCCGGCTATCGAGCTGCTGCTGGGTGAATGGTAGGCAGGTCCTGTACCATCTGAGTTGCATATGAAACATCATTAAATATCATTAAAAATGTTTAGAAAAGGGCTCACACTGGCTGTTAATCGACTTCTTGTCAAATTCACAAGCCAAGGTCGCCGCGCTCAGATGGTTCGAATAACTCTAGGTAGCCCAGGTCTGCAGCTCAGCGAAAAGATCACACGCTGTAGGGCCACATTGTGGGGGTTCAGATCTGTCCTTTGGGGCTGTGTGACTGGGCAAGTGGCTCGGCCTTTCTGCGTCTGGGTCTGCCCTTTTGTAAACGGCAAGGATCGCAGGACTTGTAAAGCTCACCTGAGCTGCAGCGCATGTGCGAGCGCTCGGAGGCGCAGCTGGAGCCGAGTAATCGCAGCCTGAGCATCAGCTGAGGCTTGTCATTAGTGGTTAAGAGCTTGGCTGCTGGAGCCAGCCTGTCTGGGTTCAAATCCTTGCTCAGTCTCTGTCTAGCTTGGGAAGTAACTTCATCTCTATATCTACCTCGATTTCCTGATCTGTAAAATGGGGATGAAAGTCACAGTACCTCCTTCACGGGATGAGTAAGGGGCAAATTAACCAAGCGGATCGTGGATACTTATAACCGAGCCTCGTGAAGGGAAAGCGCTCGGCAAGTTGTGAAACACAAGCCAGGTCGCCACATTCAGATGGTTCTAATAACTCCTGGTAGCCCAGGTCTGCAGGTCTGCAGGTCTGCAGGTCTGCAGGTCTGCAGCTCAATCAGGAGTGCTTTAGTACTAATTATCGTTACCATTATGATTTTGATCTTGGGGAGATGGGAAGTGGGGGTGAGGAGCCACCGAACACCCTGTGCAGAGTCAGTGTGTGGCTGTGTGAGGGAGCACGGGGATTAGGAGGGCAACAATTGGGTTTTCTCCAACTCAGGTTTGAATGGTCTTTTACTTTTTACATTTTTTTCCCCTTCCCTTTTCCCTCTCACTCCGGCCCCAAGGTTATTTACTTACTATATGTAAGTACACTGTAGCTGTCTTTAGACATCAGATCCCATTCCAAATGGTTGTGAGCCACCCTGTGGTTGCTGGGATTTGAACTCAGGACCTCTGGAAGGGCAGTTGGTGCTCTTAGCTGCTGAGTCATCTCTCTAGCCCCTCCTTTTTTACTACCCTTATGTTTTTATTTAGCGTGTGTCCGTGAATTCTCATGGCCCAGTGTGAGCCTGTGGTGGTCAAAGCACTTCATGCAGAAGTGGATTCTCTCTCTCCACTGTGTGGGTAGCAGGGATTGAACTCACACCCTCCGCTCCTCTCCTTCTGGAGATTAAACTGCTGTCCTTGGCTGGGAAGATGGTTCCTTGGTTACAGACACTTGTAGTACAAGCATGAGGAGATTATTTAGATCCTCCAAACTCACAGAAAGCTGGGGATGGTTAGTTTGTTTCTTAACTTTTATTACCTGTTCCTTGTTTATTGGGGTGGTGGGGTGGGGCGGCGGGGGTAAGGTGGGAGGGTTGCTTGCATGTCAGGACACACAGGGAGAGTGACTTTCAGAAGCAGTCTCTCCTTTCACCAAGGGATTATAAAGTGAAACCTGAGTTATTAAACTCGGTATGAGATAACTTCTACCCGCTGAGCCTGTCCTTTTGAAACAAAGTCTCATTGTGGAGATCAGGCTGCACCCAAACTCCCAATCCTCCTGCCTCAGCCTCTGGAGTGTGGGGATTACATGGTCAGGGCTCTGGAAGGTTTGTTGTTGTTGTTGTTTTGTTTTTGTTTTGTTTTTTAGATCCCCCTCCCCCTTTTCCCTTCTCCCTCACGCTCCGGCCCCATTTGCTCGGTAAGAGATACTTCCCCCACTCTGAGGTTTTTATTTATGTATTATATGTGAGTACACTGTAGCTGTCTTTAGACATCAGATCCCATTCCAAATGGTTGTGAGCCACCGTGTGGTTGCTGGGATTTGAACTCATGACCTCTGGAAGAGCAGTCAGTGCTTTTAACAGCTGAGCCATCTCACCAACCCCCATGGATGTTTCTAGACTCAGAACCTCACAGTGAATTGTCCACTTGCTGCTTCCTCTAGGTGATTACCACTGGCACAGCTTTTCACACCCTCCTAAAGTCACCTCCATAACTGAGACTTCCACCTTCACCCTCAGAGAAATGCTTTGAGGCTGAAGAGAATTGAACGTGAAAAGCGCATAAATTTGTCTGAGCCAAGAGGTGCTCAATTGTTTAGGCAGGTAATTGATGTAAACACTTCCTCCGGAAGATATTGTTCAGCCATTGACGAATATGAAGCTTTGATTAGAGTCATTTTTATGGTTGGGATGACCAACACTTGAGAGATACAAGGGAGGAATAGATTTACCTTGGCCCCAGGTTTTAGAGAGTTTGGTCCACAATCGGCTTGATGCCCGCCCCATGTGATTGGGTGGAGCATCACAGCGCAGGGAGCATGGTTCATCTTCTCGCTGCGCATAGAAAGTAGACAGCAAGGAAGATACAGAATCAAGGCGACTTTCCAGGGCCAGCTCCTAGTGACCCTTTTCTTCTAACCAGATCTCCCCAGATAGCGCTGCCAGCTTGGCACCGACCATGCGGTCACCACACGAGCCTGTAGGCCACACTACCCACTCGCACAGCATCAAGATGGTTCCCCCTTCGCACTGTGCGGCCTTTGCCCAGTCTCTTAAAAGCCATAAGGGGGGAAAAAACCCGAAAGAGAAAAAAACAAGGAAGATTGCCTGAAGAGGAAGGAAGTCTGCTTTCAGACGACTTCAGGGCCAAGAGCACAGCACCGCGCCTGCCCTGCAAATTATGGACCTGCCAGCCCACAGTCAAGCGGACTGGTTCTCAAAATAGATCTGTCTTAGGTCTCTCTCCTCTCCGTCTATTTCTTCTCCTTTTGATTCTGTCTCTCAGGAAACTCTGACAAATATAGTCATAGGAACATGCTTGTTTTCCTTTCCTGTCTTTTCTTTCTTTTTTCTTCTTTTTGAGGTAGCCCCTCTCATATGGGCTAGCCTCAAATTTGCTGTATAGCCAAGACTGACCTCGAATTTCTGCTCCTCTTGCCTCTATACCCTATATAATGGGATTCTTAGATTAAAAAAAAAAAGAGATTTAATTAGTTTTTGCATACATGTATATATATGTATATATATATGTATATGTGGCCTGTGGAGGCCAGAAGAGGGCATTGATTGCAACTGGAGTTAATAAATGATTATGTGGCCAGGCGGTGGTGGCACATGCCTTTAATCCCAGCACTTGGGAGGCAGAGGCAGGTGGATTTCTGAGTTTGAGGCCAGCCTGGTCTACAGAGTAAGTTCCAGGACAGCCAGGACTACACAGAGAAACCCTGTCTTGAAAAACCAATAAATAAATAAATAAATAAATAAATAAATAAATAAATAAATAAATATGTGGGTGCTGGGAATCCAGCCTGGGTCCTCTGCAAGAACAGCAGTGCTCTTAACCGCTCAGCATTTCTCCCCCTCCCCCTCCATTTTTTTGTCGTTTGGTTTTGCTTGGATTTCCTCCCACTTTGGAATCAGAATCTCCCCTAGGTAGCTGAATTGATCTTGAACTTGTCTCTCTACCTTGTTCCCCAGTGCTGGGTGCAACCGCTCTCTCCTGGAATAGGTATTTCTAAAAATAGCTTTTGTGGGGACCAGCAAGAGCCCTTGCTGCTAAGCCCGAGGGGCTGAGTTTGACTCCTGGGATCCACATGATGGAGGAGAGACCACTCTGGCTAGTTGTCCTCGGACCTTTACACAAGCTTGCTATGTACCTGTTTCCCTAATGAATTGATGATGATGATGATGATGAAGATAACAAAAACAACAGGCCCATGGTGCATCCAACATGGGGAAGTTTTGGATTCTATAAGTCATCTGGGGGTCAAGGGTTTCAACTGGAGGGCTATCTCTGGAAGGAGAGACAGGTTATGCGCCGCCACTACCTCTGGAAAGGAAACGATAGCTGAACAGCCGGGCTCTGTCCGTCCGAGGTCCGGAAAGACTTTTTTTGTTTTTGTTTTTCACCAACATCCTTTTTCATCTTTTGACTGTTACTCCTGGGAATGTATTACGGACTCAACAAAATAAATACAGGAAATTATGGAAAAATGAAACTGCACTTTGGACTACACTACAAATAGAAATTTTAAAGATATTTGGAAAAAGAAGTGAGCGGAGCAAGCAGCTGCTATTGACGGTGTTCAAAGCACTGTTTGTCTTCTCAGTCCTGCTGACTCCAGTGTGTCCTGGCCTGTAGCGGTTCAGGCTAACAGTCCTGAGTGGGGGTGCGGAGGGGGGTGGGTCACCAAGTTCTTGGCTTAGGTTTCCGAAAACCTGGAGGGGGCGGGGCCGTGGCGGAGGCGGGGCTCTTTTGCGGGAAGCCGTACAGCCCGAGGGCAATTTGATTTTTTGTTTTGTTTTATGTGGCTATTGGCATTGTTTGGTTTGATTTTTTTTTTTTTTTTGACACAGGGTCTCGTGCAACTCAGGCTGAGTGTTGAAACTTAGTATGCGGCTCATGATGACAATCTTGACCGGCTGTCTGGTCATCCAGCTCCCACCTCTGGAGTTCAGGGATTCGCCACCAAACCCAGTTTTTGTAGTGCTCAGACTGGAGTCAAACTTTCTACCAAGTGAGCTACGACCCCATCTCCTTTCTTTATTTTCCAAAGGGTCTCACGTAGTCCAGGCTGGCCTCAAAACTGTCTATGTAGCCGAGGATGACCTTGAACTCTGGAGCCTCAGGTCTAAACTCCCCGAGTGCGGGAGTGCCGGAGTAAGAAAGCCTATGTCACCACTCCCTAGTGCTAGTTGTCATTGTTATTATTTTGAGAGGAAAAAAAAAGTCAGAGACACTCGTGGAAAACAAGTGGGAACAGGCTTGGCCAGCTGAAGTTGTCCACAAGCTCCTGCCCTGGGTCTTTGGAGATATAATTAGCTGGTTTTTCCAGCGTTGAGTGGGTGGTTCACTTCTGCACCCCTGGCAAGGCTGAGAGATGATGCAACCAGAGGCAAGCCCGGGCAAAGCCAGCACAGAGTTGTGGCTGCGGAGCGCAGGCAACACGGTCCTGGACGTGGGGTGTGTGGGTCAAACTGCCAGGGGAAGCTAAGCCTGCGGGTTGCCCAAGTCTCCACCTCGCTCCCCTCCCCCATCCCTGGGAGCACCAGCTTCTATTCTGAGTTCTTTCTCTCTCCCTCTCCCGCAGGTGGAAGAGTCCGGGGAAGAATTGGAGGCCACAAAGGGGACCTCTGCTCTGTGGGATTAAATCAGGCATTGAGGATGGAGACGGGGCTTGTAATCAACAGGAGACATTTTCAGGGGCTAGCCACCCTTTACCCAATCTTATTTTACATTTCTTGAGACAGGGTCTTCTGCTGCCCGGGATGGCCTCAAATTTGCTACGTAGAGGAGGATGCCTTTGAACTTGTGACCTTCCTGCCGCCATCACCCAGGTGCTGGTCCTGAAGCCTTGCACCATCACATCTGGCCGCGGACTATATAGTTTTTAATTGTGTTAATTATTATATAAAAAGATCTTAAGGGCCGGCGAGATGGCTCAGCAGGCTAAGGAACTCGATGTCAAACTGGACAAGCCCGAGTTTTTGAGTCTCAGAGCCTGGATGCTGGAAGGACAGAACTGAGCCTGAACCTTGTCCTTCGACCTCCACCAATGCCCTCTTCTGGCAGGGTATGTTGACACACAAGAAATAATGCAGTTAAAAAAGAGGCTAGGCTGGCAGTGGTGGCACACGCCTTTAATCCCAGCACTTGGGAGGCAGAGGCAGGCAGATTTCTGAGTTCGAGGCCAGCCTGGTCTACAGAATGAGTTCCAGGACAGCCAGGGTTATACAGAGAAACCCTGTCTCGAAAAAACAAAATAAATAAATAAATAGGATAAAAGGATATTAATTATATTTTTTATATTTGTTTTGATTTGTATAGGTGTTTTGCCTGCATATGTATCTGTGTACTTCATGTGTGCGGTTCTGGGTCCTTAGGAGTAGGCGGTACAGGAGACCAGTTCCTCTCCCCATAGGTGCCCACCATCCACGTTTCTATTTTCTTCTTCTTTCTATTGACTGATTGATTGATATTTATGTGTGTGGTGCTCTATCTGCATGTACACCTGCATGCTAGAAGAGAGCATCAGAACTCATTGTAAATAGTTACGAGCCACCGTGTGGGGGCTGGGAATTGAACTCAGGACCCCTGGAAGAGTAGCGAGTGCTCTTAGCCGATGAGCCCCTCTAGTCTTGTGGAGAGTCACAGTGTTCAGGTGTATATAGGACCTGAGAATTCGCACCCACCCATTTTTGTTAAATTTTTCTCACGTTTATTTTGTCATGTGCATTTGTGGGTACACACGTGCCAGATTCTCATGGGGCGGGGGGTCAGGGGACAACTTTCAGGAGTCATTTCTCTCCTAAATGGAAGTTCTGGGAATCAAACTCAGGTCCTCCGGCTTGGTGGTGTGTAAACTGGAGAAAGGCGTCTGGAAGAGTCCAGAGCAGAGAGAGGGAGGTGAGAGAGAGACAGAGAGAGGGAGGATGGCCAGCAGACAGGACCGGGCCAGGAGGAAAGCAGGAGGGGGCGGGGCATAGAGGGAGAGCGAGAAGGGGGAGGAGGGAGACAGAAAGAGGGCGGGGACAAGAAGGCCCACGGCCGAAACAGAGTTACGTGGAGTAGTAGTGGGGGTGGGGGGAGGAGAGTGGGAGGGGGTTGTTTAGCTTAGAGGAGGAGGTGAGAAGCGCCAAGTAACAGGTACCTGTGATACGGAGCCTGGTAACCAGCTTGGCCTTTGCTATGCTAACAGGCACCACAGATAGCCATTTGTCACTTCTGCCAGCGATAAGGGATGTGGCTCCTTTGAAATGGGAAACTGGCTTCACAGGTTACTGAGGAATGCTGGGTTTTTGCCTAGCAGCCAGAGTCTGGGGAACTGGAGTTTCCTTTGGACCCGACAGGTGGCAGGGACCCTTACCTTCTAAGCCATCTGGCCCCTGTTTGTTTTAAAGATAAGGTCTCTATAGCCCAGGCTGGCCGAGAACACCTACATAGTCAAGGATGAGCTTGAGCCCCTCATCTTCCTGGTTTTACGTCCCAAGCGCCTGGATCACAGGCCTATGCCTCAGCACCCAGGGTATGGTACATGGGTGGGATCGAGCCAAGGCTTTGTGTCCTCTACATAGCAGCTGTTTTTTTTTCTAATCCCTGACGGCTTTGTTTTGTCCTGTGTTTTCCTTTTTCCTTTGCTTCAGTACAAAAACATTGAATCGGAGACTGCGCGCGCATACCAGGCAAGCGCCCTCCCACTGAGTTGCGCCCCCCAAATCTTTGATTTCACGCTTCACTTTGACGCAAGGTTTCCCTTAATTCTCCAGAATCACTATATAGGCATCGAACCTCTCATCCTCCTGCCTCAGACTCCCAGGTGGCTGGCGTCGGAGATCTATACCGCCAGACCTGACAGTCTGATCATTTCCCCAAAGGCACCCCCCTTTCCACCTCCCTCTACTCTGTTCAGAAACCCTGAGATAGAAGAGGCCGCAGCAGATGGGGCCATTTCTAGCCTGTCAAAATTCAGAGAAAAACTGGGCCTTTCTTGAGGTTTCAGGGAGCGAGCCCCCAACCCTTCCAGATCTAGGCTGAAGTTAATGCACCCCCAGTATGCCACCCAAATGCCAGGGGCTTCTTAGCTATCCTTCTCCTAGGTCCCCCGGGGATTCTAGAAGGATTTGCTGAATGAGGGATTTTCCTGCCCCTGGGTCCACAGTGAAATCCTTTGGCTTTGATGTTAAGCTTTTTTTTTTTTTTTTCTTTTCCTTTTTTCTTTTAAAAGCTGTGTACCAGAAGGAGGAAGTGGGTCCCTGCTGTGTGACGAGACGTGGGCGCACACTGTCTTTTTGTCTTTGTGTGGACCTTATGGTTTCGTTTCGTGTGGAGCTGGAAGATCCCACACATGAAAGAACCCATTTCATAGGCACCTCTGAAGCGGTCTCTCACCCAGTCTGGTGACTCAGCAGAAAAAAACCCTAGGAAGCTGGGCGGGAAGAGAGCACGTCTGCCTGTGCGCTGAAGCCGGGAGACTTCAGACTCCCAAGACTTCCTTCCTTCAGAAGCAAGTCATTTGTCGTTAGGAAAAGTCACCCCTAATCGGGTCCCAGCCAGGGACTATAAAGACCTGTGCAACCCTTGGGGAGGGAGGGGGAATCATTGGGTTCTCACCCGTGGTAAGGAGGAGGCTATTTGAATTCTCCTGAGACAGGTGACAAAGTGCACGCATGCTCTTTAGACCCGTCCCTCTCCAGCACAAGGAAGAGACCGCCAGGCCCCCGTGGATGGGGGACCTGTGGAATGGAAAGGGCGTGGACCCTTGAATCACCACATAGGGGTGCCCCGCCACCTAGAACACCTTCCCCGGATTCACGAGTGGGAGAAATAATCTCCCTCCCCCTCAAATCACTATCTTAGCAAAGTAACTGGCTCGGTTCTATTTTAATTTCAGACGAGCCGGCCTCCAACTCCTTACAATTCCTCTGCCTCTGCCGCCTAAGAGTCAGGGTCACAGGCATGTGCTGCCACACCTGGCTCTTCATTTTAGACAAGATCTTATTATATAGTCTAGGCTGGCCTCCAACCCGTGATCTTCCCTGTCTTGGATTATAGATGTGGGCTGCCAAGCCCACGCTCGTCACATTTCACGGTTGTTTGTGTCAGTGCCATGCCTGCCTCACTCACTCTCCGTCAGCTTCTTCCTCAGCTGCTAGGATGTGTCCAGGAGGAGACCTGGCAGTTGGTTTTCCCACAGGTTCAGAACTCTAAGAAGCCACAGAGGATGGTCAGAGACATCACATCCCTCCTGACTCGGCAACCATAATGGGGCCACTATCGCTGGGGCTTAAAGTAGCAGCCACTGTCTTCTAGGGTGGCTCTTGTGCCAATATAACCCCAGAAGAACCCAGAGCCACCTTAGGGCAAAGACAAGGTTGAGCCACTGAAGAAGAGGAGGGGGTGGAGCCACAGGAATGGGTGGACTTACCCTGACCCCTGCCTGAGTCACTCTAGCTAAAGCCAGGAGCTGCTCCTGGGGTCTTGTTTCATGTCACACCACCAAGGCACCTGTCCAGGGTGGGGAGAGGAAGGGGTGGCTCTGAACTTCTGAGGCCATAGCCCCACTGTGCAATCAGAGACTCTAAGCTCTAAATTCTTAGCACTTTGAGGGTGTACGCTCAGGCTTGTCTCGGGAAGGGCTTTAAAAAGAGTTTGTTAGGGAAGAAAAATAGTAAAGAACACCAGGTTCTCAGATCCTTGGGGATCATCCGGAAAGCTGGTCTTGAGGGAGGGTATCTTGAGAGCTGTTTTGTTGAAACAGGATCTCATATAGCTTGGGATGGTTTCCAAGTCAATATCTAACTGAAGATGATCCTAACTTCTTTTTTCTTTTCTTCTCTTCTCTTCCCTTCCCTTCCCTTTCCTTCCCTTCCCTTCCCTTCCCCCCCCTCTCTCTCTTTCTTTCTTTCAAGAGTTAGCTTTTAATTATGTGTATATGCATGTAAGTGCAAGTGCCTTAGGAGTCCAGAAGAGGGCACCAGATCTCCTGGATATGCAGTGACAGGTGGTGGTCCTGAGCTGCTTGACAGGGATACTGAGAACTGAATTCAAGTCCTCTGCAAAAGCATTGTGCAGTCTTAAATGATATAAGCCATCTCTCTAGCCCCAAGACCTTGAACTTCTGAACCTCCTGCCTCTACCTCCTGGTGCTGGGATGACAGGTGTGTGCTACCACACCCAGCTTATACAAAATTGGCCTGGGTCCCAGGGCTTTGTATGTGCTAGACAAACTCTCTGTTGACTGAGCCACATCTTCAGTCTATAATTAGATATTTTAAAAACAAAAATGTTCGAGCTCCGTTTAGATGATGTTTCGACCTAACAAACCACATTAAAGTCCCCGTGGTCTGGGTTTGATCCTCATACCACAACAGACAAGGAAAGAAAAGGAATGATGAAGCAAGGACCTGAGGACCTGGTGTAGTGGCACTCACTTTTAATATAAATGATCAGGAAGCAGAGGCGGGACCTGGCCAGAACAGTGCCATCAAACCTGACTATGTGAGTTCAATTCCCAGGACCCACTTGGTAGGAGAAGACTGGTTCCTCTGATATTCATGTGCATGCCACAGAACACACTCATGCACGTGCACACACACACACACTAAAGAAATAAAATTTAATAAAAATATTTTTTTAAGAAACACAAGCAGAAGATGGGCACAGTGGGGATAGCACTCGGGAGGCAGAGGCAGGTGGATTCCTGTGAGTCTGAGGCCAGTCTGTTCTACAGAGCGATTTCCAGGACAGCCAGGGCTACATAGGGAAACACAGTCTTGAACAAACAAGAAACACTAGGCAGGACAGCCCCTGAGAAATGACACACAAGGTTGGCCTCTGGCGTGACACACATACATCTACATACACATATGCATGTGTGCTTGCACCTACACACATGAACACACACATACAAGAAAAAAAAAAAAAAGAAGTTGGTTCCTTTGGCCTAAATTCTAGCCTTCATTAAGTAAGGTCACAGAGAAATCTCTCCGTAAACATTAGTATTATTACTGGTGTGTAGATACTCCCAGGAAAGGATCCCTGGGAATTCACTAGTCACTTAAACTCCCCACTGGTTGGATGTGAGGGGAGGGGGTGTGTTTGCAGTGTGCACATCTATCTGGGTATAAAGAGAGTCAGGTTAGGCAGAAAGAGGAGATGGGGTCTGACGGAGACCAAAGGCCTGAGAGCAGCTCAGCTGGTCCTGCCTGGAGGACCCAGCTGTTTGGCTTTTTCATCCCATCAGCCATCTGGGTGCACCTTCAGTGCAGACAGGCTGGAGGCAAGTCCTGAAGAGGGAACCGGCTATACATACTGTCAGCCTCTGCAGGGAACCAGAAGCAGAGCTGTGGGAAGCCTGTCACAACACTTTAGGGACTGACAGAGTGAGTGAGGAGTGAAAGATATGACAGGCTTTGCCATCTGACCCATTCTACATACATACACACATACACACACACATGCATACATGCATGCGTATATAACATACATACATACATGCATACATACATATGCACACACATACACACATGAATACATGCTACACATATATATACACATACATGCGTACACACATACATACACATATGCAAACATACACTTGCCAGGCAGTGGTGGCGCACACCTTTAATCCCAGCACTTGGGAGGCAGAGGCAGGCCGATTTCTGAGTTCGAGGCCAGCCTGGTCTACAGAGTGAGTTCCAGGACAGCCAGGGCTACACAGAGAAAACCCTGTCTTGAAAAACAACAACAAACAAAACAAAGCAAACATACACTCATGCATATATATATATATATACACACATACACATATACACACACACATATACAGCTATACATACATGGACACATATATACATACATACACATATACATATATACATACATATATATATCTTCCTACCTGCCCACAGGTCATTCCCTCTTCCTGAACCCGTGGTGCTTCCTGACCAACTCTCTCCTCTAAGCTGCCCCCTGCCTGTCATACTCCCATCATGGTGGGAACCATAGCAGCAAGCCAGCAGACATGGCCAAGGAGAACTCACCTTTTTGAGACACAATCATGAGAGACAGAGAGGAGGAACAGGGGAGGGGAGGATGGTACGGGCTGGCTTCTGAAACCTCAAAGCTGGCACACAGTGACACACCTCCTTGCACAAGGCCACACCCCCTAACCCTTCCCAAACAGTTCCCTCAACTAAGGATCAAGTATTCAAACAAATGAGCTGGCTCGGGCCCATTTGCTCTCAAACCACCCTGCATGCCCTTCTGAGGTGAGGCCTCCACAGATTTCCTCCTTGCTCCTTCATTTCCTAGAAAGCAAGCCTGTGACTAGGAGCTACTGTCCTGCTGAGGTACCCTGGGAGCAAGGCCTGAGGGAGAGATCCATGTTTATTCATCTTTGTACCTTTGAAGCCTGAAGCTAGTGAATGTTTATGGGCAGGCCGTTTGTAGCTTCGAGGCCTCTGTACCCTCTTGCTCACTTACTCATACATCGATTCCTTCCCTCAGTTGTTTACAGAAACAATACCATAACTTTTTACTGTCCAGAATAGAAAGTAGACTATACCAGTCTGTCTTTCCTGTTCTACACTGGGCTCGTAGATCTTACATAAAATTATTTAAAGCAACCATTGGCTGAGCGCTGCTGGTACACGCCTTTAATCCCAGTACTCGGGAGGCAGAGGCAGGAGACTCTCTCTGAGTTTGAGGCCAGCCTGGTCTACAGAGTGAATTCCAGGACAGCCAGAGAAACCATGTATTTTAAAAAAAAAAATCAATCCATCTTCAACTAATCAATGGATCGTTGTATCATCACACGTGGCCTAGACAACAATGGTCTCCCAGTTCTCCGAGGCTCACTAACAGTTTCCAGTTCCCTCTCAATGGAGGTCAGACAAGATCTCATGACTGACTCCAACCAATGAAACCAGCCTTCTCTACAGTTATCTCAAAAGCAAGGATTCAGTCTGATGGTGTCACTACCCTATGGTAGAGCTGCTATCTGTCAGCCTGGACCCCTGAGAGACGCTGTGGAGCAGAGTGTCCCATAATTTATTTGGGATAGACAATGGAGCAGTAACATCGTGATACTTTTTTTCCTCCCTCTGTCAACTTAACCCAAACTTGAGCCACCTGGGACCAAGGAGCCTTAGTTGAGGAATGACCACCATCTGGGTGGCCTGAGGGCAAGTCTGTGGGACCTTTTCTTGGTTAATGATTCAGGCATAGCTCACTGTCACCCCTAGGCAAGTGATCTTGAGTCCTCTAAGAAAAGCAAGCTGAGGGACCTATGAAAAGCAAGCCAGTAATCAAAGTTCCTCCTGCCCTGGCTTTCCTCAGTGGTGGTCTGTGACCTGGAAGTGTAAGGCAAAATTAATCCTTTCCTTTCCGAGATGCTTTTGGTCCCCATTTTCTTCCAGCAACAGAAACCCTAAATATGCCATTCACTGATATCTCTCTCTCTCTCTCTCTCTCTCTCTCTCTCTCTCTCTCTCTCTCTCTCTCTCTCTCCAGCCTGGTCACCACCTTGTTTTTTGAGGATCTGCTAGAGCCTGAAGCTCATTGACCAGGCTAGGTGGGCTGGCCAGGGAGTCCCTTCTAGTCTCCTGCTTCCAGTATGTGTGCATGTGTGTATGTGTGCCTGCGTATGTTTGTGTGAGTCTGTATGTGTGTGTGCATGCACATATGCAAGTGTGTGCGTATATTTGTGAATCTGTGTGTGTGCATGTGTGTATTACAAGAGCATGCAGCCAAGCCTGGCTCTTTCCTGTGGGTGCTGGGATTTCAACCTGAGTTGTATACTTGCAAGGCAAACAACTCGACCAGCTGACCCTCAAAGGAATACATTTCTAATGTTGAGGCTGAGGCTGGAGAAGTTTTCGAAGTGTCTGTTCTGATTTCTCAGGGGTCTGAAAAGCTCTATCCTGGTCCTCTTGCTCAGGCTATTTTCTGTTCTCTTTGTTCCGTGGTCGCACTTCTTGGGAGTTTGTGTGGAGGTGACTTCTTCTGAAATCTGCCAGGCCCTGTTTGGGACTCCCCAGTACTTTTCTGGGAAGTGATGATTTTGGAGCCCACACTTCCTCTCCCTTCCTGGGTAGCTCCAGCAGTTAGCATGGAGCCTTCCTTATATCTCCCTTGGTCCCTTGGTTTTCCTATCAGTCCCAGAAGGTACCTGTGAGGCTGCATCTGTCCTTCCATTCCTGGCTGTCACCTCTCAGACCAGCAGCAAAATCGGAGCAGTAGTGGGTCGGGACTAGCTTTCTGGACCTTCAGGAACATGTCTTGACATGTTCAGCCCTGGAACTGAAGAGTGGGGCTGCTTCACCCGGGGTAGTGGAGACCTGGTGATACCCAACTACCGGCTGTGGGGTGAGGAGAGGCATGAATGGAGACAGAGACCCCAGATAACTAAGGATGCCCCATTTTGCTGCCAGCAGAATATAAGATGGCATGTATCTTGCGACATGTACCAGGTGAAGGGTGTGTGTGTGTGTGTGTGTTCACGAGAGTGCCTGGGAGGGGCCGGGCACTGTATATATAACTTTCCCCCTTTGTCATTTTGGGGTCTGGAGGGCTCCTCCAACTGTGTTTCTGAGTACACATTCACGTGCAATCGTGTGCCTGACTATACATTCAAGTGCAGGGCCAAGACTGTTTGTTAGAAAGACTGAGTAGTCCTGGACTTAATAAATATTTGTTGAGTACTTTTGTGGTGCTCTGGGAAGCCAGGAGTTATTTTAAAAATCTCTCCAGCGTCAACAAGGTAAAGGCACGGGAGGTCACCGCAGTCAGCAATTCAGTATAAGCCTTTATTGAAACTGTTTTCTCCCAAGGTAAACAGACAGACAATGTCGCTTCTATCTGAAAAGCCTGGAGGCCAAGGGGATTTGGGCAGTTGGACATCCTGTGCTGGCCTGTGACAGCGCAGTCAGAGATGACTTGGATACAGGGACTGGATGGTTCAGGAGCTGGGGCATTGTGGTAGTGGCTGTTAGGTCTGTCCTGGTCTCTGGGCGTGTGGAGAGGTAGGGGGGGGGGGGGGGAGGGGATGTCTCAGCGAGGCTCATGCTGAGGCATCCCTTCACCCTGAGGGACCAGCCACACAATGGTATAGTATAGACTAGAGTTTATTCAGGGCATGGGGAGGGGAGTTAAGAGGGTAGTAGAGGGAGAGAGAGAGAGAGAGACAGAGAGAGAGAGAGAGAGAGAGAGAGAGAGAGAGAGAGACAGAGAGACAGAGAGAGACAGAGAGAGAGAGAGAGAGAGAGAGAGAGAGAGAGAGAGAGAGAGGAGAAAGAGAAGAGAAGAGAAGAGAAGAGAAGAGAAGAGAAGAGAAGAGAAGAGAAGAGAAGAGAAATAGAAGCCAGCCATGAGTAAGCCGAGAGAGGGGGAAGGGAAGGAGGAGAGGGGACAGAAGGGGAAGCAAGAAGGCCAGAGAGAGAGCGAGAGAGGAGCGGGCAAGCAGCCCCTTTTATAGTGGGCCAGGCCTGCCTGGCTGTTGCCAGGTAACTGTGGGGAGGAGCTTACCTGGCTGTTGCCAGGTAACTGTAGGGGTGGAGTTTACACAGAATGCTAACTTGAAGGGGTCCTCCAACTGTGTTTCTGAACAGAATGAGGCTGTGGAGGGGGGTTGGGAGGGTGGCCCAAGCCCTTCCCAGACTTCCATCCCCCGCCATAGAAGAGGAGGCCTGTCCTCCCTAGGTCAGCTAAATCAGAGGAGGAAGATTGGGCATGTCTGGGCAGCGATCTCTAGACATCGGAAAGCAGATGTTAGAACTTACAGCCACTCCAAAGCAGGATTCTGTTCTGTTAACTAAAGATATCTGTTCAAACGAAGGCTCCAGTCTCTGCATTTAAAATTTTTGTTTGTGTTTGTTTTGAGAGAGGGGTTTGTTTTTGTTTTTGAGGCAGGGTCTCATGTCACCGAGGCCAGCCTCAGACTTGCTATGTAGCTGAGGATGGCCTTGATGAATTAGTGATCTTCTTGTCTCTACCTCCTGAGTTCTGGAATTACAGGCGTATACCACCACCATCCAGATGATGCCTTACTGGGGATTCAACTCAGGGTTTCACAAATGTTAGGTAAAAGCTATACTGAGCTACATCCCCAGATCTATCTGATGGATGGTGATCTCAGGTAGCCCAGGCTGGCCTTGAGCTCCAAATCCCCCCTGCCCCTCAAGTACCGGGATTACAGGCATGTGCCACTATGCTTAGCTGAGATGGTGGTCTTGCTATGTAGCCGGTGTGACCAGGCTGGACCACACAAGACAGTCTAAAGAAAACTCCCTTCTGCTCGGTGTGAAGGCTCAGACCTTAACTCTAAGCAAGGAAGTCAAGGCAGGAGGATTGCCTTGAATATGGGGCCGTCTTGGGCTACATAGCAAGACCTTGTCTCAAAAAACCCGAAGCAGAGGGAAATACAACTGCTTAGAGACATGGAGAAAGGTGGGAACTAAGGATGTCTCCTATGTGTGTCAGGAGCATCTGTAGCTATTTCTAGAATGGTCCTTTATCAATGTCATCTTAGTGAACTGTCTAGAACTGGGGGGTGGGGTGGGGTATTAGACATTTCCCTCATTTTGGACCCAGAGAAAGAAGTCTAAGCAGAGTGCTCCTGGCAGCCCACCAGAGGCCAAGCAGTAGCCGTTTCTTGGCTGCGTGGTCCGAGTCAGGTCTTGAGCCTCTCTGAGGCCTTTGTTTCTCACTTGCAGAATGTGTTGTGGTGTGAGAAAAGTCCACATGCTGGCTTCTGCAGAGGTGAGAGGGAGGGAGACCCGGCTGGTTTTCCTGGTAGTCTTGTTTCTAAGAACTGGACTCAATCTCCTACCTTTCTGAGGCAGTTGATGGGATCCTTTACTTCTGGGGGACTGCTTACCTTGCCTGTGAGACAGTGAAGAAGACAAGATGGTGTTCTGGACCCAAAGATGCTTTGTTGGGGTGTCTGGGCAACTGGGGGGCTTCTGCGGAAGAGGGCTGATTGAGGGAAAAATTCTCCAGAAATAGTGGGATTTTACGGAATTCCAAACTATTTTTATTATTGATGGGTTTGTTTTGTTTTTGACAGGGTCTTGTTGGAAAACCCAGGCTGGTCTTGAACCTGTAACGCCCCTCGTGCCTCAATCTCCCAAGTGTAGGATTCCAGGTCTTTGCTATCATACTCAAATGATTTATTTATTTATATTTGAAACAGTGTCACATACTTCAAGCTGGTCTCTATCTGGATAGGTAGCTGTCAAAACGACCTTGAACTCTTATTTCTCTCCCCCTTTCAGCACCCCTCCCCCCCAATCCCGCGCTGTTATTACAGACGTGAACCCTTTTGTCTAGTTTATGGGGCCTGGAGATCCAACCCAGGGCTTCACTTCCAGCAAGCTAGGCAAACACTGTCCCCACAAACCCACCTCCCCGACCCCAGGTTTTTATTTACTAACATCAGTAATCTGGAAAAGATTTAATCCTTTCCAGAGTTGGCCAGGGACAGATCTGTAAACACTCAGCCCTAACTGTACTGTTTTTCAGAGATGTCTGCGGCTCTGCTGGTGGGCTGCGTGACAAGCAAATAGCCCAGGTGTGGGGGAGGGGAGGGCGCGCCCTCTTGCCGCGCGCCCGGTTCTTGCTGTCTGGCGCGGGTTTAGATTCCCAGAGGGGAGGGCGGGCCAGCGAGTCTCGGGGATGGGTGAAGGAGTGGCTGGTCCAGCCTTGGAGGCGGGCGGGGGCGGGGCCGATGCTTATAAGAGGGCCGCTCTAAGCCAACTGCACCAGCCGAGAGGTGTGAGCCGCTGCGTTGTCACAGTCAAGGGGAATTGGAGCCAGGCGCCGATCCACAGCGATATTGGAGACATTCAGAGGTGAGAGGGTCGTGGCAGAGAACAGTGATTCCTCTCCGCAGCTCTGCGCTGAGCCCAGCGGGCGTCCCCAGAAGCGAGTGTGTGTGTCTGCGGTGATGGGTGTACCACCGGCGTGTGTATGCGTGTATTTGTGTGTGCCCGCCGGAGTCACAGGTGTGTCCGCGGCAGGTGGATGACGGGTGTGGGTCTGAGCGTGTCCGTGGTGGCCGAAGGCTTGGTACGTTGGAGTGTGGCGAGGGTCAGGCTATGTTGCGGACTCGGCATACAGAGTCTGAACTCCAGGACCACGGGTGGCAGTCACTCTCCCAGTCCTTGGAGACCGGGCCGGAGCGATGGTTGGCGGGGACCGGCTACTGGGAGCTCGCGTCTGGTTGCCAGTGCTTCTAGGGATTCCAGGTGCCGCTCGCCAAAGGCGTGAGCATGAAGCCCACGGTGTCCCCAGAGTGGGGTCGGGGGTGGCGGTGACAAGCTTCGGCAAGTCTATCTAGAGCCCATCGCAGAGCGATTCTCCGATCCCACGGGTGCCGCCGGGTCACCCCGGCCCTTGTGGACCAGGTGCTCTGTTTCGCGGTAGCCACCACCCCACTGGGCTCTGAGGTCAGCGCGAGCTGTGTCCTCCGCCCTCGGGATCGTGCCTGGGCACGTCCTGGAGGACAGGCGAGGAGGTGACTCATTGTGACAAGGAGACCCCGGGCACTGGATTGAGATCAGAATCGCGCCCCAGCTGGGGATGGATCAGTGGTAGCCCAGAAGCCCCTTTCCTTGCCGGGGCACAGCCTCGTTCCTGCCCTGTCCCCTCCCCCGCGCGGCACAGTGACCTATTTGGCGGGCACAGTATGTTCCCAGGGAACCCGGGACACGGGGAGGTCCAGGACGCGGTGTCCGGTCCCCGCTCGGCGGCGCGCCCTCGGGGACAGGGAGTCTGGGCGGACCCTGTCCACTTTGCCAGCCCGGGAAGCGCAAAGGGTCCCACCCACCGCGCCCACCACGACCGGGATCAGTGGCCGTGGGGCACGCGAGAGGAGTCCGCACTGTACAGCGGCTGGTATCCCCGCGGAGTGAGGCTTATGGGGTGTCATACATCAGACGCCTCGGGGCTGGGGCTCCCCCCCCCCCGACCCAGTCCACACCCAATGTAGGAAGGTGACCTGGCTGGGCTGGGCCGAGTGCGCCCACTAGGGCACATCCATTCCATTTGGAGCCCCTGGGGACAAGGGCTACACTTGCACCCTGGTCCTGCGGGAAAGACTTTGAGCTTGGGTTTAGCATTTGGGGGCGCGCTGGCAACTTCCTCTGTCCCCTCTCCTACGTCGCGTTTCAGAGAGGACACTCGAGCGGTTTTTGTTGTCCTCGCCCTCATCTATTTTTATTTTCCAGGGATCTGACTCATCGCGTGCTTTGGGCGTGGAGATCAAGGTGGAGGGGGCTAGCGCGCTAAGAGAACTTTCTTTGCTCTCGAGTGTGCATGCGTGTATGTGTGTGCGTGTATGTGTGTGCGCGCGGGCGCGCGCAGTCTGGTTTCCCATCATAGGCGGGAATTTAGGAAGCCTGGGCTCATCGTGACGTGTTTTGTGGCCCGGGGTCCCCCTCCTTTCCTCTCCTCTCCCCACCCCAGGGTGACGCGCAGCTCCGGTGCCCAAGCAGTTTTGGCGGGCGGGCAGCGCCGGGCAGGAAACTGACTCACCACTCCTTGTTGGCCTACGCGCCGCCTACCGCGCGCCATTTCCTGGGGGCACAGCGCCCCCTGCCGGTCGCAATGAGAACTGCAAGGCCGGCTATGTGCGGGTGGTGCCACCGGCTGTTGCTACTCCCCGCCTCCCCCCGCGGCTTTAAAGGGAATTAAAATATGCACGATGGCCAGAGAAGGAAGACGTCGCTTCTGTAAAATGAGGGCTTATGATAGAAGTGGTTTTGAGCAGGGTGTGCGAGCGAGCTATTGGGGGAGGCGTGGCCCTTGAGGACAAGGTTGGGGAGCCGGCCCCTTTGGGGTTCCTGGTCCTATCTTCAGCTCCGAAAAGCTGAGGACTATCCAGGTTCTCCACAGAGCGTTAGCTGAGCTCTCCCTCGTGCCTCAGGTGCATTGGAGCACTGAGGCCATTGGTGTCCTGTCGTTCTTCCTCTGGCCTCTGGGCTTCTGTGAGTTACCGTCTGGGGAAGGACACCGAACTTGTTCTTCGACTCAGTTTGTCTGTGGAAATAAGCCAATGAACCCCGTCTCCACCAATCTGTATCTCTATACCTATAAATAGCTTTGAGTGGCTCACAACGGCAATCCCAGCACACTGGGGGCTGAGGCAGGAGGATGACTGTGAGTTGCACTAAAGGATGTGACTAGACCCCAAACTCTACCTATAGGCAGAAGCCATCTGAGATCCTTTCCAGGATACCATGAAAATCCTTTTGCCGGCATCGGACATCCTTGTCAGTCCTGTGTTTTGGTTTTTAGCCTGGCTCTCATGATGCAGACCAGGTTGACCTTGAACTCACAGACCTTTTGCCTCTGCCTCCTAAGTGCTGTGTTTTGGGGATGGGCTGTTTTACTTATTTATTGAAGCCACAATGCTGGCCACATTCCCTATGTAGTAGCCAAAGTAGACCCTGAAGTCTTTCCCTGACTCTGCCTCCAGATTGCTCTGATTACAGGTGTGTGCCGCCACACCCAGTTTTATGGAGAGCACCTTGTTTGCCAGGCCCAGGATCTACCATCTAAGCCCCAGTCTCTTCATCTCTTCTGGCTTCCTACCTTGAATTGTAGTCTGGGTATCTCCTCCCACCTCCCAGCTGTGGGCAAACTCACCCTGAGGTCTTAAGGAGCTGGGGGTGTTTTGTGGTAAGAACCCAGGGCATCTTGCCTCGGGAAGCCACTGGACACACCTTGCGAGCTCAAAGGCTGGAAGGCTGGACCCATGCCCGAGAGAGCCCAGTCACTCCTTAGGAGCTGCATCCCCTAGTCTTGGAGTCAGGCCAGAGCAGACAGGATCGGCCACTCAGGTATCCCTCTTTCCTGGAGAGGAGCCAGGTCAACCAGCACCTTTGATTTTTTTTTTTTTTTTTTTTTTTTTCTCTGTGCCTGTAAAACAGGTTCCTTGAGCAGAGGCTATAGGCAAGTCTGGGACTGGGAGGTGTCTAGACTCCAGATTACCTGATCTGCCTGGCAGGATGTGGCCCAGCCTAGGAGAGAGCTATGGCTCTGCTGTACCCCTTCAGACTCTCCTCCCCCCCAGGCTACTGCCTGCTGGCATCGGTAGGGAAGTCCTCCAGCCTGTGTAGCACCTGTAGCACCTGTCAGTGGCAGTCTGGAGGGAGGAGGCTCTGTCAGAACTGGGGACCGAGAGGTTTGCTTACAGCTTCCATTTCCCAGGGTCGCCTACGCTAATTTAGTTCGTCCTCAGATAAGGAGCCCAGAGATGTTTAAGGTACATATTCGGGGTCGCCCAGCAAAGCCTTGATTCTGATCTGGGCAGCCTGGCTCTGGTGTTCCCGTCTCTCTCCCAGATGCCACACCAGCTGCCCGAGCATGCTACCACAGCTACTCTGGCTTAGAAACTGAGGCCAGAGACAGTTTTTAAAAACTGGTGCCAAATAGCAGCACCAAATGCTACAGTTTATGTGTCTTATCCCAAAGCCCAGGGCCCTTTTGATTGGTGAGATGGCGTTATCACCAAGACAACAGGATAGAGGACTGTTGGGAAACCACCGGACCTTGGCAATTCACACACATTTGGGATGTTCACACTCACAAAGGACACTTTAGCACAAGACGTTGATTTTAGCTGATAGTGTTCCTGGTGTAAACAGGACGGTGACCCCTGCTTCTGCAATGTACTGGCTTCTGTGGACATCAGCTGTGACCTTGGGGTACAGGGCCCGCTGAACTCAACACCCACCTTAGTCTCACGGTGTGGTGGAAAAGCACGCGGGAGGACCAGAGGGAGGGGAGCTGGAAGATTGTGACTGATGGGGTAGTTTCTATAGTGACCTGGGTCCTTCTTGTGTTTCAGCCACAGGCACCAACCATGTCCGACTGTGATGATGTCCGACCTGTTCCACACAGGAGCAAAGTGTGCCGGCGTCTCTTCGGTCCCGTGGACAGTGAACAGTTGCGCCGTGATTGCGATGCGCTCATGGCGGGCTGTCTCCAGGAGGCCCGAGAACGGTGGAACTTTGACTTCGTCACCGAGACGCCGCTGGAGGGCAACTTTGTCTGGGAGCCTGTTCGGAGCCTAGGCCTGCCCAAGATCTACCAGAGCCCTGGGTCCCGCGGCCGTGATGACCTGGGAGGGGACAAGAGGCCCAGTACCTCCTCTGCCCTGCTGCAGGGGCCAGCTCCGGAGGACCACGTGGCCTTGTCGCTGTCTTGCACTCTGGTGTCCCACGCCCCTGAGCGGCCTGAAGACTCCCCGGGTGGGTCCGGAACATCCCAGGGCCGGAAACGGAGGCAGACCAGCCTGACAGGTAAGGACAGGAGTAAGGAAGGAAAGATTCTGCAGGAAGCCTGGAGAGGGAAGGCCACCTGCTGAGGATCGCCCATGCCAAGAACATTCCAGCCCTTCCCCAGCACCAAGCCATTCCGTAGGTGAGGGACCTGGGGCTGAGAAGAACAGCTGATGTTCACATGATCCAGGCATTTTTCTCTGCAGTGACCGGAAGGCCCAGGATAGGGTGGGGTTTGGCAGTATAGCACTTAGCCTGGAACCAACTAGGGAAGAGGCGAGTCAGTACGTCCACGCTCTAGGTTCTATCTCCTGTACTGTCAACTCAATAAATAAATAAGAAGGGCTGGAGAGATGGCTCAGAGGATGGGATCACTTACTGCCCTTGCAGAGGGCCTGAGTTCGATTCCCAGCACCGGAACTAATAACTTTCTATAACTAACTCCAGGTGTGAAGGGCTCTAACATCTCTAGAGCCCTTGCCCTCTGACTAGGAGGTGTAGTGCCCTGGGACTTTTCCCCACGACTAGCCATGTGTCCCTTTGACTCTGGGGAACGATGTCCTTACCCTCTGCATCTGGCCTGACATCTGTTCTCTCTCCACAGATTTCTATCACTCCAAGCGCAGATTGGTCTTCTGCAAGAGAAAGCCCTGAAGTGCCCCACGGGAGCCTAGCCCTCTTCTGCTGTGGGTCAGGAGGCCTCTTCCCCGTCTTCTACCTTAGCCCTTATTCTGTGTGTCTTAATTATTATTTGTGTTTAATTTAAACTTCTCCTGTATATACTCTGCTTGCCCTCTCCCAGTCTCCAAACTTAGAGTTATTTAAAAAAATAAACAAACCTAAATTAGTAGGATGGTGGGCCCCCCCTTAGTGCTGGGGACTTTTATTATGTAGACTATTATTTAAGCCCTTCTTAACCCAACCTCTGTGTTTCCTATCCTGGAGGGAAGGTCACACTGTCTTCGTGCATCCATCTCCCCCAACATGCCCCCTCCACTCCCTGCCTGGTTCCTTGCCACTTCTTACCTGGGGGTGATCCTCAGACCTGAATAGCACTTTGGACAACTGAGTAGGAATTCGGGGTCTCCTTGTCATCTCTAAAGCCAGCTAGGATGACAGTGAAGCAGTCACAGCCTAGACCAGGGATGCCTGGTTAGGACCCAATGGTAATATCCTGACCCTTGACATTTGCTCGGACCCATGAAGATGAGAATGGTCCCTACTCTGGGTTCCCTCTGCCACTTCTGGGGAGCCCACCTGCCCTGTGGGTCTCTGCCAGCTGCCCCTCTAGTTTTGAGGGTGAATCTGGTGATCTGCTGCTCTCCTCCCATATCCCTCCCTCCCCAGGTCGGCAGGAGGCATCTCTAGGCACTTGCCCCATGGCTCAGTGGACCGGAAGGGAGCGGGGTACACAGGGTACACTAAGTGGGGTTCCCTGGTACTACCTCTGGCAGCTCCAGTGGCAACTATTCTCCTTGTAGGTCTAGGGTGGGTCCTTGGTAGTGAGACAGGCCTCCCAGAGCATCCCTGTGTGTATGGTGGGAGGGGTGGGCTTGTCTGGGATGTGGTCCCCAGCTGGGGTCTTCGGTGACTTCTCCCATTTCTTAGTAGCAGTTGTACAAGGAGCCAGGCCAAGATGGTGCCTGGGGGGTAAGGGAGTTAACGGAGCTAACGGGACACTGAGTGGTGGCTGATCCTTTCCCAGTGTTGAAAACTGAGCCCCTGTGGGTGTTGAAGCACTTAGTGGGTCTAACCCCAATCCCAAACGCCCCTGTTTCTGTAACATCCTGGTCTGGACTGTTTACCCTCAGACCCAGCCCCAAGAACATGTATTTTGGCTCCCTCTCTGTCTCCACTCAGATTGTAAACCTCTCACTAGCAGGGACCACACCCTGCATTGTCCCAAGTCTTCACACCCTACCCCAAAGCTGGTGCTCAATAAACACTTGGAGATGATTTGTAATGTCTTGTCATTAGATAAAATGGGGGAGGGGAGTGTTTGGAACCGGCTGTTTGCTCTGTTTGCACACACGGGGTGTGTGTGTGTGTGTGTGTCTGTGTGTGTCTACAAGTACACACATATGCAATAATTTTTCCCCCAGTGATGGGACTTGAACCTAAGTCCTTGAGCAAGATAGGCAAGAACTCCACCGCTGAGTTGTAGCCCTGGTTCTTTGTTTTATTTTGAGCCGGAATTTGTAGGGTGTTTTTTTTTTTTCCCCATTTAAAAAAAATTTTTTTTTAATCTTCAATTTAGTTAAACAAAAATAGTTCTTTAAATTTAAAAAAATTATTTATTTATTTTTGTGTATATGTGTGTTGTGTGCACAACACACACACACACGGACTATACAGCGTGCATCTCTCCTGAGGGTTCTGTATCCAACTTGGTCAGAATTGGCTGCAAGCATCTTTGTCCTTTGAGCCCACGGTCCCCATAGGAACCACACCCTCTTTGTGGTCCAGGAAGCTGCCTCCTCATCTTCTGCTTAGCCTTCTTTCTGTATGTCTTATTACAACAAATTATTAATAAGAATTATTATTATTATTTATTTGTTTTTGTTTTTCGAGACAGGATTTCTCTGTGTAGTCCTGGCTGTCCTGGAACTCACTCTATAGACCAGGCTGGCCTGGAACTCAGAAATCTGTCTGCCTCTGCCTTCCAAGTGCTGGGATCAAAGGCATGTGCCACCACCACCCAGCTGAAAGATTTCAATTTAGTTTTTAGGAAAAAAATTAGCTTTCTAGTCCTTAACAACTTTATACATGTGTATAATGAGTTTTTGTCTCTTTTAGTCCCGTGTTACTTAAACTAGGCTTGAACTTGTAACCGTGCTTCAGCCTTCCTGGGGTTTCAGGACCCTGTCACCCGAGCCAGATGCCTTTAGAATTAAAACCATTTTCTGAGCCAGTAGGATGGTGTTTGTTGCTAAGCTTGACCACCTGATTTCCATTCCTGGGACCCATAGGATGGAAGGAGAGTTTGATTCATACAGACTGTCCTCTGACCTATGTATGTATGTATGTATGTATGTATGTATGTATACATGCATGTGCTGATACATGCATATAGACACATATACTGGGTAGATTTTCATTTGTTTTGTTTTGTTTTCGAGATCTGGTTTCTCTGTGTAGTTGGGGCTCTCCTGGAACTCTGTAGACCAGGCTGGCCTTGAACACAGAGATCCACCTGCCTCTGCCTCCCAGATGCTGGGATTAAAGGCTTGGGCCACCACACTGAGTTTTATACAAGTTAGAAAAAGAGTCATTTGAGAAGAGGCAACCTCAAGTAAGAAAAACGCCTCCATGATATCAGGCTGTGGGCAAGCCTGTAAACCAGTGCTTCCGAGTGCTGCGACCCATGAACACAGTTCCTCCTGTTGTGCTGACCCCCAGCCATAAAATTATTTCATTGCTACTCCATAACTGTAATTTACTACCGTTATGAATCATAATGTAAATGCCTGTGTTTTCTGATAGTCTTAGGTGACCCCTGTGAAAAACTCGCTCCATGCCTCCGAAAGGGATTGTGTGTGACCCACAGGTTGAAAACCACAGCTGTAAGGCATTTCCTTAATTAGCGATCAATTGAGGGAGGGCCCAGCTCATTGTGGGTGGCGCCATCCCCTGGGCTGGTGGTCCTGGGTTCTACAAGAAAGCAGGCAGGCTGAGCAAAGCTGTGGGAAGCAAGGCAGTAAGCAGCACCCCTCTGTAGCCTCTGCATCAGTTCCTGCCTCCAAGTTCCTACCTGTTTGAGTTCCTGTCCTGACTTCTCTTTCGGTGATGAACAGTGCTGTGGAAATGTAAGTTAAATAAACCCTTTCTTCTCCAAGTTGTTTTGGTCATGGTGTTTATCACAGTTCTAGAAACCCTGACTAGGAGAAAAGAAATATAAAAATATTATTAATATAACTTGGTTTCGTTCCTTTTTTTATTTTATGGGTATGAGTGTTTGCCTACATGTATATCTGTGCACATGTATGTGCTTGGTGTGGGCAGAGGTCAGAAGAGGACATCAGATCCCCTTGAACTGGTATTTCAGATGGTCGTGTACTGCCACCTGGGTGCTGGGAACCCAACCCAGGTCCTCTGCAAGAACAAGCACTCTTAACTGTAGAGCTCCTCCAGCTCTTAACTGTCTCTCCTTAACTGTCTCTCCAGCTCCTCTGGTCTTTTGAGACAGGGTCTCACTATGTAGCCCAAGCTGGTTTCCAATTGGCCATAAACTCTGATCCTCCTGTCTAGCTATCTTAGATGGTTTGTACCATTTGAACAACTTTCAGGGTTATCATCTCTATTTCACAGATGAAAAAAAAATTCCCCCCAAAACCATGGCAACAAACTGAAGTCCCAGGTTCAAGGTCACTCCCATAGGGAGTGTCAGAGTCCTAAGATCCATCATGAGGCCTGCAGGTCACACAGCCTACTTGATAAGCCAGAAAGGGGAAGTGGTAAGGATTCCGAGTAGGGACTCGGGGACCAACTGTGTCACGATGAAATCTTCGACGTAACCCAGGCTTTCTCAATGTTCCGGAAACAGCTGCCCAGCTGCTATCTGGTCCCCATCTCCTATGGCCCTGCTGCCCACCCAAGCTCCTAGCAGACATATTTTGGAACTGGCAGCTGGAGGAGGGGACCCAGGGTGTTCTCTCCACCACACCTCAGAACAAATAGTGTCTGTGTCAGTGTTTACCACACTGTGACAAGAGATCACACAGCTCTGAGGAACTGAAAGTGAGTCTGGAAGCTTTGTTAGTTATTATCCTTATTTCTTTTTTTTTTTTTTTTTCTCTTTTTTCTATTGATTTATTTATTTTAAACTCCTGATTTTATTCCCCTCCTGGTCCACCCTCCAACTGTTCCATATTCCATACGTCCTCCCTTACCCACCCCCCATGAGGATGTCTCCACCCCACACCCACACCCCACAAGACCTCTAAATTCCCTGGGGTCTCCAGTATTTCTTGGTTTTAATCCTCACTCCCTGGCTTGCAGGAAGCCTTCTATCAAAGGGTGGAAAGAGGCTCCCTCGAGTTGTCCTCTGACTGCATGAGCAAACCGTGGTTTGCACATGCGCACGGTGGCACCTCCCCAAGGATCTGGCACCAACTACACTGTAGAAGGAGAGAACTGACTCTTTCAAGTTGCCCTTTGACCTCCACATATGAACTGTGTGCAGCATGCATCACCCCCATATCCTCTACCCTCCACACATATACACACATCCACACACAAACATTTATGTGCACAAAAATAAATAATAAGTGTAATATATATTTTTTTCTCTTTTGGTTTTTCAAGATGGGGTGTCTCTGTGTAGTTCTGCCCGTCCTGGAACTCACTGTGTAGACCAGGCTGACCTCGAACTCACAGAGATCCACCTGCCTCCACCTCTCAAGCGCTGGTATTAAGGGCATGTGCCATCCCCCCCTCCCCCCCCCACACACAATAAATGTAATAATTTTTTAAAAATGTTTAAAACTTAAATCTACCTGGGATGATTATAGAATTTAAGTGCTCTGGCTTTTGTGGCCCTAACCCATCATCCTAAGGGTTAATTAAATACATAATCTCTTCACTTACATGAAATCATGAAATGGTGTCCATATCATTCATGAAGTTCTTAACACATATTTGAGTGTATTGTTGTCTATTTTCTACTTCCTCTTTCTTTCTTTCTTTTCTTTTTTTTTTTTTTTTTTGGTTTTCAGGGTTTCTCTGTGGAGCCCTGGCTGTCCTGGAACTCACTCTGTATACCAGGCTGGCCTCAAACTCAGAAATCCACCTGCCTCTGCCTCCCAAGTGCTAGGATTAAAGGTGTGCGCCACCACTGCCTGTCTCTCTCTCTCTCTCTCTCTCTCTCTCTCTCTCTCTCTCTCTTTCTTTCTTTCTTCCTCTCTCTCTCTTTCTTCCTTTCTCTCTCTCTCTCTCTCTCTCTTTCTTTCTTTCTTTCTTTCTTCCTTTCTTTTTTTCTAATCTCTGAGAGAAAGCCTAACCACATAGCCCAGGCTGGCTCTAAACTCAGATCCCCCTGCATGACTCAGATTCCAAGTGTTAGGGTGGCATCTGTGCCGCACCACACCTGGCTAATTCACGTCCCATTCCACAGCATCCTTCATCTGTCTTCATGCTCCGGTGCCATGCTGTTCTCATGATTGTTGTTCTGCAGTATATTTTGATATTAGCTTAGTCTGTTTCCTAAGAAGGGAGTTTGCTGCAAGCCTCCCCTCCTGGTCAAATATGCTGTCCTTGAGTGAGGATCTGAGGTGAGAGAGGTGTCTTAGTTAGGGTTTTACTGCTGTGAACAGACACCATGACCAAGGCAACTCTTATAAGGACAACATTTGATTGGGGCTGGCTTATAGGTTCAGAGGTTCAGTCCATTATCAAGGCGGGAACATGGCAGCATCCAGGCAGGCATGGTGCAGAAGGAGCTGAGAGTTCTACATCTTCATCTGAAGGCTGCTAGCAGAATACTGTCTTCCAGTCAGCTAGGAAGAGGGTCTTAAAGCCCACACCCACAGTGACATACCTACTCCAACAAGGCCACGCCCACTCCAACAAGGCCACACCCACTCCAACAAGGCCACACCTACTTCAACAGAGCCACACCTTCTAATAGTGCCACTCCCTGGGCCCAGCATATACACAAACCATCACAGGGGGTATTGTCCTCCTGTGGCATTTTCTGCACTAGTTATAGCCACAGAGGCTTCTCTTGATCCTCCTGCTGGGCTGAGGACGCTCTGGCTTTGTTATTACAGGCTGAGTGTGGCATCGCGTGTGCGTACATGCACACACACACACACACACACACACACACACACACACACACAGCCTTTCCTCAGAACCCCTCCCCAGCCCCAACTTTCTGCTACAGTTCCAGGACCCAGGACATCAGCCAAGACTTAGAAGGTGCAGCCAGGGCCCCTTTCCACGGGAAGTTCCCTAGATGAACGCGGGAGATCAGGCAGCCAGAAAACGGAAAGGGGCGATTGGGCAAGAGACAAGACTGTTGACAGTTGCAGAGTGTGTGGGCTCTGTGGGCAGCAGACAGTGACCTCCTCACAGGTCCGGGAGCACTAGACTGCAAACGGTGGCCTCTGAGAGGTGGGAGCCTCCCCAGCGGGCAATGCTGCTTGGAGGGGCTGGGGAGGTATAGTATGGGCCCCATGCAGTTTCTTTTCCTTCTTTCCTTCCTTCCTTCCTTCCTTCCTTCCTTCCTTCCTTCCTTCCTTCCTTCCTTCCTTCCTTCCTTCCTTCGACTCAGGGGTCTCTCTATGTACCCCAGGCTGGCCTTGACCTTACAAAGATCCACCTAATTTTGCCTCCTAAATTCTGGGATTAAAGGTATATACTGCTAAACTGCATTTTTTTTTTTTTTTTTTTTTTTTTTTTTGAGATAGGGTCTTGTGTAACCCAGGCTGGCCCGAAACTCACTATACAGCCAAAGATGACCTTGAACTCTTGATCTTCCTACCTCCATCTCCAGGGTGCTGGGGTTGTACTTCAAAACCCAACTCCAGCTTCTGTGTCTCAGGAATGCAAACTGAGCTTCACTTCCGTGCTGTCTGGTAGCGCGGCCTGGGCTGTGTGTGTTACCTCCTGTGAGTGACAAGTAGATTGTGGACTTGTGAGACTGGGCAGGTCTTCTGGCTTCTTAGAGACTCAGTTTCTCTATCTGTTAGTGAGTGAAGCTGGGGAGAAGACAGGCCCCAGGGACTAGGTGGCTCTCGGGGACATTGGCGGTGACCGTGGTTGGCCTTTCCCAAGGTAAGTTTCATGTTGGGCTTACCTAGTCTCTTACCCCTCTGTGACAAGACGGTAGCAATGGGATTTCTTACAGGCTCTGGCAGATGTCAGGTTGTGGTCCTACTATGTCCTCTGCTCTTTATTCTTACTTCCTCTCTGATTCTTCATGGGAGGCCTTGGGGCCCTGTTCTGTCAGCTGAAATCCATGTCTGTGCCACCGTGGGGAGCCATATCTTGGTGGCTCGCAGCAGGGCTCATTGACTTCCAAGTTTGCTCAACGTGAGGGGAGGGGTATGGGAGACACCCAGGCGCTGTTTGTTTTACTGGCTGTGAGGGCCTTTTGTTGTGTAGGGTGCATAGGAGAATGCATCAGAAACAGGGGCATGAGGCTGGAGGGTGCCCTGCAGCTGACCTGAGGGGTCTGGTGCTGGCTTTGGGTGACTACAGAAGGGTCTTTTGGAGTTACCAAGTGAAGGGTAAGGGTATTGTCTGGGAACTGAGTGTGTGTGTGTGTGTGTGTGTGTGAGAGAGAGAGAGAGAGAGAGAGAGAGAGAGAGAGAGAGAGTCTTTCATGGACTCACCAAAGAAGGTTCCCTCCCCACTGTCTCTCAGTGGCCATTCCTGACTAATTTAGGACATGTTGTTAGGGAATGGGGGTCAGTGACAGACAGCGATGTCCTGACCTGGGGTGACCAGTCAGACTTGGAGGTCTCGCTCACTTCCCTTCTCTGTTTGTCCTGATGGTCTAGATACTGAGGTCCTTGCCTGGTGGAGCTGAGAGTGGTGACCCTAGGTGCCACATTCCTAGGAAATACCAGGGGACTGCAGGACACTGCAGAGAGGAGTGCCCCACATTCTAAGAGCTTGTTTTGGGATTTGAACTCCTCTGGCTGTGAAGGCCCGGCTGGCAATGCTTAGATTTCTTATGAGGGCTCTCCCCAGGATGGGCTCTGACTGGTCCTTACTGCAGGGAGCCTCAACTGGCCAGTTCTGTGCCTCAATCGGCTCACAGGAAGTACATGGTTCTTCATGACTTTCTGAGCTCAGGAAAGCACAGCTGGACTACATCTGGACAGCTATGAAGTCTTTGTCCCCCACCCCCACCCCCACCCCCAGGGCTGCTTCCCTGGTGTGTCTGTCCCCTTCCCTGCAGAGTCATGGCTCCAGAAACAGCCCTGTGGAGGTCCGTCCTGGATGAGACAGGCAGCCAGTTTCAAGGAGACTCCTTCAGTTTCTGGTTGGCTCTGTGTGGAAGCCAGCTGTTCCTTGGACTACTTTGAACCTCATGCCCATCAGTGACCTCACCACTGATGTCAATTCGGCCTTTACCCAGCAGTCCCTGGGGGCCAGATACTGTGCTTGGTCAGGGCCAACAAATATTTGCTAAGCTCCAGCTGTATGCCAAGCACTGGTTTATAGTTCAGTAAAAGAAGATTCAAATTTGCAGGATAAATGAGTCGAAGACATTTCTGAGAATGGACATTAAGAGAAAGTGGAACTGGAAAGGGGGTACGCCTTGCAGGGGGTGGCGTGGTTTCAACTTTAATTATCTTGCTTGAGCCTCACGTGGTTCTGGTGGTAGATGTTAGTCTGATTTTTGTGTGTGAGTGTGTGTGTCTGAAGCGTATGTGTAAGTGCGTGAGTGTGTGTGTGAGACAGCACGTGGGAGCATGCGTGAGTGTGTCTATGAGGGTGTGAGTCTGTGACTGTGTGTGTGTGAGTGTGAGCATGTGTGAGCATGTTGAGCGACTGTGATTATGTGAGTGTGAGTCTGTGAGTGTGAGTGCATGTGTGACCATGTATGAGTGTGTGAGTGAGAGTGTGTGAGTCTGTGGGGGTGTGAGTGTGTGTGAGCATGTGTGAATGTGTATGAGTGTGTGAACGTGTATGTGAGTCTGTGAGTGTGTGTGAGAGCATGGGTGAGTGTGTGTGAGTGTGGAGAGCATGTGTGAGCATGTATGAGTGTGTGAGAGTGTGTGAGTGTGTGTGAGTATGTATATGTGAACTTGCATGTGTGAATGTATGTGTGAATGAATATGGGTCTGTGTATGCGTATATAAGTGTGTATGAGTGTGTGTGTGTAAGATCATTTGTGTGTGAGCATGAGTGTGTGTGTAAGTATATTACTGTGTAAGCGTATGAGTGCATATATGTGTATAAGAGAGAGGCGAGGTCTCACTCTGTAGACCAGGCTGGTCTTGAATGCACCGTGGTCTCCCTGTCTCAGTCTCCCCAGGGATTATTGGCAGATATCACCACACCCAGATACTCGTCTGCTTCTAGTGAGGAAACCCAGGCTCTGAGAGGATGAGTGAGTTGCCTGAGGCTGCCTTACTGGAGAGAGCAGGGCCAGGAGGGAAAGAAGAGCTGCACCTGACTTCAGAGCATTCTGACGTCACTCTTGCTTTGGGGACCCCCTTGTCCTCATCTATAGATCTCTGCTGGTACCCACCCTCAGCGGGTCTCTCCTTGACTGTATGAAAACTTGAGGCTAGAGCTGCCTGTGAACAGCCATGGGGGCTCCTATGGTCATGGAAAAAAGGGCTTTTATCTTAGGGAGATGTAGGGAGGTGGACAGTGGCTTTCTGGGTGTGGGCGGATGTGGCCAAGGGGGGCACATGCCCCATCACTGTTTGGAGCAGGACAGGGGTGACGCATGTGGAAAATACTGGTGACATTCAGGCAGCTGAGAACAAGGGCTTTCAAGCCTTTTCCTAGAAGACTGAAATCTGCAGAACTGAGCCGACATACCATGAGATGGAGACATTTGCCCCAGTTTACTTCTTATCCACATGCCCCGCTGCACCTACACTCTCTACCGTCTGTGTATTTATTTACCGTAACCATTGGAAGGCAGGTGACAGCGTCACAACTTCCCCAGTAGATATCTTTGCCGTCGGTGTCTTGAGACAGGGTCTTCCCATGCAGCCCTGGCTGGCTTTGAACTCACTCTGTAGACCAGGCTGACATTGAACTCAGAGATCCTTCTGCCTCTACCTCTGGAATGCTGGGGTTTTTAAAACTGTGTGCTACCATGCCTGGCTCAGTCGACAACTTTTTTTTTTTTTTAATATTATTTACATACTTTTATTTATATGAGTACACTGTAGCTGTCTTCAGACATCAGAAGAGGGCATCAGATCCCATTACAGATGGTTATAAGCCACCATGTGGTTGCTGGGAATTGAACTCAGGACCTCTGGATGAGCAGTCAGTGAGTGCTCTTAACCACTGAGCCATCTCTCCAGCCCAGTCGACGACTTTTATAAGAGGGTCCCATTATGACTCTAACGCCTTTGGCGTGCAGGGTGGCCTCATGGGAAGTAATGGTTTCTGGACATAACCTATATTCACCTTTCTGTAATTGTTTCCTAAATAGACCTCAAAAAATCATTTATTTAATGTGTGTGTGTATGTGTGTATGTGTGTATGTGTGTATGTATGTGTGTATGTGTGTGTGCGCACACATGCATGTGTGTTGGATGCCTTAGAGTGTGTGTGTACATGCATGTGTATGTGTGTATATGTGTGGGCAAAAGTGGGATGCCTGCTGTGATCCTCTGCTTCTCTTTGCCCTTAAGAAAAGGAATCTGGCCTCAACTAGATACTTATAGCGTTGGCTAGTGGGATTGGCTGGCAGGCTCCCAGCGTCCACCTACTTACCCACCATCCTTGGGTCAGAGGCACACAGTCCTTTCTGACTTTGGTATGTGGTGCGAGGTGTTTGAAGTCAGGACTTCAGGCCTGTACAGCCGGCAGGCGCTCGCCTCAGCTCTGGCCTCTTGAGTGATGAGGTAGCAGGCATGTGCCTCTGTACCTGGCTCCAATTCCTGCTTTCCCCTTCCTTTTTGGCTAGGGAGCCAACCCAGGTGGAGATTGTATGTCGTCTTTAAGTCCATTTCTCTTTAGTCTCTGAAATGGGTCTTACTTTTTACTTCTGCTTGTTTACCTTGCTTACTTCCCCCCTTTCTCTCTCTCTCTCTTTCTTTCTTTCTCTCTCTCTCCCTCCCTCCCTCCCTCCCTCCCTCTCTCTCTCTCTTTCTTTTTTTCTTTCTACCAGTATTGGTGTGTGCTGTGACCGTCCTTTGGCAGGAAGAGGCCCAGAGATGCTAGATCTGCTGCTGCCTGCAGTGTAAGGCTGGACACACACACACAGAGACACAGACACAGACACACACCGACACACACACATGGACACACACACATGGAGACACAGACACACACACATGGACACATACACACATGGATATAGACACACATAGACACACATACATACACACACAGACACAGACACACACGGACACAGACACACACAGAGACACAGACACATACACACATATATACACACAAACACACACACATGGACACAAACACACTGACACACACACTGACACACACACACACGGACACAGACACACACAGGGAGAGAGAGAGAGAGGGAGAGAGAGAGAGAGAGAGAGAGAGAGAGAGAGAGAGAGAGAGGAGAGAGCTAGCACATTTTCATTAAAGTTTAGAACTATACAGAGTGTGGTGTTGCCTTCCCTCCCCTGAGCCCTGGGCTGCTGTAGGGGATGGGGTGGGTGGGGGGAGTGCTCATCTCAGGGGAGGATCTGCCATTGCCTCCTGGATTGGCCACCATCCTTGCAGCAGACTCTCTGAGCTCCTCTCAGCCTGTCTGTGACTTTGTCTCCAACAGAGGTAACCTTCCATTTTGAGCTCAGATGGAATCTGCCTCCCCTTTCTTTTGCAACCTTCCAATCCTGCAAATCCTATACACTTCCTCAAATAACACCAGTCTCCTCTAGACTCTGATCATGTCCTGACACCCTGGGTATCAGCATCCCCCACTTCACCAGTGCAAGGGGCCCAGCCTTCATCTCCAGCTGGAGGCATGGGGGTGCCTGCAGAGAGGAATTGGAGGAGACTGGGGATGGAAGCAGGTAGCTAGATGGGGGTGGGGGTGGGGGGGTGGAGCTTTGACATGAGGGAACCTGGATAGGAGGAAATGTGGTCAGTGAACCATCAGTGGGTCTCTGGTGGTTCCCACAATCCATGAGGACAAGAGGAAGAGAGGAAGAAGGGTCTGTGTCATGTAGGCCCTAAGAATGGGGATTCAGGGACACTTCCATTTGTGTCAAAGAGAGAAATGAGAGCCAGGGATCAGTGGGTAAGAGTGCCTGGGGCACCAGCATGAGGACCAGAGTTCAAATCTGCAGCATGTATGTACAAGCCAGACATGGCCACATGGGCCTGTGACCCTGACACTGTGAGCCTCACCCTGCCCCCCAGTAACAGAAGATCACTGGGGCTGGCTTGCTGGCCAGCCTAGCCAGTTCTAGGTTCTTTGAGAGACCCTGTCTCAATGGAGTAAGGCAGACAGTGAGAATAGGGCATTTCGTGTCCTTCTCTGGTCTCTGAGAACACACACACACACACCCCATACATGCACACATATATACATATACACATATGTACATATACATACATACCCACATGGACACATACACATGTAGACATACACATATATACACACATACATACACAAACATACATACCCACACATACATATACACATATACATATGTATATACACATGTATACACAAATATATACACACATATACACACATAAACATGTACATATATACATGCATACAAATGTACACACACATACACACATGTGTATACACGTGCACACAAATATATACACACATACACACACATATATACATACACATATATACACACATATATATACACATATATACATACACACATTCACACATATATATACATACACATATATACATACACACATATACACATATGCATATACACAAATACATATACATACACACAATAGACACTCACACTCATACACCTATACACATGAACACATATGTACATATAGATTCCTACACATATATGGACACATACACACATATACACAAATACATACACATGCACACATACACATAACATACCACACATAATACATACACACATATGTACACACACAGTGTATTGAGAAGAGGGAAAGATGGAGGGATGAGACTGAGGAGCTAAGAGCAGAGGTTCAGATCAGTGACTCTGATGCTGCTGGAGGGAGGACAGCAGGACATGTCCAGGGGCAATTCATGCTTCCGGAGGGCAAAATCCCAAAGACTCAAGGCAGGACCTCTCTGTTCGGTGTTCCTTTTTGCAGCCATCAGTGAGGGCTTTGAGACCAGCACAGAGACCTGCAGGAATTAAACACAGAGCTCAGAAGCCGTGGGGAAGCGAAGGGGGTCTTCCACAGGGCAGGGGCCTGAGCAGATGGATATGGGCCGGGCCACGCAGAGCTTTGTCAGCCATGGAAGGATGGGACACGGGCTATGCTCAGCCGCGGGGGCCACGGGGATGGATTCAGTGCGTTCTCTGCATTCAGTGACCCATCACCCTCTTCTCCCCTGTCCCCAGGTCTGAGGCACCATGGAGAAAGGAAAGGGAGTGTCCAGAAAAGGTCGGAAGCTGGCATCCAGCCGCCGGAGGCAGGCACGAGAACCAGCTGACGGTCAGGATGCCCTGGTGGCTGCTCCGGAGGCTGAGTCCTGGCCCTCTGACGCTGATGCAGAGCTTCAGGGCTTTTTCCAGGACTGCGGAGCCAAGGAGAGGGGCTTTGTCACCCGGGAGGATCTAGCGGTGAGCATGGGGCCACGGGATCACACCTGGAATCCCTTTTGTGCAGATTCTTGAATTTTCCTATTCTAACCAAGGCTAAGGTTGCTTACTTATTCCTTCATGCATCCAAATTCACTCTCAGAAAGTATGAAGAATTTGTTTATACCCACACATAGGTGCCTGATGAGGCTTAATATATTACCCTTTCCTAGAAACATTTGCATTTTAACATAGGAGAGAACTTTGTGCCCCAGAAGTAACTCAAATATGGTGCTGTGTGAGTGTATTTAAAGACCTCCTCTTCTTCCTCCTCCTCCTCCTCCTCTTCCTCCTCCTCCTCTTCTTCTTTATCTTCTTCCCCTTCCTCTTCCTCCTCTTCCTCCTCCTCTTCCTCCTCCTCCTCTTCTTCCTCTTCCTCCTCTTCCTCCTCCTCTTCTTCCTCCTCCTCCTCTTCTTCTTTATCTTCTTCCCCTTCCTCTTCCTCCTCCTCTTCCTCCTCCTCTTCTTCCTCCTCCTCCTCTTCCTCCTCCTCCTCCTCTTCTTCTTCTTCTTTTTCTTCTTCTTAGGACAGGGTATCTCTATTCAGCCCTGGAAGTCTTGGAACTCATTATTCAGACCAGGCTGTCCTTGAACTCACAGAGATCTGCCAGTCTCTGCCTCTCAAGTGCTGAGATTAAAGGCGTGTACTACTATGCTTGGCTATTTCTATTATTTTTAATAATGTAACATTGGGCAGTGGTGGTGCACGCCTTTAATCCCAGCACTCAGGAGGCAGAGGCAGAGGCAGGTGGATCTCTATGAGTTGGAGGCCAGTCTTGGCTATACAATGAAACTCTGTCTCACCCCCACCCCTAAACCCCCAATAATGTGCATGTGTGTGAATATGTGTACAGTGATACACAGGTACCCCAGAGTCTAGAAGAGAGTCCTGGAGTTACATGTAGCTGTGAGCCACCTGACATGGGTTCTGGGAACCAAATATGCGTTCTCCGAAAGAATAGTACACACTCCTAACTGCTGGGCCATCTTTCCAGCCCTCGTGAGGGAGATTTTCAAGACAGGCCTCTCTATGTAGCTCAGTCTGGCCTCTAATTCTTGATTCTCCTGCTTCAGCCTCCCCAGTCCTGGGGTGACCGGCAGGCTCACCACACCTGACTTGGGGTGTTTGGAGCAGGAACATTTATCTTGTGAAGCAGTCAGAGCACTAGGGACTGAAACAGGTTAATGAGTGTAAACTTCCTGAGGGACCACAGTTGTGAGTTCCAATAAGAGGCTTTTGCTGGTGGTCCAGACCAACATGGCCGATCATTTCACCTCATTTAGTGCAAAAGGGTGTGTGTGGGTCTGCTGCTACTTCTAGGTGTTACTCCATTTTGTCCTTCTCCTATCTAGACTGTTGCTATAGGGACTTGGGGTTGGTAGTAGACGATTCTTATAGGCACTCCGGTGTGGCTCAGTTGGTAGAGCACTTGCCTACCAGGCACAAGGCCCCAAGTTCAGGTCTTGCCACCAGATATAAAGTAAGCATGGTAGCACACGTGATCCCAGCACTCAGGAGCAGGAGGCAGGAGAATCACAAATTTGAAGTCATCCCTTTTACCTATCCATCTTGTGTGCATGTGCAGGTGGGTGGAGGCATGCACGCCACAGTACGTGTCTGGAGGTCAGAGGGTAACCTGTGTGAATCGGTTCTCTCCTTCCACCAGGGTCAAACTCAGGTTGTCAGCCTTGGAGACAAGCACCTTTACCTGGTGAGCCATCTCCCCAGCCAAAGAAAGATCTTATCTAATTTATTAATAATTAACCAGGGATTATAGTGAAATGTCAGGAGCAGGGCACAGAGCCCTTGAGCTTGGAGACTTGTAGGCAGTTAGGGCAACATGGCTGAGTTCAATTTGAAAAGATGGCTAGTGTCCAACGGCCCATGAATCCTAGCCAGAAGTTGACTTCATCTTTCCTAGACGAAACTTTCAAGTTAATGAGTGACTTCAGCGTGTCTGGGACTTTTAAAAATAAGATGTGTGTGTATATTCGTGCATGGGTGTGTTCGTGTGTGTGTATGCATGTGTGTGTGTGTGCGTGTGTATGTTTGTGTGTGTTTCTGCCACTGTGCTGTTTAAGCTTCTGGCCAATTCTCCCGTCTTTGTTGCCCATCCTGGAGTGTTGGGATTACAGGCAAGTCACCCAAATCTAGCTTTTTACATGGGGTTTGGAGATCAAACTCAGGCTTGCTTTGTAGTATACAAGAGACTCAGGGGAGCTGCAACATACACGCACCCCCCCCCACATACACATGCATACACATGCACACACAGACACACATACTACACATGCACACACACATATGTGCAGCACATGTATATATACACATGTGCACACACAGACACACACACCACACATGCACACACAGACACACACACCACACATGCACACACACATATGTGCACCACATGTATATATGCACACGTGCACACACAGACACACACACCACGCATGCACACACAGACACATACACACCACACATGCATATGTAGGCCACATGCACACACACATGCATATGTGTACCACATGTATATATACATATACACATCCCACACATATGCACATGTACACATTCACCACACACACACACACCACCATGCATGCATGCATACACACAGAGCTACTAGCTGTATGCAGGGAATCCATGATATGCCAAGATCCAAATGGTTGAACCAATGAGTTTTTATTGGGGTTCCTAACAGGAGTAGGGGCACAGAGTTACAGGAGCAGGATGACCCAGAAGCAGCTGTATCATCAAAGTGTCCACTCCGACTCACAAACACTGCAACCCTGGAGCGCTTCACAGTTTATAGGCAGCTACGTAGTTCAAGAATCTTGTCTCTGCCGCGAGCTGGTCGGTGTCCCTGCCCACACTGCTTGTTTATTTATTCTCTAAAGCTGGGAAGGTTCCCTCCAGAGTCATGCAGGTTTCAGCTTCCCTAGACATGTGACTTATGCCAGAGGAGTCTCCTGACTCCCTCTGTCTTCTAGAAGGAATGTTTAGATTCAGAGGCGATTGCTTCACAACTGCAAGAACTTTTACCCTACTAAGCTATCTCTGGGCCTGAGACTAGACCTTTTCATCAAAGAGGAGAGCCTGGTTTACATATTGAGTTCCAGGCTAGCCAGGGCTTCATAGTGAAATCCTGTCTTTAAAAACCAAAAAGAGGACAGTGAGATGTGACCAGTCCACTGCCCTGGTTCGGACAATTTGTGGCCATTCCCCACCTCTAGATGATCATATAACCATAGCGTGTGATCTAACCTGTTTGACTGATTCTCGATTCAGATCTTTTTTTTTTCTGGTGATTATAAATAATTTCCCCGTGTTTCTTGATGTATGAAAGGGATGGTTGGCTTGACCTTGGTTGTTTCTAAAGGTGAAGGCAGGGTGAGGTTAAACACAGGAGCCTCCTTGGATTTAACATGTCAAATCATTACCTAGGCTAAAACTAGTTCCTGTCTAGAAATTTCCACATGGAATTTGGAAATTCAAAATAGCTTGAACTTCTTTCTCCACACCCCCACCCTGTCCCATTCCCCCCCCCCCCAGCATTTTTCTGTGTAGCCCTGGCTGTCTAGGAACTCACTCTGTAGACCAGGCTAGTCTTGAGCTCATAGAGGTCCACTGGCCTCGGCCTCCCGAGTGCTGGGATTAAAGGCGTGAGCCAGCACTGTACTGCTGGGCATGGAGGTTGAGTTTTGAAAGCCTCTGTTGGGAATGCTTCTGTTGGATGACCACTGTTTTCATCCTCTTTCTTTGCCACAGCAGCGAGAACCTGAAATGAAACCTGATACAAGGAAACAACTTAAAGGAGAAAGGTTTTTTGTTTTTTTTTTCCTCACAGTCCCTCGTGGTGGGAACAGCTTGGAAGCAGGAGGGTAAGGTAGATGGATACAGTGTGTCTGCAGTCAGGAAGCAGAGAGACATGAACGTTGGTGCTCAACTTCATCCTCTTTTTCATTCAGCCCAGGACCCCCACCCATGGGACACCCACCCACGGGACAGCACTACCCACATTCCAGCTGGATCTCTCTTCCTGGCTAACCCTGCTTTAAAGTCTCTCACAGAAATACCCAGAGTGAGTCTCAGCCTAGTCATGTGGATAAGGATAAGACAGTTGGCTTTCCTGAGACTGAAAGGGCACCTGGAATGTGGGACCTTGAGTGTGTCCCTAATTCTGAGACAGCTTGTCAACCTTCATCCAACCTCAGGCTACAAACCCAGCTCCAGCAGGTGGACATTCTCCAGGAGGTGACCAGTTTTTCTGCCTGGAAATGGCCTTCCTTATTCCCCAACTCCAGGCCTCCTGAGAGGGTTTCACAGTGCTAGTTCCAAGGCTATCCCTGAAAGCCAGCTCATCACAGTTGATTACATAAGGATCATTATATAAAAATGATACCCCAATTAGGTGCTGGATTACATGATTGATTTATTCAGTTCTATCCTGGTAAAATAGGAAGGCAGACTCCTTTGAACCTGTGCAAAACAAAACCAAAACACACACACACACACACACACACACACACACACACACACACACACACACACAAGACAAAGAACAAAAGCAAAAACCTAGAATGTTCTAGAATGTAAGGTGATAATGTAAAAATATTACTTTTAGAACCTCCTATGAAGCACAGTGAGATTCAAATGTCGCTTCACTTCAGTCTCCCAAAGACTGAAGGCACACCTGAAATGTACAGTTTGAGCCCTAAAACAGGAAGTCCTGGCCAGACAGGCTGCTTAGAACAAGGTCTTAACAGAAGAAACTTACCCTAGGATTACAAAGACCTGGGTAACAGAGGCAGGGGGATCTCAAGTTCAAAGCTAGCATGCTCTACATAGCCAGTCTGGGCTATAATGAAATAGAGAAATCCTGTGTCCAAAAATCAATCAGAGAGGGTTTGGGGATGTTAGAAGAATGCTTGTTACACAGACAGTTCAAGACCAGCCTGGGCTAAATAAGACCTTGTCTCAAAAACAACACCAAACCCCAACACTGCCATAGAGATCAGTGATATCCCCAGGACACAGACACAGTTCCACAACCTACAGGTTTCCTATTGGCATGGCATGGTCCCTTCTTGCTCTACCCGATGTCCTGGAAGCCCCCAGTCCACCAATGTGAAGGTCACCCAAGACCAGCTTGGAAGTCATACCCACGTGAAGAGCCTGGGACAGACCTTTTTCTCCAGGCTTGGATTTGGCTTTCATGGCTGAAAACACAAGATGGGACCTGCAGCTTATAGCAGGGGCGCCAGGCCAAGGAGAGGAAGCAGGGTCTGGCGAGCATCAGGAAGCCCGAGTGAGTTTCTTAACAGCCTGATTCCTGTGACCTCATAGCCTGGGGAAGACAGAATCTCTTGATTTGATGGTTGTACCTATGATACTTTCTCCTTTTTTGTTTTTAGTTTTGTTTGGGGATGCAGGTTCATGTAGCCCAGGCTAGCCTCTATCTCACTGTGTAGCTGAGGCTGCCCTGGAGGGGCATACTCAAATTACAGTCTGGAATACTCAAATTACAGGCATCACCATGCAGCTTATGGGGTGCTGGGGGTTGAACCCAGAACTTTGTGCAAGTGTCTATCCCCTACATAGCACCCGAAGCCTAACTTCTTAACAATTATTATTGTTGATATCATTATTATCATTATCGTGTGTATAGGATGTATATGTGTGAGCGATCACACACACACACACATGTCAAGATGTGGAGGTCAGAGGTCAACTTTTAAAAGTTGGTCTTCTCTTTCAACTGTCGGTTCTGGGCATGGAACTCAGGGTACAAGGCTTGCCTGGCAAGCGCTGTTAGTGGTTGAGCAATCTTACCAGCCTTTCTTTTGATTTTTTTCCCCCTTTTAGATAGATGGCATCTTGCTCTGTAGCTGAGGGTGCGCTCAAATTCACAGCAATTCTCCTGCCTCAGCTTCCCAAATGCTGGGATTACAGGCCTGTACCAGAGTACAGTGCTAAAGATACAAATGAGAGAGAGAGAGAGAGAGAGAGAGAGAGAGAGAGAGAGAGAGAGAATCATAGGAGAAGGTAATATGGGTGTAAGAGCATTCAGCTCTTCCCTAAGGGAGGCACCTTTCCTTTTTTTGGTTTTAAAGATTAGAACATGAGGGAGGGCTGGGGGACAGCTCAGTAGTTAAGATCATGTATCACTCACTGAGAGGACTCAGTTTGATTCCCAATGCCCGTGTCAGGTGGCTCACAACCTCCCCTTGCTGCAGCTCAGGGGGTCTGATGCCTCTGGCCTCTGGGGGCTCAGTGTATAAAGGACTTTGCTATATGAATCTGGTGACCTGAGTTTGAACCCAGATCATACATAAAAGTGGAGGAGAAGTTGGGGAGTGGTCCATGCCTGTTCTCCTAAGGTCGCTGTTGCTTGGATACAACACCAAAAGCAACCTGGAGGAAAATGGGTTTGTCTGGGTTACACTTCCACATCACTGTTCATCACTGAAGGAAGCCAGGACAGGAACTCAAACACGGTAGGCACTTGGAGGCAGGAACTGATGCAGACGGAATGGAGGGGTGCTGCTTACTGGCTTGTTCCTCATGGCTTGCTCAGCCTGCTTTCTTACAGAACCCAGGACCACCAGCCTAGGGATGGCACCACCCATAGTGGGCAGGCCCTCACCCACCAATCACTAATTAAGAAAATGCCCCACAGGCTTGCCTGAGGCCTGATCTTATGGAAGCATTCTCTCAATCAAAGTTCCTTCTCTCAAATTTGTGTGTCAAGTTGACATAAAACAAGTCAGCACACCTGTAACACCAGCACTTGGAAGATGGAGGCTCAGAAGTTCAGGGTCATCCTTGGCTACTTTGAGGCCAGCCTAGGCTACAAGAGATCCCATCTTAAAAAAACCAAACCCAATAGCAACAAGGCCCCTAAATTCTGCCACATTTAGCTTCTCCAAAGCCAAGAAGACCTGGGGCTTAGAAGTTCAAGGTACAGCAGCCTTTAGACTTGACCCTCTGGGTGAGAGAGTGCGCAGGGCCCTGCACCTTCTGAGGATCGTAAGGGAATAATTGCTCAGAAAGGTAAAACCATGACCTATAGGCAAATACAAGGCAGACTCGTGTCAAAGTGGATGCCGTTTCTTTTTCATGCCAGATGAGAGCGCTATCGTGAACCCACAGCCCAAGCCCTCAGAGATTTTATTTGATACATTAATTGGAGTTATGAATGGTTCAAAGAGCACTTTAAAAAATTGGGCAACTTAACAAAGACAGATTAGAACCAGATTGCAGAGTTAGGAGGGGTTTTTTTTTTTTTTTTTCCTTTTTTTTTTTTTTCCAGCTAATGAAAGTCTACCAGGCCATAAATCCTGGAGTTATCTGTCTCATCAGACAGAAATTATCTCCGACATTCCTGAATAGACTCTGCAAGTTACGTGACTCTGCCTTAATCAGTTCTGTGAGGTGCATTCGCTGCGTGCTCTGTGGGCTAGCTCACGCTTCTTAAACTTTCTCCGCTTGGCTCCTTTTCACCGAAGAAACATTTTACAATATCTGGGAATATAGGCCCATAAAATAGGCGTGTGCATCAAACATTTACAGAGACACACTTGTAGTCTCAGCCCCAGGGGAGGCAGGGATTTGTGGGTCCCCAGGGCTTGCCAGCCAGCATAGAGAGAGCTCTGGAGAGCTCCAGAACAGTCAGAGACTTTCAAAAAAAGGATGGATAGTCCCTGGGGACCAGTGCGCAACCAAGGTTGTTCTCTGGCCTTCACAGACACAGGCCAGTGAGGGCTGGAATCTGCAGAGGCCAGAATACAGAGTTGGATCTCCTGGCACGAGAGTTACAGGCAGCTTACAGTTGGGAACCAAATTCAGGTTTTCTAAAGGAACAATTTAGACTCTTACCCACTGAGCCATCTCTCCTGCGCACGACAGCATCTATCTATCTATCTATCTATCTATCTATCTATCTATCTATCTATCATCTATCTATCTACCTATTATCTATCTATCTATCTATCTATCTATCTATCTATCATCTATCTATCATCTATCTATCTACCTATTATCTATCTATCTATCTATCTATCTATCTATCTATCTATCTATCTGAGATAGGATTCCTCTGTGTAGCCCTGGCTGTCCTGGAACTCACTTTGCAGACCAAGCTGGCCTCAAACTCAAGAGATCCATCTGCCTCTGCCCCTGCCCCTGCCCCTGCCCCTGCCCCTGCCCCTGCCCCTGCCCCTGCCCCTGCCCCCTGCCCCCTGCCCCCTGCCCCCTGCCCCCTGCCCCCTGCCCCCTGCCCCCTGCCCCTGCCCCTGCCCCCTGCCCCTGCCCCCTGCCTCCAGAGTGCCTCCGGGATTAAAGGCGTGGGCCACCTGCGCCTAACTTCACAGTAGCAATTGTTAAAATGAAACATTCTAACAGAAAACAATCCAGACACCCGGATTTGATACTTAAATGGAGACCACTGCTAGGAAAATCCAGAATGTCTTTAGTTAAAACATCTTGATAGCTTTCTTCTTTCTTTCTTTTGGGGCGGTTGGTGGTTGTTGAGACTGTGTCTCTCTGTGTAGCATAAGCTGTCCCAGAACTCATTATGTAGATCAGGCTGGCCTCAACCGCATAGAGATCCACTAGCCTCTGCCTTCAGAGCACTGGGCTCAAAGGTGTGGGCTATCTCACTCTGCTCATCATGGTTTTTCCAATGGCAGAAAACTTCATGCAAGAAGTAAAACTTTGTAGAATCAGTTTAAGGCCTATTAGGTGGCCTCAACTCTGAGCATTTTGGGAGGTGTTCATTGCTGTCATGTGACATGCTCACACCCATTGTGTGTCCAGAACTGTGGCCTTAGTGATGTTACACGGTGCAGTACAGCAAGCTCCGACGGGAAACATCTCAGATGTGCGATTTCAAATGACTGCAGTCTTTCCGATAACCCTCATGCAACCCAAGAACCACAGTTAGAAAAGCTTGCATGTCGTTGTCCCTGGATCACACTGGAAGGATATCTTCCTGTCCACTGTGGTGTATTATATTACCTTACAAGTGTCAGATGGTTAGCTGGCATGACGCTACACATCTGATCCCAGCACTCTGGAAGCAGAAGCAGGGGGATCTCCATGAATTCTAGAACAGCTTGGTCTGTATAGTGAGTTTCAGCAAACAGACAAATAAGCCTCATATGGCATTTGAAGCCATCCTACTAAAGGCAAGGGGGACCGCATAAGTGCATATTTGGGGTACCAATAGGGGGGTGACTTGGAGCCTGCTGAGGGTCCTGCTGAAGAATGCCTAATGTGGTGTGGGCAACTGCAGGCCAGGCTCCAGGTCAGGAAGGCCCTGAGCGAGCGACCCTGCCCCTGAGACAAAGGAAAGCAGGGTGGCTGAAGACAGATGCCTCCTGTCTCTCGCCCAGCCCATAGTCCTTCCTGTAGGAACAACTCAACTCATTATGCTTTCCTTTCAGGAGGCCAGGTTCAGCTTCCTGGGTGGCAAGGAGCCACAGATGATATTTGACTGGGTGGACGTCGAGAGTAGGGGCTGCCTGTCAATGGAAGAATTCAGCTCTGGACTCAGTACGTCTGTCCTGGGAGGGTCCTGGGGGCTTCTAGCATACTACTGGATTGTGTGACAGGCCAGGGTGGGGTATGAGGGACTACAGTCTCCCCAGGGAGTCCCTTTCCAGTCTCAGTCAACACAACTCCTGGCCTCAGGTCCCAGTGTGTGGCATCTGGAGAACAGAGAGGAGGAGGTACAGGAGGTAGGAATGGTATCTAAGGGCCAGACCTCCCATGACCTGCCCCTCAGAAGGGACCCAGGCCTCAGGGTAACTCCTGTGTGAGCCTCAACCAGTCAGCTCAGCCTCGAACAATCCCATGCCTATTTTGGGTTCTCAAGGCCGTGGGGCTCAGAGGTTTAGGGTGTAGGAGGCCGCAGGGGTGGGGGCAGGTATCAGTATTCACAGGCTGGGGTAGCCCCAGGTTTTGGTGATAGAGAAGCTGAGGGTGGAGTGGAGGGACCAGCCTGGAACTGGTGGTGGGTGGCACTGTGCTGTCTTCACCCAGAAGCCAGTCCTTTTCCCACCCTACGGACTTCTCAAGTTGTCCCTTCCTGGGACCACAGAGCACATACTGCGCTGATTCTGTCAGCGTCTGAGGCTCACTGAAGACTACCTGCCCCTTAGCTCCTCACTCAGGGTTGTACATGGGGTTCTCTCTGCCCAAAGTGCCCTTCTCTGGAAACTCACTCTGTGTCGTCACTATTCCTGTCATCTCCTTAGGATGCTCCTTAGGGCACTCGAGGCTCCCTTCTAACACAGTCCCCACCCTGTCTCAGTAAAAACAACTGGCTTGTTTATTTTATTATTGTTATTTGTTTCACCTTTTTTTGTTATAAAAAAATAGAGCCTCATTGTGTAGCTTTGGCTAGCCTGGAACTCCCTGTGTAGACTAGGGTCCCCTTGAACTCACAGAGATCCTCCTACCTCCGCTTCCTGGGTTCTAGTTTATTTCTTGAGGTCACTCAACAAATTAGCTTTATGGGAAAAAAGAAAAAAAAAAAGATGATGAAAAAGGGCCTGTGAGATGGCTTAGTGGGTAAGGGTGATTGCTGCCAAGCCTGATGACCTGAGTTCAATCCCCAGAACCCACTAGGTGGAAGTCGTGAACTGATCTCTAGATGCATACTGTGGTGTGCATGTACCACACACGTACATGTACACAGACACACACACACACACACACACACACACACACACACACACACAGTGGGAGAAGACACATACTTCTCAACCTTTGAGCTAGAATGTCAACTCTCCCGGGCCCAGCATCTGAGTGACTTCTATCATCATTGTACAGTGACTGCTCAATGACGACTTCCTGAGTGGGTGAACACCTGCTACCCTGGAGCTTCCAGAGATTCTCTAGGCATCTCTGGGCCTCAGGTGATGTGTGAAACGAGCACTCCCAACTTAGGAGACTCCTGAAGCTGGCCTGAGGCATACAGGAATGTGTCCCTGTTTAAATGTAGGAGAAGAGGCTCAAGGGAAGTCAGAGCCTCGTCTTCCCTCTGTTACCTTCTGTCCCTCCAGAAAATGTCTTTGGCTCCAGCCCTGGTACCCACAGACTCCGCACAAAGCGGTCATTGCCCTCTCAACGGCTATCTGTGACCTCCAACTTCCCTGTCCTCGAGGAGGCTGATGCTGAGGAGAAGGAGGCCTTCCTGGCCCTTGTAGGGCAGATGGAGACCGGCCACTCCTTTTCTGAGTAAGGCCCTGGTGGGAGGTGAGGGCTTTGGGTAGGACTGGGTGCAGACAGATCTCAGCTTGGCCATTTGATAGTGTTTGACCTCTGACCTCTGTTCCTGGCTACAGCATACCCTTTAAAGCTGCAGAGAGATTGAAGACATGTACAAAGACTGCCTGAAGGGTCCCCTCACCCCACACTCCCTATAAAGATCAACCAGTTGAAGCATCACCTCTGAGGGGGACCTGGAGACTCCCTAAGGGTCCCTCAGTAGTGTGACTTCAGACATGGTGGTGCCCTGGGCTGGGTGGTTTTGAGATAGGAGGTCAATTCCTGCCACGTGCCTTGGGCTCAGACTCTGGGTGTATGGGAGTTCTGTGTGTTGAGAAGAGGGGAGAGGGGACCCTTCCTGAGGCTGGCTAGAGCCAGCCAGGGACTTGCCCTCACCCACACTCTCCCGATTACCCCTCCACCCACAGGCCTCCAAAGGATGAGATCCCTCCCATCTGGTTCTAGGGTGGGGCTGCTGCTGTGGGCCAGGCTGGGTGGGACCTGGGGCGTAGGCTGGCAGAACAGGTGGAGCAGGGCGCCATTTACCCACTTGGCAGCTTGGCCCTGCTCCCTCACCCTCTGGGCCCCTGTCTTCATGACTTAATTAAGTCCATGTGAAAGTAGCATGCACTGGGTGCCAACCGTGAGCAGGGCCCCAGGCTGGCACTTACTCTTGAGTGTTTCTCTCCTTCTCCCTGAACAATCTTGCTTGGCAAGTATTGGCTTTCGCATTTTCCCAGTGAGTCCCGGGAGGGGAAAGGCTTGCTAGAAACCACACAGCTCCAGAATGGGAGGAGAGTGGGGGGCAGATAGAAGCCTTGAGCTGTTGGACTCCCAGGTCGCCCCTTTACCCCCCACACCCCCATTAGCCACTGACTCACAGGGAAACATGTCGTATGACGGGGTGGGGGGGGGCGGGTTCAAGAAGGGCCAGCTCACATATTGAAATGTCCCAGAAAGAGGGGACTCTTGAGCTAAGCTTTGAAGTATCATTAGAAGAATTTTGTGACTCAGGTCCCCAAGTGTCCGGGTGTGTTGCCATTAAAACAGAAGACTATGTATGCTTAGAGACATGGATTAGCTTGTAGAGTGCCAGCATACATGAATCTCTCTGTGGGATTCATCCCCAGCACCACCATAAAACGGGATATAGTAATCCCAGCCTTTGGGAGGAGGCAAAAGCAGAAGAATCAGGAGTTCAAGGCTATCCTTTGCCACACAGCAAGTGTGAAGTTAGCCTGGGCTACATACAGGAGCTCTCTCACTTCCTAGCCCTCTTGTGTCTAATCTCCGGAGGTTCCCCTGCTCCAGGCAGGCTGAGATCTGGAAGCTGTGGAGAGAGTTGCGGCAGGAGGAGCCCCAGTTGGCAGGCAACTTGGAGGGCTTCCTGGCTAAGATGAGCAGCCGCCTGCAGGAGGCTCGGGCCGACCGGGAGGCACTGGCATGGACCCTGAGAAAGTGAGCGGGGACATAGCAGGTGTTCTTTGCCTGCTGTGGAATTCTAGGTCCTGTACAAAGGGTGCCTGGATGGTCCCCTTGCTCAATACTACCTAGAAAGATCAACCGGTTTGAGCATCACCTCTGAGGGGGTCCTGGAGAATCCCTTCTGAAGTGACTGGGAGCTGGGAACCAGGGCCAAGTTTGAGGAGGAAGAAGCTCCAGGTTCTGTTCTGTTTTGTGACCCTGTAACTGTCAGGGTCACAGCCCTGTCACCGAAGCCTGAATCATGGAGTCTAAGATGGTGACCGAGGCTCGGGGCAATGGGGACCATAGATAGTTAGAGCCAGGGGTGGGGGTGGGGATATCATAGACCCCAGGTGACAAGATAGGGGTCTGAGATGACTGAGGGCAAGAGAGGCAGGAGGGCTACAGGCATCAAGTTCCAGGGGTCCCCAGCAGCTTTCTGGTGCCCACCCTCCTGTCCCTGTAGGCGAGACTCTGACCATCTCCACAAAGTGAGACAGCTCTACGAGGAGACAGAGGAGCAGATCCGAAGGGAGAAGCAGCAGCTGCAGGCCCAGGTGAAGCCAGTGATGAATGCTTCTCCAGGCTAAGTAGTGGCTAAGTTGTAGGAAGGGCATCAGAGAGTGATGGGAATCTCCTCTCCTGTAACTTCTGCTCCCCAGAGAGATGGGGTGAACCTGTCGGGCATGTGTTCTCTGCAAGGTATCAGTGTTCCTCGGGGCTGACTTCCATGTCAGCTTCAGTGTCCTTGTGAGAGTCTAGGCCCAAGTAGGGAATCCCCAAAGTCCTCTTTGTGGGTAACTTCCAGACCCCTGAACCCTAAGCCAGGGTGGTGGTAAGATACGTTGGACCTCAGCTAAGCTGGCTCTGGAGTCTGCAGGGCAGGGCTGACCAGTTTTCTCTGCAGAGCGACTCCCGGGACATGGCCCTCAGTGCCCACATGCAGGAGGCTCTGGAGGCCAAGGAAGAAGAGGTTCGGCGGCTTGCAGAGGGCCAGAAAGAGGTGAGTACAGGCCTTCTGGAGAGCTCAAACCCCAGAACCTTTTTCACTGTTCCCAGATGGATCGGTCCCCTGAAGCCACAGGCAGCCAAGAACTCCCTGGGCTGCTGGCTGCCAGATCAGGGCTCTCTTCCCAGTGCCCTGGTAACATTGCCATGGGTCAGATGAGGTCTCATAAAGAGCCAGGCAGACCCAGGGAAATGAGTGGGGAGCTTACACTACCCTCAGGTTTTCAGTGTCCATGAAAAGATGGTGTCTACCTTCGTGTCACTTCCCAGGCCTGTGTGTCGTGAGGTTGTGAATGGGGACACAAAAGGCAAAGGTTTGGACAGGCTGGGTATGTGACATGTGCTATAACTCCTTCTCTTGGAAGTGGAGGTAGGAGAATCAGGGGTTCAAGGCTAGCCTGGGCCATGTGAGACCCAGAAGGGGGCGCAATGGGGAGAAAGAAAGGAAAGTTCTGGACAACAGGCTCCCTTGTCATCTGAGAAACCTTAGGCAGGTTCTTAACATATCAGAGCCTGCTGGGTGGTGGGGATGCTGAGGACCCCGTAGGGCTGCAATAGAGGCTGTGCTCTCTGCTCTGTGGAGTCTTGCTGTTGGAACCTTCTGAATTACCTTTGGGTCAGAAGCCCCTGCAATCCAGATGGAGTCAGGAAGCACAGATGATGCAGGGCTTGGCCCTGGGTGGGTGTGGCCCTGGGTGGGTGTGGCCCCCAGTGGGTGTGCCTGAGGAGCTCTTGTCCCCTGATCATGGTATCTTTCCCATATATCACAGGTCTCACTGTGGGGGCGTTTAAGGCAGCTAATTAGATGCCTGAAGGGTGACCTCCAATCGGACCATTTAAGTTGGTCTTGAGGACCTGGGCAATGGGGGCAGGGGACAGGGCATCCTTGGAAGGTTTTGGCCAATCCTCTCCTCCTCTCTTCCACCCTCCACAGTTGGAGGCTCAGCTCCTTCACCTCAGCAGCACACAGCAAGAGGCCAGCTGGGAGAACCTGCAGCTCCGGGAGGCTGAGCGTGACCTGGCCGGGCAGCTAGAAGAGGTGCGGGGACAGCTGCAGGTGACAAGAGGACACTTGGATACTGCCAGGACCAGGGGCCGAGTGTCCTGGCAGATAGAGGAAGAGCCAAGGCAAGTAAACACCCTCTCTGGACGAGAGTAGAGAGCAGGGACTCCTAGGAGCCAGGAAAGGCTGTTCTCCATGGAGCTGGTTCGGTCTCTGTATGCGAGAACACACACAGATACACACAGACACACAGAGATATACATACATACATACATGCATACACAAACATACAGACACACACAGACACACAGAGATATACATACATACATACAAACATACAGACACACACAGACACACACAGATACAGGCACACACAGACACACAGAGACATATATACATACATACAAACATACAAACAGACACACAGACACATAGACAGACAGACACTAACACATACACACACATATCTCATACATGCAGGGGTACATACAGTCACAGACATACACAAACAGACAGACAGACAGACACAGACAGACACAGACACACACACACACACACACACACACACACACACACACACACACATAGCTCCTAATCAGTCAGGTATTTTGTTCTGTTTGGAACAGCTCAGAGGCAAGAAGGCTTGCCTGGTCAGGGCAGGCCTCCTGGAGGAGGTGAGGCTTCATGTGGATTTTGAGGTACAGAAGAGGATAGGAGCATTTTTCAGCCATCCTTGGAGAAAAGCTAGCCACAGGAGGAATTATGGTACCAGGATTTGGGGGATACCACTAACTGGTACTCCACCGACCTTCACTTTTCCCCTTTCTTCCTAGTGTCCCCAGGGCAAATAAGGAGGCCCCAGACCCTCAGGCTGTCCCCACAGAGGAGGCCCCACTGCCTGAGCTGTTTGGGGATAATGATGACTGGAACCAGCTCCTCCACAGCTTCGAAGACCATTCCCACAGAACCCTGCGTCTTTGCTGGAGCCCACCCCCAAGCCCGAGTAGCACCTCCACCCCCCAGACTCCCCGCATTGTTAGACAGATCTCCATTTCCAAAACTGCTCTGCAGTTTTCTCAGGAGCCAGGCTCAGATCCAGACCCAGAGGTGTCCCCTGGTGGTGCCAGAGAAAGAAAAGAGGTGGAGGACCCCAAGGGGCAGGATGGACAGGATGGACAGGATGGACAGGATATCAGTTCTAAGCAGACTGTGGACTCCCCTGACTTAGATGCCAGACCCAAGGGCCCCTTCCTCTGGAGTCTACCAGGAGCCCCGACTGGGGAGTCTGAGAATGTTAAAGCAGCTTTCGGAGTTCTGCTTGCTTCTGAGGCTGAGCCTCCTCCTCAGGGACTCTCTTCTCCTCCTCTGTCCCCAACTGGGTCCAGAAAACAGACCCAGACTCCAGATCTTGGTGACAGCAAACTTTGGTCTCCACCTGAGGCAGCCAAACTGTCCATAGAAAAAGAGGTCATGACGGAGGACCTGAAGCTGGGCTTGGGATATCAGGGAGCCACAGCTTTTCCTGAGGGGACTACAGAACCCTCCCTGAGCCTGGAGTCTGTGGACCACGTAGGCACAGAGAGACCAGTGCAGGATGAGGCACATCTGGCTAGGCAGGAGAGTCATCCTAGGGGCTTCCAAGAAGCCCAGGGCCAAGTTCTTAGTCTGGATAGTCTGTCTACCCACCTCCCCCTAAGTCTAGAAGAGCAGCTCAGGCCTGAGGAAGGAAACTTAGGAGAGAGAGGCCAGCAGGACCCGGGGCCTGCAGAAGCCAGTGAGGCCCATGGCCTGGAAGCCAGGAACACAGAATCACCCCAGCAAGGTGATCCCCTGTCTAACACATCACAGGCTCCTACTGAGAGAGAAGTCCCTGCTTCTGGCCAAATGTCTCCTCCAAGGGGTTCTCCCATCTTGGGGGCTGGGGCTGGGCTTGCAGTGGAAGAAGTTAGAGTTCTGCTTGCTTCTGAGGCTGAGCCTCCTCCTCAGGGACTCTCTTCTCCTCCTCTGTCCCCAACTGGGTCCAGAAAACAGACCCAGACTCCAGATCTTGGTGACAGCAAACTTTGGTCTCCACCTGAGGCAGCCAAACTGTTCATAGAAAAAGAGGTCTTGACAGAGGACCTGAAGCTGGGCTTGGGATCTCAGGGAGCCACAGCTTTTCCTGAGGGGACCACAAAACCCTCCATGAGCCTGGAGTCTGTGGACCACATAGGCACAGAGAGACCAGTGCAGGATGAGGCACATCTGGCTAGGCAGGAGAGTCATCCTAGGGGCTTCCAAGAAGCCCAGAGCCAAGTTCTTAGTCTGGATAGTCTGTCTACCCACCTCCCCCTAAGTCTAGAAGAGCAGCTCAGGCCTGAGGAAGGAAACTTAGGAGAGAGAGGCCAGCAGGACCCGGGGCCTGCAGAAGCCAGTGAGGCCCATGGCCTGGAAGTCAGGAACACAGAATCACCCCAGCAAGGTGATCCCCTGTCTAACACATCACAGGCTCCTACTGAGAGAGAAGTCCCTGTTTCTGGCCAAATGTCTCCTCCAAGGGGTTCTCCCATCTTGGGGGCTGGGGCTGGGCTTGCAGTGGGAGCCCCAGAGACCACAAAAACTCTCCTAACCTTGGCTGAGTCAGAAGTCCAGCCCAGGCCCGTGTTCATGCCTGTTCAGGTGGAGAGGAAATCAGGCACCCCTCAGCCCAGAGAGCCAGGGGCAGAGAGCAGGTTGGAAGACCCAAGAACAGACTTACGGGAGGCTGAACAGAGCTCTTCCCCTGGCGACCGCACTGATGCCAAGCCTCAAGCTGACCCGGACTACCTCTACCATGTCATCTTCTTGGGGGACTCCAATGTGGGCAAGACCTCATTCCTACACCTGTTACATCATGATGCTTTTGCCACCGGGCTGACAGCCACTGTAGGTAAGGCCCCGTGGGGTGGTAGCAGTGGAGCGAAGAGGCTGGGCCAGGGCCAGCAAGCCATCCCAGGAGAAGTGGCAGGCTCTGCCTTGGCCACAGGCCTTCATGAGGCATTATTTTATATGGGCATAATCTTAGCCTTTCGCTAATCATCCCTAATTACAGGCAATTTGCTTTCCCTGCATTGATCTAGTTAGCTTATAATGTACCAGAGGAACAAAGCACCGTGCAATTTAGGTCCTGGTGTTAGTAGAGTGTGAACAGGCCAGTCTCCACCCACATGGTAGGCGGTTCCCTACAGAGACTAGCTGGAAGCTCTCATGACATGCCCCAGGTCTGCTTGCATGCCCTGGCAGGAGATCACAAGTTGGGTATCTTACATAGAATATGTTCAGAGTGTGGCAAGTTATGATCCTAGGGGCGTGGGTTCAAATCCTAGCACTACACTTACTGGGACTGTGAACTCTGTCTGCTTTGTGTTACAACCCCCCCCCCCCCCCCGGAGTCAATTGGCTTATAAAACCAGGTTTAACTCTGGCTGGCTCAGAGTTGGGAGGTTTTGGTTCACAGTCAGTCCCGTTGCCTTTGGGCCTGTGGCAAAGCTGTGTATTATGGTGGGAAACAGAGTGGAGCCAAACTGTGCTGTGGAGAAGAGAGAAAGAGGAGCCTAAGGGGTAAAACACTGGCTTCTGGAGCATAAAGTTCTGGGCACTGCATTACTGCTGTTATCCTAGCCCATAGGAGATGGAGACGGAGGGTCACAAGTTCAAGGTCATCTTTGGCTGCTTACCAAACTTGAGGTCAGCCTGGGCTACATGAGACCCTATCAAGATGGGCTAGAGTTGAGAGTAGCGAAGGAAGAGACTGAAGCCAGGGTCCCCCAGTGTACTTTGAGGGCATGTGCCTAATGACAAAAGACTTTAATGCCAGCCAAAGACTTTAATGAACTCTTTCTTGCAGTCCTAGAACTTACTATGTAGACCAGCTTGCTGGTCTTGAACTTATAGAGATCTGCCTGCCTCTGCCTTCTGAATATCCTACCCCCCTCTTTTTTTTTTTTTTTTTTTTTTTTTTTTTTAATGTGTGTGGGTGTTCCTGATGCCCTCAGAGGCCAGGAGAGGGTATTACAGACAGTTGTGGGTATTGGGAGCTGAGCCTGCATCCTCTGGAGAAGCAACACCCAACTGCTGAAGCATCTCTCTAGCCCACAGGCCTCACCCCCTAATTCTTCCCGATGTCATTGAGAGCCATAGGTCCACGATCCTTTGCAGGTGGACAGTCTGGGTCCAGCTCTCATTAGTTCCCACATCTTCTGACAGAGGAGATGGGAGTAGACCCTGTTTCCTGCAGGGGTTGCAAGTTCACACAAGTCACCTGGCATGCGTGTACACCAATCCATATTAGCCATTGTTTGTGTATTATAAGTAAATATTTGACCGTGATAGTTCAGTGACTCCCAGAAGCAGGTCAAAGGTGGTGTGGTGTGTGTCTCCATGTCAGCTCCAGGTTACAGGCCAATTACGAGTCAGTGCCAAGCAGATGGCTTAATACTCCCCTGTTCTAAGAGGGGCCTAGGTCAGGCTCTAGAGTTTCTCTGCCCAGGGAGTGGCACTATTAGAAGGTGTGGCCTTGTTGGGGTGGGTGTGCCTTGTTGGAACGGGCATGGCCTTGTTGGAGTGAATGTGTCATTGTGGGTGTGGGATTAAGACCCTCATCCTAGCTGCCTGGAAGTCAGTATTCTGCTAGCAGCCTTCAGATGAAGATGTAGAACTCTCAGCTCCTCCTGCACCATGCCTGCCTGGATGCTGCCATGCTCCCGCCTTGATGATAATGGACTGGACCTCTGAACCTGTAAGCCAGCCCCAACCAAATGTTGTCCTTATAAGAGTTGCCTTGGTCATGGCATCTCATACAACATGTCCACAGGCCAACCTATTCTAGACAGCTCCTCATGGAGACTCCTTTGCCATGTGATTCTATATATGTGAGTATATTGGCGCTCTCTTCAGACACCACAGAAGAGGGCATCAGATCCCATTACAGATGGTTGTGAGCCACCATGTGGTTGCTGGGAATTGAACTCAGGACCTCTGGAAGAGCAGTCAGTGCTCCTAACCTCTGAGCCATCTCTCCAGCCCCACCATGAGATTCTAAATGCTGTCGAGGCCATAATCAAAACTACCTATACACCTTCTTCTTATTGTGTGGCAGAAAGATCTGTCAGCCTCTGTGGGAACAGAGCCAAGGACTCGTTCAGAGACTTCCACTCAGGTGGAGCTGAGGTGCTTGACTTTGCCGCAGGAATGGCTTTCGGAAGGAGGCAGTATGGAGCAGAGTTTATTCAGAGTTTACCATAGATTTGGCTCTGGTGCCTACAGGGAAGGGGTGAGACACATGCACAACAACTCCAGAGATCTGCCTGTCTTTGTTCCCACCACCCTGAGGCTGGGCCTATAGCATGTTTGTGTGTGTGTGTGTGTGCACTCATGTGCGTGTGAAGGGACACAACTTTGGGAAACGTCCTCCATAACTCTTCTGCCTTATTCACGGAGGCAGAGTCTCTCCATCAAATCCAGGGCTCATCAGTATGGCTGGTCTCTCTAGCCAGCTTTCTCCGGGTGTCCCTCCATCTCTTCCTTCAGAGGCTGCCACGCCCACTCAGCATTTATGTGGGTTTCTGGGTATCTGCATGGCAAGTGCTGAAGCCCTGAGCTGTCTCTCCAGCCCCAGGATGCTCTGTGTGTGTCAGTTCCACACAATTTGATAGCATAGACTGGGACAGAGCAAGCCTGCACCTGTGGCCAGCCAGGTGTCTCCCCGGCATCAATCCCATCCCCTCTCAAAAAGTCAGAAATCTTGCCGAGTGCATTCGACGACATTGGTTGGGGACACAGATACCAGGTGTTCTGACTTCTCCGTGCGTGATTCTCAATGTGGTCCCCACTGGTGGCAGAGAACTGAATCCTAGTGAGGTTTCTGGCCCTTGCTCGTCCCCCACCCTACCTCAAAGGTTAGACCCCCCACTGAGGAAAGCCTGACCTGTGTGTGCCGGGTTCTGCCCTTGATTGCTATGGATGTGTGTGGGCTGCCCCCCTTGAACCAGTAGACCAAACGCTGCATATCTGATGGTTTATGTGGCCCAGCTAAACAGTTTTGGGGCACACCAGACTCTCTTGGGGGTAGATAGGGGAGCGTGGGAATTAAGCAGGGCCGGGAGCAGCAGTTGCAGGAATGGCTGAGAACCATTAGTGGGTGGCCCAGCGGGTGTGCAGCTGAATGTGACAGTCTCAAGATCTGTAGTCCTGGGCTCCTGAGAACCTCAGGAAGAGGCTGTAAAGAAAACCACTCTCTACTCAGGAGGCCCCTTGCTGCTGGCCCAGCCTCAGGGTGGTGGGAACAAAGACAGGCAGATCTCTGGAGTTGTTGTTGTTGTTATGCGTCTCACCCCTTCCCTGTAGGCACCAGAGCCAAGTCTAAGTTAAACTGTATGAACCACCCGGGATGGCAGCATGTGCTTACAGGGGTCATTGTAGAAATTTGTCACATTGTGGATGTCAGGAGCTGCCAGATTGCAGTGGGCCCTGTAAGAAAGGGGGTATACACAGGGACAGAGCACCCCCTCCCATTCTTATTTTTTCCCTCGTTTAAAGATTTACTATTTCTTGAGTGTCTCTGTGTTTGTCTGTATGTGGTTATGCACATCTGAGTGCAGGTGCCTGTGGAGGCCAGTGAAGGTGTTCTTAGCCTAGAGTGGAGCTACAGCTGCTGGGGAGCCTCGTAACATGGATGCTAAGGCCCAAACTACAGGCAATAGCCTTAAGGACTCTTAACCGTTGAGCCGGCTCTCCAGCCTCCCCTCCCTTCATTCTTGCCCACATCCAAAAGGCTTCTTTGACAGTTGGGGGTTGGCTGGAAGGGACACAGAATCAATCAATCAATCACTCTCTCTCTCTCTCTCTCTCTCTCTCTCTCTCTCTCTCTCTCTCTGTCTCTCTCTCTCTCTGTCTCTCTCTTTCTCTCTCTCCTTATTCCAGGATCTAAGTGTGTCTGCAGCTCTGATTACAGGGAAGAGTAGGGCTTAGGACTCCAGAGGCTGTGGAGGGAATGATAAATGTAGTCACCTTGATTGTGTCCAGCAGGAACCCTGCTGAGCCTTTAGGCACAAGCCTTTTCAATGTGGGTTTTTAAAATATCACCTTGCTGATGAGAAAGAAAGGCTCAATGGGGGAAGTTGATTGGTCCCAGAGCCCTAGAGACCCAGAGCATACAGCATGACCCCATGGGTCCTTGATTGTGGGGTTCTTTGAAGAGCAGAGAAGGGCCCAGCACTGTGGTTCCCATCCTTCTGTGGCTGAGGTTGGTTTTGGGTGCACATCTGGAGCATCTGAAGCTAGTTGTCCTGGGCTGTCTCTTCTGTGTGTCCTAGGAGTGGATTTTCGTGTCAAAAACCTGCAGGTAGACAATAAAACCTTCGCCCTGCAGCTGTGGGACACAGCCGGACAAGAGAGGTATTCATACTGTCCCTGCCAGTGGTCAGGGATCTCGGCTGGGCTCAGAGTGAGGGAGGAAAGGGTGGCCCACAAGCTGGGTGACAGGGGACAAGGTCTGTCCCCACTGAAGCAATAAGACTCTGAGACCCAAGAGTCAAGGAGTCATGAAGGAAGGGCTGTGAGCTCAGGTGCCCCAACTCTGAACAGCCCTAGGGTGGGGGTGCACTGGGTGATTTTCCCCTGACCAACCTTCTAGACTGCAGGTCTTCCATATAGCACATGGACCACAGTAATAGAAACATAAGGGACACAAAGATTTGACTCTGCATTTCCGTTTCTGGAAACTTGTTCTAGGGACAAACTCATCCATAAAGCAGACTTAGCTGCTTAAGGCTTGCTTATTAAAGATGTCACAAAACATGGGAGATGCCCTAAGTGGCCCCTAAATACATCAAAGTCTACCCTTAGGATAGGACGGATGGGGGCGGGGTCCTCAAGCTCTGGATGTGGTGGCCTCATGCAGACCCTTCGGGCAGGTACCACAGCCTCACGCGGCAGCTGCTTCGCAAGGCGGAGGGGGTGGTGCTCATGTATGATGTCACCTCCCAAGAGAGCTTCACCCACGTGCGTTACTGGCTGGACTGTCTGCAGGTGGGTCTGTTCGGGACTGCAGGCTGGCCCCAGGTTCGGGAACCAAGAGGAAGCTTAGAATCTACCCACACACATTCCTCGTTCCTCTGGGGTTACAAATGCCACAGTAGTCACAGGAATGACACCACTGGCTGAGGAACGTGTGGGCAGATGGACTAGGAGCCCTGAGGCACAGAGAAACCACAGCCACACAGTAAAGCTCCCAAAAATAGACTACTCACACATCCCACTAGCAGCTTGGGATATCTCCTAGGTGGGGTTCCCATTATCCCCCACGTACCTACCTAATCTTTGTACCTGGATTCTGCAGAGGGCTGTGCTGAATTCTGGATTCGGCAATTACCCAAGAGCCCTTGCTGCTCTTCCAGAGGGTGGTCGGAACAACCCAGAAAGGCTTCCAGGGGGAGGTGCCCACAAGGTTAACCATGAAAGTAGGAGAAGTATTTTGAAAGCAGAAAGGGGAAAAAGAAAGAGTCCAGGTGAGCAGACGGCGTCTAAAAACTTCTAGAAGCTTCTACCTTGGGGCTGGCATCCGCTGACAGCACATATCCTGTGCAGGATGCAGGTGTAGAGGGTGTGGCCATGGTCCTGCTGGGAAACAAGATGGACTGTGAGGAGAAGAGGCAGGTACCCACTGAAGCTGGCAGAAGACTCGCCCAGGTGAGTACTGGGACATCACAGAAACGAGGCTTCCTGCACACCCGTGCCTGCCTGTGGGAAACGGGGCTTCCCGCACTGCCCGTGCCTGCCTATGGCAGAGGCCTGGCTGGCACGGATATGGTTGTGCCTGGCCATCTAGTCACTGCAGATGGGCCCCGGGGGCTTAAATCCAGGCTGTGACCAGCGGGCGCCACCTTGAGCGCTGTGTGGAATTAGCAGATTCCCACGCAGCCCCAGCCCACGTGAAAAACCTCTCCGAGTGAAAACAGTTTTAAAAGCGTCACTGAAATCCCCAATCAAGTCTTAATTTTATCTCTGGTCTCTAATTAACATACTCTCTTCTTGTTTATTCTATTTTAAGACTCAAATGTTTTTCCTTGGGAAGGCAACATCAAAAGCTTTGTTGCCAGACAGGGATACTATTATTTATAAGTGAGATTTAACCGCATTCTAGAGAAGCCAGGGAGTAATAATATATATAATTTTTTTGAGTCACTCCTGGTCCCGCCCCTGACACACTCCTTAGAATTCTAGCTAAGCTTCCTTGTTGATTTATTTCTCATGATTGTGGCTTGCCATTGTGACCCCAGAATGGCAGATTATCCCCTCTGGAACAGTAGTCTGTCCCTTTGAGAGTTCCTTCTCTGAGAATTAATCTTGCCAGAGGACTGAGGATTAAGGGTTCCTAGAAAATGCACAGTGGACTCCCCTCCCCCACCCCCAGGACGTCCACTCTGGTGATGGCAGGAGGCTATTTATTTCTCACAGTCTTATTTATAAGGGGCGTTGGCAGAGCTCCGCAGTTACACCCCGGGAGCTTTGTGTGAGAGGCCAGAGTTTACCACGAAGGATCCCTGTGCTGGGGGGGCGGGTGTCTCGTGGTGTCAGAGAGAGAACTCTGAGTGTTCTATGTGGCTCCCACTGGAGCAGACGGATGAGGGATTTTCACCGGAAGTGGTCATGGTGAGACGGTCCGTCAGAACTAGGAACCTAGATGCTCCCTTAGTGGCCCCTTAACCTGCTCCCCACTTCCGGTCAGCGAAATCCCCCGTGACTGTAGGAAGGGAGAGAAATGAGGCCCAGAAGTATTTTAGAGAAACATACAAACAAAGCCTGCGTATAAAGAGAATGCTTGTATGTTTCTCTAAACTGAGCAGTCTGTCTGTCTTCTACTCCAAGTCTGGGGGACATCTCTAGCTGTGTCCTGCACGTGCAGGGTGGATGCTGGGCAGAGCTCCAGCTAGGGAACCAGGGTGACTGGTGAGGTGTGGCAGGGCTGGATCTTGCCTCTCCAGCACTCTGTGTGTCTGCAGGAGCTGGGGGTCTCCTTTGGTGAGTGCAGCGCGGCCCTGGGTCACAACATCCTGGAGCCTATGATGAACCTGGCTCGGTGAGTGCTTCCCTAGACCCAGAGTCCTCAGGGGCGGCCTTGCCCTGCCCTGCCCCTCTCCAGGAAGTGGCGAAGGAAGACCCTGGTTACAAAGCTCTGTTTTTCCAGCTGTAACACACCCTGTCTTGACTATAAGATTCCTGCCCCAGCTTTCTAGTGACTTTCATGACTTTGTGTGAACGCTACCAAATGCCCCCTGATGGCGGGCGTTATCTGCAATGCCATTCTGCCCTTTCCTTCTGCCTCTCTGCATCTCTATCTCCTCTCTGTCCGTCTCTCGGCTCCTTACACTCCATTCACTGTACCCTTCTAGACAACTGTTTTTACATCTGTTTTCTTCTTGCTGTCTGTCTGTTTTGCCCTTCTCCTCGCACTCACTGGGTGCTCAGTGACTGGCTGAGGTGGGTGCCAGTAAGGGTATCAGAGTCCATCAGCACACATGTGGTTAGACGTTTGGCGCCCACTTTTCCCGGCTCCAGGTTTGCTCTTGACCTTGAGTTTGGGCTTCCAAGGGAACAGAATGTCCATCGGTGACCTGGGTCGCAGCCCAGGCTCAAGCCCTGGAATGTGATTTTGTGTGCATGCGCGCGCCCACACGCATGCGCGTGTGCATGCCCACATGCGTGCACGTGTTGCTTGGCACCCAGGGGGCCAGAAGAAGAGACAGAAGGACACAGTATCCCAGTCCCGTTTTTTTCCCCACTGCCATGAGCATGGAGGTTGGAGGGGTGGGGGAGAGCCTCCCATCTCCCAACACCCACCTCCAGCCCTCCATACTGCAGAGAGAGGAATAACTCGGGGACATTGTCACACAGGTCACTTAAGATGCAGGAAGACCGCCTGAAGGCCTCGCTGGTGGAAGTGACCCGCCCGCAGCCACCCAAGAGAGCTGGCTGCTGCCCCTGATCACCAGCCTGGTCCCATCCCCGATTGCGTCTTCCCATAGTTTCCATTGTGCTTCCTAGACACAGCTGGGATAGAGAAGCTCTGCAGGGGACAATGTCACCTCTGCTTCACTAAGCAAACATGCCAGGGGTGGATGGCAGGACAAACCTAGAAACTCCACGCAAGCAAAGTGTCCCTGAGACATTCGTTTACCCCAGGTTGCGAGGCGGTAGGGTATCCTAGTTCAATTTCTGCAATGATAAAGACCGGCCAAAAGCAGCTCAGAGGAGGGAAAGGATTATATTTCCACTGTCCATCACTGTCAAAGCAGGACCTGATCCAGGAACCATGGAGGACCGCAGCTTACTGGCTCACACACTGCCGAATGCTTAGCCAGCTTTTGTGGAGAGCCCAGGTCCACCTGTCTAGGGATGACACCACCCACAGTGGATCGAGTCCTCCTGAATCAATCATCAAGCAAGGCAGTGCCCCCACGGACATGCCCACCCCAGGCCAGTCTGGCAAGGGCAATTCTCTATTTAAGAATTTCCTGGTGACTCTAGATTGTGTTATATTGATAATAAAAACTAACCAGGATGCAAGACTCGTGTGTGTGTGGGGGGGGGGGGATACTATTCTCCTTTTGAGTATTTTTGGATTTTGGGGGGATGCCTTGTATAACCAAGGGATCAGATATAGAGAAGGAAATATACCTTGCAGGGAGTCTGTGTGGTATCGACTCTGAATCCACACATCCCAGTTAGATCCCACCACTCCCTGTGCTTGCCTTGGTTTACCCTCTCAGATTCGGATTTCCTCCTTGTTGAATCTAATCCTGAGAGTAGCGTCATTCTGATGGTCCTTAGTATGCCCTTGGGGCCCTCCATAGAGGGTTGCATCAGGATCCTGCTTCTTGCCCCAAAGAGCTCAGGGGCCGCAGAAGCCACTGGGTGTCTTTGATGGGTGGAGCCTGGACTGCAGCTTGGAAACCTGGAGGGAAGTTCTGGGGGTCTAGGAGGTTGGGGTTGGCGTCTGAGTCAGGGCGAGACCTAGCTCCATAGCCATCTCATCATGGAATACAGTTCCCACAGGAACCCGGGATGGGATGGAAGCATCGTGGTTTCTGGAGACAGATAGTTAGTTAATGCTATCTCTGGAGTCCAGCTTGGCAGGCCTGGACACCTCTATTCTGTGGTGTCCAGGAGGCTGAATTGGGAGAATCCTCAGTGTTCTATGCAGAAAGTCAAGAGGAAGGTATGTGTTGGTTGGTGGGAGTCCTGGAAGAGGCAGGGGCATTGTTTCATTCCCGTTAGCCAGTCTCCATGCTGTAAGCCAGTACCTTCTTTCCACTGTTTAGGGAGGTCTCAGAGTCAGGGAGCTGGCACACAGGACAGACTTCAATACCCAATCAGGTTCAGACGGTTCCGGCGTCTGATGCCACCAAAGATGGAGTTAGATACCCATCTACTTACGGAGCCATTTTACTCCAGGCTCGATGCAATGACCGCAGTCAGGTTTGTTGTCTCCCTAGGTCCTTCATTGGTTTTCCCTCACCTCCTTCCAGACCCTCCCCTCTCCCCAGGCAGTTCCTGGGAATGGCACTCACAAGGGGAAAGGCGGGTCCTACCACGCCAATGCTATCTCTGGGGTCCAGCCCGGCAGGCCTGGACACCTCCATTTGTGATACAGGAAACTAATGAGGCTCCTGGTAACCAGCCAAGGAGTGAGACACTTTCATCTAGCGGGTGAAGGACAGCAGCCTCCAGGCAGCCATCTCAGCTTCCCTTGAGGTGTGTGGAGAAGAGGCATCTCTCGAACTTAGCTTGAATCGCTGTGGCTGGGTCCACCGTGTGCACAAGACTCAGCTGTGTTGGAGAGTAAGCCCTTCTGATCAGCTAAGGGCTCGCAGGTCAGCAAGTGGAGACCTGGAATACCGGGTGGGTAAAGGACGGCAGCAGGACTCCTCAAGGTAGACAGCAGAAGGAACCGACAGGCAAGTGTTCATTTCACAGAGTATGCCAGCCAAGGGGAAACTGGCTATAGCTTGATTTGAAGCTGATTAAGAAAAAGGCTGGGGAGACCAGGCTGCTGAGGCTCGGAGGGAACGTGAATTGGGAAGGGGAGGGAGGGGACAGAATGGGAACTTGGCTGGGGCATTAGAGAAATTGAAAGTGGCCAGGGAGGAACCGAAGCCAGTTAGTTACTCAGGACCTGTGTGACAGTTAGTTACTCAGGACCTGTGAGACAGGTGACATGCTGAGAACTGACCTTATGTAACCACACAGAGCTTGTGTCACAGCAGCCTTAGGAGATGAGCTAGGTGGATTTTATTGTTATTTCCTTTGTTGACTGGGTCTCATGTAGTCCAGTCTAGCCATGAACTTTCTATGTAGCCGAGGATCACCCTCAACTTCTGATCCTCCCTCCACTTCATGAGGGCTTGCATCACCCAGTTTATGTGTCTCTGGTAACCAAGACTCGATGCAGCCTTAGGCGAGCACCCCAGCATCCAAGTTACATTCCCTGCTCTTGGTTTTTGTTGTTGTTGACACAGGTTCTGTTATGTAGCCCAGGCTGGCACAAACGCCACGATCCTCCTGACTCTGCTTCCCAAATGCTGCCAGGAAAGGCCAGAGCTATTTGATTTTTCTCTGTGGTTCTGGGGATTAATATAAGGGCTCCAGGCATCTAACCACACCCGTAGCCACCCTCTTTTTACTGACAAAACTTTAAAACTTACATTTATTATTTGTGTGTATGTGTGTTTTAGGGGGTGTGGTTGTAGAAGTCTGAGGACAACTTTCTGGAGTCATCTCTCCTCCCACCATGTGGGTCTCTGGGGTTCGAACTCAGGTCTTCAGACTTGGTTGCAAGCACTTTTACACACTGAGCCGGCTCACTACTTCTTTGTTTTACTTTTTATTTTAGGATGGGGTCTCCCCAAGTTGCCCATACTGCCTTAGTCTGCAGCCCAGGCTTGAACTTGTGATCCCCTTGCCTCAGCCTCCTGAGTACCTGTAAGCCTGTGCCACGGAGCCTCAGACTAATGTCTCTTTTTCTTTCCCTTTCTTTTGTGTATGTGTGGTGCATGTGAGTGTCAGGATATTTGTGACCATGTCCAGGTGCGGAATGGCCAGAGCCAGCCATCGGGTGTCTTCCTCTGGCACTCTCTGGCTTTGTGCCCTAAATCAGGATTCGGTGACCAAACCAGAAGCTTTTCACCTCAGCTATGCCAGCTGGCCATTGGCTCTTGGGATCTGCCTGTGTCTACCCTCCAGTACTGGGGTGTGGGTGAAGACAGCCATAATCTGCTTTTTATCTGGGTGCTGGGGATTCCAATTCAGGTCCTGGTGCTTGCCCTGCAAGGACTCTTACCCCAGGACACCATTTTTTTTTAGCTGTCCTTCCCCCTTCTCTCCCATCCCCATCCCATGCCTGGTTTATGCAGCAAAGGGCTTTGTTTGCACATACTCAGCAGGGGCTCTGACAGAGCCACACCCACAGCCCTGAAGCAGGGGCTTGATCTAGGTAGGCTCCGGCATCCACAGGTGACTCAGTTTCTTAGGGGGAGACGTGGATTCTCAGAGCAGGCACACACGCAGGCACCTGGTCAGGAAAGTGACTATTCCCCCGGCACCCCGGAAGCCAAGCGGAAGTGGAAGACCACTCTATAGCTGCCCCTCAGCCTTCTCACACCATATGTGGCTGTGAGGCCTCAGATACTCTCTTAAATACTGGGACCAAAAGCAATTTGGAAAGGAAAGGGTTTGTCTTTCCTTTCCATCACAGAAGAAATTGGTGCAGAAATTCAAGCAGGGCAGGACCCTGGAGGCAGGGACTGAAGCAGAGGTCATGGAGGGGTGCCGTTTACTGGCTTGCTCCCGGTGGCTTGCCTTCTTATAGCATCTAGGACCATCAGCCGAGGAGTGGTACCACCCTCAGCTGGGCCTTCCTACACCAATCATCAATCAAGAAAATGCCCCAGAGCCTTACCAAAAGCCCATCTGGTGAGGCATTTTCTCAATTGAGATTTCCTCTTGCAAAATGACTCTAGCTTGGGTCAAGTTGACATAAAACAAGCCAGGACAGACACCAAACAAACTCCCAGGTCAGGATCTCTGGGGGAGAGGCTTGGGGACCCTGAAGGACTAGCAGTAAGCTGGCAGGGGAACCTGGCTCCTCTGGCCCCTGTGTAGGAGGAGGGACTCTGACTAGAACTGGCAGGAGAAGTGGAACAGCCTGACTTGGCTGTCTTCTGCTGACACCCTCCCCCACCACCAGTACCTGGAGCATAGGGAACACAGTGCAGGGGATTTCCTCCCCTAATGTTCTTGGTGTGGTGTGTGGCAGACAGGTGTCAGCCCCAAGTTGTTTTTTGGCATCAGAGCCCAGCCCATCCGTCCTTGGCTTGTGCACTCAGAGGGCATGAGGAAGGGACATATTCTAGCTTTCTGTCACTACCCTGCCAGAGAGCTGCCCTGGCCCAGCCCAGGGACAGTTGCTGTTGGTCCCGATCTAGTCCCTCTGTCCTTACAGAGGATTTCGAGGCTAAGGGATGGTGTGGAACTTGTTCAAGTTCCCCAGTTCCTGAGTGGCAGCGGTAGGATCAGAACCCAGACTCTGCATGCGGACAGACCATCCTGTCAGATGGCCATGAACTGACAGACTGACAGACAGACAGACAGACAGACAGACAGACAGCAGCATGGTGCAGGACCTGTGGTAGGGAGACTGACAGTATAGCAGGTGTTCTGAGACAGTTCAGTAGGCCCACCAGGCAGAGTGGGGATCCCTTCTGATAGGTCTCAGACAAAAGCAGGGTGCGGGGTGGTTCGTGTAATTAGACTGACTGTCTCTGGTTCCTGGGTGGCAGAAAGAGTAGGAATTCTGGGGTAGGAATAGGAAAGATGTGAGAGGTGAAGACACACCCTTAGACTCTTCAGGTGGATGTATTTCTCCCTGTAGCAGCGGGGATCCTGGAATTAACCTGTGTGGGTAGAAGGAAAGGAAGGCTGGAGGTACCTGCCTTTACTCTCAGCCCTCAGGAGGCAGAGGCAGAGGCAGGCAGAGCTCTGAGTTTGAGGCCAGCCTGGTCTACAGAGTGAGTTCTAGAACAGCACCAGGGCTACACAGAGAAACCCTGTCTTGAAAGACTGACTCTCTCTTTCTCTCTCTCTCTCTCTCTCTCTCTCTCTCTCTCTCTCTCTCTCTCACACACACACACACACACACACACACACACATGAGGGGGAGAGAGAGGGAGAGAGATGGAGGGAGAGAAGGAGGGAGGGAGAGAGAGAGGGAGAGAGATCAGATGCAGGGACCCACAGTCTAACTTTAGGCAGAGCTCCTGGAATCCTGCTGGGGGGGGGGATTGTAGGAGCCAGAGGAGTCAAGGACCCCCACACACAAGAAAACCCAGTGAATCAACCAACCTGGACACACAGAAGCTCACTGAGACTGAACCAACAACCCAGAAGCCTGCATAGGATTAACCTCTGCATGTATGTTGTGTGTAGCTTGGTGTTTTTGTGGACTCCGGCCAGAGGGAGCAGGGGCTGTTTCTGATGCTTTTCCTGCCTTGGGGACCCTGGTCCTCCTACAGGGTTGTTTGTCCAGCCTTAACATGAAGGGGGCAGGGTGCCTACTCTTATTGTAACTTGATGTGCTATGTTTGGTTGAGATCCCTGGGAGGCCTGCCCTTTTCTGAAGAGAAACAGAGGAGGGGTGAGAGGAAGGGGCTGGGAGGAGAAGGGGGAGGGAAAATTGTAGTCGGGATGATATCATGTATGAGAGAAAAAATTAATAAAAAAAATTTTTTTAAAAGAAGAGAGTCTGCAGGTGGGTATAACCGGAGAGGGTCTGATCTGGATTTAGAATTCCCATTTAGAAGCCTGTTACAAGGTCACAGGGTGGCTCGAGTCAGAATGCCTGACAGCATCCGTGAGCCCACAGGTGGGGTGTGGCCCAGTTAGTCCCTAGCAAACCTAAGTCATTACCCTGAAGTTCTGGGCAACCCCCTTCATGATTTCCGTGGTGAGGACTTTTACAGACAATAGAACCAGGAAAAAAAAAAAAAAAAAAAAAAACTTTGAGTTTTCTTTCCTTAAACAGAAATACCATTGTTTACAGGATTCACCCCGTATGGAGTTGAATGCTACTCTCTACACAGGGCTGCCAGACAGCCAGGAGAGGTGGCTCCGCCTGGCCTTCGCGGGGTTCTGTGGCCTCATCCTGCTCGTGGGGCTGCTGACCAATGGGCTCCTACTGATGGTGGTGGCCGGTGGACCTCGAGCATCTCACCCGCTCTCGGTGCTGACCACTAGCCTCGCGGTGAACGTGATACTCTCCGACCTGCTTTTCGTATCCTTCCTGGTACCTGCCCTGTTGCTGAGCTTCTTACGTCGGGGCTGGTGGCTGGGCCCTGCGGTCTGTACCGCCAGCCAGGCCACCAACACGGCCACCATGTTCTGTACTTTCTACAGCATGGTAGCCTCTGCACTTGTGCGTCACATGGCCATGATCTGGCCCCATGTGGCCCTCCCAGCCGGCCCACGTGCTCGCCTGCTGCTCTGTGGGGCTATGTGGGCACTGGGCTTGGCCACCTCGATGCCCAACTGGCTGTTTCAGCGGGTGACAGTATTAGAGCAGGCAGTGGGTGTCCCTGAGGCCCTGGCCTGCCTTCTGTTGCTCAGCCCACCTCAAACAACCTGCTATTTTACCCTGCTGGGAGCCCTGGCTTTTCTGCCCTGCCTGCTGGGCCTGGGTTGCTCTTTTGGCCACGTGGTCTGGCGCCTTTGCACACGGCCTTTGGGTCCATCATGGGAGAGTGTGCAGGAGCACAGGGTAAACACACAGTTCAGTCTCGTCGTGCTGGTGGTCTTCGTGCTGATGTGGGGACCCTGCTCCGCACTGGGCTATGTGTCTGCTGTAGGCCACCTACCAGCCACGCCACTGGCTTTTGTGGCCTCCAGCCTGTGCACCCTGCTAGCCTATTCCAACTGCGCTGTCAGCCCTGTCCTCTGCTTCTGCCTCTGCCGCCCTTACCGGGTGGGACTCAGGGCCATTTTGCATAGGCCCAGAACAGCCATACTTCCTGAGGTAGTGAGAGATATTTGGCCATGACAGGGACCCTATGCCCTGACAGGGTGGTTGGTGGCAAAGGTCTAACAGGAAGTGGGCTTCAAGGCGGAGAAGAGGAACCTTGGTCATCTACGGCCTGCCTCTCTGCTTTCTCATGGGGCCACAGAGACTGCCTTCCGGCACCAGGGAACAGCACCCATTGGAGTGGCATGGTGACAGCTCACAATCCATGAAGGAACTGTGAAGCTCCCAACCACAAAGTTTTGTGGTCTTGGGTCCCTTCACCTCCCTGTGCTTCATCTGAAAAAAATGGTATGAGGCTCCCACATCTGCACAGGGTGATCCCCCCATTGAACATGCATGACGAGGGGCGGGGATTCGGTGAGCATGTGAGTGACAGGCGTTACCATGACAACGGCACCATCTTATGTTTACCAAGCTGGGCATTTGAAATGAATAGACAAAATGGAGTAGACAGAGGACTACCCTGGGGTTCTTAGAGTCCTGGAGAACCCTTCATCTGCCTTGCCCATCCCCTGCCTACCTCCTTCAGCTCTGTTCCACACACCCTCAGTTTCAGACAGGAACAAAAATAAAGTCCACCTTGGAGCCAGGAGTCTGGGCTTGTGAATTACTGAACCCCACCCTTTCTTCTGTGTGTGGTTTCTTTTTCTAAGGTAAGTGGGAAGGGCCTCTTTCAAGGGCCGCTCCTTCTCAAGGGCCCACCTCTCTCTCCCTCTCACACCCATGTTGGGGAGGCCCCCTTTCCTTATACTCTTTGGATGTGGCCTCAAATTCTATTTTTGGCCCTGGAACCAGGAAAGTTGTGTCCACTGTCATTCTCTAGACAGCTTGTTTAGCGTAGCATTACCCGTTACGCACATACAGCAAGAGTAAGACAGACGGGTGGGGATGGAGAGGGGGGAGGAAAGAGAGGCCCTGACTGTGTGATCAAAAACCTCAGGGACTATTGCGTTGAATCAAGTCAAGGTATTCTCTGCTATAGAACTTTCCAGAGCCTTGGGAGCCCCAAAGGCCACTGACGCTATCCTGGAGAGACTCTGGGAAAGCAGCTGCCTCAGACTTCCATGTCAGGCAATAGTTCTGCAGAACACCTCATGGGTAAGAACCCAGCAGAGAAGTCAGTGTCATGGTGAAGATGCTTTTGATGCTGTGTCTGTTCCCCCAAAGACCTCAGGGGCAACTGCTCATGTCTGGATTCCCCTGCTGGGTACCTATCTCCTCCCTACACTTTCCCATGGCGCCTAAGGAGATGGAAAATAGGCCACTGGTTATGGGAACTTCCCTTCTCTCCAGCCACGACCCTACCCCGTTCCCATTCATGGCGTCATGGGATTCGCAGGGCATCTGATTATAGAGACGGCCGTGAGTCAGCTCTAATTTACCATGAAGTCATCAGAAGTAAACAAGCCCCGAGCTGGAGGGTAATTAGTACCGAATTCCTCTTGGGTACAGCCTGAGAATGGCTGCCTAGAGGGCTGATTGGACAGAGTGCGCAGTTTGTGTGTGCGCGCGCATGCGCGTATCGTTCTTGTTGTCAAGATCCACGTTAGTGATGGCCCTGAACTGTGGAGAGGGACCACGGAAGATGCTTACCATGTTTATAAAGTCACATGAGTACTGCGTGCTTCACCTACAGAGCCTGGCACTGTCACTATTAGTGTACACATGTACCCCTACCTGACACTATGCTGGCCACACCTCCCAGGGGTCATCCGGGATGGGCCAGAGTGCCCCTTAGTGCCACTACTCCCAGACCTTCCAGCTGGCTGGCACTGCTTCTTTGTGGTGGCAGGTTTAGCCCAGAGGGAGACACTGGGGACTGAGCCAAGTGCCTCTGACCCCTGCGCAGGCCTGGAATGGATTCTCAGCAGATGTTTGTTGAGAGATGAAGAAACAGTGATTGACCGTGATAGTGATCCACACATTGGTGAGGTTCGGGTCATGTGCTCCTCTCTCTCACTTCCTCAATGGCTACATCTCTCCAGAGCCAAACTTCAGAGGCCTTGCCGTGAACCACAAGGCCCAGTGCATTCTGGTCCCCGCCCTGACCCCATTGCCTGCCTTCTCTTCCTTGGGTTAGCTCCCATCACATCTGTGTGCTTCCCTCCCGTCAAACACACCAGGCTCCTATCTGGCACCTACTTATCCCAAACTACCAGACTCCTCTTCACCCTGGCATCAGCACGGCTCCCTGCTCATTTCTCTGGGGCTCCCCTCAATGGCCTAGCGCATCTAAAACATCTCTCTACTGGTGTCTGCCCTCATCCTCTCCCCTTTCTCCTGACTCTTACCACTCTCTGAAGCCAGGCTATAGACCCGAGTCCCTGCATGCTTGCTGTCTCTCATGTTGGCGTCCAGGCATTAGCTATGTGCCTGGGTAGGTGAGTGTTCACTGAGGTGAGCAGGAGACATCTCAATGTCACAAGCTGTTCTCGTGACAGCTCTAGTGGGGCTGCATCTAGAACATTCTAGCATACCACTGAGCCTTTGAGGACCAGAAAGGGGATCTAGGCAAGCATGCCTCTGTCACAGTCCCCGACGGCCACAGGCTCTGCTCACATATGATGTTTGCGGGAGGTGGGTTTCATTCCACACACACCCCCCCCATGCTTCGCAGAGTCTGATGGGGGCATGGTTGAACAGGAGAACTGAGGCAGCAGAGACACGCTGGGCAAGTGGCAGAGCTCTTTGCGGAGGAGGAGGGGTCTACTAAAAGAACTGGTTTACTTCAATTTAAGGCAAGTTCCACAGAGACGGTCTCAGACAGGCACAGGACCAGACAGTAAAAACATCACCATCACCATGCATGACAAAGGTGGGTCTGATGGGAGATGCTAGGTGGGGACCCCATGCGGCATAAGGGACACATGCAAGACCTGCCCCAGTGGACAAAGGATGGTGGCCTTTTGCCATCTTCCCACTGCAGGGGCAGGAGCTTTGAAGGGCTGGGGTATGGGGTGACAGGATGCGACAGGGTAACCCCAGAGTCTAGATGGCCTGGGTGTGAATGGTGGTCATGAGGAGGGTATGGGGAGGCTGTGTGTGGAATGGATGTACCCTCAGGATGGCTCAGGGAACACTGGACCATCTGACCAGTCCTGTCATCACAGAGGTGTGGACACTGAGGCCCAGCGAGCAGAGGTTGTGCTGGATGGGGTTCCTGCTAGATGTGGGTGGGACAGGTTGGCACTCAGGGCCCTCTGTCTCTTGTCCCATAACCACTGACAGGCGGAGTGCAGGGGCTAACCCTGTGCCCAGCAGGTGAGTGGCCTCCGGACTGAGCAGGGGACATCTCAATGCTACCTGTGATAGCGCCAGTGACCATTCTAGAACATTCTGGCATACCACTGAGCCTTTGAGGATTGGGGAAGGGGCTCTATCTGCTCACATATGGTGTCCCTAAGAGGGTCACATGCATCCCTGGTAGCCCACTAGCCTGGAGTTTCCTGGAAACAGGACAGGGGATCTCATGGGACTGGGGACACTAGATACTAGGGTAGGAGGGGACAGGAGCTGGAGGAGGCCCAGCTGGGCTGCAAAAATAGGGGAGTCTTGGGGTTGTCTAGCATGGACAAGGGGAGTCCATTCAGCCCCAGAATCTTGTGCACCCCTTGTTTGCTATACCACAGTCCCCTGGATTTGGGTGTGAAGTTGAGTCCAGGAAGTGGGGTGAGGCCCTAATATCCCATTTCCTGCTGGCCCTCCAAGTAGAGTCTGGGAAGTCGACCAGGAGGAGAGTGGGGCCTCAGTCCCTTGCTTCTGTTGGCTTCAGATATTCGTGTGCAGGGGGGACCCAGGAGGTGAGTGGGCTGGAGACTCTGGGGGTGACTGGGCAGGTGCAGCGGGTGGTGGGCGTGGGCGGATGCCTTGTGCCTTCATATAGGACACCAGTTGGTCAGGAATCTCAGCCAGCACATCCCGGGCCAGGCGGGCCATGCTCAGTACGTGGTTGCCGGTGCGGTCCACGTAGTCCCTGAAGGGCACAAACTGAGAAGCAGGAAGATGGGGTCAAGATAAGGCATTTGGGTCCCCTCCCAGAGAGCTACTCTATCCAACCCCCACTTTGTGAATTTCCCCAGGGATGGTCCGTGTCTGCGCTGAGTCCCTCATTTCTACTCCATGGGAGGTCTAGCACTGACCCAAGACCTTCATCTGAGGCTCTAGCAAGGAGAACAGAGGCTCAAGGGATGCTGGGAAAGGCCAACGGGAACATACCTCTTTGCTTCATTTCTCCTTACCACCCCTCTCCAAAAGGGTTCTCTTGGTCTCCTAGGACCCCGACACTTCTCTAAAACCACACCCAATCCACCTTCCTCTCTATGCTGCCAACCTCTGGCTCCTTCCTGTTTCCCTCCCCATAGAATCTTAATTTATCCTCCATGACAAGGGGTCTCCATGCCACCGAAAGGCCATGTGGCACAGACTATAGAAAACCCATGAGCCGGAGCACTTTTGTAGGGCTCTAGATTCTGGAGGGCATCATTCAGGTTAGAAGGGACCTTCATACAGGGCAGGGATGGGTGTGGCTTCATGAGAAGACTGGCCCAGGAAGGGATTCCAGCGTCTGTCCTCCAGATGGCTCTAACATTGGCCTGACAAGAGGGCCTTCCTATCTGATGCACTACAGAAGGACAGGGCTGTCTCACCTGAACGATGTCCCGCTCAGCCAGCTTCCCCCTGGATGAGATCCGAACGTCATCACCGTCCAGTTCCACCATGGCTATAAGGACAAGGGATGTGTGCATGTGACCGACTACATGTATGTCTGTCAGGGCTTGCCTTCCAATCCCAGGCCAGTCCAGGGCTGTAGGCAGCTGACCTGACAGACCTGACGGCTGGAAGGCACCGCAGGTCTATCAGCTTGAAAAGCGGCGGCGGTGCCGCCACCGACTCAAAGCAGCTGCCCGTTTTTTCTCATGGCGCCGCAGACTCAAAGCGGCTGCCCGTTTTTTCTCTCGGTGCCGCTGACTAAAAGCGGCTGCGGCTGCCAGCCGAGAGAAGCAGCGCCCCAGCCTCAAAGCGGCTGACAGGCTGACATTCGCCCGTCAGCCGCTCTGAGGCGACGATCCAAGATGGCGGCTACTCAGGCTCAGGTAGAACTATCAGTGCACTGTGCATGCGCAGTGCACTTAGGAACTTGACTCCAGCCCCTCCCAAATGGGGCATGCAAATGAGGTACAACTAGGGTACCACGAACCTGGCCAATCACCCCCGCCCAGGCGGTGTATGCTAATGAGTATGCTAATGAGTCATTGCAAATTGACCAATCGGACACCTCCATGTGCTTTGCCACGCCCAGGGCTGGGGGTATATAAGCAGCCCGTTCTGGGCATTCAAGTCAGTCTCTCCCAGAAAGCTAAAAGAGCCCTTCCAATAAAGGCTGTTGAGAAGAATCCGGTTTGTCGTGTCTTCCTTGCTGGACAAGCGGGGCGAGACACAGGGCCCTCGCCCCGACACTAAAAACAAGTGGAGACCAAGACCAACATGCAGCTAAAGCCCCTGTTCCTTGTCTGGGATGGGGAGCCCAGCCTCAGGATGAGGCTGAGCCCTGCATGAGTACTAACACACCCTCTCAGAGCACACGAGTCCACCCAGACTGCATGCATGTCTGGGCATGAGCTCCACTGGGTGGGGACGGGATGCCATGGGGTTCTGTAAGAGAGGACAGCTGGGAAGGGGACGCTGGACTCACCATCGAACTCGGCCTGGCCCACGCCAACAATGATGATCGACATGGGGAGTTTGGCAGCCTGGGAAAAGACAGGGGAGGGGCAAAGACCTAGGTGAGGAGGGCAGGGCAAGTGGGGGTGGGGGAAGAATGAAGGGTAGGGGACCCCAAGGAACCCCAAGGGACAGGATAGGGAACAGATCCAAAGAAGGTAAGTTGCTGGGGTGGGAGGGTGTTGGGTTTGCCTGCTTCTGTAAAGCCACCTCCTCCCTCTGGTACAAGGGCTCTTCCATGCTGGGCTCAGGCAGCTGTGTTTGGAGCCCCTTTTATAGGGAAACCATGCGTCAAGGTTAGGGAAGGAAGCTTTCCTCATGCTAACACTCTGCTATCTCCTACATGACAGGCAAGCTGGGGCCTAGGGTGGGTGGCTGAGCGGGTCATAGGCCCAAGGCATCTTCTATTTCTAAACCCCTGTCTAGCATGCTCTCCCAAGTCTCGCCAGTCTCTGTTGAGCAAACAGATGAGTGAGGAAGTTCAAGGAGAGGTTCCCCTTGAGGGAAACATTATGAGGGGCAGGAAAAGAAACCACCCCAGTGTTTCTTTAAAGGAAGCACCCCCAGGTTCTCTTAGGGGTGGGACAAGACGCTTTAGTTCCCCCAAACCGGTGAGAGAGAGAGAGAGAGAGAGAGAGAGAGAGAGAGAGAGAGAGAGAGAGAGCGCCGACCTCCACTCACATTGACAATTGCCTCCTTGGTCTGTGCCATGTCTGAGATGACGCCATCAGTAATGATGAGCAGTACAGAATACTGGGAGCCGTCCTGCACAGCTGCGGCATTCCTGTGGGGGTGGGGTAGGCACACAAAGGTGTGTTCCCGAGCCTCTGGCCCAGGCCCCCTCCCTGAACAAGGCTCCCAAACACTCTGGTAGGAGCTTAAAGGGAGTCTTCTGGGCCTCTTGCTGGAAGGTGAACAGATGGTAAGAGATGCTCTGTTCAGTTCTCCAGTGATGTTCCCTTGGGGCTAGCTGTCCCTCCCGGCTTACCTGGCTACGTGGGTGACGACAGGGGCGAAGTTAGTGGGGCCATAAAGTTGCACAGTGCGCAGGCTGCTGTGGTAGGCCTCCAGGATGCCGTCGATGCCACAGCAGGAGGGGTTCTCCTGGTTGCCGTTCTGGGACAGAGAGGAGGCAGCTGAGCCGGAGTAGGCAGGAGGGTTGTAGAGGCAGGGCTGGGCCCAGGGAGATGGGGGAGGGGTGCAGGTAGCGGCAGGGCATAATTGCCTTTAGCTCAGACCCCCAACTCAAGTAGGTGGCCAAGCCTATGGAGCTTACTCAGAAAGTATTTAGGCCAAAGCCAAGAACTAGAAACCCCCTTGCTCAGCCAGCCCATGGTGGAGGTGAAGGCAGGAGGATCTCTGACTTTGAGGCCAGCCTGGTCTACAGATTGAGTTCCAGGACAGCCAGGGCGACAGAGAAACCCGGTCTTGAAAAACCAAAACCAAACCAAACCAACCAACCAACCAAACAAAAGACCACCCCACCCCCCCATCCCACTCCCCTCCTTGTTCCCAGCCTGGGACCTCCTACCAGCGGGAACTCGTGGGACACCCTGCCATCCGGGGGCAGCTTGGCCCCGAAGCCCAGGGCAGGGAACATCTTGTCACTGTCGTAATGCTGGATGATCTCCCCAACGGCGGTCAGTGCCAGCGCGTAGGCGTTCAGCTGGTAGGGACTCATGTAGTGCAGGGACGTGGACTGCGAGGGGTTCCCTGCAACACAGGACATGAGGACATCTGCCAAACTGGATGGACGCCATGAGTCCCTCTGACTGTTTACCCTTGAACCTTCTATCACACCCTCCATTCGGTCTTGGTTCAGCAATCAACAGAGTGACTGCCCAACCCTTGGAACAGATCCAAAATCCCACTTCCTTCTCGAAGTCAGCACCATCCAGTGTACAGGACAGCAGCAGCCGCCTCAGGGCTCCGGCCTGCCCTGCCCTCACCTACAGTCCATGCCTGCCAGAGTCCACTCCAAGGCCAGATCCTCTGCTTGAAGCATCCTGAGGCCTCATCATGAGGCCTCTTCGCTCTAACTTTGGTTCTATGAACCCGAAAGCCTTCTCTGGCAGGTAATTTCCTCTGAATTAATGCATTCCACCTCAGAGAGAAGTTCCCAAAGACTCACGAGGCACAGGAAGTCCCTTTTAAACTGTCTGCAAAGCCGGGCAGTGGTGGCACACGCCTTTAATCCCAGCACTTGGGAGGCAGAGACAGGCGGATTTCTGAGTTCGGCTTTCTGAGTTCGAGGCCAGCCTGGTCTACAGAGTGAGTTCCAGGACAGCCAGGGCTACACAGAGAAACCCTGTCTCGAAACCCCCCTCTCCAAAAAAACCAAAAACAAAAACAAAAACAAAAAAACCCAAAAAACCAAAAAACTGTCTGCAAGCTGTGCAGAGAGCCCTGGGGTTCCAGCTTTCCCGGGTTGTCACACAACACTGAGGTGGCTTTCAGTCACCCGTGTTCCTGCGGTAACTCCTCTCATGCTCCTATAAGCGAGCCCAGGGAAATCATAGCTTCACCACACTGGGCTTTGGTGGTATCTGTGCTTTTGTCTGTTGCTGGTTTCCCATCTGGGGTGCATTGATGTTTGCTTACATCTCCCTAGGAATAGTGTCATACAACAGGAAGAGAAGGAAGTACTGGGGACCTGGCTCAAAGCCAAGCCGTCCACCACAGCCCAAAGAGGCCCACCCTGCCCCCTCCTGCCCCCACTCACCGTTAGAGGCAGTGAAGTCGATGGCCACGGTGAAATTGATCTGCGTCCTAAAGAGGAAAAGACCTAGAGTCACCGGGATGGGGGTGGGGATGGGTGGTGGGCAGCGCCAGGCAAGAAGCCACTAGGCATCCATGTTTGTCAGGCATGTGGCTTCGGTAAAGCTACTTGTGTGCAAGCTCTCTGAAGCTGAGATGGTTGCCACCAGTCGTGCCCCCCTGCGGGGCCTCTGCGGGCATCGGAGGGGAGCATTCCAGAACACACAGGAGCTGATTATGTTGTGCTGGCACGCACGATTCTACGGGCCGCTGTCCCTTCCTCTCTGAACCTGGCCTCCTCTGTGCCCACTTGAGCAGGTGGGGTCAGAGCTCACTGGGCTTCTGGTTCAAATTCAGATTAATGGTTAAAACATGACAGAGTCAAACTCCACGCTAAGCACCTTGAGAGGGAAGAACATGACACTACCCACAATGCTGTCTGGCCAAAAACCCAACCCAGAACCTGGGCGGCTGATCTTCTGCAGCTCTCTCTGCTAGCGCTCTCTCTCTCTCTCTCTCTCTCTCTCTCTCTCTCTCTCTCTCTCTCTCTCTCTCTGTGTGTGTGTGTGTGTGTCTGTGTGTCTGTGTGTCTCTGTCTTTACTTGGTTTTGAGATGGGGTTTCAGCAGGCAGCTCTGGCTAGCCTAGAACTTGCTATGTCACCAGGGTGGTCTTGAACTCTCGGAAATCCTTCCACCTTCGCCTTTCGATTGCTTGGATCAAAGGTGTGCACCACCACACCCAGTCTCTAAGTTCTGACGGAAAATACAGGTGACAGAGTGGGAGAACGGCAGAGGAAGCTCATTATAATTCCTTCTGGGTTCAGCGGGCAGGGGAGGGAAGCCAGGATCTCCAGACAGCCACCTCCTGCCTGGACACATTCCCTCTGCTGCCTAGCTCCCGGATGTGCATGGTGTTTTAGCAGCCCCCTGCCTCAGTCATGACCATTCCGTGATTCAGCTTCTACCCCATCCAGCCCCACAGGGACACAGCCGAGGAGGCTAGGGTGACTAAATCAGCCAGGTCGCCACTCAGGTGGGTGCAAAATGGAGATAAGGGCTCAGTCTCGCCTACTATGTAAATTAGGAGTGCTATGCAAATGAAGCGGAGAACAAAATGCAGCTTGTTTGAAGATTGCCAGGTGCTGGGAAGATGAAGGTTGGCTGCTTAATGGAATAAAGAAGAGAGAGTTTTTGGTTTAGGGCTTTCTTTCTTTCTTTCTTTTTTTTTTTTTTTTTTTTTTTTTTTTTTTTTTTTGGTTTTTCGAGACAGGGTTTCTCTGTATAGCCCTGGCTGTCCTGGAACTCACTCTGTAGACCAGGCTGGCCTCGAACTCAGAGATCCGCTTGCCTCTGCCTCCCAAGTGCTGGGATTAAAGGCGTGCGGCACAGCCCCAGCTTTTCTTTCTTTCTTTAATGCAAGGAATGTGCTTTATCCCTGAGTGGCTCTCACTGCTTTGCAAAGGCAGCCATAGTGGATCCATGAGGAGAGGCTAGAGGAGGCTTTTGGGTACCCAGAGGGAGTGTGTGTGTGTGTGTGTGTGTGTGTGTGTGTGTGTGTTCTGGAGGCAGAAGAAGGGCTTGCAACCTTGAGGCTGTAAATTCAAGAGATGAAGGAGCAGAGTCATGGAAAAGTGAGCTGTGTCCCAGGACAGCTGCCCCTCTGTGCCCTGGAGACTGGGACAGCCAGGTGCCTGCAGGGCTGGGATGCGCCCTGGGTAGCTGCCCTGCCTGTCTCCTCTCAGGCAGGTGCAGTCATCCCTCGCCTGCACCTGTGGGCTCCTGGCTGCCCACGCCCTGACCTGGCGGCTGCCTGCAGGGAGTGTACCAGGGAGCCCCCTCTTTGGAATCAGGCCATTTCTAGTAAGCTCTTGGCTGAGGCAGCCTGGCTGTGCTGCCTTCGATGGCCTGGAAGTCACCCCACGCAGTTCCTTTTGCTCTTTCAGCTTGGAGTTGGGTACCTTATGTCCCTGGGACTGTCCCCTAATGTCTCCTACAGGTCCCTGCCCCACACTCACTCACCAGGAGCAATACCCACAGAGAGAACATGACTCACAGTAACTCAGAAAATCTAAGGCAAACAGGGACCCAGAACCTCCATCTCCTGATGTCTGTCCAGAGTTCTTTCTACCTCTTTGTCACGGAGTCCCTACCTCCATCAGGCCCTATCTCTGCTCAGGAATCCCACACGACCCGGGGAAGGTCTTCTGGGCCTAGAATCCAGAGGTAAGCAGGGTTCTCAGCTCTAAGGTGGAGAGCCCAGTGTCAGGCTCCAGTTGGGGCCTCGTGGGGCACGCTCTGGTTACATGGTATGGAGCCCTGCCCTCTCCCCGGGGTGGGGAGGCCAGGCCCTGTTTCTCTCACCCTCCTTTGATGTAATCCAGGAAGGTACTCTCTGACTCTACCGCAAAAGAAAGCAGGGTGACCTGGGAAAGAAAGGGAGCGTTAGTGGAGAGCCCTGGGGATGGCCAGGTCACACTTTGCCTGCGGACCATTTTCAGATGCTGGTCTTCCCCCCCCCCCCAACCCCCGACCCCTGGCCCCCATGCCTGTGGCAATCCCACAGAGGACATTTGTCCCTATTTTACAGTCTGGGAAACTGACCTTCCAAGGCAGCTGCCAGGATGAGCCACAGTGGGGATATGAGCCTAGTATGTCTGAATCCAGAACCTCCATGACTTTCATGCTGAGACAGGGTCTCACATAGCCCAAGCTGCCCTAGAATTCCCTATAGCCGAGGATGACCTTGAACCATGTTTTAACCACATTTAACTTAACTTCTGGTGCAAACCCAATTGCTGAAGCACGGGGCTCAGTCTAAGGGCCCAGGCATTCTTCAAGTGGGCCCTGGGGGAACCCAGAGCCCTGGCCTGCAGTTTAGAGAGCTGAGGAATCTTCCTGATGTGGATCCAGCCTCTTGTCAATGCCTGTGTCTCTGACTGGCATGGACCCGGCGCTTCTGTCTCTGAACTGTTCTCTTCTCTGGCCTTGCCTGTCATGCCCCCTTCTGGGGTGCTGTTCAGCCTCTACCCCATCCTTTCCCACAGGCGCCTCCTACTCAGGATACCTCTCCTACTTGAAGCCTCCTGCCTTCTGCCCCTCAAGAGACTTTAGCAAAGGTTCTGTCCACATAGGCAGCCTGTCACAAAGAATTCTGGGTCACGAAGAGGAGGAAGAGAAAGGCACCTGAAAGGAGGGAGCCCTGAGATCAAGGCCTCCCTGTTGGTGTGGTCTAATTAATTTACCAGCACATCAGCTCAGCTAGGCCCAGCTGTGACAAAGTTGAAGTCCCTCAACAAGAAGAACGGGACACAAGAAAGTCTGTGTGCAGTGGGCCCAGAGCCACACCCAGGGGCTCAGTGTGCCAAGCACCTGAGAGGCCCATGAACCTCTTCCCAGGGGTGGTGGCTCAGCCAACCAGAAAGAGCTGCAAGAGAAGCCAAGGTGGAGCCCGGACTGAAGACAACCAGAGTTTCTCATCCAGTCCAGATGACCAGACCCCCACTCTGGCCAGTGCGAGCTTCTGAGTTTGACAATGGAACTTTGGGGAACTTTATGTATCTCCTCCCATGAGTACCCCCACAGCAGGGATGGCCCCACCCCACCCCAGACCCTGGGAGGCCTGTGCTGTTACTAACTCCATGTGTGGCCTGGAATAGATTCCTTCTCTTCATTTCTAGGAAGACTGGGCAAGATGAATGATTTTGAGACCTTTTTTCATTTTGGTTGTACATCTGAAGAGCTGCCAGTCTGGGGAGGTCCTGCCTCCTCTGGGGCACTTAGGATGTGTGTGTGGGAATTACCCAGGTCTATTGGCAAAGACTGGGTGTGCTGCTATTGTGAACGGGGAAGGCCTGGGAGCCCAGGGCACTGGCCAAACACATGCTGTTTCCACCTGGAGGACACTGCAGCTAGGGACATCGATTTGTCCAGGTCCCCGTGTGTGAAGCAGCCGCACACAGAAAAGCCATGGTTGGTTTCTCCTATGCATGAGCAGAGTATGGGACAACCACAGGCTTGCCCTCCATAGGTCTGTCACCACCCTGAGTGCTGGCTCCATTTTACAAGTGGGGTTCCTCCTAGGAGGATGGGATTCAGGTAGAGATCCTTGAGATCTCTTCTGAGCCTAGTGGCTACATTACTTGACAGGGACACCTGTCTCAGGAATAAGGGTTGGGGGAGGGGACAGAGGGCGCAAACCCAGGTACATTTGCACTGCAAATATACTGAGCCATTCTAGAACAGCACTGGGGCTCTGCCCCAGGGCCTTTGCATATGCTGTTTTTGAGGGCTGGGTCTCTTTCTTAGACATTCTCAATATCTGATTGATTCTGTATCACCTTCCCCCACAGCTCTTGAATCACTTTGAAGTGTGTACATGTACCAAATAACTCTGTCTCCCCCTACTACAGACATTAGGGACCTGGGTCTACTGTTTCCTGGCTGTTTCGTTCACCCGTATGGCCCTGCTGAGAGCCCAGTACATATTTGCTGAATGCTAAAATGTCCAGCCAACCAGCTCCCACAGATCAAGAACCAACATCATCTCCGGTGGTAACAGTTACGCAGCGGCAGCGCCTATTCCCACCCACGCGGGACGAAAGGCGGCGCTGACTCCTGCATGACTCCTAGCTGTGTAACCTTGGCTGAGTCACTTCCCAGCCTCAGCTCCTCTCCGTGACAGTGGATGCCAGTGTGGCCTCTCACAATGCCCAGTTCCTGGGGATTCCCCACACGCGCATCGGCTTCTCCTTCCTGCAGAGATTCCCCCAGGCTGAAGGCTTTCTGCTACCTACTCACCTAGGCGGGACCCCTGCCCTCCAGCCTAGCTTTTGACTCAGGACAATGCCCCTCCACTACGACAGGGGGCGCTACTCACCGTGCCAGAATTCACATATTTCTTTTTCTTCATTTTCTTTTTTGGATTTATCACCTGTAGGGAAAAGCAACTACTGTTCAAAAGCAGTCGGGGCAGGGTCAGGGCTCCCAGCAGACCTGGGTGTGGCTTGGGCAGCAGCTCAGCAGGGTATGGGTGTGACCGCAGTTTGGGAAGGGCTTTGCCAGGCTCTGTGAGATGCTGGCACCTGGGCATCCTCATTAACCCTGAGTCTCAGTACCCAACACACTGGAGACAGTTTCTTAGCTTTGTCTCTACCCTTAAACTTGCCCAGAGCGGTCAGGTGTTGTAAGACAACTCTGCCCACGCCTGCCTGTGCTGGCTGGGCCACTCTTTCACCCCATACACTCACAATCCTGCCTTCCTAATCCTCCCTTGGGCTCCCACTCAGAGATGCTCTGAGCCTCTGAGTCTGGCTCTGGGCTGCCACCTTGACCCATAGTAGGAAGCTTCCAAACCAAACCATTACAGGGCTCCGCACAGTAGGCTCAGTAAAGACTCAGGATGTCTCTGCTCCCCACTAGTGACAACTGGGGTGACACCCTTTACCCTTGACATCTGGTAAAGTCTGTAGGTGGTTGTCACCACTGGGAGAGAGGGGGAGAGGTCATGATGCTGCCTCAGAGCAGTGACCCAGAGTAGATCTTGTTACCAGTGTTGGAGAAGCCCTGGAGCTGGGGGGAGGGCCATCTTGTCATGGTGAGCCACGCTGTATGACCACCACACTGCACGACCACACTGCATGGCCACGCTGCATGGCCACGCTGCACTGAGCTCTCTGTTCCTATGTTCAACATGAGAGATCTGGGCTTTCTCTGGTGTGCAATCAACAGAGCAAGGTTGTTCCCTCCTGTCATCACCTACTGGCTGCTCTTGAACTCAGATCCCCTCTCCCACATGACATATGCCTCCCTTGGGGGCCTTTGCTATGTCTTTTTGCTTATTTAAGACAGGGTTTCCTACGTAGCTCTGGCTGTCCTGGAACTTGCTCTGTAGACGAGGCTGGCCTCGAACTCAGAGATCCAACTGCCTCTGCCTCCCAAGCGCTGGCATTAAAGACATGTGTTACCACCTCCCTGCATTCCCTCCCTATGTCTTTAACTGCAGTGTCTTTGGTCTAACAAGGACTGATACCCACTTCGGAGATGAAGGAAACCAGGACACAGAGAGGCCAGGTGATTTGCTTCAGGTCACACAGCCATCTGGGTAGACATAGGAAGAAAAACCTTTCTCCAGGCCAGCGGTGCATACATATGGGGCTGTCACCTTGATGGATGAGTGACAAGTTCAAATGGGAGGGCTGGCATAATGCTCAGGTGGGGACTGAGGCCATGTCTGAGACACTGAACCTCCCGAAGTGCCTCTCTAGCCATAGGGCAGCCTTCTCTAATAACATCCTTGGCTCCTGGCTGACAGGCAGATGGGCAGAGTTGCAGACTCAGCATTAATGTTTGCCCAGTTGGGTTTATTTGGGGTTTGAACAACTGAAACCAACTGTATCTCCGACCTCTGCTTCACGGTCTCCCTTTCACAGAGTGGAGCCAGCACACTGCGGTTTAGGGGTATGGATTTCTTTATAATACCTCTTGGACTCATTTTATTTCACTTTCTGTTTTTGAGACAGGGTCTCACTGTGTAGTCTAGGCTGGCTTGAGGTCACATTCCCCTGCCTCTGCTTCCTGAGTGGTGGGGACCACAGACACACACAACCAGGCCCGACACATTTCTTTGAAGCCTTCAGTGTTATCTTTAAATTGACGTGTAGTCACTCACACTTCCGCTCTTTGAACCTACTCTTTTATGTTAAAGCAACCGTTGGCATCAGATCTGAGTGAAGTGGACAGTGAGTTAGCACCCTGTCTGCTCTGAGCTCTCCTGGGACTTCCCAGAACCTCCCCCATCCTAGCCTCTCTAGCCACAAGTGGCTGCCAAGCTCCACGCAGGGACACAGCTCCCCCTAGGGACACTACAAGGAACTGGCCCCCTCCACTAGGCTACCGTTCTCCAATTTTGAAATCTGGTTTCACGTTTACTAGGCTGCTGAGAATGCAGAATGAACCAGCCTATCTCTGAGAATCCCATGGTCTTGAAAAGGCCCCAGGCACAACCTTGGGAAGAACGGTGTGTGGTTAGAGACTTGCAAAGGTGATAACTTCCTTGAGGGGACATTTGAGAAAGCCTCTAGGGACCATATTGATGAGAAGTGGGACCATATCGACTCAGAAGAGTCCTTGGGGGGAGGCAGCTGCGGAAATGAGGCCATATGGAGAACAACAGCTTCAGAGGGCAGCTCGGTGCCCGGACAGGCATGTACCATGTCTCTCTTTACAGAAGAAACATATTCCCCTTTGCAGGCCGGTGGGGCTCAGTTGTGGTGACATGCACAGCAATGGGGTCAGGTTAAATACTCAGTGCCAGCTTTGAGCAGAGATCGGCTTTAACATTAGTGTGTGTGGGGGGGTGAAGTTCATTTCAAGGCAACACAGAGTTTCAGAGCAGCAGTCGGGCCACACCCAGAGCATTCTGGTCACTGTGGAGCTTACAAGAGACTAGAATACTATTGCAAAGCCCCACAGCACGCAGAGGATGGTAGTGGATGGGGACTGGGGAGCTCTCAGGAAGCCGAGGGTAGTACTGTGTGGTGATGGCCCTGAGGGGCTGGAGACCGGAGGCTGTCAGGAGGACAGCAGTGCTTGAAGAAGCCCAGAGGCCGAGTCATTCATTCTTTAGCAGGGGATGGGTCCCGGGAGGGGCCCACACACAGCTAGTTTAGAAGTGTGTCCCGACAGGGTGGCTCCAGGGTTTCGGATGGGGTGTTGACTGGTGAAGACCTTCTTCACACTCCTGACTCTAGAAAGGGCTTCCTGGGCCCACTTGGCCTCCTAGCAACACCCCTGGGGTCCAAAGCTGCCTGGGGGGGCAGAGGGGCTATAGAAGCTGAGGTGGTTTTTCTCTGGCTGGCTTTTTCATTCAGAGTCAGCAGTGTTGCTGCCTCCCACAGGCAGCTCGTATCTCGCAAAGATAATGACCGTCTGAGGAAACTGGAGGAAACCGGCCTGTCCCATCCATGCTTCCGATTTCCATTTTGCCTGAGATTTCACAGCCACTGGGAGCCAAACTCCAAGGGAAGTAACTGCTCCATCCAACTCCCTGAGAACTTCCCAAGAGGAGGCCAAGGAAACGTTCAGTCTGGCTTGCCTGGGCTGGGGACTCGAACAGCTCAGTGCTAGACTCCTTCCTCAAAACCATAGCCCTGCCCCCTGCCACCCGAAAGATAGCTCAGTGGTTAAGAGCACTGGCTTCTCCTCCAGAGGACCACAAGCTCTGTCTGAAGATACAGAGCCACTTTGGAGTAGGGACCTCAGGTCTTGGCTTTCAGCCTTCTTTCTCTTTCTTTCTGATGCTCTTCCTGTGGTGTGTGGGGGTGTGTGTTGGGGGCGGGAGTGGTGTAGTGAGTGAGTGTGTGTGTGTGTGTGTGTGTGTGTGTGTGTGTGTACATGAATGCATGTGTGGTCAGATGACTTAGCTTTGTGTATGTTTGTGTGGGGGTAGGGTGTATGGTTTTGTGTGTGTGTGTGTGTGTGTTGGGGGTGTGGTGTATGAGTGTTGGGGGGGGGGGGCTCTGTGAAATGGGAACATATGAGACAACCGGAAGTCCCTGTCCCCAACCCCTGTCAGAGCTCTCACGTCCTTACTGTCGTGACTCAGCACCCTTATAAGAAGAGACCCCACCGGGGAGCACCTCACCTCATAGATGTTGAACTGACTCTGGCCACGTGCCAGCTCCCGGTAGCTGGTGGTGAACTCCCCAATGAAGTCATGGCTACAAGAGAAGAAGCTGCTGAGAATGGAGGCCCAGCCTACCGATGTCTCTGCCGACCACAGCCTCTCCATGGGCTGCCCCCGCCCCCATTCTGCCAGGGCTTCCACCCCACAGCACGGAGTATGGGAAGGGAGCCAGGGAGCCGTGGACCAAGAAAGCAGAAGTCACAGTCCTGGAGGAAGGAGCCGCAGGTCTGCTTGGATTCTTATTTAAATGAGCAAGAGAAGGCATTTGGGGACAATCTCAGCGGAGGGAACAACGACTCTGGATGGCAGTCAAGCATTACTGCTCAATATGTCAGGTGGGATAATGGCATTCAGAGTTACGTGGGGGGAAATGTGCTTATTTTTTTTTAGACATTTCTAATGAAATATTTAGGGGTAAATGCCACACTGGAATCTCCTTTAAATTACATTAGTAAAATATAGATAAGGCGAACACAGGGAAATTTAACAATTGTCAAATCCAAGTGACAAGCTTAAAGGCATTCATTAACTCCTCCCTGCTGAGAGTTTCCCCAACACAAGGCCTTACTATGTAGCCCTGGCTGGCCTGAAACATTCTAATGTAGACCAGGCTGGACTAGAACTCAGAGTTCTACCTGCCAACGCCTCCTGAGTTCCGGGATTAAAGGTGCATCCACTGTGCCTAGCTCAATAACATTTTTAAAAAATAGTTTTTATTTTTTTATTAATATTTTGGGCTTTTGGAGACATTGTCTTGTGCATCCCTGCTTAATCATGAACTTAGTTGTGTAGACAAGGATGGCCTTGAACTCCTAACCTTTCTGCCTCTACTTCTGGAGAGCTAGGATGATAGGTGTGAGCACCATATGCCTGTCTCATTAATTTATTCATTCTGAGATAGCTCCCCATTGTGTTTCCCAGGTTGGCTTCAAACTCCAATCCTCCTGCCTCAAACTCCCAAAAAGTCTCATATAGGCACATGAACCTGCAGTTGGATCTTTTCCAATCTGCCTTTGGTGCTGAAAATGGAACCCTGGGACTTGAACACATTATGCCAGGGCACTGCCTTCCTGCTAACACTTCCTAAACAGACACCGAGAGCCAGGTGGCAGGGGGTCTTCTTTCAGAGCGTGTTTATATGAAACACAGGAAGAACTTGCACAGACAGCACTCCCAACAGCCCTAAGTCCTTGTTAGAACATAGAGCTTAGCGCTCTAGCTGGGACATCAACCTGGAGTGCCCAGGTGTCCCTGGGGCCATGCCCTGCTGTGAGCCCAAGGTAGCTTGTGTTTGATTTTTTTTTAAAAAGCCATACATAGTAATGGATTTCATTGTGAAATTTTTGTGTGTGTGCATGCGTTCGTGTATGTGTGTGTGTGTGTGTGTGTTTGAACCACAAATGTCTACTGAGGTCACAAGAGAACTTTATGCAGTACGTTCTCTCTGTCCACCTCTTACGTGGGTTCCCAGGATTTAGCTCACGTTGTCTGGCTTGTGCTGAACGCACCTTTGCCCGCTGAGCCTTCTGCCAGTGCTGGGAGCTTATCTATTGTCAGTACAGGATGGAGCCCGGGGTCTCCCAAATGCTGGGCCGGAACTCTACCGCTCTAGCACTGAGCTACACTCGTATCCCCACACTGCGTTGACAACAGTTCTTCTGGGGACGGTAACTTGATGATCGGACCCTGTGGCTCCTGGCGGCTGGGCTGTCCCAAGTTGCCAGAGAAGAGAAAACTCCCGGGTAAAAGAGATTTGTGGGGAATTGCTAGGCGAGAAGGAAGCAGATTGGGTTGGCGGCATGGTGGAGCTGACCTGGCTGGAAGGGATGGAGAAGCGGGGATTGAGGTTTAAAAGAGGCAGGGTGGGCACTGGAGAATCTTCCATGGCTTGGGCTTGACTCAGCTACCCTTTTATAATAAGAGCACCACCAACTCCTGTCCACATCAGGCCCAGGAGATGCTAACTGTGACCACCCTTAAGCCAGGATATATCTGGATTTGCTTCAGCAGGAAGACAGGAAGGTTCTGGATTGGTGCTTTGAGAGGCAGGCTCCCGTTCTGTCCAGGAATTGCCAGCCACACTTGCCCCTTGTGGGTTACTTAGACCTGCTTCTCACAGTTCCCAAGCCAAAGTCACCCTCCTGCAGGCCTGACCTAGCTCTCCTCAGGCAATGCCTCATTTTTTTCCTGTGCCTCAGAACACACCCTGCCGCTGCTGTCCTTACAGACCTGAGACTATTCTCCGTGTCTACGGTGAGCTTCTGCTGGACTGTGGGATGTCTCTGGGCCTTCGATTATTCTTCTACAGTCTGGTCTTCCTACAGTGCTTTGCCCAAGGCTCCACACAGAGAAAGGAGGTGTCTGTAATGTTCAGTATCCTATAATGGGTACTTCAGAGCATGCCCAATTCTGGAAGTGAGGTGAGTGTGGGCACTGGCTGGCCTCTGGCAGCTATGTTGGGAAAAGGAGGGCTCTCCGCATCCTGTCCTGCCGGACCTCCGCGGATATAAGCCACTATAGCAGCAGACCAACCTTCATGGGACCCAGCCCCTCATTCCCAGAGTGCCCCATGGGCCTGCATAGCTTCCCGGGGCTGCCTAGGTCCACTCACCTCTGTCTCACCCTCCTGCCCTTACCTGCCGTCACGATCCCAGTCATACACCTCCACCTTGATGGTCCTGGAAAACAAACAGCAAAGAATTCTGGGTAGAATGGACCCGGAGGACAGGCCTCCTGCCCACCAGACCAGGAGGCATGTGTGCAGACTCTCCTCCATGTTCCAAGCCTGTGTGCAAAGAAAACCCATCTTAAGACCTTTTAGCAAAGGTCTTAGGGGCAGAGGCCACTCCAGAACCATGGCAGGACATTTTGAAATGTCAAGAATTTGGCTGAAGCAGCCTCAGGCCTCTGTTCATCCCACCTTCTTAGCTTCCCTACATGGAGTAGAAGCCACAGCAGGAAGCCAAACTGGGTATTTACCTGTGGTAGGGCAGATCCCACAAAGCAAGGGCACTTCTATGGGAGAGGATTACAAGACTGCTTGGCAGGAAGGACCCTGAGTCTGGGGTGTGATTGGTGAAGTCCAGGCCCAGCCCTGCAGGTTAAAAAAGGATCCCTGGGCCCTGACTTGGGGTGGCCCACTGAGCTTTCCATCCTCGAGACTGGCCTCCCAGAAAGGGTGGGATTTTCTTCACATTCTAACCCAGGCTGCTTTAATTAGTTTGTTTTGACTCCTAAGCATGGGGCTGGGCTTTGAGAGCCCATCTTATTTTTAGCCTTGTTCCCATGGAAACAGGCTAGAGGACCAGAAGCAGGAGGGAGGTGGAGGGTTGCCGGTTAACCCTTGGTGCCGGCTGCTCTGTCCTCTGGGATGCCCAGGGATAGGGAAGCTGCCGGGCAACACCAGGGGTCTAGGAATCTGGGAGAAACCCAGGAAGTGTGGGTTTCTGGTCTTGAGGTCCACATGGGATGCAGAAAGCAGTTTGAACTGGCTTCTCTTCTATTAACATCTATTTATCCTACTGTGGTGTGGTCCATCTCGGCTCTGCCAGGAGTTGGCTTGGGAGTTGTATGACTCCCAGAAGGGGGCGCTGTCTCCTTTCAGATGAGAATCGCCAGGTTTTGTGTCTGTGTGTGTATGTGGTGTGTGTGTGTGTGTGTGTGTGTGTGTGTGTGTGTGTGTAGGGGAGCAGAGTCTCAGAATGGAGCAGAAGAAAGTTCCAGAACAGAACCCTGGGATTCCCAGAAGGTTGTGCACGCATGGGCTAGCTCTCTGTAAATGGACCAATACGAAGCAGATACAGAAGCACGGTTTAAAGGTATCCATTGCGTTCTTGTTTTAAAAATGCAAACCCTGTGGTTCCTTGAGACAGATGGTTAAAATGAAAGAAGAGATATCAGAGTGCCTAAGTTTCTGGAGGTACTGCAGAGAAGCCAGGTGTGACGTTGGTGGCTTTGGCTTGGACACTGGACCTGAGCCCTGTGGCCTGGAGATAGCATGCCATCTCTTGAGCCACAACCTTGACTGTAGAATGGGATTAGTATGGGCCTTCCAGGATAGCTCACAGCATGGTGTGTGGTGTGTGTGTGTGTGTGTGTGTGTGATGTTTAGAAAATGCCTCCTGTTCTCAACATTATCTAACCGTGCACAAATGACTTTCTATATAAACTTCACTTAAAGCCGGGCTGTGGTATCCCACGCCTTTAATCCCAGCACTCAGGAGGCCGAGGCAGGCAAATCTCTGAATTCAGTGCCAGCCTGGTCTACAAGTCGAGTTCGAGGCCAGCCAAGGCCCCATTCCAAAAACAAACAAATGAAAAATTCCACAGCTGGAGGAGATCTCCTAACACTCTTGTGATACGGACCACCCTGGTGACAGTAACGCTTGCTACCCAGAGCACAGGAGGAACTGAGTGTGTGCCTGGCGAGACACCTCTGTGGATAAAGACACTGTGGCCGAGCCTGCCAACCTGAGTGGGATCCCTGGAATCCACGTGGTGGAAAGAGAACTGACTCAAACCTGTTCTCCGACCTCCACAGGTGCATCATAGAGAAGGCACACTCTCCTCCTCCACCAATAGATAAGTACAGTAATTTAAAAAATTAAATTTCGCCGGGCGGTGGTGGCGCACGCCTTTAATCCCAGCACTTGGGAGGCAGAGGCAGGCAGATTTCTGAGTTCGAGGCCAGCCTGGTCTACAGAGTGAGTTCCAGGACAGCCAGGGCTACACAGAGAAACCCTGTCTCGAAAAACCAAAAAAAAAAAAAAAAAAAAAAAAAAATTAGATTTCGGGCTGGAGAGATGGCTCAGCAGTTAAGAGCACTGACTGCTCTTCCAGAGGTCCTGAGTTCAATTCCCAGCAACCACATGGTGACTCACAACCATCTGTAATGGGATCCGATGCCCTCTTCTGGTGTGTCTGAAGACAGAAACAGTGTACTCATATACATTAAATAAATAAAAAATTAAATTTTTTAAAACACATTTTCTTTTTCTCGAGATAGGGTTTCTCTGTGTAGCCCTGGTTGTCCTGGAACTCACTTTTGTAGACCAGGCTGGCCTCGAACTCAGAAATCCACCTGCCTCTGCCTTCCAAGTGCTAGGATTAAAGGCGTGCGCCACTACTCCCCAGCCTGACTTATTTCTTTGTGGGGGATTTTGACTGTGAATGCATCTGAAGAATCCTCCAGGAGCCCTGGCAAACTGCAGAGCAAATGCCCTCTTCAGACTCACGCTTAGGATTCACATCCTGGCTGATTCAGAATCAGCAGGTCCAGGATGCAGTGTGGATGGGGTGGTGGCTAGAAGCTCCCCAGCAGACAGGAACTGGCAGCTGAGGCTAGCTGGGAGATCCCCTTGTGTCCATTTGGCTTCCCCTAGGCTGCTGAGCTCAAAGGCTGAGCCTACAGTCTGGGCCTGGGTAGGGAAGAAAAACCAGCTTCCAGACTCATGGGAAAGCCTGGTGAGAAGCCTGTTGTCACTGTCCACAAATTTGTTGCAAGACCAGGTCACAGCAGATGGGATTTGGGACCTACAAGCCTGGGCTCTGTCCCTTTACTCAGGATATTGCCAGACTGTCAGTGACTTAGGCATAAGACCCAAGAGAATGTTCTCTTGGGTAAAGGAGACAGGTCTCAGTGGCCCATAAAACCAACATCCCATATGGTACAGAAAGGCTAAGAACTCAGAGTCTCAAAGAAGGGGGTGAGGAGGGCAGAGAAGGGGATCTCTCTAGGACAGTAGCCCAGGGTGCTGCCCCGGATCCTGCCTCTGTAAACTGTGAGCTGGTTATGTCCTCTGTGAGAGTGCTGTCTCCAGCCACCCTACTGGCACTGACAAGACTCTGTCGGACACACTCAACCTTCTCTCCATCCTCAGACAATCCTACTGACTGTCAGACTGTCCTCCACAGGTCAGAGACAGTTTTGCTCTCTGCCGTCAGCTTGGCTCCTAGAACGGTGCCTGGCAGATATTAGGTATTCACACTTTCCATGGAGCTGACAGGGATTAGCCAACACCGCTGAGAATGGGCTATGCTGGTAACGGTTCCCTGACCTCACAAAACACAGACGAACATCCTGGAGGATGCTAGGATTAAAGGCCAGGAGTCAGTGTCCCAGGCCCCTGGCACCCAGGGCTGGAACCCCAAAGCCATAATAGAGAGACTGGCCAGTGGAGGTGCAGGTGAGGTCTCCAGGTCCCCTCCCTGAGTACTGACCATGGTGTATACACTGTGGTCATCTCTGGACCATGACGGTACTAATGACCGCTCAGGGTAGGAGAAGGGATATTTCCCCAAATGCCCACAAGGCCCTAGGGCTGACGGGCCCTTAGGGCTTTCTCTCTCCTTACTGTCAGATACCCCGAGAGAAACTGTGGAGAGGGAAAGACCAAGGTAGCAGGGAGATAGACATGGGCCATTCCATCTTGTTCAGATTCTGCATGTGCTACACTGGACGGCTACGTCCACCCTCGCAGTGACACTTAAAGCGTCAGGTAGTGAGCCTGGCCACTTGCTAAGCCACCGCCACCATTCAGGATCCAGCGGCCCTGCTGAAGCACCGAGGTGCTGACGGAACACTCCCAGCTCAGGTGAGCACTCTGCACCCTAGCTGCCACTCTTACGACCTGTATGTTCAGTGTCAAGGCGTGACTGGGGAAGAGCAGCCTGCCCTGGGGGGACCTGGTTTAATCAGGGAGAATCCTCAATTCCCAGAATTCCAAAGAGAGTAGGGCAGAGTCTGGCAATGCCAGGGAAAGTGCTTCTTGTCCCTACAGCCACCCAGGGCTAGATGGGGCCTTACCCCTTCACCCCCTTTGACTTTGGCTCTGCTCAGCTGGGCCACTCAGGTTTGGCTTTCTTTGGGAATGGAGACACATGGGAAAGCGGTAAGCGACAAGGAGACGCCAGACCAGGGATGAGCCCAGAGGTGGCATCTGCAGAAGGAAAGGCATTGTCTTGTTCTGACATAGACTATGACCCTCCACTTTCTCATCTGTGAAATGGGCACATCACAACCCTCCATTTTCCTCGTCTGTGAAATGGTTCCTCACATTGTGAGAGAGGTTCCTAAGGCTATTTTTCAGGATATAATAGTCTGTGTTTAAGCCAGTCGGGACCAGTGTGACTCACATCCTAAGCATCCCATAATTTTAACAGCATGAAGCATTTTTCAGCCCATCCTTCTGGGGTACTGTTCTCGATTAGTAGAGATATCCAATTTTCCAGTATATTCTCCCTGCTTAGCTACCTGGCAGTGACCCTTCCTCAGCCCTCTCCTGTCTTCCACATCACCTTCTTCTCTTCCTTGCTCTGGGTTTGTGGCCACCCCGACATGGCCTCTGTCCCCTCCCCCTTGAGCTGTGCCTGGCTTCCAGACACTTTTTTCCCCTAAGATTAGAATAATAGTGTTTGCTCATCTCAGAACACAAACACAACTTTCCCAGCTTAAGATGGTTCTCTCCAAACAGGCTGTAGGTTGCCTGTAGGCTGTGACAAAAGGGAACCCCACACTGAACCTATTCAGTAAGAATCTAGCTGTGGGACTGGAGTGATGGCTCAGTGGTTAAAAGCACTGACTGCTCTTCCAGAGGTCCTGAGTTCAATTCCCAGCAACCACATGGTGGCTCACAACCATCTGTAATGGGATCCGATGCCCTCTTCTGGTGTGTCTGAAGACAGCTACAGTGTGCTCATATACATAAAATAAATAAATTTAGTCATCATCATCATCTTGGTGGATCACACTCCTCCTCAAACCCGCACCACTACCCCGGTTCTGTACCTCTCTCTGTGGTACTGAGTGCTGAATGAGATCATAGTCTACTTCTGTCTCCACCAGCCAGCTAGATACCAAGGTCTTTTGGACCTTCCCTCTTGCCGTCCCCTGCTCCTTTCTGAACTATTTGAGATTAATCTCAAAAGGACCTTGAAATGCTTTATGGCTTGAAACCACCTCTCTAGGGTTGCTCTCACCTCAGGTCCCCAAAGCCCTCACCTTTGAACAAAGCTTCTCTGAGTCCCCCAGACGCATCTCATAGCTACCCTGTCATACTGTGTCATGGCCATCGGGAAAGATTTTAGAGCCAGCCTGGGTCACACTCTTGTGTCTAACTCCAGCATGGCTGGTAGAATGGTGCAGGGTGGTCCTCAGTCTGTTCTGGGCCTCAGCCTCTCAGCCATGAGGTACAGACACACTGGAAGCTCCTCCCAGTCCTTTGTAGACCTACTGTGACAGGATATGTCTCTGAGACCCTTATCTGTGATGGGGGTCTGTCTTCTTCCCCACTGGCTTGGGGACAGTCTGAGCCGTAGGCTTGAGTCTAAGAGTCCAATGGGTCCCTAAGCACCTAGCACAGTGACTGCCTAGGGTGGTATTGACTCTGAACCGAGTCTGCCAGAGGGCCTACAGGAGAGGGACCATGGCCTCTGATGGCTCTGGGGGCAATGCTAGGCCTGGGTGAGAGTCAGCCAGACACATTGGCCCCTGGATTAATTCTGATGTCAATCATGTCACAGACAATTTGTGCCCAGCCACGGAGAAGGAGAGCCAGCCACCCTGAAGGAAGATGGGGCTGGGCTCAGTCACGCTGGCTCCAGGGGACCAGCCTCAGTCATCTGTCCCTCTCCTGGTCTGTCTCTGATACAGCTGGGTTCTCAGGACCTGGGAGCCACTCCTCCAGGGAGGCAGGTTTACATACTGTCTGCTCTCTCATCCTACACCCCCAGCTTCCTTTAGAATCTAATGGTGTCCTGTCCCCTCCCCGACTCCAGGTGCCCTGAGACCCAGCGAGGTGTGTGTGTGTGCGTGTGTGGGGTTGTTTGTTTGACACAGCATTCACTTTGGTCCCCAGCTCATTCTGCACAATTGCTTAGCCGTCTACAGAACTTGTGTCTGTCTGAGCTTCCGTGGTCAGACCAGAAGGTCCCAAAAGACAGAGACAGCCACCTGCCCTTGAATGCCACATAGCTGGGGACTCAGTACTGGGCACAATGCATTGAATACCTGGGGACAGACTGCTATGTTTCTGTCCCACCAAGAGGACAAAAGGGGGCCACTTTGTATCTTAGTCTGTAAGTGTCCCCGGAGGGAAACAGATACCAGGACAACCCTCACCTGCTCACCACCTCTATCCATACCCCTTTGGAAACTTTGTGCAGAGTCCCAGTGTATCCCTGAGGTGTCTGTTCTGATGTCCCCAGGGCTTCTGTGGGAGCAGCCAGCAGACCCCCTACTTCTTCAACCAGTGGTTGGATGACTTTGGGCAGACCAATCCTATCTTGTAACACTCACTGGGCCCGCCCTCCTGCTCTCTCCAGCACCTTCTGCAGTGGGTAATGACATGTTTCTCTGTGTGATTACTGGATTAATGTCTGCCTCCCCCACGAACACTTAAGCTCCGTGAAGCTGGGTGGAAGGTGAGGTGGGCACACTTGTTCCCAGACAACTTCCAAGCTCGATGGCAGGGGCTCAGAAAAGGAGGAGAGGAGAGGCTGACTCTGGTATCACCTGCCAGCCGGCCGCCCGCTGGCCTCATGGGAGAACAGCCCTGGGAGGTCAGTGGGTGTTTCCCTGCTCACTTTGCAGGGAAGGACAGTCGAGAGACAAGACAGGCCAGAGCTTGCCCAAGCTGACAGCTCCCTTAGTCAGTCAGAGGTGAACTCAGGAACTGGTAGTGACATGGGGAGATGAGGAAGAGCTTGCATATAATATGTGACAACTCTTCATAAATGTGTTGTCATTGCCCTACCCCTCACCCCGCACCCCTCACACCTCACTTTTGCCCACCAGGTTGGCAGGGAGTCTCCTCAGGCTCTTGACTCCAGAGTCCACTGACCGAGAGTGAGGTTGCTGGAGATTGACCCCTCTCCCTCCCCAATTCCTTGCCTGCTGCCATCTGCCCCACCCAGGGCAATAAAGAGCTCCAGACCCCAGTGCTGGGGACACCCACGCTCTGTCCCTTGTAGAGCAAACAGAAAACTACAGGTGTGTGTGTGTGTGTGTGTGTGTGTGTGTGTGCGCGCGCGCGCACGCGACAAAGGAAAACAGAACACATGGGATGTGGTAGAGAGGCAGGAGGCTCCAATCCTCACTCTGACATGGCAGTCTGATAACAGCCGGGGGTGGGGAAACCCCCGTTTGCCTGGATAGAAAAGGGAGTGGGGGCTACTCCTTAGCTCACCTGTCATAGTCTCCGTTGCACAGGGCCCTCACGGGAATGGAGAAGGTTTGCCACACTGGGTTGAGGGTGTTCTTCATGACCTCCGTCTTGTGACAGATGGTGAACCTGGCCAAGAGGAGTGGAGGAAAAGCGTCAGGCCCGAAGCTCAGATGGCCAATGCCGAAGCCTTCTGACTTCTGATGGGAGGTGCAACTTCGACAACCACAGCCAGGCTAGAGCAAGATGGCACAGCACAGGGGTTCCTGGACTAGGCAGGGCCCTGACTGGAACAGCAGCACATCCTGTGGGGAATGTCAGAGACCTGAGTTCCAGCCACTGTCCTGGGGCCGGCCTGTGTGACTGTGTCCAAGCCCTTTCTCTCAGGGGAGTGCCTTCCCTGGGGACCCAGGAACTGAACCTCAGGGCTAGATGGGTGGGTGGGTGGGGACAATTGTGTGCCTGCTCTCCCCTCCATTGAACCTCCTATTCCCTGGCTCCCTATTCAATCTCCTCTACCCTCAGGGCCAGCCAGCACCTCCAGGAGCTTCTGTAACTGCTAGGTCTCAAACAGACAAACCCTGGCTCTGACACCCCCTGTCGCTCTCCTTCCCGGCTTTCCTTTCACATCTCATTTGTCACGGCTTGACACGGTCTGTGTCTCTCCTTATCCATCCCATTATGATCTGTCAGTAAAATTTAAGGTCCGCAGGAGCAGGAAGTGTTCCCACTGTTGATGATAGTGTAGCCTAGAACAAGGGCCGGCCCTAGTAGATAGTCAAACATTCTTTTATTTGTTTTGTTTTGGTTTTGTGCTAGGGTCTCACGAAACTTAGAATGGACTTAAGCTTCTGATCTTCCTGCCTCCACCTCTCTTCTGCTGGATCTAAGTATTGTCTCCATGCCTTGCTATCAACCATTAAAAGAAAAGAAAAAAAAAAATTGAGTGTGGGTGTGGTGTCTCACTCCTTTAATCCCAGTGCTCAGGAAGCAGAGGCAGGTTGATCTCTGTGAGTTCGAGGCCAGCCTGGAGTCTACAAATCACGTCCAGGATAGTCAGGGCTACACGGAGAAACATCGTCTCCAGCAACAACAAAACCCGTTTATTTATTTTATTTCATACATGCTTCAGGGACTGTATATGTGCCACACCTGTGCAATTGCCCCCAGAAGTGGATCTGGAGCCATTATTGGTGACTGGGAGCCACCCAGCATGGATGCTGGTAAACAAACTCAAATCTCTTGCAAGAACATGGGTGCTCTAAGTGGCTGAGCCATCTTTCTAGGTCCTAGTCATATTTTAAAGGAAACCCACGAGGGCCAGGAAGGCTCAGCTGGAAGATGTTTGACAGCACTGAGTTCTAGCTAACGGCAATCCAAGAACCTGCTTAAAAAAAAAAAAAAAAATCACCGGGCAGTGGTGGCGCACGCCTTTAATCCCAGCACTCGGGAGGCAGAGGCAGGCGAATTTCTGAGTTCGAGACCAGCCTGGTCTACAGAGTGAGTTCCAGGACAGCCAGGGCTACACAGAGAAACCCTGTCTCAAAAAACAAAAAACAAAAACAAAAAATCAATAGAAAAGGATCCGCTAGGCATGGGGGCTCACACCTCAGCACTTGGAAGGCAGGAGGCAAGCAGGTGGCCTTGAGGTGCCTGAGACCCCTTGAGCCCCTCCAGTTGGAATCCGAGAGCCTGCTTTGCTAAGTCCTGTAGAATGGGCTGTCTCCGCTGTTCCCTGCATGGTGTGCTACCTACCCCTCTCTACCTACCCCATGCCTAGCCTGTCTCAGGGAAAAACTCTCCCAACACCCGTTCTGGTGGTGACATTCCAGCTTGGAAAGGTCACCAGGAAGCGCCAGGGCCCCACCCGAGCCCACACAGCCTGTGCTGTGTTTCTTCTTCTTCTTTGGTAATTTTCAAGTCAAAATGTCATTCTTGTCAGCGGGCTGAGTGTCTCTCTTCCGTGTGCTCCTTCCCGCCCACCCACTGGAGTGTGAGATCCACGTGGGAGACCTTGGAGCGTGCCCTGGAGCTGGAGGAGGGGCTGGGGCAGAAGGCCCCTCATCCCCCACCCAGATGCCTGGGACTGGGGCAGGTGGCTGACAGGGGTGGGAGTGTGGAGGGGAAGATAGCCAGACTATGTAGAAGCCTCCGGAACTTTAGGAATCTACCCTGGAACACTCCCTCAAAGGGTGGATTTACCCAGCCTCCTCAGCCCGCCCACATAAACCTCTGCTCTGCCATCAAGGTCCAAGAGCCCCGCAGGTCCCCTAAGCCCCTAGTCCTGTTGTTCTCCATGTTCCTCCTTGGACCCTGGGTGTTCCTGCTTCTGTCCTAGGCGCTAGCTGCAAAGGGCTTCCTTTAATCTCTCTGCAATCCCTACCACCCTCAGACACACAGGCTTCTCCGATCCCCCACTGCACTTGCCTGGTGCCAGGCTCCCCTAAGCCAAGTGGTTCCTGCAGAGGGCTCATTTTTACACACAGTTGGAGCATGGGTGTGGGAGAGTGTCACCCATCTGCCAGACAGATGTGAGTCCCAGTCCCAGAGCCAGATGTGCATCCCCAGGCAGTCCTCTCCCCGAGTTGCCCTTGATGGTAAGATGATATTAAAAGAATGGCTAAGAACAAACAAACAAAAACAAACAAACAAAAAAGAAAGGAAAACGCAAGCCAGCGGTGGAGCACGCCTTAAGCGTCCTCCCGCCAGAGGGCCTCGTGCCCCTCCGTGCCCTTCTTTGTGAGTTCGAATCCCGTTGTCTGTATCTCCCGTGTGACTGACTCTGAGTCTCATGGGGGAAAAAAAAAAAAAAAAAAAAAGGAAAGGAAAAAAAAGTCGGGTGGTGGTGCATGCCTTTTATCCAAACATTCAGGAGACAGAGGCTGTGAGTTCAAGGCCAGCCTGGTCTACAAAGTGAGTTTCAGGACAGCCAGGGCTGCACAGAGCAAACCTATCTCAAAAAACCAAGACAGTGGGCTGGAGAGATGGCTCAGCGGTTAACAGCACTGAGTGCTCTTCCAGAGGTCCTGAGTTCAATTCCCAGCAACCACATGGTGACTCACAACCATCTGTAATGGGATCTGATGCCCTCTTCTGGTGTGTCTGAAGACAGTGACAGTATATATATATATATATATATATATATATATATATATATATATATATATTTCTTGTTAAAACAAAAAAAAAAAAACAAGACAGCAACAACAACAAAGTGGGTAAAGGTACCATCTAATGACCCGAGTTAATCCCTAGATTAAGGAGAGGGTCAACTCCCAAAAGTTACCTTCTGACTTAAACATGCATACACACACACACTCATACCCATGAACACTCACACACATGTTCTCCCACACATGCATGCACACACACAAACACACATGTATACACACTCACTCACATCCATGTGCACCTGCACCCACAGGCATTCGTGCACACACATACACACATACACTCACATACTCACACACTTGCACACAAATGCACACTCACACACTCACTCACACACACATGCATACACACTCACAAACACACACACACTCACACCCATGCACCCCCCCTCCCTCTAGCTCCTGCAGCCTTGAACTCCCAACCCTGACGCCATGACGAACTCACCTTCAACCACGAGCTAAAACAAAACCTTCCTTAAGTTGCTTTTGTGGGAATTTTCATCACAGCTAAAGGAGAAGCGATGATCGGTGACCTTTCTGGCAGGGAACATTCTAGCATGCTAGAGCTAGAAGGTTCTGTTGGGTTACAGCTGCCTACAATTATTTGCTTGCACCTACTAATGCTAGACCAGGGCCCAGTAGACAGCTAGCTTGGTTGTAGCCTCTGGAAGGGCAGAGGGGTCACTAATGTGGAGCCAGACAAGATGGAACAGCTCGGGGATAACCTGGCTTCCTGCCTCCAGGCTGACGGCCCTTCAAGCTCCTGGTTCTCTCCTAACTGGTGGTATTCCCAAGCCCACCCCACCCTCCCCTCATTCCCTGGATGGTCACCTTCCCTTAGCTCAGTGTCTGTCTTGAATGGGGAAGTGCGCTGGTCACCGCTTTACACACCTCAGTTTCTCCAGTACTCTGTGACACCCGAGTGACACCCCAAATGACTCCCAAGGCCACAGCCGTCAGAACAGTTGCTTTGGCATCCCAGCATCCTGGGCTCCCCTGACCCTAGTACCAGGAAAAGGCACACAACACTAGTCCCCATGGGTCTCCATGAAGCCCCTCTGCCCTCTGCTTGCCCCACTCCTACCCCTCAGTTCAGCTCTGGCCCCTCCTACCTTCTCCTTGTCAATCACAGTCATGAGCCCCGATCCTTCCCACACAGCCCACTGCACACACCCCTCCCTGTGTGGCTCTCCTGCCCCCAACTGTCCTCCTGCCTACCACCAGGGCCCTAAGGGCTAGCTAGGACTCAACCTCTCTGCAAGGGGCAGTGCGTGGACCTAGAGAGAACAACCCGAGCCTTCTTTCTCCCCACTAAAGCCAATTTAGAGAGTCCTCGGGAATTATTTAAAGCATCTTACAGGGAGTCCTCTGGAGAGACAAAGCAGTCCTTTGTCATGCAGATGATCACACCTCAACTCCCGTTCTATAGTTCAGGTTTAAAAGGCAGTTCTCTCTTGCACCGAAATACACCTCCTGCCTGCTTCTGCCCTGCCCCCAACACACACACACACACACAAGCATACATGCACTCACACACACCCTACGCGTGCGCACACTGGCCAGTCCAGCAGGCCAGTGTGCCCTGAGCGTTAGTTAGCTCTGCACAAGGTTGGCTCTCTGGCCCCGTTAGCGCTCTCTGCTCTTCACTCCATCCTAAGGACCCATTTCTTCCTTGCTGAGTTTCTCCAATTAACCCTTCTGACATCATCACAGAATCCCAGAACAGGGCTATTTAAGGAGACCACGGAGATTACCTCCTCCAACAGCTTCATCTCATAGATGAGAAAATAGGCCCAGAGAGGGGGAGTAACTTGTCCTGGGTCAGACAGCTGGTTGGTGGGCGGGGAACCTAGGTTCTCAGGTCTTCAGCCCTTGTGTTGCTTACCCACATTGGCCATTGGGCTGTGTGCGTGGCCCTTACAGGGGAGGGAGTTTAAGGCCTTCCACTCTGTAGTTCTGAATATATGCGTGGTCGAGTGTGGGGCTATGGGAAAAAAGTCATATCACTGCCTGGTCCGGTGTGCAGTTGGGGAACCTTTGAGCATGTTCTGAATTTGGGGGTGGGGTAGGGGCGTGGCTGGCTTATGCAGAATGAAGCTTCTCCACCCTGGCTCTGTTTTATACTCCCTGGGGCATACACAGCACCCGCCATTGCTGAGAGCCTCCGTGTGGCGATGCCAGGTCTCCACATTGGCTTTATCAGGGTATCAGCTCCACATAGCAGGGTTCTCGGCGTGGCCACAGCCTCCCAGCCCTGACTGATGTCCAGGTGCCTTGGGGGTGGTGGGAAGACTTACGTTCCATCCTCATTGCTCCTGTAGAACACCAAGAAGGGGTCGGATTTCCCAAAGAAATCCTTCTTATCCAGCTTGTTGGCACAGAACTGCATTGTGGCCACATCCTGAAAAGGAAGAAAGACAGGGTAGTGAGGCAGGAGGATTCCAGGGATAGGCAAGGGTAGATAGGGTAGCTTTGTAAGTACGCCTCCGGGGTTACCCATGGGAGAGAGGAGCAACTTCACCAGCAGTCAGCAATGCATACATAGGTCTACAGGACCAGCCGGCTGGAGAAGCAGAAGCTGCCCTGGGTTCAAATCCCACCTCTACCACTTTGGAGCTGTGTGACTCCAAGGAGGGGAGGAAACCTCTCAGAGCCTCTGGGATTCATGGGTGACAGTGGGGTGGGGCACAGGTAGTCAAGTGTGTGAGTGATGTGTGAAGTGTGTAATCCCTTCTGGTGCTCACCGTGGTGACGTGGCAACCAACGGCCATTCTGGGCATGGCCTGCTGACCCCGAAGCCTGGCACTGTCCACGATGCCCCATGCTCTCATGGTCCTGTGCTGTGCCTAGAGGTTAGGTGTCCCCTTCCACTAACTACGGTGTGCCCACCCAACGCTTTGAGGAAGATGGAACAGGGATCAAAATCGGGGGCCAAAGGCTCAGAGCAGAGGATAGAGGGGGTATGGGGAAGGGGCTTGGGGACAAGGGGAGGCTTCCCAAGCTCAACAGAGTTAATTTTGATCCCCAGACAGCTCCCTACCCCACTGCCCTGACATCTGCAAAGAGGCAGCCAGGCTCTCTGAGGGGGATCCTGGCCCCCACTTTCGATCTCTCAGTCTCCTCCCCCTCAGACTCCATCTGCTCAGGCTCTGACCCCGCCCCCTACTTCTTGGCTCTGCCCTCTCAGAGCTCCACCCCTTCAGGCTCCTGCTCCTCAGCTGTAGAAGACCCTGGCTGGGCATGGCCAATCAACGTTGGTCTTTTCACTTAGCCCGGTGTAGCCTCCCCAGTGAAAACTCCGGGATGCCCGTGGGGACCAAACGATGGCGGAGAAGCGGACACAGCTGTCACAAGGCTGACAGTGGAGAGGCTGAGTCACGTGCCAGCTAGGAGTACAGAGCTCACCCCCTGCCTCTGTGCTCAGTGTCCCCATCTCTAAAACAGGGACAATGGCAGTATCTGGCTCATAAGCTTGGAGGATAAAGTGAGCTATCGAGAACCCAAGGCTCAGACAGGCATACATGGAGCGCATGAGATGCTATGTGAGGCCTACCATTTCTGTCCATTCTCTCACTTCCCCACCTTGTGCATCTTCCCACTTGGCCATAGGAAGTCAGCATAAACAGAATTATCCATTCCACCACTCAGCCAATCAACAACCACGTTGCCTTTGTCACTTTTTCCAAGCAAGGAAACTGAGGATGGGGAAAGGGCTAACCTATATAAGATGGCGGCTGGAGACTGGGGAAGCAGAGACTCAAACACCTCAGAGTCAAGCCTCATATGCACCTGGGGTTGCCTGCTGACCAACAAACGGCAAACTGCCTCTCACCAGTCTCACTTCCCTGCTTTCTTTATGGTAGACTGACTTGAGCAGGCTGGGGTGGCACAAGCTTGTGATGCCAACACTTTGGAGACTGAAGACAGGAAGATGGTGAACTCTAGGCTACCTCTGGGCTAGCCTTGGCTACACAAGATCATTTGGTGTCTGTAGCCTCTGGGCCTGTACAGGCAGATCACCAGGATGGAAGAGCCTGCTGCACACAGCAACTGGTACAGGAGGGCCCTCATCCTTGTTCACCCGAGGGGAGGGGGATAGGGGGTCTAAGACCTTGTGGGATCCAGGATACTGGAGCTTCCAGAATGCCCCAGAGTTTCTGGCCCATAACAAGGGCATGGCAGACTAGCCAAGCATTCCCTACATGTCAGGTGGCACCTGGATCCTTCACCTTTCTAACCTCCACTTGAAAGACTCCTGTTTTCCCACTTTCAAGAGGAGGAAGAGGAAGAAGAGGAGGAGGAGGGGGAGAAGGAGAGGAAGTTAACCCACCTGCCCCATGCTGCACAAGGTACAGCCCAAACAGACTTCAGGGCTTTAATTGATCCACTCAGAAAACTCCCCAAAGGCACCCAGGACGGGAGGACACAATAAGGAAATTACAGGGACTCTGGGTTAAGCATGCAGGCCTGAGTAACTGCAAAGCTGGCATTGATGTCTTCTCATAGTGGCTTCAGGGGACCAGAGTCTGCTCAGGGAAGCCATGAGGGACAGCTCCTGGGAGGTCAGAGGGAGATCAGAGGCTCAGTCGTGGCTCTATCGGGCCTGTGACATTCTTACCTGAGAGAACACGGGAACCTCTCACATGACAAACGCAGGCTGACCCTAAACCAGGCACACTCTGGAAACAGCCCAACAGCAGAGGCAAGCAACAAAGGCTTTTATTGCCTTTTGAAGAAACTTTAGGGGGCCCTGCAAGACCAGGTAAAGGGCCGAAAGGTTAAGTCAAAAGTAAATCTGGGCTGGGAGTATGTCTCAGGGTACACAGTGGTTGCTTGGCACACATACCATCCTGGGTTTATCCCCGGCATTAGAACAAGAAAAGCTGGGGTGACCATTTGCAGAGTGTCACCTACTTTTGGATGGAAGTACATGAAACTGTCAACAACCAATTGTCATGTGTCTATGAAAGTGACAATATAACAAAGTAGAATGCAATGTGCCCACTGACTTTGACTTTTTAAAAGGTGTGTGTGTGTATGTGTGTGTGTGTATGCGTGTGCATAGGTATATGCATGTGTGTGTGTGTGTATACATATATGTGAGTGTGTGTGTGCATATGTGTGTGAATGTGTATACTTGATGTGTATGTGTGTATGTGTGTGGGCACATGTGTGTGAATGTGGGCATGCTCTGGAAGGCATAGGGCAACATATGTATGTGTGCCTGTGTGTATTTGTGCACGTGCATAGGTGTGTGCATGTGTGAGTGTGTGTGCATGTGTGTGCATGGATGTATGCATGGATGTGAATGTGTGTACTTGTCTATGTGTGTGTGTGCATGTGTGGCATGCCTATGTGTGTGTGCATAGGTGTGTGCATATGTGTGAGTACATGTATATGTGTGAGTATGTGTACATGCATGGATGTGTGCAAGTATGTGAGTGTATGCACTTGTGTATGTGCATGTGCATGTTCATGGGTATTTGCATATGTGTGTGAGTGTATGTACATGTGTGTGTACATGTATGTGTACATGTGTTGTACATGCGTGGTGAGTGTGCACATTTATGGATGTGTGCATGTGCGAGAGTATATGTACTTGTGTATGGGTGTGCACCTGTGTGTGTGCATGTTCATGGGTCTGTGTATATGTGTGTGAGTGCATGTACATGTATATGTGTTGTGATATGTACGTGTGTGAGTGTGTGTGAATCTGGGTATGTTCTGGGAGGGGGGGCAACCAAGGTATTCGTTGCTTTCCACTCACAGAGACAGGGTCTCTGTTCTTCACTGCCCTGCAGATCAGGCTGGCTGGCCCTGAAGCTTCTGAAGACTGGCCTGTCAGCTTCCCATCTTGTAGAAACCCTGGTACTACAGTTGCTCACCCTGAGTATCCAGTCCAGTGGCTTTCAACCCTCCTAGTGCTACAGCCCTCTGATACAGTCCCTCATGTTGTGGTGACCCCAACCAGAAATTTATTTTTGTTCCTACTTCATAACTATAATTTTGCTACTGTTATGAATCGTAATGTAAATATCTGATATGCAGGACATCTTATAGGTGACACTGGGGGTGTGTGTGTGTCACAACACACAGGTTGAGAATCACAGATCCAATTCTTATGTGGATCTCAACACTCCCACTGAAAGGGCTTCTACCCCCTGAGCCATCCTCCCACCATGCCCTCATATCTACGCTTCATTTAATCCTGTCAACAGTTCTACGCAGGTAGGCACTGTTCTCCTGCCTATTTTACACAGGAGCTGGGAGGGGAGGGGTGGTTCAACACTCAGGAGGTAGAGGCTGGCAGATCTCTGTGAGTTCAAAGCCAGCCTAGTCTACATAGTGAGAGTTCCAGACCAGGCTGACCAGGGATATATAGTGAGACCCTGTGACATACTCTCGATCACGCACACACACAAGGGCCCCATTGAGACTAAGCTCCTGCCACTAAGCCTAAATTCAATCCCAGGGACCCACATAGTGGAAGCAAGTCCTGCAAGCCGTTCTCAGTCCTTCATGTTTGCCAGAGCACATGTGTGACTATACACATAGACATGCAACACAAATAATAAAATGTAGGAAATAAAGACAAGACAAAAAAAAAAAAAAAAAAGAAAAGAAAAAAAGAAAAGACCAACAGGGGGTTAGAGAGATGGTTCAGTGGTTAAGAGCACTGACTGCTCTTCCAGAGGTCCTGAGTTCAATTCCCAGCAACCACATAGTGGCTCACAACAATCTGTAATGGGATCTGATGCCCTCTTCTGGTGTGTCTGAAGACAGCAACAGTATATGCATATAAATAAAATAAATAAATAATTCTTAAAAAGAGAGAGACAGTGAGAGAGAGAGAGAGAGAGAGAGAGAGAGAGAGAGAGAGCCAAGAAGTGGAGGAACAGAGAGAGTAACACTCTTGCTGGACACCACACAGCTGTGACTGAGCTGGAGTGGTCCATTATGGCTCCAGGAGAGAGCAGTTGAAATTTTAAATAATAACCCCGCATCCCCAAGGTAAGCTTAATTGTGTTCTGTAGCCTCCAATGGAGGAGACAGAGAAGTGTGAAATCCATTTAGAAGAGCCTTTATGCAAACTAGCTAAAATGGAGGGGGGAAAAAAGCAGGCTCTGAACTCCAGCTAGGTAGAAAGCTTGACTAAAGAGTAACAGCAGGTTTCCTGTCCGTGGTAGATAAGTGAGGCTGCAGCAGACTCATCTCCATCCCACCCCCAACACACACACACACATACACACAAGGCCCAGGGATGTTTCCCTAGAGCACACTGTGACTGCTGTACCATGCAGGACCGCTGGAAGACAAGACAGATCTTCAGCGAGGTTTCCAGCTTGTCACTAAAGCTACGTCCCTGATGACACCCGGTGGGAAGGTCCGGGGGGGGGGGGGGGCAGGAAGTCAAGGTCCCAGCCTGAAATGAGGGTAGAACCAGATGGCCTGCACATGCTAGGCAAGCCCCATCCCTGACCTGCATCCCAGCCTGTGTTCTTGGATGGAGGATGTGTGTGTGTGTGGGGGTGATAGGATGTTCTAAACCTCTCCTGGTCCCCACCAATGTGGTTAGCAGATGGGCACGCAGTGTGAATCTGAGAAGAGGCCTGGATCCCAGGGTTCCCTCGAGGGTCGGGATTGGGGGTTTGATGCTGAGGTGGGTCTCTCTGTGGAGCCTGAGAGATGCTGTTCACAGCCTGTGTGCTGTGGGAATCAGTGGCAGGGAAGATAAAACCCGCTCCTGAGATGTATAATTTCCTGCAATTTCTGCCTTTCACCCTATCTTTTTTAAAAAAACATATTAAGTTTCTCTAAAACAGCAGGATTGCTTCAATTTGCATATCCCCAATGCTAATTGTGCTGCCTCGGGGATTCAGCAGGCAGCCTTTCATTGCAGCAGGGCCAGGCTTCCTCAGGCACCTCAGCCTTCCCATCCCAGGAAGAAGGCTGAGGAGGTCAGAGGTCAGAGGTCAGAGGTCAGAGGACAGAGGACAGAGGTCAGAGGTCAGGTGTCTTGGTATCCACTGTTCTGCCCTAGATCAGAAGAAGGTAAATTGAAAATTGAGGGCACCTTTAAGGCTCAATAATCAAAAGTGTTTTGTTGTTGTTTTAGATTAATTAATTTATTTATATATGTGAGTACACTGTCTGTCTTTAGACACACCAGAAGAGGGCATCGGATCCCATTACAGATGGTTGTGAGCCACCATGTGGGTGCTGGGAATAGAACTCATGACCTTTGGAAGAGCAGTTGGTGCTCTTAACCTCTGAGCCTAGTAATCAAATGTTTAAACATCACTTAAAAAAACCTAATATGAGCTGGGTGGTAGTGGCACACGCCTTTAATCCCAGCACTTGGGAGGCAGAGACAGGAGGATTTCTGAGTTCCAGGCCAGCCTGGTCTACAGAGTGAGTTCCAGGACAGCCAGGGCTACACAGAGAAACCCTGTCTTGAAAAACAAAACAAAACAAAACAAAAAACAAACAAAAAACCAATATGAAACAGATTTGTGATAAACAAAACACAAACATGTTGAAACCATGTAGAAGCAACAGAGCCACAGAAAGTCACACAGAAGCTGCCCAGAGTCATACACTTCATAGGGTCTCTCTCTATAGCCCTGGCTGTCTTGTAACTTGCTCTGTAGAGTCACAGAGATCTGTCTGCCTCTGCCTTCCAAGTGCTGGGATTAAAGGCATGCACTACCATATCCAGTTCTTGACTCAGGCACTTGAATTCTCAATTAGTCTTCAAGCCAACTCTGAAAGACATTTTTGAATGGACAACAGGACCATGATGGCACCTATTGTCTTCTGGTCTGTTGGATTTTCCAGATTTCCTAAAATTAGCACATTGTTCATTTTGATCAGATTAAAAGGCCTGACATGGGATGCCTGGTGTTGTGGAAGACAAAGACAGGTCGATCTCTGTGAGTTTGGGGCCAGTCTGGTCTACAAAGTGAGTCCAGGATAGCCAGGGCTACATAGAGAAATCCTGTCTCAAAACCACCACCACCCCTCCAACCCAAAATTGTATGGTGTCTGTGTGTGTCCCTGAATCTAGATTGTGTATGCAAGCCTGTGGAAGTGGAGCTAGGATCAAGATACTAAAGAGGTGACTCAATCAGTAAGACATTTGTTACACAGGCATGAAGGCCTGAATTCTTATTCCAGCGCCCATGGTAGACTGTTGGGCATGGTGGTTCAAGCTTGCAATCTCCAGCACAGGACAGGCAGAGCTAGGAAGACCCCTGGGGCCCACAGGCCAGCCAGTCTAGCCTGCTTGTGATCTTCAGGCCAGCAAGACAGCCTGTCTGAAAACCCAAGATGCACAGCTCCTAAAAATGACAAGTAAGGTTGTCTTTTGGTCTCCACATGCACACACACGCATGTGCACATGTGCACAGTGCATACACACAGGAACAAGTTACTTAAAAGGGAGGGCTGAAGCAAGGCAGGACAGTGTCCCAGGCAGGGACAGGTAGTGAGTTCCTGGATAGCCCGGTCCATATAGTGAGACTGTCTCAGAACTAGAAAACCAATAAGAAAAGGGAGGAGGGTTGTAGAGATGGCTGAGGGTTAGGTGTACTTGCTCCGCAACCAGGAAGGTCTGAGTTAAGATCCCAGCACACGCTTAACACCAAAGCTACCACATGATCTCATGGGCACCTGTAACCGCAGTGCTGTGGGATCGAAGGTGGCAAGATCCAAGGCTTGGCAGCTGCCAGCCCAGCCAAAGGAACAACACTGCAGTGTCAGTGCCAGGAAGAGATCATGCCTCAAGGAGTGTGCATCCATCCCTCCCCAATACACACACACACACACACACACACACACACACACACTATAGAGGACACTGAAACTACATCCAGCAAAGATGGGGTGGGGTACTAGAGAGAAAAGGGGAGGGGAGGCCAGTGAGGAGGCTTCGTGCTAATGGCCATTCAGATCCAGGTGGTGGTCACAGCAGCCTGGGGAGAGCCTTTGTTGCTGCACTGACTGTGGCAGAGCCCTGGGGTCAATGGTCAAGCTGCCTTGCCTTTGTTGTGGTAATGGCCAACTTCCCAAATAATCCAATCATCTGTGTATCTGTTGATTTGATCATTAGGAGGTAGAAAGCCCTCCACTGACCACTTTCCCTGCAACTCACTGTGCCTGTGTATCTGGGAAGCTGACCCAAATCCATTGCTCTGAAGGAAAAAAGGAACCATTAGAACAGGCTGTGAACTGGGAATGGTGGTGCATGCGTGTGATCCCAGGACGATTGGTGGGAACTCGGAAACTATCTGGGACTTAGGAGTTCTAGACCTGGGTGGACTGTAGAATGAGACAGTGTCTCAGAAACAAACAAACACTTACACACTGAATATAGGCTGGTGTGATGACTCAGTGGGTAAAGGTGCCGGTGGCCAAGACTGGCAAGCTGAGTTTGGACCCCAGCCCCCACATGGTGGAAGGAGAGAACTGACTCCTTATGCTTGCTGTGGGATATGTGCACATGCACGCACGCACACACACACACACACACACACACACACACTAAATGAATACATACATGAAAAAAATCAAATAAAAAAAAACCATATGGGAGCTGGAGAGATGGCTCAGTGGTTAAGAGCACTGACTGCTTCTCCAGAGGTCCTGAGTTCAATTCCCAGCAACCACATGGCCCATCACAACTGTAACTCCAAGATATGACACTCTCACATGGACACGAATGCACTCAAAACACCAATTCATGTAAGATAGAAAGAAAGAAAGAGAGAGAGAGAGAGAGAGACAGACAGACAGAGAAAGAAAGAGAGAGAAAGAAAGAAAGAAAGAATATAGGATGTTCAATGACCTGTTACTTAAATGGATTGGAGAAAGAGCCATATTCAGTCACTGATGGTCCACCCACACAATGAGGAATGACATTTCTAAGACTATTGTCAGAAACTTAGAGCCCAGTAACTAGGTACCACATTGGCTGGGTGGTGGTGGTGCACACCTTTAATCTGTGCACTTGGGAAGCAGAGGCAGAAGGATCTTTGAGTTTGAGACCAGCCTGGTAAACAGAGGGAATTTCAGGCCAGTAAAAGCTACACAGTGAGACCCTGTCTCAAAACAAAACCACTAAACAACTAGGTACCAAATTATCTCCCAAAAGATCTATATAAGCCATAAAAAGCATCCAAATGTCAACAATAATTTTCTCTCGGTAATTTTTCTATATTTCTCAACTTGTACAGAATTAACATGGTATTTTTTTCTTTTTCATTTCCATATGTGTATACATGTGTACGTGTGCTCACATGTGTGTAGGCACACGTGTGTTCAAGTATATGTTCATACGTGTTTGAGTGTGTAGACATGTTGATATTGGGCACCTTTCCCCATCATTCATCATCTTATTCTCTGGGGCAGGTGTCAATCAAACCTAGAGCTGGCTAATGAGGTTATGGTTGCTAGGTTGCTTGCTCTCCAGAAGGGGGTCCACATCCACCTTCAGAGGCTGCTATTACAGGGTTACTGTGCACACCAAGCATCCATGTGGATACTCAGGATGTGAACTGTGGCTCTCTTGCTTGTGCAGTGAGTACCACTGAGCCATTTCCCAAGGGCTAATATGATTAATATAATAGTACACACACACATATATTTAGGCATCAGAGACAGTCTTTTTGTTTTGTTTTGATTTAACTAGGGAAATTATTTCTGAGACTAAGAAATTATACACTGGGTTCTAGGGAGGATTCTCGTGTCTGAACATTGACAAAACACGCCTTCCCTATCCTTCCTGAAGCCTGCATTCAGCTTCGTGTTAGAGGACCTGCACCCCATAGCCACTTCACCACACGGTTTCCTCTTTCCCTCCAATGATTGTTCCCTTCCAAAGTCTGCAGCGAGGAGAAACACCACCCTCAAAGTCTCCTGAACCCCCTGCTGGGAGGGCTCACAGAATCCAGCAGCCATAATGGTGCACACTTTTGATCCAAGCACTCAGGAGGCAGAGGCAGGAGGATGTCTGAATTTGATGCTAGTCTGGTCTACAGAGTGAGTTCCATGACAACCAGGGATATACAGAGAAACCCTATCTTGAAAACACCCCCCCACCTCCAAAAAAAGACAGGAAAGAGTCTAACCCCTCCTTCCACCATCCTCCCCTTCCTGACACATCTCTCTCTTCTGACTTGGGGGTGGGGGCTCTGCTTCCCAGGAAGCTGGTTGCAAGGACTTACTATGTGCCTGCTTTTCCATGTGGGCACATAATAAAATACCCACAGATTTTCTTTCAGGATCAAGAATATCATGTGTGATTTAAAAAAGAAAGAAAGAAAGAAAGAAAGAAAGAAAGAAAGAAAGAAAGAAAGAAAGAAAAAGAGGCAGTGGGTCTGCTAGGGTGGAGAGACAACTGGGATTTCTGGCTGTCACTTCTCTCACTAAATGAGAACTCCAGGGAACAGAGGGCAGAGTGAATGAAACATTTACTCGCTGACTTGAAATACATGAACTCCCTACCAGTCTGGAGACAATTTATAGGTGTGGAGGACCCATAGGATGCTGTAGCACCTAAAACTTGGGGCATCCTTGGCTGGCAGGGATGAGGCAGGCCTCTCCTTCCCACTAGCATCCTGGAAGATAGGTACTGATCATGATCTAACCAGCAGGAAAGCCAAGGAGATTTGGGGCCTTCTACTGTGTGTGCACCCATCTCTCTGAATTCCAGTTCCAACTCACAAAGCTGCCTTTTTGCTGGTGGCTACCAGCCCACAGACCACAGGGTGACCATTCCAAGGTATTGAGAAATTGTCTTTCATCTGTTTTGGTAAAGGCAAGGTCTTGTTATATAGCCCAGGCTGGCCTGGAACTAAGAGATCTGCCTCTGCCTCTCTTCCTCTCTCTGCCTCTCTGCCTCTCTGTCCCTCTGCCCCTCTGCCTCCACAAAGCTGGGATTAAAGGTATGCCCCACCATACTGGGGTTCTGATTTTTATTTTATTTTTTAAATAAAAAAGAGGGCTGGTATATAGCTTAGTGGTGGAGTGCTTGCTTAGCCTGGGCAAAGTCCTGAGTGCAATCTTTAGCACGGCGTGTATTTGTCAACAAGAGAGCCTCAGAAAGTTCAAGACCTTGAAAGAATTGTCAGTCTCTTCACTGGGCATGGGGAAATGTGGGTGACTGCAGAGCTGCAGCTCACCCTGTCTACATAAGGACCCCAAATATATTTGTATCAAATCTGACTGTAGGAACCTTCTTGGCATTAATATTCTGATGAGCAAGACTTTTCTTTTACCTACTAAAGAAAGCCTGTGACAGGCTGGTATCCACTCCATCCTTTGCTGTCCCTGGCCACCCACACAGGCTCCAGGATGAAGGCAGGAAGCCCCACGCCTTGCGGACCCACTCCAGACCCCGCCTTCTCCTTTTGATCCTCCCACTGAGAGCCTGAGCTGCAAAGCTGCTCACATGTAATTATTTTAATTCAGCCAGATGCTAAGAATTAGTCTCTTTTCCTTGCAAGGATTCTAGGGAAAGAGAATTCAGCCAAAGATGTGCCAGAAGAAAAAGGAGCTGACAGCTTCTGGGGGTGGGGGGAGCCACCAAACCCCCCAGTGTGGGCAAGAGCCTCAAGCAAGGAAACTGCAGTGTCCAAGGATGAAAGAGGTGTGGTGGGGGGAGGGCATGAAAAAGGAAGGGAGGAAGGAGGGAGGGTTTAAGGTGGTAAAGGAAGATGTTTACAAGCTGCTGGGAAACCACCAGCGCCAGCCCCCCTAAGTAAGCTTAGACACTCCCCAGTGCCCTCGTTGGTGTTGCTTAAAGATAAACCAAGGAGGAGGGCTTGAGCTCAGGGAAAACTGAATTTGTGCCAGCAAGCAATTTCTGCACAGCCCCTCCTGAGCGACCTCATCCCCTTCATCTACAGCCTCATTTAGTTAAGCCAACTGCTCCATAGCCAGGGAACCCTGAGGCTCTGGGCTTAGAGGCTAGAAGAGGGGGTTGGAGCCAGTAGGACTGGGGTTATGGATAGTTGTGAGCCATATTATGGGTGCTGAGAATCAAACTCGTCGGGTCTTCTGCAAGAGCAGCCAGTGTTCTTAACCATTGTATCATCTCTTCAGCTTCCCATGTTGATTCTTGTTTTAAGATGGGATCCCTCGCCGGGCAATGGTGGCGCATGCCTTTAATCCCAGCACTTGGGAGGCAGAGGCAGGCGGATTTCTGACTTCGAGGCCAGCCTGGTCTACAGAGTGAGTTCCAGGACAGCCAATAGCTAAGGGCTACAGAGAGAAACCCTGTCTCGAAAAACCAAAAAAAAAAAAAAAAAAAAAAAAAAAAGATGGGATCCCTCTGTGTATCCTTGGTAGCCTAGAACTTGCTATCTAAGCCTTGAACTCAAGAGAGCCCCCTTCCTCTGCCTCCCAAGTACTGGGATTAAAGGCATGCCACCACACCTGGCTATTATATTGATTCTCAATGTGTTCCACTGCTATTATTCTAAAAGGGGTTAATGTATGGCTTAACTTGCTCTGTCATAGTTTCTAATATTGCAGGTACATAGTTTCTAACATGGTGGATACATAGTTTCTAACATGGTAGATACATAGTTTCTAACATGCTGGATACATAGTTTCTAACATGGTGGATACATAGTTTCTAACATGGTGGACACATAGTTTCTAACATGGTGGATACATAGTTTCTAACATGGTAGACACATAGTTTCTAACATGGTGGATACATAGTTTCTAACATGGTGGATACATATTTCTAACATGGTGGATACATAGTTTCTAACATGACAGACACTCCTGAAAGGCTGCTCTGATCTGAGGTCTTGTTTCTCTTTCTCCATTTACAGTCCCAGGGGAGTCTTGCCCCTGCATCCAGGCTTGGCCTTGAGTTGTCACTTTGCCTTTCCCTCCATAAGAGGTTCCTCACTGACCTCAGGGATTTCTGGTTTGCATGACCTGGGGGCTCAAGCCCTGATCTTAGAGTCAGGCAGACCTGGAATAGAGTCCAGCTCTGCTTCCTGTTGTTCCAGAGAGAGGCTGTAGTTTCTGGTAAAACAAGACTCTTGCTCGAGGCCTTCTCCCATGCACAACTGAGCTTTATCTTATGTCTCAGGCCCAGTGTGAGGGACTGTCATCATCAGCATCCACTGTCAACTTTACAGAAACCTAAAGCCACCAGGGAAGAGGGACCCTCAACTGAAGAATTTCCTCCATCAGGTTGGTCTGTGGCCATTTTGTGAGGCATTTTCTTCTTTCTTTTCTTAATATTTATTTTTATTATACTTAATTATGCGTACGGGTGTGTGCACATGACTGTAGGTACTGTGCTAGGCCAGACACATCTGATCCCCTTGGAGCTGGAGTCACAGGCAGTTGTGAACAGCTGGACCTGGGCGCTGGGAACTGAGCTTAGATCCAATGCAAGAAAAAAAGAATACTCATTTTAAACCACTGAGTCATCTCTTCAGCTCTGAGGGAGCTGATGGTTTTCTTCATAGTTAATCGTGTAGGAGGCACAGCCCACTGTGGGTGGTGCCATTCCTAGGCAGGTAAGTCTGGGATCTACAAGAAAGCTCATTGATCATGATCCTCAGAGCAAGCCAGCAAACCACTCCATAGTTTCTGCTTCAAGCTCTAGTCCTGCGTTCCTGCGCTGACTTCCCTCAATGCTGGACTGTTTGTTACCTGAGATTATAAAGTAAAATGAACTCTTTCCCCCACAAGTCATTTCCGACATGGTGTTTATCACAGCAAACTAGAACACTGCTCATCAGTTGACAAATGGCATCGCCTGTCAGTACAGCATCTTTACAACATGTCTCCCTTATCATCAACCGTCAGAGCCCCGAGCCCTTTGTTCATGTGGGGAGCCACCCCTATTGCCTGCTTCTCTACAGTCCTACACAAGAGTCAAAACCAAAGACTGCTGGGGATTGCAGACTCTTGGCTTTGCAACAGCCGCGCCCACCCACGTACATTTTCGTACCTTCCCACACGCACATCCACCCATGTGCACACTCTTACACTTATGGCCACACACATACATACACATTTCTTCCCTCCATTCTATAGGGGGTGTCACCCCCTATGCCCGAAACAAAACTGAAAAGTGATGACCAAATTGCAAGTGCCCAGGGGCAGTCTGGGCTTAGGGAGGTGTGATGGAGCCTGGAAGAAGGCTGGCTCTGTGGTGCAGACTGTAGGCTGGTCCTTCCTGCCTTGGGGTCTCACTCTGCTCAACCATAAGGATGGAAGCTTCCAGCTCCAGTATTATGGTCTTATGCCAGCCAGGTCATGAGGAGCCTTGTCTATCCCAGGCTCCCTCCAGGAACCGGTAATCCTGACCCATGGAGAATAGGCTGTTACTCACCCTACAGTTGCTCAGTTCCTCTGCAGACAGGATGATGGTACCACATTTCTTTCCCGGGACACCACTGAAGAAGAAGAGGGGGGAAAAAAGTGACAAGCCAGACAAGGACAGACCAACCTGACACTCCTGGATCAGCCACTCCCATGCCCACCCTCTGCCATCCAGGCATCTGTCCCAACACCCCTGAGAAAGAAAGTCTTCAGAAGTGCATGGGCAATGTGGCTAAGCACTGTGTTGCTGGAGCCATGCCCTCAGCCTCAGTGGCCCCGCCCCCTGCTCCCAAGGCCCACCGGGGAGGTCTTAGAATGGCAACAGCACCCAGACTCACCCGGAAGCTTCCGGACCAGTGGTTCTGGAGCTTTCCATCCAAAGACCACTTCTGTGGGCAAAAGACCTTGTGGGCTAACCACCCTGTACCCGGCTGACCCAGGGGCCCCTGATGTTCCAGCTCTGAGCCAGTCTCCTTCACTACAGAAGAGCAGCTAAGGATGCGATAGGGTCTCGGGGAGGGGGGACTCTCCATTGCTCTCACCTACAGCTACCTCCCTTTCAGTTCCTTAGCTGGGGCCTTCTATGAACAAGAGATAACTCATTTCTCCTTAGTGAGAGTCCAGGCAGGACAAAGAGGGACCATCTACAGCAGAGAAGCCCCTCCAGAAAGGCAAGCTGGAGCGGGCTCTATTCAGGCTTCTCCACCCCTATTCCCCTTGTTGGTGGGGGTGGGGGAGAGATGCCCCAAGAACTAGTTCATGTCACTCTAAGGTTTGAGACTCAGTCAGGAGGATCTTAGGGTCACTGAGAGTGACCTCATATGTGAGGCTGTGGGGCAGCTGTAACTAGGGTTCAAAGGTTATTCTTCATCCCTGCCCAAATGCAAGGGTGACCTAGAACCTGTTTTGTTTTGTTTTTTTTTTTTCTAACATGCACACACAGTGCCTTGTGCAGAGAAGGCCTGGGACGGGCAGTTTCTCTCTGTGCATCCTTGCTTCACCATTGAGGGGCACTGTCAACTCCAGACCCCATCTCCTGACCAGCCCAGGGCAGCAGCATGCTGTGCGGAACCCTGTGAGAACCACTGAGCTTTCCCTAGCATCAGCCTTTGGAGGGAGAGGTTCCCAGCTGAGGAGGAACAAACCAGATCTCCTAGGGCTGAAGAAACAAACCAAATCTCTCCAAACTGGCCGAGCAAAGTGAGCAAACTAGGGACCACACCTGCCCCCCAGCATGTGGCAGTGTTGAGACTTGTCCCCTACTCTTGGGCAGTTCTTCCCCACACACTGGCCTGGTAAAGACCAGGCAGATGCTCGGTAACAGCCTCCTCCGCCCCTGGCTCTCCATCTGTTGCTCTGCCTTGGACCCCACCTTCTATTTCTGATCTTGCTTTCCCTCCTCTCTTGCCTCAGCCTGCTCCCACAGGCTTGGCCTTCCTTCCTCTCTCCCTCTGGACTTTATTCCTCTCCTACGTCTGTTTTGCTCTCTCTCAGCTCACTAGTATCCACTCTCTTCCTAAACCAGCATCCACACTGGCCCCCAAGGTGTAAAGTGTTCCACATCTGTCTCCTCTAGGCTCTTCCCTCAGATGCAGTAGGCTGGGACTCCCTTACTCAGCCCCAAAGGCCCTTAGGCCCACATGGTATGAGAAGAAGCTAGGATGGAGAATCTCCTCAGGAGAGGAGAGGGAAGACCACGGAGGGTCTGTATGAGCCGAATTTTGATGAGGCTAGCCCAAAGCACGAAGTCAGAGTGAGTGGGGACTGAGGAAGTAGGCAGCCCTCTGCAGCCAGCAAGTTATGGAGGCAGTGGGAGAGTTGAGCCAAATTGACTCCATAGGGAGAAGAAGGCTCGTGTTTAAGAGGGAAACTGTGGAGGAAGGAGAGGCGAGAGGGATGTTAGATGAAGGAAGAGGGGCAGGGAGGGAATAGGACAGAGCTCGGAAGGACAAAGGGGACTGAGAGGTCCCAGGCCTACCAAGACTGGGCACAGTTTGCTCTCCTGAGCCCAGCTCTACTCCCTAAAGTCCCAAGAGTCACCTGGCCTCAGCAGGCTCCAGCTCTGGCCTGTGTAAAAGAGGAGGCAGGCTGTTATCTTGGTGCCTGAGACCTTGTAAAGGAACCCAGGACCCTCTGTCTTCCTACCCAGGGACTAACAGTAGATCAGGACCTGGGCCCAGAGGTGGTAGCCTCTGTAGAGCAAGCAGAAGGACAGGAGGGCCACAACTGCATGGTGACTTACCCGTTAGACACGGCTGGCATAGGCTTGCCTGTCCGGGAGTTGAGGCTGAAAGTTCCTATCCTGTGGAGACAGAGGAAGAGAAAGACGAGCATGAGCCCAGGACCCCAGTCTTCACAGGCCAGAACACTGGGCAGATGGAAGCCTGGAGCCAGGTTTCTGCCCTGGAAATCATTTAAAAAGGACCAAAAATCTAGACCATGAAAGGTCTTCCAAGGCTTTAGAGTGAAATCCGGGCAAGTTATGCTACCCCTGAGGTATTCAGAGTAGGACCCCAGACCAGCAGCCCCAGTGTCCCCTGGGAACATGTTACAAACATACCTCAGGCCTACCCAGACCTACTACTGGGCCAGAAACTCTGAAGATGGAGACCAGCTTCGGCTCTAGGTTGACCCTGACACCTATTGCAGGTGGAGACTGGGTATATTGCAACACCGTGCCTCCCCATTCACACGCTGAAGGCCCAAATGCACCCATGTGACTGTATTTGGAGACAGAAACTTTAAAGGGGCTGAAGAGATGGTTCAAACAGTTAAAAGCTAGGAATGCTTTTCCAGAGGAACCAAGTTCAGTTCCCAGTACCCACATCAGGAGGCTCACAGCCAGCTCTGGGAATTTGATGCCCTCTTCTGGCCTCTGAGGGCACCTGCACGCATGTACAGATAGCCACACACAAACATAGACACATACACTTAAATAATTTAAAGGAAAAAAAACAGTTAAAGAAATGAGGTCACAGGGCTGGAGAGATGGCTCAGTGGTTAAGAGCACTGACTGCTCTTCCAGAGGTCCTGAGTTCAATTCCCAGCAACCACATGGTGGCTCACAACCATCTATAATAGGATCTGATGCCCTCTTCTGGTGTGTCTGAAGACAGCTACAGTGTACTCACATAAAATAAATAAATAAAATATATAAAAAAAAGAAAAAAAAAAGAAAAAAAAAAGAAAGAAAGAAAGAAAGAAAGAAAGAAAGAAAGAAAGAAATGAGGTCACATGAGTGGGGTCTGACTGTCCGGACACACAGAAAAGACAGGAAAATGAAAACCACAATCATCCCAAACACGGGTTGAGTGAGTGGCCTCAGCAGGAAGGAGCTCAGTTGGCACTTTGAATTTGGATTTCTGGCATCCGGAAGTGTAAAGTTTTTAATTTCTCCTGCTAAGTCCCTCAGTTTGGTACTCACATCAACATGCCAGTAAATTAATACGGCCGGCTGGGTGCGGCTGCACACGCCCACAATTCTAGCATTTAGGAGGCTGAGGCAGAGGGATCTGTTTGAGACCTTCCTGGGCTACAGAAAAAGACCCTGGGCGCTGACTCCAAAGCTCAAAGGAAATTGAATGTGACGGTGTACATTAGCAATCCCATCCTGACACAGGATCTCGGGTCTGAGGCTGCCCTGTCTCAAAACAACAACACCCACCTCCACCCTTAAACACAAGAAAACCAAACCAATGCCATCATCCCTTAATAGGCACAAGGAACTGGTTCGTGGACTCCCTCTGGGACAATAGAGCCTCTGGATGTGCAAATCTATGTTTGTTTTTGTTTTTGTTTTGTTTTTAGAGACAAGGTTTCTCTGCATAGCCTTGGCCATCCTGGAATTTGCTCTGTAGACCAGGCTGGTCTCGAACTCATAGATCTATCTACCTCTGCCTCCCAAGTGCTGGGATTAAAGGCATATGCCACCACGGCCTGGCTGCCACCATAGCATTTAAATATGAGGCATGCACAACCTCCATATGTTTCACTTTATTGTTTATTTAGAAATAAATAGTAAATAGGGTCTCATGGAGCCGAGGCTGGCCTTCAACTTATGTAGTTGAGGGTGGCCTTGAACTCCTGCCTCCATGCTCAAGGGCTGGGTTACATGTCTACACCACCATGCCTGTCCTGTCCTATACATTACCCTTAGGTGCTTTAGAATACCTAACCCAGGAAACACATGGCACAGGCTTGCTGCACCGCATCATCTAGGGAACAACGACCAGGCAAACGTCAGCGCATGCCCAGTATTTAGTTCATGGAGTGCATGCTTGTGGATCCCACGAACACTGAGGGCTCCCTGCATTGATTTCACTAGGAAAGCACTGACCCGCACATCTGTCCCAGAATAGATGCCCAGTAAACAGGAGTTGCCAGTGGGGTTTAGTCATGAACGGCTAAACTTAGCCACACAAGACTTTCCAGGGGAAAGGACCTGCCTCCTCAGAGGTATTCCAGAGCCTCTATATTTCAGATCTTGTCCTTGGGCTCATCTCCTGGGGGGAAGGATCCCTTCATTCCCTATCCATCCAGCAGGCAGGAAACAGAGCTTCGACTGGTTAGGTTTGAATCCAGGTGGGAGCTGGGAGGCATAACCGCATTCCTGGGCTTCTCCTCAGCCAGAAGCTGAGAGAGGGCAGTGGGCATCAAATTTGATCCAAATGTGTTACGTGCGTGTTAAAGAATGAGCAAAAAAAATAATTTAAAAATGTATAGTTTTAAATGAAAGAACATAGCTTCTTAGCAAGAGCTAATTGTGATTTCTCCTGGGAAAACCCTACTTTTCTTTTTCAAATCGTTTTCACTATTTTTAACTCTGTGTACATGTACGTGCCTCTGTGTGTGTGTGTGTGTGTGTGTGTGTGTGTGCGCGCGCGCGCGCGCGTGCATGTGAGGCCGGAGGTACCCAGTGTCTTGGAGCTGTAGATGGTTGTACTTTGTGTTCTCAACCCGAGAGCCATCTTTCCAGTCTTGTGAACTGGATACAATTTTTGGGCTTCCTTAAATCTATAATTCAGTTGTGTCTACAGAGTGAGTTCCAGGCCAGCCAGGGCTACAGAGAAAGACCCTGTCTGGAAAAAAACAAAACAAAACAAAAAACCCTGCCCCCACAAAAATCTAAAACAAGAAAAACCACCAACCAACCAAAAACAAAACCAAACCCCCCCCCAGAATTCTAAATTAAATCTTTGTTGTTTTTGTTAAAACAAAACAAAACAAAACAAACTCCCCAAAACCGACTATATGCTGTTCTTGGCCTCCAAGGACATGTGAGATCTAAATTTTGTTTTTGAAGATGTCTCTTCTTTTTATTTATGTGTATGTGTACAAGAAGGTGTCTAGCATCTAGAAGAGAGCTTCAGATTCCCTGGGGCTAGAGTTACAGGGGACCCTGAGCTGCCGGCTGTGGGTCTGGGGACTGAACTCAGCGCCCTCTGCAAGAGCTTCAACTGCTCCTAAAGGCCGAGCAGGCTCGGTCCCCACATACTGTTGTTCTTAAAGAATCAGTTAAAGATATGTTGGGGAGTGTGAGGCAAATGCAAATTTGTATCATGTATGTGTGTGGACACGTGTGTGTATATGCGTGTGCACATGTGTGTGCATGTGTGTGTATGCCGTGTGTGTATATATGTGTGTGCATGTGTGAGCACATGTGTGTATGTGCGTGTACACGTGTGCATGTGTGGGCACTGTGTGTGTGCATATGCATGCATGTGTATCTGTGTGCATGTGCGTGTGTATATATGTGCACATGTGTGTGCATTGTGTGTGCCCTGTGTGTGTGTGCATGTGTGTGTGCATGCTTGTGGAGGCCACAGATAATATTGGGCCCTTCCTCCATTAATTTTCACCTCATAAAGAGGCAGTGGCTTTCATTTGAGCTCTGAGATTTGCAATTCAGCTGTCTGGTCAGCTCTGAGAACCTCCTGTCTCTGCCTTCGGAGCCTGGAGTCCTAGGCTGCCAAGACTGTCTAGTTTGTATGTGAGTGCTGGTGGTCTCTCTTCATGCCAGAGTGACAACTGCTTGTCCCATGTGGCTCTCTGTGTATATTTCTGTGTGGGTTTCTATGTGTGTGTGAGAGTCTGTGTATGTCTGTGTATGTCTGTGTGTGTGTATCCCCAACTTCTTATACCATAATTTTTTTAAAGAATCCCCCAAGTTCTTTAAGCTTAGAACCTCCAAGCCAATTCCCTCCCCCTCAACTCAATAAATGATAGTTATTATTATTTTCTGGGGACCCAGAGAGGGGGCTTTTGAGAGGGAAAAAAAGACATTTCTTGAGGTTCTGATGCTATTATAGTTACTGAGAAGGCAAGGGTCCAGGAGAAAGAGTCTACTGTTTAGTCCTTACACACACACCACACACACACACACAGAGACAAATAGATACACACACATAGACACACAGAGACAAATACACAGACACACACAGAGACACAGAGAGAGACAGAAACATATACACAGAGACACACAGACATACATACAGGGACATATATACAGATACACACACACACACAGACACACACACAACAGTTACTAACCACAGTGGGTAAAAGAAACTTGGCAGAGCCAGATAGTGGTGGTGCATGCCTTTAATCCCAACACTTGGGAGGCAGAGGCAGGTAGATTTCTGAGTTCGAGGTCAGCCTGGTCTACAGAGTGAGTTCCAGGACAGCCAGGGCTACACAGAGAAACCCTGTCTCAAAACAAAACAAAACAAAACAAAACAAGAAAGAAACTTGCCAGAAGTGAGTGAGGGGTTCATGCTTAGCCTAGCCGGAACCCTCTTTCTACTGCATGCTCTGCCCAGTGGCCTGGGCACCTGTCCCAGTCTGTGTTTGCTGGTGCCTGGACCCTGTCCCTAGGGCTTCCTCAGAATAATGATAAGCCATCCTCAGCAGCATGTGGGACTTCTGGAGACTCCAGAGGCCTTTCAAAGTAGTAATAGCTGCCCCATGAGCCCCGTGCCACCCTGTCCTACAGACTGTCGGAGACAGTGAGGTGAAAAGGCCTCACTGCATCCAGTCCAGCCTGTTTTTAGCTCCCAGCTCAGGTCTCCACCTACAGGCAGCAAATGAGATTAGAAACATGCAGTGCAAATAAAGCCCAGGTTCAAATCCCAGCTCTCCCACTTGCTAGCTATGTGGCGTTAGGTGGATCACTTCCCCTGGTGTTCTCTGGTTCTTCCTTACACAACGAGAGAGGGGTGGGGTTGCAAACTGACTAGATAGCTCTCAGTTACTTCCCTCCCCACAGGATCCCACAGGATACAAGCTCTAATAACTCGGCCTGGTTGGCTCCCTCCAAAATAACTGGGTGAGACACACGGAGAGAGCAGGGCCCTACATCTCGCTCACTCTTTAAGCCCTGGCTGTCTAAGGCTTTGTCACCAGCAGGCTCTTAACAGGGTGAGCTCAAGATGGCTCACTACAAGGGGAGCCACCCAGACAGGCTGTACCCCTCCAACGCTTACGTGAGAGGCTTCTCCAGACGACTCCCAGAAGACCCTACAATCTCTCCAAGGGTACAGAAGGCCTGGCCCAAGAAGTCCTGCACATCCAAGGGCAAAAGAGATGAGTGTTAGTCCCCTTGTTCACAGCCACCCCACCGCCCACACTGAAGTGACCACATGCAGCCGTGGATACACACTCCCTTGAGTGAAGCCCAGGGCCCAGCCAGAATGACATTTAAGAGACAGCCTGGGCTCTCTGGGCACTCACGGGCAGAACTCACATGTTTAGATAGATCCGGGCTCTTGGAGTCAACGTCATATCTATAGAGAACACAGAAAGATGGTAAAGGCAGGCAGGGGACATCCCACTTAACCCTGTCTCGAACTCTGAGTCCACCTCTCAAGTAGGCTCTGTCAGTGTGAGCACTGGAAGTCTTGGAGGCTCGTCCTGTCCTGACCTTGGTGAAGACAGGGGTAAAGATAAATCAGGGTCTCTTAGGATTTGCTTAGTTCTCAGCCAGTGAGATGACACTTTTGGCCAAGCCTGGTGATCTGAGTTCAGTCCTTGAGACCCACACGAAGGAAGGGGAAAACCAATTCTCACAAACTGTTCTCTGGCCTCCTCCACACCCTGCCATACACACACACACACACACACACACACACACACACACACACACATAATTTAAAAAAATATTTGTGCTCTTCCCTGCAAGTGTGTTTTATCTCACTAAGAATGAGAAATGACACAGTGAACCCTGTACCCTGGCTGGGTCACAGGTGGCTGGGTCACCACAGGTGGCTGGGTCACCTCAGGTGGCTGGGTAACCACAGGTGGCTGGGTCACCTCAGGTGGCTGGGTAACCACAGGTGGTTGGGTCACCACAGGTAGCTGGGTCACCACAGGTAGCTGGGTCCCACAGGTGGCTGGATTACCACAGGTGGCTGGGTCACCACAGGTAGCTGGGTCACCACAGGTGGCTGGGTCATAGGTGACTGGGTCACAGGTAGCTGGGTCACCACAGGTAGCTGGGTCACCACAGGTGGCTGGGTCATAGGTGACTGGGTCACAGGTAGCTGGGTCCCACAGGTGGCTGGATTACCACAGGTGGCTGGGTCACCTTATTCATCACTCCCAGTCGTCTGTCCCTCCAGCTTCATTGGTGTCTGTCTGGAAGCTCCGGCCTCACATCTCCTCACCTGGAGCCTGCCTCTACACTGAGCTGGTTGCTCCTAAGGAAGGGAGGCATAGCTACCTCCACCTGAGTGGGCGAGTGGGCAGCAGGCAGCTTGGTCCTGCAGCTGGGCTGGCCCCTGAATGGAGCCAGATAAGCTGCAGCCTGCTCTCCCAGGGTCTTGCTTGCAAACTTTTTTCCAATAGCTTCCCCTGCTCTACGCTGCACCTGCTGAGGGCTAGGGATCACCATCCACTTGTCCTGACAGTTTTCCACTCCAGACTGTCACCACACAACAGGTTTGCTCACAATGAGGCCTTTCTATCCTTTCCATGTTAGCTCCTAAGTTTCTACACACACACACACACACACACACACACACATGCATGCAGACACACATGCACATGCACACACATGCAGACACACACTCACACATGCACTCACAGACACATGTGCACAAATATACTCTCTCTTTCACACACACAGGCGCACACACACACACACACACACAGGCACACACACACACAGGCACACACACACCCTTTCCCACACCCTAGCAGGGCTGGAGGTAGACTTCATCTGTCATGTTTGTCTCCCTGGTCTCCCAGAATATCCCTGCTTCTCCACCTGTACCTTGTCACCAGGGCCCCAGTCCCACATTCCCCACCCCACCTCCTCCCCCGTAGCATGAGCCCCACCTTCCACTCACAGATCAAAACGGAGGTTCTGCTTCTCCTCAAAGAAGTAATCCACAATAAACTTGCGCACGAAGTCCGGGTTGAGCGTGTTATCAATGACCTCCGTGCGTCCAAACTGCAAGAGATCGTGCGGGTGAGGTGGGGACAGTTGTAGGCTCCAGGCACTGGGTGCTGCCTCCTACAGGTGGGGAAACTTCTCCCCAGGCTTCTTATCTGATTCCTCCATTCCCTCCCTCCCTCCTTCTCTAGGCATAAGCTCCAGGCAGCCCTTGGAGGGTAGCTGGTGTCATATCTGAGTGACCCTGTGTGTTCTATCTTGCCCTCAGCCTATGCCACGCCCTCTGCCTGCCCTCCCTTCACTGCCAGACAGTGGGCTGTTATTGCTATGGTGAAACACCGTGACCAAAACAACTCAGGGAAGAAGTCAAGACAGGAACTCAAGCGGGGCAGGAACCTAAAGGCAGGAGCTAATGCGGAGACCACGGAGGAGTGTTGCTCACTAGCTTGCTCCTCAGTCAGTGTCTTCTCTAAGCTACCCTGCAAACTGCAGGCAAGCAGTGCACTCAGTACCCAGGGTGGGTTACTAACCAGCCTCTCTGTAGACAAGTGCACACTGCAATCAGCTCCTACCCAGCCCGCATAGACATATGCTCAGCATCTTCAACGCTCACTCGGCTCCCACCTGGCTGGCATCGCCACACCGAATCTCCCCTACACGTATGTCAGAGTTACTGTGTGCCTGGCTGGGTGTTGTCTTCTCGGTGGGGTGTAACAAACTAAATGGACTTTTTTTTTTTTTTTTTTTTTGCTCATTTTATGTTTGTGTGAGAATTTTTAAAATATATATATATATCAATACATGTTTTAACAGGTGCTTTAAAAAAAAAATATACCCACACTCAGCCCTGTCACAGGCCAATTAAAATCGAACTGAAGTGGGTGGGGCCCAAACAACTGCGCATCCATCCGGGAGGGTCTCTAGACACCGCTAATAAGCAAATGGGGTTGAGAACTGTAGGGGAGAGGAAAAGAAAACTAACATTTACCAAGCCTCTACTGAGTGTTCACAGATCAGCAGGACCATTAAGCTATCTCGTTTTAATTCTTTAAAAATCCTGAGGGTTGTCACCCGTTTCATGAGCTCGGAAACAGAATCAGCAAGGTTAAGTAACCTGCCCACAGCCACACAGCAAGAAACTCATCTTTTTGTACCTCACCTCACTGGAGGGAGGAGCCACCCGAGCGTATGAAAATCCTAGGAGGCGGATTATTTTCCAAGCACGGTGGACAGCCCTGCTGTGTGCGAGCAACGGGGGTCTGGGGTGGGGTGGGGGTGGGGGATGACACAGTCTGGGCTTGATAAAATCTGGCTCCTGTCTCTCCTATAAATTCCATAACAACCTGACAAACACAGAGCCCTATGCAAAGGATTTCCTACACGCTCCGCTCCCCACCCCTTCTAAGTAAACCTCCTGGCTTCAGACAAAAGGAAAATTTCTCCTAATGGCTTCCTTGCGGGAGTCCTGCAGGTAAACACTTACGTCTTAGAAAATTCTCTGGAAAGATCAGACTTCCTGCTGCTCTGCTTGAACGACTCTCCCCTGAAGCATTCCCCCCTCTGGGGCTGGCAGACACCCCGCTTCCACAGCCCAGCCCCCAGCCCACCCTCAGCCCACACTCCACGGAACGCACCCCCCCCCCCCCGGGAAGATGACAGAGGCCACCTTAGAAATGGCATTTGAAGCTTCAACAAGGGGGGAATTCCCTGGAGACTGCTCACTGCAAGAGAAGGAGATGGGGTTCCCCTGGAAACAGGATGGGAGGGGGCTCCGGAGGTCCCTGGAAAGTGGAGAGGCTTGAAGGATTGCTGGAACTTGGGCATAATTAACATATGTACATCGCAACTGTTAAATCAACAGCCCAGGGGCCTGCCCAGGAAGCTTTACGGGTTTTCATTAGTTGGACTAATAACAGCAAGGGGTGTGTGTGTGCTGAAATTCAGATTTTAAAATTCTAAGAGGCCACCAGGTGCCTGTCAGGCTCAATGCATACTCCGGCTAATGAAGGCAAGAATACAATAATTGAACAGATAATGGGGGGAGGGGGGCCACCCTGGACACTGTACTTTACATAGAATTGCGGAGTTCTCCAGACAGAATGGCTCTGGGGAGATGAGTGCGGTCTAACGGCTGTGTGTATCCCATCCCATCATGGGGGGAGCAGGGGAGGAGGCCAGGCCCCTCACCATCCTGAACCTGGAGCCTGGACACAGCCTCAGAATCACCTATCCATCATACTAGTCCGTTCTGAACCACTGCGTGATCCAAGCTCTGGGCTGTGAGACCAGGGAGAAGGTCTCTTGTGTGTAGCACGAACCCTAAGCAAGCCCCATGCAAGCACAGGGGTCCGAGTGAACCATGGCTGTGCGGAGCCAGGAAATCGGCACAGGAAATAGATGCGGAAGACCTAGAGAGCCTTCCTGGGGTACTCAGGGAGGGACGAGCAATGTCCGGGAGGGGGCTCCCTGACCTCAAGACTGGGATACCTCCTATGGGAGAAAATCAAAACCATAAGCCAAAAGAAGCCTGGAAATGAGGGCATTTACCCTCTGAAAGGCTTTGTCCCTAGCACAGACCCAGTAAGCTCTTCGAAGAAGCCGCTCCCAAGGGCTCCCATGACTAAGCCTGGAGAACACCAATTAAGTGGCATTAACTGCAGATCATCCAGTCCAGTGAGACCCTCAAAGGGAGGCAAGCCTTGAAACGTCTTCAGGGACTGAATTAAGTGGTTCCCAGGGGCTCTGCTATACAGAAGAATTGGTATTTCTGGGAACAGGTGAGCCCCCATTGCTCATGTGTCCTCAGAAGTCGTCAGAGCAAGGTGTGCAGACCCTGATCAGCCAAGCAAAGCATTTTTAATGCTCACCTCACATGAGGCCCAGAGGGACTGGCCTGTCAGGACAATGGCCTGGCTACGGGATATGGAAGACCCTGGAAAATGCAGGCAGACAGCACTAGGAGGGCTCTTCTCTCAGTACCACAAATTCTCCAAGGCCCCCCTTCTGCTGCATCTGATGCAGCAGCAGCCTCACTGACCCTGCAGGCCCACTGTGGGGACAGCTCCTCATCACTGTTTGTCCCGGAACAAATCTTTAATCACATCCATGCGTTCACAAAGAAACCCCTACGAAAACCTTGCCAGTACACATCAGAGGCAGATTCCTCCCTGCCGGGATGCCAACATGAATTTTCTCTCAGACACATAATCTCCAGCAGTCTCTGATGCTCACTCTGTTCTGCTCAAATCCACTGAGTAACATTTGCATCACCTAAGAAATGGGTAAGAAATAAACTCCCGAGATGGCTAGCTGGGAAAGGTGTGTGCTGCCAAACCTGATGACGCACAGGGTAAGAGAGAACTGACACCTTTAAAGTTGTCCTCTGACCTCCATAAGCTCACCGTGCATGGCATATGCAGACCTCTCTCTCTCTCTCTCTCTCTCTCTCTCTCTCTCTCTCTCTCTCTCTCTCTCTCACACACACACACACACACACACACATACACACACACAAATACGTAAAAGTAATAAAATTTTAAGAAATGGTGAGCCTTTAATACTAGCACTCAGAAGGCAGACGCAGGTGGATCTCTGAGTCTGAGGCCAGCCTGGTCTACATAAAGCGTAGAGTTCCAGGACAGCCATGACTACATAGTAAGCCCCTGTTTCAAATAAAAAGAGAAAGAAACAAGCAAACAGAGAGCAGGGGTGGGGGGACAGAAAAAGAAATAAGTGGCCCTCTCTTACACTGCCTTTGACAACCCTCTGGAAGAGGCTCTCAGTTCTGTTGTCCAATCTAAGGGCTTCCATGGGGGCACTGAGGGACCAGCCTCTCCTACTTTGTGGGAAGTGAGCCTGCTGGCTCCATCCAGTGAGGGCCAGTGGGAAAGGGAGGTGGTCCCTTGGTGTCAGAGACCTAGCCCCGTCTCTTGGCTCTGAGTGTATCTGTAATGCTACAGGTGAGCACAGGACCCACTGCTGCATCTTCCGAGGAGAAGAGCTGTGGTTTCCATCAGGGTCTTAAACAGAACAATCCGTGCCCAGAGCTCCGAGGCAAATCCCACAAGCACAGTACAGCGAAGCCATCCACGGCACAGAGGCTGAGGCCAGGCTTCCAGGGCTCACACCGCTGCCTGTGTGACCTTGGCTAAGTCTCTTCACCTCCATTTCATCTTCTGTGCCTACATTATGGAGGCTTGGGTGACGCACAAAAGAACCCTGGGACCTAGGCATACTCTGTAAATGACCCCCACACCAGTCACCCAAAGGAAGTGTCTCCCATGACCCTGTGCTGTCTCTCATGACCCTGCACCTTTTCTCCAGCTGTCCCCGGTTCTGATCACTTGACTTCTGTTTCCTCTTCAGCTCCTGAAGCCTGTCTCCCATCCCCCACAGGGCTCATCTGTGACAGAATCTGCTAAGAGCCCTTCTCTGCACAAGGCCAGGGCTGAGGTGGGAACAAAGTGGTTTCTTTACTCCTATAAACCTGTTTCACAGGGATCCAGGCCCTCCGCTCCCTGTAGGCTCCCTATGGTGGCTGGTTCCTATTGCCCCAGGGAAGGCAGGAGAGTGTTCAGTTCTATGTGAGGCCAGGAAGCCATTGGAGAACACACTCTGGCCCCCTAGTCCCTGTACACAGAAGCTGGCTGGCCCGGCAGGCGACACTTGGGAGTCAGGAAATGCCTCTGTGTGTTTCCAGGCTTCTAGAATCTGGGCCCCTTCTTCTTCCTCTCAACTCCCTTGGCAGGGGGCAGTTCATGAGCTTAGCATAATGTTCCATAAAATGGTCACAACTCAGGGACACGAGGAGGAAAAAATCCAGGACACCATAGCAGGATAGCCGGGCCATGAGCCCAGAGTCTAGGGTGGATCTTCTAGGGTTTGTAGGGTTTTTTTTTTTTTTTTAGTTTTTGTAAATTGTGCACTGCAGTGGGTGTGGTTCCCTGTAGCTCTGGTGGGGGGTGGAGGGAATATTCAGGAAGGCTGCCTGATGCCTATGCTAAGTTACCCAATACTGACAACTGTGCAGGCTGAGCATGGAGGCCTGTAACATCCAGCATCCAGAGGTTCATATATGAGGATCAGGAATTCAAGGTCCAGTTCAGCTATGTAATGACTTGCAGTCCAGCCTGGGCTACATGAGACTTTGTTTCAAAAATCGTGCCCTTATCACAATGCTCGTGTAGCCCTACTGTGTGCCGGACTCTAGGCTTTTTCCATGTATCGTGATTTGCTCTCTGTAACTACTTAACAAGTATTGAGGTCCTTGTTTTATAGACAAGACTCAGAACAACTAAGGATTCCTGCGGCCACACAACTAACTAGATATAAACACAGAATTCAAACCTAGGTAGGGTGGTCCCAAATAGATGAGTTATTGATATAATTACAGATCAACAGGGACCAGGAAGCTGGCTTAGAAGGTAAAAGCGCAAGCATGAAGACCTGAGTCTGAATTCTCACATCTGTAAGCGAGTCCTACGACAGTAAGTAGAGACAGGGGAAACCTGGACGATCTTGGGCCATCTAACCTGGTGCACAAAGCAGCAAACAGCAAAACCAGAGCCTGTCTCAAGCAAGCGGGAGGCAAGGACTGATGCCCAAGGTTGGCTTCTGACAGTCTAGACTCACACATGATCGTACACGTGCACACACACCCCTAACTTCCCTGTGGTCTAAAGACTTCATAGCTGGAAGAGACCAAATCCTTCCAGTTGACCAGTGAGGAAGCAGAGGAGGGTAAAGGGGCTGGGCATTCTGGTAAAGCTTACCCAGTTAATTAGAAAACGCCTCCCAGACCTGGGTCTGAGTAGGCCAGCTGCCAGCCCAAGCGGTCTGTCAACACCCCTTACTCGGGTTGCTCTGTTCATCCAATCCTCTTCCTCCAGCTTTGTCTCGTGACTCCTCCACAACCATGACATCATTTAGTCTCCTCAGCAACCCCAGAAAGACACACTACTGTGGTCCCCATTTTACATAGAAGGTGAGGAATGTCAAGAGGCCACCGGGGAACCCAGCAGGCAAGAGAAGAGGCATCCTGCCCGTATCTCTGCCACCCACCTGCCTCAATAACGAGTGGGTGGCTCTTTCCAAGCCTGAACAGTGGTCAGGACACTGCCTATCCCCTCAGCTCCCCCACCTCATCCTCTCATCTCCACTTCCCTCTAAAGAGGCAATTCCTGACTTTCACAAAACTGCAGCTGGAGCCTCTGAGACATCCCCCAGCTGTAGAGCCCCTGGTGACCAGTGACCACACTAGCTGGGACAGGAGGATGGACCTGATGGACGGTGCCTTCCATCCCAAGCTGCTAACCATCCATTCAGCTCCCCTGCAGTCTTCATAGAGCACCAGGGACTCCAAAACAGGGAAAGCCTGGCTGCTGAGTCCTGTCAGTTCATAAATCATGTTCACCAGGATTAAAATTAGAGGCCAAGAGCCATGTCTGTCTCAGAGAGCAGGGCAAGGAAGGGTGTTTTCCATGGCTGGGAGCTGAATCCTGCTGTGTGCCCAACATCTGACCACCTGGAGACATGGAGGAACAGGAGGGTCCAGGTGTGTTCCAGGCCTGCTAGAGTTTTGAATCTGGAAAGTTCTCTCAGTAGAAGAGTCTCACAAGGGGGTTACTATATTGCCCAGATACAATGCCCCTTCCATGTACTGTAAGGCAAACCACGCTCAGGGGATGGAATTCCCAAAGGACAAGGTCATGGTACTGTTGGGCTTAGTGTCTCCCATACCATATTCTATTCTGTTTGGACGTCAAGGTGTGGAGGATGAGGGGATGGGGAGAGGGGACTGGAACACCTGACTGAGTGAGAAGACCCAGGCTCAGAGGCCTCTGGAGCAGGACAGAGAAGGTGGCCTCTCTGGGGGGGGGGGGGGGGGGGGGAGATGCAAAACTCTATAGCTCATAATGAAAGACTTCCTGCCAAAACCCCTCAAGCTCCTAATTAGCCGTTGTTCCATACAATCTGTTAAATGGTCCCAGCCCTGGGGGAATATCTATTTGCCAAAGAATTTGGCTGCCAATTTACCACCAGCAAAGCAATCCACCCATACCATTCCACTCTCCCCTTGGCCTTGTGGCACTGTGGGAATGGGTGAGGGCAGGCAATCCCAGTCCAAAGGGCAGCTGAGCCCAGGGAAGGTCCCCAGGATCACTGTCTGCCACACTCATGCCAAACTCATGGGCAAGTGTGCTGTCAGCATCCCTCCTGGGTAAAGCTCGGCTTCTCTCAGGGGAAGGAAGCACCATTGATCTGCCTGTCTCTGGCTCCCGAGTGCTGGGATTAAAGGCATGCACCAGCACCATCCAGGCTTTTAAGTAGCTTTTCGTTGGGATGTTTTATCACAGCAACAGAAACAGAACTAGGACCCTGTCTACAGCATTTCCATTACAGCAGCTTCAACAGACTAAATTGATGCCCGCCGTGTGTGTGTGTGTGTGTGTGTGTGTGTGTGTGTGTGTGTGTGTGTGTGTGTGTGCAGGGCCATGTGAAGGCACGTGTCTAGTATCCCATGGAAGATGAGTCTGAACATTTCCACCAGCCACCATTTCAGCCAGTGTCCAGATGTTAAACGGTCTGGGATTGCTCACTGAGCAGTGTTCTTGCAGATGCTGAGAGTGGTTGTGGTGGTAGCCTGAGCTACGTGTCCTGCAGGTGGTTTGGGGGTGATCAGAACACCCAAAGCTTTACCCCCTATCTTTTCCTTTCCCTGGAGGCCTCAGTTTGGACAGCAGGCTGATGAGGGAGGGGTGGGACCCCCCCTTTCAAATGCAGGGGCCCTGAAAGCTTCTCTTCTCAAATGATCGGCTCTGAGACTCTGTCCCCCTGGCCACCTGAGGACATGCAGGAGGCCCAGGCAGGGCTTGATGCAGATACTGCTCAATTTCCTGGGCTAAAATTACATCTTAGAGTCAATTTTCATAAAATGTGGTGACAGATTTAGGTGCCGAGAAGACGGGGCTTTCTCAGAAGGCATAAAAATGACCCAAATGGTTAAAATCAGCTGACAGGCGGAGTCTATGACAGCAGCCTCTCCTTTCCAGCATGCAGGCTCAAGATGGCCTCCACCCTTGACTCTCCTGGTAGGCTCAGCTCACATCCAAGGTTCTGCTAAACAGCGTTGCTTGCCTCCTCCGGGCAATGAACCCACAGGTGCAGCTGCCAAGCTGGCTTTGCCTACTGGAAAGAGACACTCACTTCCTAGGGTGGAAAGGGGGATGGGGAGTCCTGCAGAAGCAACAACAGGAGTGGTTGTAGGCGCCATGTGGGTGCTGAGAACTGAACCCAAGTCCTGTTCAAGAGAAGCCAGCACCATTTCTTTCACCCACCACCCCTTTATTATATCCCCCAAGGACACAAGGTCCGGATGGACCTTCTCATTTGTCTTCTTGCTTCCACAACTATTTTTGCTATCGTGGGCTTGGGTTATGTCCCCAACTTCCTTGAAACCTGGTGCTTTGAACAAATCCAAATGCTCCCTCTGACAAAGGCAGGGTGAAGCACCCTAACTCCATAGCCTGAAGCCAGCCTAGAAGTGGAGCCAGAGGGGACTGAAGGTGCTTTGGCTCACTCTTCTTTTGAACCATGAGGCTTGTGTATTGGATCCCAAGGGTGTTTAAAAACATCAAATAGTGAGCCCAACAGGTAAAGCTGCTTGCCGCCAAGCCTGACCTCCTAAGTTCGAGTCCCAATACCCACACAGTGAAAGAAGAGAAGAATTCCAAGTAGCTCTCTGACTTCCACACATGTGTCGTGAAGTGTACATACCTACACACATATGGACACACACACACGTGTGTGTGTGTGTGTGTACATACCCACACACATAAATAACCACAATTTTAAAAGAACTTTCTAAAAATCCTAAGAGGGCCAATCAGATAGCTCACCGGTAAAGGAACCTACCAGCAAGTCTAAATGGAGTTCAAACCCCAGGACCTACAGGTTGGAAGTTGTCCTCTGACCTTTCAACCCGCCTCCCCCCAAACTCAAATAAATATAATCTTCTTTTATTTGGTTTTTGAGATAAGGGTCTTTCTATTTACACAGCCCTGGCAGTCCTGGAATTCACTATGTAGAGCAGGCTAGCCTTAAACTCCAGACACAGACACAGACACACACACACACACAGACAGACACAGACACACACACACAGACACACACACAGACAAGACACAGACACACACACACACACACACACACAGGTAGTAGCAAAATCCAGGGTCCCCAGTCACTCCCCTCAGCTTCTCTGTTCCCCTACTCCTGGGTACATTTGCTGGCATTTACACATGTTATGTGTTACAAAACGACTGACCAGGAGAGCCAAGAGCAAGGCCTGAAGTCAAGTCAGTGTTCCACGGCGACTGTCGTGTGTGAACACAAGGGATCTTCACCGCTGACATCTTGTTTCCCCGTCACAGGCCACACCCTCATCTTCTCTGTGTGGAATTCAATCCGGTCCAACCTCCACAAAGACCTGAGGCCCTGAGCCAAGCTCAGGTGTGGCCCTGCCCTGCCTGTGTGTTTTGGGGCCTGATGGGAATGGGGGAGGGGAACCAAAGAAGCTTGGACGATTGGAAACCCAGGTCCTACTGGAGACTATTTTCAATTATAGAATGTAATTAACAGTCCGCCAAAGCAGTGCCCTTCTGAAGCGGCCCTTCCAGACCTGCTCTAATGAATCACCGCGCCACGAGTGTATTCCTGGTGCTCGAGTCTGGAAGCTCGGCCGAAAGGCCTCAGAAGTAATTAGTCCACTTAAGCAGGCTAAATGCTTCCCTAGCAATCGGGTTTATGCTTCGATGGGTTTCAAGTCTCAGAGAGTGACGAGTCACGTGAGCCAGCCTCCGTGGAAGGAGCCCCATTCCTCTGACTCAGTTTACACACTCTGCCCTTCGTTTCTGCTAAGCGTGGCAACTGGCCTGCTCTTCCCAGCTTCATGATGGTCCTTTCCTGAGGAAAGCTTCATGTTAGGACCCTAGGAGCCTGGGCTTCTCTCTCTTTTGGGGGACACCAGGCAGTCCCTATGCAGAGCCCCCCACCCCGTACCTCTCTCCCAGGAGTTGATGTTGAGGGGGATGATGTGAAATAGCCCTGTCCAGGAAGGCCATGGCCTCAGCCAACCCTTTCCTGTCCTGTTCATTAGCCTACTTTAAACAGCAGAAGTAGCAGACTCAACCTTCAGCCACCTCAGGCATCGTGGACAGACACAGCAATAAGACAAAGAACCTGCATGCTCCCACCATGGAAGAAAAGAACCCTTCCCTCCGCCCCTCACTTCAGGCCAGTTTTTTTCTAGAGTCAGGGAAACAGCGTTTGTGTCATACAAGGAAGACAGGGCCTCCTGGGGCCACTTGTCTCTGCCATATTCCTCGTTAGCTCGTTAGCTCGTTCTTCTCTGCATCTGAAGATCTGGGAGCTCCGTGAGGGGCAAGGAGGTGGAGAAGGGGGAAGACACCAGCCACCATTTCTGACTAGCCTGCATAGGTTCAAGTCCCATTTCCAAGCTGCTCATCCTTTAGCAACCAGTTATGAAGAGCCTACTGTGTGCTGGGTGCTGTTCTAGGTACTCAAAAGGGAACGGTAGGCAAAGAGCTTGGAAATCCCCTGCCCTGTGGTGACACGAGACAAGATAATACCGACATCAGAGTCTGATAGATGGTTAAAAAAAAAACAAAAAAACCAACCAACCAACCAAACCCCCAAAAAACAAAAACAAAAAACCAAGGAGACAAAAGGGTCATGTGTAAGACATATCGGGTAGGCGGAGGCTTTACACTGAGGCCTTCTTATAATGGGTGACATGGGTGTCAGGATCTGGAGAAATTGTGGAGGGGATATGGGGGTGTAAGAAAAACACATGGGGGTAGGATGTTCAAAGGCCCTGAGGCAGGAGGACACCTGTGTGCATGGATGGGGTGTCAGGGAGATGGAGGGAGCAGGTGAGAGAAAGTAAGATCAACCAGCCATCACACATGGGACATGAGAACAGGTAGCCTGGGGGACCCTGGAAGACCCCGAGCTTGGCCTGGCTGGAGCCACTGGACAGCTCTGGGCACAGAAAGACTAGAATCCCATGAGCCTGCAGCAGGATCTTTCTGCTTCCCGGAAGGACAGAGGCATCTAAACCTCACGCACCTCCTGAGGTCACTTTGGTTCAAAAGCCCTTGTCCACAACGCCTCTGTGACAAGGGACAGAGGCACGGAACTCTTAGAATAGGCCCAGGATAGAAAAGTGTGGAGTTAGAAGCTGGGCTGAGGAGCTGCTCCAAGCAGAGGGAAGCTGGGAAAGGTTTCTGAGCAGGGAATCCCTTCGCTGGAGCCATGCTCATGTTAGAAACATGGGAGGGAAGTCTGCTGTGGAGTTGCAAGGTGAACAAGGGGCCCCCCTGACCCAAGGCACCAGTGGGTGGCAATGTGAGCCTGGACATTTTGTGTCTGAGGGCATCCCTGAGGATGTCCCCTCACTTTGGGGGTCCTTGAAGTTGACTAATTTTGTCAACTTGGTTGGTTGAGCCCAGGAGAGCCGAGAACAGCTCTGGGCGCCTGTGAGGTTCATCTCTAGAGGTGTAATTAGATGGTTTAGTCCACTGTTGGAGTCAAACTTTGAGTAGACTACTCATCGTCAGAAAAAATATATATATACTAAGTGAGTCCTGGTTGGAGGAAGAGGTCATTGGAGGGCATGTCCTGAGGGGGCGGGGGCTCCTGAGGTTCTATCTTTTGAAAAAATTAATTTAATGACTTAGTTTTAATTATATACATATGTGCATCTGTATGTGGGGCATGCGCAAGGCTCACGTGGGGCAGAAGAGGACATCCGGTCCCCTGGAGCTGTAGTTACAGATGGTTGTGAGCTGCCTGGTGTGGATGCCGAAACTTGAACTCAGGTCCTCGGCAAGAGTGAGAAGTGCTCAAAACCACCCAGCCATCTTTCCAGTCTGAGGTTATATATCTTGCTCAGGGGCTCTTTTGCCTTCTCCTGGTTTCCCAACCACCATGAGATGAACTGCCTCTTCCTTTCCAACTTCTCTTCTCCCCACAGGGGCCAAACAAGCACGGGTTGCTCCAAAACTGTGTGCAAAAATTAATAATCCCTCCCTGTAAGTTACTTCCTCAGTATGTGTGACAGTCACGCAATAAGAACTAATACAGGAAATTGGTACCAGAGAAGTGGGGTCACTGGCGTGACTAAATGACCCTACAATGGTCCTTAAGCCTCTGGCTTGTGGAAGGAGATGGAAAGGTCACAAGAGACATGAGAAGCCTTGGGATGCTGGAAGCAGAGCTAAACTGATGATTCAGGAAGAACTGCAAAGCAGATAGCCAAAGCCAGGCTCCTGGGAGTCCAGGCAAGGAGCCATTCATAGCCGATTCTGGCTGGGACTTTGTGTATATCTGGTCCATGTTCTGAGACCTCGGGAAAGGCTGGGGTTGAAAGTGATCATTAAAGGTAGTAGACTCATTAATGTGATAGAAGAAATATCAAGACAGCATCGCATCCAGGCTATGGCATGGACGGTGCTGGCTGCTTCTAGCCAAATTTACAGTGAGAACCAGAAGCAAGAAGCAGGCAGAAAGATCTGAACACCACAGTACAGCCATAAAAGAAGCACATATGAAGCTGTGGACTAGGAGTTTACAGAATTAAAGAGATTCCAATAGGATCACTACAAAGAAGCCACGCACTCAGCACAGGGACAAGAGGGAGATGCCGTGAGAGAGCGTGTTGGCAGTTAACCAGACCCCAGCCATGGCAGATGAATGTTTATAAACCCGTAAACTCATCTGAAAGACTCTCCCTTCAAAAAGGTCCTCTGAGGCACGGAATGGGGTAGCCTAGGGGGTTGTTTCCATAGTTATTCACCCAGAATCTACTGCAATGGTGGTCCAAAGGGCCTAGCCAATGCTCACACTGGCAGCTGACCCTGGTGTGGGTCACGTGATGCTGATGTTGTTGGCATTCAGAATGCAAAGGTCAAAGGTCATAGAGGCTCACACCCAGATTTCAAAGGAAAGTCCATGGAGCTGGGCAGTGTATGGCCAGGTCTGAGATCCTGTGAGCTGCCCCAGAGGATGACTTATGACATAAGAGCGTGACTTATGTAAGAGTGGAGCTTGGCTAGCCCCAGGAGGCTGGAGTTGACAGTGGGACATCTGCTGAGGAAAGCTTAGGGAATGAAGCAGACATGGCCTAAGAGAGAGGCCACGTAGGTTGCAAACAGCAAGGCCATACAGGGGGCTCTTGTTAGGGTACACACAGAGACACTATAGTGTGTCCACAGACACGGAACTACAGGATCTGGTGTTTGCTCTGCTGGGTGGCTCTGTGACCTTGCTTTAGTCTGGTCCTGGCTTCTTGTTCTCCCATTCCTCCATGATGGAGTGGGAATGTGCGCTCTGGGCCACTGTATCTTGGAAATATGTGTAACTTGTGTTTTGTTTTTGCTTCCCTCATGAGTTTGCAGTTGTCCTCGAGTCTCCTGTTGGGACTGTGAAAAATGTGGGGACAAGAGAGATGAACTGAACGCATTTTGTATTATGAGATAGATGTGAGCCTTTGGGGGTCAGAGGTAGATTTTCAGTAATTAATGCTGTCAGTTTAACTGAGTTGAGGAACACATGGGTGATCCACAAAACACAGTCCTCCTCCTCCTCTTCCTCCTCCTCTTCCTCCTCCTCTTCTTCCTCTTCTTTCTCCTCCTCCTCTTTTTCTTTCTCTTCCTCCTCCTTTTCCTTCTCCTCCTCCTTTTGTCCAGGGTCTCTCTTTGTATTCCTGGCCGTCCTGAAACTTGCTAAGTAGACCAGGCTGTCCTTGAACTCACAAAGCTCCTCCTGTCTCTGCCTCTCAAGCGCTGAGATTAATGATTTCTGCCGCCACGAATGGCTTAAAACATGCTTCTATGTGTGTGGAAGGAGTTTCCAGAGATTAGTAGCTAGATCACAAGGGCTCTGATCTAATGAATGGATTTTTTTCTTCTTCATCTTAATGAGCGGTGTGATCCCCTGAACACAGATTTTTCTGTGGAAGGTTTGGGCACTGGGGTAGAGGAAGCAGGTCAGTGGAGCCATGCCCCTGGCTACTACTCCTTCGAGTGCATTTCCTTTATCCTCTGCTTCCTGTTTTCTATAGAATCCCCTTCCATGTGCTTCCCCAGCCAAGTGAACGGGCCAAGCAACCATTGCTGGACTCACCCCCATAATCGGAGCCAAAATTAATCTCCCTTCCTTTAAGCTCAGCTCAGTTACACAAAGCAAGTAACAGTGGAGTCTCCCCTCTAACCAGAGCTCCTCGAGGACAGGCACAGCCTGCTCTGTCTTCAGCCTCCACACCCTCTGCTTGCCCTGCCAGCCTAAGGTACTACCCTAGTGCATCCTGGGTGGGAAAGGGGCGGGACTTACCTCCCGCCATTGCTTGTTCTCCATCCCTTGAGTGTACATGACACACACTGGGGAAGAGAAGAGAAAACATGGGTTAATACCTCAGGCCAAGAGGAAGAGAGAAGGTCAAGACCCTCAGCCTGGATGGCTCAGCTGGGTTTGGAGAAAGGGTGGGCGTCGGCTGAGGTAGCTGGGACTGAGGGTAAGAAGAGCCTGGTCTCCAAACCTAGACCACAGCTGGTTTGCTGTTCCTGTAGCAGAGATTGGACCTACATCCTTGCACAAGCATCCAGCCACCGAGATACATCTCTAGCTCCCCAGTGGGTCTCGCCTGGGACCTCGGCATGTCTTTCAGGAGGGAACTCAAGGGCTGTTAATTGCTACACCATAGAAAGGGCCCTGGGTGTGAGGTGGGTGGACACACGGGCATGACAGAGGCTGAGTGGCAGATGTGGTGAGGTTGGCATCGGAAACACTGTCCTTCCAGAGTCTGAACAGTCCCATGAGACCTGTTACTGTCACCAGATCCTCTTAACTGATGGGGAAACTGAGGCTCTGTGAAGGCCAAAGACCTACCCAAGGTCATGCTCACAGCCGGGATTGCTCAGAACTAAAGCCTGGGTCTCCCAAACTCATGCTCATCCCCTGAGACCAGAGCCAACTCACAGGACAGATGCCTTCTTGTGCCAGACACCCCAAGACCTCCCAAGCTGTTCTGGGGTGCTATGACCTAGGATGGTGGCAGAGTGGGGCCAACTCCCCAGTTCTCTGGACTCCATCAAGGCAGTGCTTGCCAGCCTTGACCTACTGGCCCTATGCTAGTTCTAACACTTAGCCAAAGCTGCTGCTGGCCCCTGTCTCTAGTCACCAGGCTGCTCTGTCACTGGGGTGGCTGTTGCCATCAGAGAAGGACTTACGTGGATCAGACTTGGAAAACATGTCTTTGTCCAAGAGGTTCCTGAAAGGGAGAGAGGAGAAATTAGTGGGGATGGAGGGGGACAGGGTGTCAGGACCTAAGGTTGGTGCTGAGCCTGGAGACGGCCTCTGGCCCGGCCTCAGACAGAATAGAAAGGGAAGATTCCTTAGCACGCACACTTGATCAACTTCATTAAATGCCAGGGACCACACGGATTCAGCAAGTTTGTCACACTGGCACTCAGGTCAAGGAGAGGGAGACTGGAGACTAAGGGAGACAGGAGTTCAAGGCCATCCTGGGGCTATATTGTGGATTAGAACAGCCTGGGCTACATGCAACCCTGTCTTTAAGGGGGAGGAGTTAGAGAGATGGCTCAGCAGTTAAGAGCACTGACTGCTCGTCCAGAGGTCCTGAGTTCAATTCCCAGCAACCACATGGTGGCTCACAACCATCTGTAATGGGATCCGATGCCCTCTTCTGGTGTGTCTGAAGAGAGAGACAGTGTACTCACAATGAATGAATGAATGAGCTGGGGGTCTCTGAAGCCAGTCCAGCCCCCAGTATACTAAGACCTGAAGTGCTCCCCGACCCAAACCCCAGCCACAGCTGATCCAGATATGCACAGTGGTGCACTGAACCCTGGAGCTTCTCACTCAGCTTCAGATATCAGCCTTACCTAGACCTCTCCTCCTTTCATGTCTCTATCCCTTAAAAAGAATTAATTAATTAATTAATTAATTAATTAATGAAAACTATAACCAGTGAGAAAAGTATCTGTTTAACCTGTGGTCTTCCAGAATACGTATCACAGTCCACTGACTCCCTCATCAAGTGCATACGCAGGAATTAATGAATGACTCCTCACTGAGGAATTAATGAATGACTCCTCACTGAGGAATTAATGAATGACCTCCTTGAAGGGGACACTGATTCATTTGAACAAAATCCCTCTAAGGTCAAGACCAGAGCTGAGGCTTCCTACCCCTCATTAGCCAGCTCCTCTTCTTCCAGCCTAAGTCTCAGATGGTTTTAAGCTGAGTCTCATGTAGCCCAGGCTGGCCTCGAACTCATTATATAGCAGAGGATGACCTTGAACTCAGGATCAGCTTGTCTCAGCCTCCTGAGTGCTGGTATTACAGGCTTGCTATATCATGTCTGGCTGTGTTTGAGTTTTCGGAAGCAGGATTCACCCTATGTCCTCGGCCAGCCTTGAATTCTGGATTCTCCTACCTCAGCCTCCAAAGTACTTGGGTTATAGATGGGGGTCACCACACCCAGCCTCAGCTCTGGTCTTGACCAACATTCTGGGTTCGACCCCCAGCACCTCATAAATCAGGTGTGTTGATATACCAGCACAGGGGAAGCTGAGGCAAGATGACTCGCATAAATTAAAGGCTATCCTGGGCTACAGAGTGAAACCTGCATTTAAAACGACAAAACTAGGGCTGGAGAGATGGCTCAGCAGTTAAGGTATTGACTGCTCTTCCAGAGAATTGAGTTCAATTCCCAGCAACCCTATAGTGGCTTATAACCATTGGTAATGAGATCTGATGCCCCCTTATGGGGTGTCTGAAGACAACTACAGTATACTCATAATAAATAAACTTTAAACAAACAAACAATCCAACAGACCCAGCAAACCTGAACAGACAGCAAGGGCTGCTCAGGGCGACACTCAGAGCCTTCATACTCCCCCTTAGCTACAGACAGACAAACTGCATCACATCCCAGCTCTGCTTTGTAGTCTTGACTTGACTACTTTGTGCCTCAATTTTCCCATTTATAAAATGGGGCTCACTACAGCCCAGGGCTGCTTAGATCAATACATGTGCATTGCTGGCATTTATGCTCATCTGAGGACGCTCAGGTTCACAGGTGAGAAAGGAAGCCACAGGCCACCTCCACCCTTCCTGGCCCGAGAAGCCAGGCCCTACTGTGTCCTGAAGGGGGACTGAATATGTCATTGTCTGAGGTGGGGTCCCAGCTTCAGCTCCTCCTCCTGCACCTTTGCCTGTGGGCAGCCTTGCCTGGCTCGCTCTCCATCCTGATGCCCTCTCTGATGCCCACCGGTGGTCTCACTTTGCCCTTCCTCCCTTTGACCCAACTCCTTACTTGATAGAAATGGGGCATGTGGGGATCCTGAGAAGCCCCCACATCACTGCTTAGCAATGGGACTCTTACTCCCTGGGGCTCACGTCAGTTCCCAGGGGTAAAAAAGGCAGGTTCTTGGGGTCCTTCACAGAGCCTGGCTTGGTGTGTCCGAGATAGCTTTAACTAGCTGTTGTCCAACCTGCCAGCCCTCTCCTGGGTTTCTGACATAGTGATTCAAGTAAATATCTCAGGTCAAAACACTTAGTCTTGGCCTCCCACTGGACACCAAAGACCCCCAAGACATGTTTGTTCAGCCCCCCAAAATCCCCTACAGTTTCCAGGTCCCCAATAAGCCTCACCTGCCCCACTGATACTCCTGGCTCAGAGAGAGGGACTGGCCTGCCCAGAGCACACAGCCAGAACATCCTGTGAGACCAGGCCTTCAGCCCCAAGCAGGGCCTCAGCCACCAGGGCACTAACCAGACCAGACTAAACCACACCTTACGTGTTTTTCCTCTGCTTTCTACTTTGGGAGAGCTCAAAGAGAAAAATAAAATAAAAATTTTCCAACAGTCAAAACGTATTTTTTTTTCCTCCAAAAAGAGCATAAAACCCTTCAGCTGTCTGCTCAGCAGCTTGGAGATTCGATTCCTTTGTTCCTTAAGCTGAGGCTGGGAAGGCAGAGCCAAGGCCTTTTGCTTCCTGCCGCCCCCAAGGACTCATTCCATCTCCCCAACTAGAGAGAGACTGGGAGGAACATTACCAGGTTGTGGGACCGGGAGCCTCTGAGGTCCCAGTGGAAGGTGATAGGGGATTCCCTTACAGGGCCTGAGGTTGTCACTTCCCAGCAGAGAGGCCAGAGAAGTGGGTGAGGGGCTGGGACAGACACCCTGTCTGAGGAGATAAGCCTTCCCTGGTTCTGTCTCACAGACGTGCTGAGCCTGAACTTGGCTGTAGATGAGAAAGTTAAGAGCCTATACATCAGCTATTCCAGGCTGGGGTTCCTCAGCGGGGATCATGAACCCCCGAAACCAAGCAGATCAGTGGTGGTAACATGTGTGTTGGATGCAGGTTTCTCTTGTTGTTCAGTTCTCAAAAACAAACAAACAAAAACATGAGGCTGCAAACGTTAGGAAAAGGCTAAGCCTGAGAGCCCAGGCCTGCTACCCATGATTCTGAGGCAGGAGAGCCACAAGTTCAAGGCCTCCTTGAGCTACATAGCGAGTTCAATGGGAGTCTGGCTACTTAGTTATCTCAGAAGAACACAAATCGAAAGGATTAAAGCTCAGGGGGCTGGAGAGATCGCTCAGCGATTAGGAGCACTGGCTGCTCTTCCAGAGGTCCTGAGTTCAATTCCCAGCAACCACATGGTGGCTCACAACCATCTGTAATGGGATCCGATGATCTCTTCTGGTGTGTCTGAAGAGAGGTACAGTATACTCATATACATAAAATTTAAGGGGGGTGGTAGGGCACTCAGCATGTGCAAGGCCCCAAGTTCAATCCCCAGCATAGGAAAGGAGGGAGGGAGAGAGGGAAGGAGGAAGGAAGGGAAGCAGGTTGGTTTCTCTGAACTTGGAATAGTGATATACACCAGACAGGCCAATATGAGACTAGCCTCTGGTGTTAGGGATAGAGGAACTGATACTAAGTAGCAGTGACAGATACACAGAGAGCCCCCAAGTCCTAAGAGAACACAGATATCACTTTGTTTTTCCAAAATCAACTCCATGACAAACATCTGATTGATGGAGTGGATGAGGGGTAACCACTCACGATTGGCCAGGTCCTTGCTCAGCTCCTAACCTGGGACATTCAACTGAGCCTGCATCTCAATGCCAGCAGATGCTGGTTCATATCCCTAAAGGGGGAGGATCTGACCTTTCAAGTCCCAGTCACTGAGGTGCCCAGGAGCACCTCTGTCACAAAACCCGGGATCTCCCACGTCTTTGTGGGCCACCTGTGCCCCTACCACAGCACTCACACGTCAGAGAGGAGTGGAAAGACATCCATCTCCTGCACTCCTCACAGGAAAAAGTCATCAAAGAAGACAGACCAGGAGGAAGGACCTGGGCATGTACACCACCACTGCCTCTGTGCCATCTCCCTGCCAAATCACCTTGCCAGGCCTAACGAGCAGTTCTCACAGGGTGTCCAGCAAGCCTTCCAGGGCCGGCAATGTTTTTATGACTGGGGGATACTGGCTTAATTGTCCCTGCCAAGTCGCAGGGTCAGGGGAGAGAGCTGTGGCCTTCTGAAGCGGCCAGGTCGGGATTGTGTATGGCCACACCGCAACCTGTCACTGGAGAGTCTCCCCACACACCTCAGCTTCTTGTCGGTACCCGGGGGGTCACTTGCTTCTCAGAGCAGGTATGAACCACTAGCCACCAGCTTAAACTGGAGACGGGAAGTGGCTCTCGACTCCTGGGGCCAGGTCTATTCCACTCAGAGAGCTCTATAGTCTTCCTTCAAGCCACTCCCCAGCCTGTCCACTCTTTCCATGTTACCCTTGCCATCCTCTGCCTGGCCTGCCTAGCAACAGATACTTCCTGATACACCCCGCGCCCCACCAGCCCAGCGGCTCAGTAACCAGAGGCTTGTTTGTAAGGTTAACCATGACTCCAGCTTAACAGCATCCATCCCCCATGGTGTGAGAACAGTCACCCAAACTCCCGCCTATGGCCTCCAAGGCTATCAGGCTATCTTTACAGCTCCCCTCTCCTCTCTGATCTCAGCTGGGACCCCGACTGCTCATCTTATTCCTGACACACTGACCCCCTATATGTCTACAAGCAGAGCAAGGCTTTTTCTGCCCCAGGGCCTTTGCACTTGCCTCCCGACTCTATAAATCCCTCTTCTCGGCTTCTGCTTCACGTCACCTGCCTCACCTGAATCTAATGAACTCATTTGCTGATACGTCCACAGGTGTTACCTGCCCAGTAAAAATTCACATGGGATAGAACTGGTGGCTCATGCCTCTAATCCCAGCACTCGGGGGGCAGAGGCAAATAGATCTCTGAGAGTTCGAGGCCAGCCTGGTCTATGTAGTGAGTCCCAGGACAGCCGGGGCTACAAAGTGAGACCCTCAAGTCTCAAAGAACAAAGCAAAAGCGTGCATAGCTGGGTATGGTGGTGCACACATGCAAGCCCACCACTGTGGAAGCTGAGAGAAGAGGCCAGCTGAGGTACACATTGACACTGTCTCACAAAACCAAAGAGGCGTAAAGCTCTGAAGGCCTTAACATCTGAGGACACAGGCCATCGGTGGGTGTACATCTCTAAAACCTCAGGCACAGGCAGGCCTTCACCTCTCTGGGCCTTGATTTCCTTGGCAGACAAAAAAAAAAAAAAAAAAGAAATTTACTGCAATTTACTGCAGAGGACTGTGAGGAGCTAAAAAGCCACAGCGGGGGGTGGGATGGGGGGGCTGGAGAGATGGCTCAGCATGAGGATGGGAGCTGGGGTCCCCAGACATCCACAGAAATGGTGGGTGGGAATGACAGCCTGCTTGGAATCCCATCCCTAGAAGGCAGAGACAGAGCACCCGCCGCCCCGCCCCTTCCCATCCCCTGACCCGAGCAATCTGGCTAGAGAGATCTCTCTGCCCATCACAGCCTTTGGAGGTACCAGCCTTTCCAGAGACTTGAGGAGGTCAGTTGCCTTACTATGGAAGACAGGACCTGAAGAACCCAGGAAGCCAGCTGAGGGGGTCACTCTGGTTCTCACCAGCAGGACACTGAGCCTCGACTGGCCCATGCCTGGGTGAAGAAGTCCTAGCCCTGAGACTCAGAGTTGAGAGGGGACAAAGTCAGACATTCAGAAAACTGTGACCATTTGTTTTCCCCAAGCAGCTGAAAACTGAACACTCTGGTCTTCTAAGACAGTGTGAGCTGAGCTGCTGGCTTTGACGGCAACCGCCAGTACAGATGAAACACACGTATGCATATGCCTGCCTAACAAGGATGCTAACAGCTCAGCCGGAGTAATCGTCCAACCTGTACCATGGTGACCTTCTCTGGCTTTGTTGACTATCTGGGTGTGGTCAATGGTTAAACAGTTCTCCTTTTCCTGATGCTGACTTACAGCTACCATCCGGCTCATTCCCGCCCCACTGCAATCTCCCCTGCCTCTCAGAAGCAGGAGAGTGAACTCACACCTGTCTACAAGGCCAGGACACAGCTCCAGAGCTGGGCTGTCTCTCTCCATGGGGTGCCATACTTTAGCTTACACAGACAACAGTAACCAACCTGTGGGGCAGAGGCCCAGCTACCCGCTAGCTCCTACCAACTAACTGGTGGAGAAGGAAAACGGTAGAGATCCTGAGGGGTCATCCAGTCTGCCCTGGTCTCAGGAGCCCTTCTATGCCTGTCTAATACGACCCTCCCTGCCCAAGCACAAAGGCTTCCTGTAATATGGAAAACATAAGCTATTCTCTCCAACCACTAAGTTGATGCAGCTATGAGCATAAGACAGAGCCTCTGGAGGAAGAAGGGAGCAGGGGCCAGGTGAGCTTTGAATGGCTTTGCAGAATGGCTAACAGTCCTAGTTAAGAAAGGTCTGGGACAGATTGTCAGGGAGGGAGAGCTCAAGACTCAAGGGTGTTTAAAGTCACATTTTCTAGTATGTCTGCCAGATTCTAGTGCCACAAGCCATCATTCCTCCAGGAATCCCTCCATCGAGTCATCTCCAGGGCTCTCCGCAGCCTTGGCATTCAAACATAGACACAGACCTTTGTTACTGTGTGATGTCAACTGCTCAGCCAGAGTAATCATCCAACCTGTACTATGGTAATGCCATTCTAAGTGGTGATGCCAGCCACTGTTCTTAGATTGGTCCATTGCGTCTCTGTGATTGACAGGGATCACTCTGCTGTTTTTACAGAGGGGGAAACTGAGGCCAGACCAGAGAAGCAGCTCAGCGGGAGTCCCAGGAACAGAGCTGGAGTGTGCTTCAGTGGCACTGTGTTTGTGTGATAGGGGTTTGATCCCCAATAGCCTCAAATGATTGTTCATTCGAGTGTGCACGCTCGCACACGCACGTGCACATGCAAGCAAACACACACACACACACACACACACATACTCATGCACACACAGAGAGACAGGTGGGAGGAGATCACAAGAAAACTGGAATTTGAACCCAGGAAGATAGAGCCAAACTTTTTTTTTTTTTTTTTTTTTTTTTTTAAGAAATAGTCTCACTACATAGACCAGGCTAGCCTGGAACTATATAGGTGAAACAGAACTATACCACCTGCCTCTGTCTCTGCTTCCTGGGTGCTGGGAATAAGCCAACCTCACAATCTTTTTTCGTGTTGTTGGGGGTTGGTTTTTTTGTCTGAGGCAAGGTGTCTCTATGTAGCCCTGGTTGTCCTGGAGCTGGCTATACAGAGCAGGCCGGCCTTAATCGTCACAGAGATCCTACTGCCTCTGCCTCTTGAGTGCTGGGATCAAAGGTGTGAATAACCATGCCTGGCCAAGCTCACATTCATAACCAATGTATCCAATAACACAAGGCTGGTTACACCCTCAGGCTTGAGTCTACCAGCATCAGTGACCATAGTCCCTTGGGAGTGGACCACAGATTGACCCAAGATGTTCTCTACAGAGACAGAGGCCCTAATGTCCCTTAGTGTTGTCTGCCTTCTGTGCACACACTAGGCACCAATGAGACTCTGGACAAGATATAGGATCCTGATGTTCTCTGTTCTGCTGAAGTGCCCAGGTCAGGCACAGCATGTGTCTAGAACAGCCCCTAGGACAAGGACAAGTTCCTGCGGCTGGAGCCAGAGAACCCATCAGCCACCCTGAAGCGTTGTCCCCAGCTGCCCATCTGGAGGAAGTTGCCAGCTGGGGTTACTGAGATGATCATGGTAGGATACCCCAAAGTCTCTACCCTAGGGGGTCCAGTCAGTGCTGACCAGGAAGCAGGAGAAGGGACTCTTTAACCGTAGAATAAAGCATACAAGGCTAGTGCAGGCTCTTCAGGTCTCTGCCCTCCCCCAAAGCTGGACCACTGGCCCCAGCTAAAGCAGAGATGATTTACAGAGTCAAGGCCACCCAGACTGACCTGTCACCTCCCCTCTGTTCCAAGTGACCATTCTGTCCTCATCTCTCCTCACCCAAACCACATCTCCCTCATTTCCATTTCAGGAGGGGAAGAAGTAGTGGTTGGCCAGGCCTTCTACAAAATGTGGATCGTGTCCCTTCAGAGAGACCCTTCGGCAGGGTCAACCCAGAGCCTGACCCCTAGGAACTCTCCTGTACCAGGCACCTCTCACATTGGACATCATCACCCATTGGATGCTTCCAGAAAACAGAGAGAGGATCCAAGAGTTTCTGCCAGTCTCGGGCTGATCACTATGGCCACCTGCTGCTCAGTGAACCCACCTCTCATCCGCCTGTAGTGTTTGTGTCCACTGTGTGCCAAGCACGTGAGCTACCCCTGTGAGCGAGGCTTACCCCGGAGGAGACAGACTTCCCAGTTGGGAAACTGAGGCTTAAAGTTTGTCTCAAGTGGCAAGTCAGGGATTCCTCACAAGATGTCTGATTCCAGGTCTTATGGTTAGGACCCTCCCTCTTCATGGAGTGGAAGGCTGGGGGCAGGGGCCCTATCTCGGGAATGTTCCTTCCTCCTGTGTTCGCTCAGTGGCACTGCACTCAGGGTCCTGGAGATGTAGAAGCCAGTGCTTTAGGCGGATATCTTTAGGGACAAAAGGATGTCCCTGGAAATGGAATGCACAAAACCCTTCCCTGTAGGGAACAGGCTGTTCAGGAGCTCAGAGGTGGGAAGGCTCAACTGAAGAGCCTGAAGGCGACAGGCGACAGGCGTGATTGAAGGCGGGAGGCAGGGCTGTGTGCAGAAGGAGGGCAAGCTAGCAGCTGCTGACAGCTGAGGAGGTGAGACGGGGAGCTAATGGGCCATCAGGAAGCTCCCAGCAGAGCAGAGGCAGGTTCAGATTGTCTCTGTGTGGGACTGAGGTGTGGGGGATGGACACACATCTGGGAGTCACCACAGTAGTCCCCCTGGAGAGCCTGGCTGGGGACACCACCTCAGCAGCCCTCACCTCAAGTCCTCAGGAGGAAGTTCCCCAGAATCCAGCCTCTCTCACAGCCCAGGCCAGCATCTCAGACCATAGGGACACTTCCCTAATGTCTCAACTCAGTAACTCAGAGCTGAGGAAGCAGGAGGGGGGACAAAGTCTGACCCAACTGTGACCCACATGAAGCAGGGGTGAGTGATTCGGAACAAGGGTATAATGGGGCTCCAGAAATGCTATATGGGCCACTGCCAGGACCTCAGGGTGAGTTATATCTGGACCACAATGTTCCTCACAGACCTATCAAAGCAGTGTGCCTAGGGCCAGCCACATGCCTGCCCAGCCTCGGGGCAGCCTATTCAGAGAACCTGAGAGGCCCAGCAAGAGAAGCTCAACCTGTATGGCATTACAGGGACTTGGGGGTGGCAGTCTACAAAACAAACTCCTTTCTCCTCCTCTTGCCTGGGGATTCTGACACTTCATCATCAGCCCTTTGCTTTAAGATTTTCCCCCATCAGAGTTACTGGTTTTTAATGGCGCCGCGCCACTCTTAAGTTCAGCAGGTCTTCCTGCTCCCGGAGACTACTGTCCCGGTTGATCCTTCTTTCTGGAGGCTAAAGCAAGAGGCTTTCAAATTCTGGGTTCTAAGACGGTGGAGGAGGGGGAAAAGGCTGGGGCAAAGGCCGGGGTAGGGGGAGAAGGGAGCTCACAGGAGGCACAGAGGGTCATGTCTGAGGGGAATGGCGCCAGTCTCTCTCACTCCTTTTGGAGAAGGATAAATCAGAGAGAGAGAACCTGAGTGGAGACCCTGGAGCAGCTCCTCCTCTTCCCACTCTGGTGTTGGGACCCCTGTTTCCGTGTCTTCCTCCTGTTCTGGAAGCAACAGCTCCGAATGCAAACTTTCTGGGAGCCTGACCCCTGCCTAGCAGCCCATTCAGCCTTCGCCACCCGCCTCTAGGTAGGGGGTCTCCGAAGACAGGCAGCGGGGCGCCTGGGAGCCGGGAACACTGAAAAGCAGGCTTTCTAAGCAAAGGCTGGAAGCTACAGAGAAAGAGGGATTCCGGCCCAGGGGCGGGGCAGGGGGGACCCGAACCGCGGGCGGCTCACCTGCACGACACGGTGATCTCCACCTTGGTAGCCGGGATGCTGCCCGCCAAGGAGTCGAACTCGCTGAGCGACGCCATGTCCTCGGGCTGCTCCATCGCCCACCGTCCCCCCCACCCCACCCCAAATTAGTCAATATTCCTGCGCGATTCACGCCTCCTCCGGAGCCGCTGCAGCCCTGGGCTGGGCGGCCAGGGTAGGAGAGGAGCGCGAAGAGGGGGCGTGGGAAGTGCGAGCGGGAAGGGGGCGGAGAGCGGGGGCCGCGGAGAAAAGGGTCGCGGGATCTGCTGCGGGGAGATGGGGGGGGCCGCGGCGAGGGAACCCGGGCGCAGCGGGGAGGGGTCCCGGAGGGGGCGTGGGGACTCGGGGAGGGGGTGGGCGAGGACTGCGCCGCCTCGGGCTTGGGGCGCAGCGCCACGTCCTCTGCTAGGGCTCCGGCTCTGGGGTGCCTGGACTGCGGGAAAATCAAATGTGCCCGGAGTCGCCGCCGCCTCCCACCAGGCGCGCGCTGCGTGCGGGGTCCGCGGGCGCCGGAGGGGCCGCCCGCAGGGGCCGGGGCGGGGCCGGGGCGGGGTCTGCGCGGGGCGAATGTGGGAGCGATGTGTGTGTGAGTGCGCGTGTGTGTGTGTGTGTGTGTGTGCACGCGCGTGGCGGGCGTGGGGACGCGGCTCTGGATGACGGGGACAGGGCTGGCGACAGCCAGAGACGGTCCCAGGGCGCGCGCCGCCCTCCCCGCAAGTCCCCCACCCCACTTACCCAGCCAGGGTCTGCGTGCTGGGGGAGGGGGGCGGTTCAAGGGGCACCTGTTTGGGCAGCGTCTAGGCGGGGTTCAGGGAAGAGGGCTCTGTTGAGTGTGCGCACCGCCACCGGAGGGTCTAAACCCAGAGCAAGCTCTCCATCTCTCTTTGGGGAGGAGGCGACCAGCCTGGTGCCAGGAAGGCTGGTCTGGTTTCCTACGTAGGGTGGGCCAGTGGGCGCTTGCCCATCCGCCTCTGGTGTCCGCCAACCCTGGTCTTGGCTAGTCGCCCGAACCTTTACCCAGCTCCGTCGTCTTCCTCCTCTTCTCGTCGTGACCAAAGGGGCCGAGCCAACCCCCGGGTCTGTCTGGAAGCTTCTTCCACTAGACTGAGTGGATGGCCTTAGCTCCCTGGGTTTTGCAACCAGCACCCCAGTATACCACCGCTCTGCACTGGGAAGAGAGGAGAGGGTTAAAGCATCTCTCAGGCAGTCTTTTCCCAGCCAAGCCTGGAGCCCCCTGCTCAGCCTGCCCTCTGGGCCTGGGGTTGCAGCGCCAAGCCTGCTCCAGAAAGGCGTAGTTTCCTCTCCAGCAAATCCACCCGCCGCCCCTCCTCAACCTCAGTGTGAGCTTTGCTGAGATAAGACAGAGCTGCAACTTCCTCACCTACCACCTCACACAGCGTGTATGCCTGTCACTACCAGTGGTGGCCTTCTGGCAGCCGGGCATTCCGAGCAGGTGCACACGAATGCTTGAATGCTTTTTGAAATCAATTTTCAAGACATCAGTCAGAGTCAGAGTTGAAGACAAACAGAACACCTTCCTTGGACTTGCACAAGTGATTTCTGTTTACCTAAGTCTCCAGACCAGTTGGATTCAGTTCTGTCTCCTGGGACGGACAGACAGGGGCGCTGGATTCCCGGGGTAGGGGGTGCCCCCCCCCGCAGGAGCAAGAGAGGGGACGTCCCAACTCACTTTTGGGTTGGACCTGGGGCCCTTTCTGCACAAAGAACAACTCAGTCTCCACTTATTTCTTTGTGGGCTTTTTGTTTTGTTTTTAAATTTTCAATTGATTTCAAATTTAGAACAAAATCCAGTCTGAACCCCTAGCGAGCTACTGCAAGTCAGTATGTCTAAAACTATATTGTAATGAGACAGAATGATCATCGGAGACTAAGGAGAAATTCCCACCCAGTACTGGGCTCTGGATGGGCTCTTAGGATTAGTACAGTTTCTAACACCATATAATGGGGTGGTACAAAGACATAAAGATTCAAAATGGCTTGCCAACATTTATGATTAGGGATGCGTTTTCATTTTATTATTGTTGTTTTGCTTTTCAAGACAGGGTTACTCTGTGTAGCCTTGGCTGTCCTGGAACTCACTCTGTAGACCAGGCTGGCCTCACAGAGATCTGCCTGTCTCTGCCTCCCTGCTGGGATCAAAAGTGTGTGCCACCACTGCCTAGCAGGGATGATATGTTTTAAAATACAATGTTGAGCAAAGACTAGGTTACCCCTTTACCACAGGCAAGCTGTGGGCATGGGGCAGCAAGGGCAGGAGAGCTCGCCAAGTACATCCCCCCTCTGTCTCTGATGTCTTCTTTGGGGTGGAGGTCTACAGGGGGAGTTCCAGGACAGAGACAGACAGGGCTATGTAGAGAGACCCTGTCTCAAAAATAACCACAGCAAAGGGCAAAAAGACGTGGCATCTGTTCCTAAAAGCCCCCGGCTAGTTGGGCTTCTGGACATGTAGACAGAACTAGCCAGCACTGAGGAAGGTTGTGGAAGGTGGCATTGATGGCCAAGGATGGGGGGGGGGGCGGTGTAAGGGGAGGATGGGAACCTGGAGGAGAGGTGACTGACAGATCACACTGAGAGTGAGGCCTTGTGTGGGCGCTAGAGTCAGCCCTGAGACAGACTGAACAGAGTGTTTGAGATGTCAGGGAAAGCAGGGTGGCTGGGAGGGACACTGACCCAGCACAAAGACTGGGTCCTAGGACTCTTACTCCATCTACCCAAACAGTGGCTTCTGCCTGCTCTCAGTTCCATGGCTAACATGGCTGACATGGCCCCATGCTCCAGAAGGACTGACCTTTTGACACTGCCAGCCTGACACACGGGGTGGCAGAGAGTGTCCCTGAGCCAGAGAAGGTCTCAGCCTTAGGTGCAGACGCCAGCAGGTGTACTGGGCTTTAACTTTCCGCCTCATCGCAGGCAGTGAGGCTGAGCTGTGTTCTTTGGTGCCTGGCAACCACAGATCTAGAGTGTGTGTCTAGGGTAAAGGCTAAAGGTTGGTGAGGGTAGATGATGAGGTCAGGAGACCGCGGGTAAGAAGTCACAATGCCAGGTTCCAGCTGCCACCAGTCTGTCCGAAAGGGGGCACCAACGGAGAGGAGGTCTGAGAGGCACCTCTCTGCACCATGGCCAGCCTAACAGTCAGGCCTAGAACAAAACTCTCTGATGAGTGTCCGTAGCTTCACTTCCAGTCTTTGCTCAAACAAGGCATTCGCTGATGGTTTAAAGCAACCCCGTGGGTGATACATTTGGGTGAATTTGTTCTCTAGAAGGTGTCACGGTACTCTGGTCATCGAACCACCGGTGACATCCTGACAAACCCTCTGGTGACCCATCACGTGCTATAGACCGACTCTGGGTGTCTAGAACCCAGATCAGAAGCAACCTTGACCCCGGCCCACCCGCCACGGAAGCACCAACATCCCTCTGATTAAAAACCTCGAGCACGGACCCGGGGCCGTGCCCGGAGGAGCTAAGACAATCAGCGTCAGCACTTTGCCTTCACCGTCCAAGACTGCAGACGGCCTTCATCTGACCTGATTCGTGGTGTTAATGACGGCAGAGCAATTTTGAGAGGCAGCTCTCGGCATCTATAAGGAGGGGAAAAGCACTGAGGGCTGGGGACCAAGCTCCTCGCTGAAGAGGCAGCTGCAGTCGCCCTCCCCCTCAGCCCCTCCCCTCCAGAGGCACTTTGAGTAAGTGCTGCCCTCCAATCTGCCTTGATGGGAGAAAGCTGACGTGAGAGTTGTTTGGAGATGGAGTGTGCAAGGGGAGTGTGTGTGTGTGTGTGTGTGTGTGTCCGGGTACCCATGCTATACTTGAGAACATGGATAAACACAGCCTTGGACCTGGCAGGGTGCATAGCTTACTTACAGGTATGGGCTACACATGAGTGTCCCATTTACCTGCTCATTTAGAAGTTATTATGCAGTCAATACCTTGTACGAGGCAGCTTCGTCCAGAGAAGGAGAGCCAGGGGACAGGAGGAAACTTGAAACCACCATAGCAGTGGGAAAGAAGGTTAAGACACAGAGTCTGACTCAGTCCACTAATAGAAGTACCAGAAGGGGCTTGGCTCGAGTTAACCCCTTTGACTGCTGAAAAGCTTGGAGGAGAGTGATGTGTTTAAGGTCATCGGAGGCCTCCCAGTGAGAGACCCCACTCATAACAGTGAGGCTGGGCACCCAAGAACGGTGAGGACCTGCCTCAGATAGGGTGGGGCGGAGCCATTTCCGATGAGGTGGAAGAGGCCAGAAGGATGTTGGGCTCCCTGAGAAATGTCCACCATTCCCCCCACCCCAGGACCTTCCCTCCCCATCCTGCTTGCTGCCACCAACTCAAAGTGAAGCCCAGATTGTTGCTGTAGCAGGGATTCCCTTCTCTTGGAACCGGTTCCCAAGCCTGACTGGCCCTCTACAGCCTGCCTTTCTTCCTCCATCCTCTCTCCAGATGATGGAGACCTCTTGCCTTTACAGTCGAGGATCTGGAACCTTCTCGAGCATGTGTGTGTATGTGTGTGTGTGTGTGTGTGTGTGTGTGTATACACTAATGCATGCAGCACAGATCACCCTCTACTCAAGACCACACCCCTCCATGTTATCATCCTACACTAGAACTTCCCATTAACCTCTTGGCTGCATCTCTTTGGTCACTCCAGTGACCACAGCCAGCCACACAGGCCTTCCTGGGCCTGCAGCTCACTGCCTAGGCCTTTATACCTGCTTCTTTGTTTCCCTTGCTTGGAAGAGTGTTCCTGTCTGTTTCAATGCCCCCAGCTCTTCACAGAGACCCTCCCCCAGAACTCTCCCTGCCATAGGAGCTTGTCACTCACGACTGCCTATCTCTGTCTTCTTTCCTTTTGTCTCTTTTTCCACTAGGAAAAGCTTTACACTGACAAGAGCTGTCCTGCTCACTGTTGATTTCCAGCACGGGAGGACAGTACAGGTACCAACAGCTCACATGAGGCAGGCGCTTGATTCATCTGAAATGCCCACCCTCGCCCACAGAAGCACCCAGTCCTTCAGAAGGACCCCCAGATTCCTCATCAGTACCATCAGAGGAGTGCCCGTCACACGCATCATTAAACATTTATTCTGCGTGTGTCACAAACACAGCAAGGGGAGGGAACTGTGTGTCAACAATCTGGCTGATACCGGCTGGGTCTGGGGCCAGAGCCTCGCAGGAAGGATAGATAGGCTGTCTCCATCTTTTTTACCGAGAACCCTGCCACGAACACAGCATCGAGAGTCTCACATCTGCCGCCCACTCAGTCCTCGACATCCTCGTTCCACTTAATAAATCTCTGCTCCTGTGCTGCTTGCTGTTCCCTGCCGTCTCTGGGGGGTGGGGTGGGGGGCTCAGGCGGCCGGAGAATCCTGCTCAATCCAGGGCAGTTCAGATGCGTAGCTCCGGAGTTTCCATCGGCCGTACTTCCTCAGGCGAGGAACCTGGACGGAGACCAATTGAGTGGCTTCATTCTCCCATGCTCATAGAGCTAAGAGCCCTGGACAGGATGCAAGCCTGCGGTCTTGTAGGCTTGCAGATCTGGAAACTGAGGCCCGTGGAGGGAAAGAAATCCCTTCAGGACTGTTTGCCAGTGAGTGGTAATTAGCAACAGAAGCTAATAAATGCTCAGATTCAAATTAGAGTCTGGGTTTTTGTTGTTGTGGTAGTTGGTGGTGGTGGTGGGGTTTTTTGTTTGTCTTTGTTGTTGTTCCTTTTGGAGACAGGATCTCATGTAGCCGAGGCTGGCCCCAAACTGCCTATGCCCCTGCCTCCACCTCTAGCGTGCTGGGATGACAGCACTTGGTTTTAGATAGTGCTGAGGATCAAGCTCAGCGAACACTCTACCAGCTGAGCTGTGTCCCCAGTCTAGGCTCACATTGGCCTTGATCTGACCATAGCCCTAGCTGGCCCTGAACTCATCGGCTATCCTCCTGCCTCAACCTCCTGAGTCCTGGGATTTTCAGAGTATGAATCATTTTACCTCAGCTCCTTCTAGGAAGGATGGTGGCCTCATCTGTCACTTCACTAACACATAGATGTAGCATTCCTGACCCCACAGTGAGCTCCGTGGGTGTGCTCACCCCGGCTAACGGGATTCGTAAGAGCTAGCTTGGATGCCCCAGGCTTTTCTCTCAGCCTGGGCATCAGATTCCACCTCTTCCAGATTAGCCCATGGTCTCTGACCGGTGCTTCTCTTCTGCTTTGTGAATATGAGGGCTGGGGGGTAGGGGTAGGGTTGGGGGTCAGAAGGCTTGGGTTCTTACCTGGACTCCACAGCCTGGCTTTGCCCAGCCTCAGCCTTGGGTCCAAGTTTTCATCTTTCTCTGCACCACCCCCCCACTCCCTTTCTAGTGCTGGTGCTGGAAGCTAAGGCCTAGCCGACGACAGCAACACTCTGCACCTACTGCTCCTAATTCCATTTGAAAACAGCCTCCTGCCTCCCTCCCTCCCTCCTGCCTACCTCCCTCTTCCTCCCTCTTCCCTCTCTCTTCCTCCATCCTCCCTCCCTCTTCTTCCCTCCTCCCTCTCTTCCTCCCTCCTCCCTCTCTCTTCCTCCCTTCTCCCTCCCTCTTCTTCCCTCCTCCCTCTCTCTTCCTCCCTCCTCCCTCTCTTTTCCTCCCTCCTCCCTCCCTCTTCCTCCCTCTTCCCTCCCTCTTCCTCCCTCTTCCCTCCCTCTTCCTTCCTCTTCCTCCCTCTTCCCTCCCTCTTCCTCCCTCCTCCCTCCCTCGTGCTGCAGCATGGCTTGCTTTGGTGGCTTGCTGAACTCCCTGCTCCATGCTAAGACCCTCTCCCCTTGTCTGAGCATCTTAGAAAACAGGGGACTTGACTCCCCTCACATTTGGTCTCAAGCTGAAAAGCAGACTCAGGCCCCTCCCTGTCCTGCCAGCCTCCCACCGGCAGGCATGATGTCTTCTGGACAGGCACACTCAGGCCGAGGAGGATCAGGGAGACACAGGCTCTTGGCCAATTCCATTCCTGGAACTCTTCCTCCTCTCCTCTTCCTCTTCTTCCTCCTCCTTCTCCCCCTCCTCCCCTAACTGGCTCCAAAGATCCTGGCACTCTCTCCCTCAGGCACCTAAAAAAGCGGGGGTGGGGGGGTGGTGGGGTGGGGGTGGGTGTAGAGGAGGGGGGCTGTTGCTGCCCCAAGGCCCTAGCTGTCTCTCCTAGTGGTACCTGTACAGGGCAGCCTGGGAAGCTGCTGAGGATGAACTAGCCTCTCCCCCTCTTAAGCTCTAAATTGATTTTCATGCCATGCGACTCGTATTTGCTTGCCTGGCTGCGGAGGTAAGTGGAATGTGCACAGAATGCCAGGAGCCAGGCATTCTTTGTGTGCACGCCGAGGTCCTGGAGGCCCTACCCTGGCCTGCCTGCTGGAGTCTTCAGCTGCCTGCCATGATTTCCCTGAGTTTATTAGCTCTGCCTCCCGTTCCCAGCAGCTCACCAGGCACATTCAGTGACCTGCCTCCTCTACCTTTGGTTAGGAACAGCTGCCCTGACCGAGGGAAACATCTGTTCTCCGGTTCTCTGATAATTCCTTCAGCGCCTAGGTGAGGCTCAGGTGTCAGGCTCGGGAGCTAGCAGCAGCCTAGAGCAGGGCTGGCGTCTTACCACCCTCTCTTCTGGGATCTCTACTCATTAGGTTTCCCCCAGTAGGGAAAAAACAGGGTCAGAGGCATAATTCCATGGCACAAAGCTTCCTTAGTATATACCAGACTCTGGATTACACACACACACACACACACACACACACACACACACACACACACACACACACGAATGTCCAGTATGACGGAGGGACAAAGCAGACCGGAGAGGAAGGGAATTTTGCAGCCCTGCACTGAGTATCTACTGGAACCAGTAGTGTAAGGCCACCCACCACCTGAGCTCACCAACCAAGTCCCTCGTCCCTCTTGCTTCCGGAAAGGGAGCCACCAAAAAAGGCAAAGTCATCAGGATTGAACATGGCTGAGAACTGTGAACTGTGGATTTCCCCATCCTTTGATGGCTTTTCTTACATGTGTATGCTGACCCAAAATAGCCACTTTCCCTGTCAGTTAATGAGGTAGCAGAGATGTGCCCGGCCCCTCCCCTGCACTGCCTCTGCCTGTACTGAATACACAGGGCACAGCTCTTAATGGACCCTCCAGGAGAGGAAAGTGATTTCCGTGAGCAGAGCCCAGCGGTTCGGCCATTACACTTCTGACCCAATAAACACACTGATCAGGGTCACGTGTGTCCTGGGCCCCAGCGGCAGGCAGGCTTCTGCGAAGGGGCTTGAGACTGCGGAGCAGGTTGGATGTCCCCACCTGCAAGCTCATCTTTCCCGTCTATGTATCAAGGATGGGGGCAACTGAAAAAGAGCTAAACTCAACAAGAAATCCCCAAATCTGTTCCTAGCTATTGGCTTTGGGTCCATTGTTCCATCTGTTCACTCAGTCTACTGGACTTTGGCCCGTCCTCGGTTTGTTCATCCAGAAATGGGTGTAATAAGGTCAGCCTCAGAGGTTGGTTTGGGTGTTAAATAAACACTGGGCAGCGACAGTGGAACATGCCTTTAATCCCAGCATTCAGATCTCCGAGTTCAAGGCCAGTCTGTTCTGTAGAGAGTTCCAGGACAGCCAGGGATACAGAGAGACCCTATCTCAAAAAAACAAAACAAAGACAGATATACTCAAGTTGAGACATTTTCTCAAGTGAAGTTGTTTCCTGGCTAATGTGAGGGACTCCGGATTTCCACAAACAGGATGACTTTATTGCCCAGGGAAGGACTAAACAGAAAAGAGAAGCCAGCTTCTTTAGGACCCGGTAAGTATATAGCCAGGTCTCTGGTGACCCAGACATGGGATTGTCTGCCCAGACCAACTGACAGAAGAGGACCACCTCAGCCCACAAAGCTCTCACAGAATTGGGCCCAAGGCTCAACTCTAGACCGTGGCAATCTGAGCAGTCGTTGGTTTTCCTCATTCCAAGAGCAGCTGTCTTGGCTTAGTAAAATGAAAGGTGTCTTTGCCTCTTGAAGCAGCCGCGAGGCTAAACTGTATTTATAGCGGCCTCTAGTGGCAGATTTCCAGAATAGCATGCGAAATGCAAACTTGGCAGCTGGAGGAATCTTCTCAAATTGACCTACATTCAGACTTGAAGCTCAAAAGGCCTAGTTCAAACCTTAGCCTGATCAACAAGGAAACTAAATTCAAGGTGTCCTGTGCTCTCCAAGGTGACACAAAGTCCTCATGTTCCTGAGTTCGCACATTTTGCCCGTGGTTTTAGACAAGGATCTTTAAAAAGGAAAAAAAAGAGATTTATTTATTTAATATGTGAGTGTGTTTGTATGAGTTTATGTGTATTATGTGAGTGTAGGAGCCCATGGAGACCAGAAGAGACCATCAGATGCCCTGGAGTTGACTGGAGTTACAGGCAGTTGTGAATCACCACATGGGTGCAGAGAGCTGAATGCCCGTCCTCTGTAAGAGAAGCAAGCACCCGCTCTTAACCACCGAGCCATCTCTCCCACCCAGATACAACTCTTTAATTTTCTGGGTTTTTCCCCCCCTGGAGACAGGGATCTCCCTATGTAGGCCAGGCTGGGCCTCAGACTTGCCACCACTAGCAGGGAGTCTAAATCATCAGTTTGGAAGAACAAACAGGAATCCAATTTCTCCGTGAGACCAAACCAGTTTGTCTCATCTGTCCAGAGCTGCTGGACCATCCTCTTTCCTGGCGCTCACCTAAATCACGGGAACCTATTCCACCAAACCCGGTTCTGAGGGCACGGAGTGCTTCTTGGCAGAAAGCACCCAGCTTGAACACATGTTTGTGCCAACCTTTCCTCCTCCGCCCCCCTCCAAGTGTGGTGCCGGAGGGGCCATGGGGAGGCTCAGATTGGCTCGAGGATCTGGGGGTAGGAGCCCGCTCGCCATTTGTGGGGAAAAGCTATTTTGACATATTCTGGAGATGAGGTCCAAAAATAAACGAAGCTGAGGACTTCCAGAGGGCCGAGTGGGAAAGGCTTTTGCTGTCACGCCAGCCAAAACCAGGGTCTGTGACTCCGGGTGCAGCTATTTCAGCCAACGAGTCTCCATCTTTTTTTCTGATGGAGGACGTTTTCTCTGATTCACTTAGCAATAACCTCAAAGCATTACCCAGGTGCTGGGAAGGCAGCTCCGAATAAGAATGAGACTGGGCCTTGCTGAGGTCAAAGCAGGAAGGGAGGAGGCTCTGAGGGCGGGCTCCTGGGGGATGGGCAGAGAAGCAGGGGCTAGGAGTCAGGTGTGGTGGTAGGGCATTTACCTGGCAAATAGGAGGTCCTGAGTTCTCTGCCCCAACACTTGGATGGGATGAACACTCACACAAACACACACACCTGAAGAGACATGTCGTGTTGTGGCTTTAAGGTCACTGGTACCAGAAGCTGACTTTTAAAAGTGTTTCCAGTACTGCCATGAGCAGTAGTGTGATCCCATCGAAGAGGACTGCCGTGAGTTCAAGGCCAGCCTCTGTCCCCGACCCTGTTTGGATAAGATCAGAAGTTCAAGGTCATTCCCAGCCACAGAGAGTTAAGGGCTGCCTGGGATACACAAGGACCTGTCTCAGGTAACAAGAACTACAAGGAGGAAACACGTTTCCAGGTCCCTTCACAGGGCCTGGTACTTAGTGTCCCCAAGGGGGCACAACAGGGCATTCATCTCAGCAATCAGAGTGGGGGGTGCGTAGGGGGGAAGCGCTGAACTCAGCCTGGGCTTTCTCTCCTCTTCCCCAGGCCACAAGATGCAGACTGTGGGGTCAAGAACTTACCCACCTTATGCTGTTGCAAAAATTCCCTCCTCAGGTTCCTGTTACATGACCTCTTGCCTTGCTACCTGAACTGTGGCACCTGGACCAGCAGTCACCATCTCCAGGGGCCTGAACGCTAACGTACTGAACCTGAGTGCAGACAGCCAGCTTGCACACCTTAACAGTGTGGGTGCTTGACGCTGGGCTTCTTCCACTGACTTACTTACTCCTAACCTCCTTCCTCTCTGAGTCTAGAATCTTCCCCCTACCTCCTTCCTGTCCTTTCTTGAGCCCCACAAGTTCCACAGCCCTTCCTTACTCTCCACCCAAGTCAGAAACCGGTTCCTTCCCCACCACTCAAGGTGGAAATGGGCCACCCGTACCCCACTGTCACATCCATGGTCTAACGGCTCTTTCTTACCCTGACGGTGTGGCACAGCTAACAGGTTCTGGGACATGGAGACAGGTGTCTGTACCTCAGGCTTCCTAGCAGTCACTCAAGGTTGTGTAACACTCAGATTCCCTCTCGAGGCCATGCGCTATGCCAACGGGTGGCTCCCTTGGCATGTGTGTGGAGACTTTTCTAGAAGCCAAGAACGCTGCCCGGGCTGCTCTCTTGCCCAGTCAGTATATGCAGAACCATAACCTGGCAGTAACAACCGTTCCCTTATCAGCCCGGAGCCTGTGACACAGGGATGGGTTATAATTCTGAGAGGTGGCAGATGGGTGTCTTGTGCTTTGAGAAGCAGCTCCAGGATGGCTGGAGGTCATACATTACTAACGAGTGGGGGACTCTGCACACCAACGCCATCTTCAGGGCTTGGTGGTGGGTTTTTCTCTGTGTAGCCCTGGCTGACCTGGAATTCAGAAATCCACCTGCCTCTGCCGCCCAAGTGCTGGGATTAAAGGTGTGCACCACCACTGCCCCGCACAGGTTTTCCTTTTTCTTCACTGAAAGAATAGTTTGTTTCTGTACTCAAACCCATGTGACAAATGGCAGACAATTAAGTGAACCTTTTCTGCACCCATATGGCCGCTAACTTCTATACAATGCAAGGTTTCTTCCATTGCCAGGAGAAAGAGCTTGAAGGGAAAGGCTCGTGGAATGGAACTTAGGTCACTTCCCAAAACGTACACACAATGACACACAGCACCTTAAGAGGCTCTCGGTGTGAGGAAGCAAAGCCATGCAGTGCGCTGCCTCGGGCCCACAGCAACAGGGAGGGGTGGGGGTAGATTTCCTCCCACTGCAAGGGATGACTGTGTCCCTTGGTATATCCTCCCAATCAACTGGACACACATGGGGAAGGAGGAGGAAACCTCAATGGAGGAACTGCTTTCATCTGCCCCGTGAAGCATTTCCTTCATTGCTGACTGACAAGGACGGTGCAGGTCACTGTGGGTGGTGTCATTCCTAGGCAGGTGGTCTGGGTTATTTAAGAAAGATGGCTGAGCAAGTGAGGGAAGCAAGCCAGGGAGCAGCCTCTCCCGTGGTCTCCTCTCAAGTTCTTCCTGCCCTGTCTTCCCTGGATGGCAGATTGCAACCTGGGAACAGGAATGCCGCTGCACCCCCCATCTCCACGGACAGCCAGGCGTGGTTACACATGCCTTTAATCCCAGCACTTGAGGCCAGCCTGGTCTACATAGGAAGTTAAAGCCAGCAAGTGTTCCACAGTGACACCCTGTCTCAAAAAGAAAAGAAGGCTGGGAATCCTGAACAATACCAGACCACAGCAGTGATTTCAACCACCAATGGTGTTTTATTCTCAAAGTTTCTATGTATTTCATAGGTATTAACATCCTTCTTACCCCAACCCCTTCAAATCCAAAGAGAAAAAAAAAAAAAAAAAAAAAAGCCAAAGACATCATGCATAAAAACCTTTTATCTATTTTTTCTAAAGACCTAGAACATGTCACTTCCTGTGGGGAGGCCTGTGAAGGCCTGGCCCTGTGCTCACTAGAGTCTCACTCCCTCCCGGTGGAAAAATGGCCAACGCTTCTGCTTCCTCCCGGAGATTCATTGCCCAATCATTACACACTATCACCCCCACTTGACACCTTCTTAGCAACTTGATTGTTGGATGCATTTTTCATTTGGCAACGATTCAATATGGCTTTGCGTGGGATGTTTAGTGTCAGAAGCAGCAGTATCGGTACTCAGGCCCAGAGGGGAGAGAGGGAGAGAGAGAGAGAGAGAGAGAGAGAGAGAGAGAGAGAGAGAGAGAGAGAGAACACTGTGCATATTCCTGGAAGAGCTCAGGCTGGAGGCTGAGCAGGGCTATGCAGCCTGCTTTTCAAGTCTGTGACTGTTGGCCAGAATACAAATGTCCCCAGAGACGACCGTCTGTTTCAGAGTAGGTATGCATGATGCTGAATCACACGGCACTCCGTCATCCAGAAAACAGCTCACTGGGACCTGAGCCTACTGGAGACAGCAGCCCATCTACCCAGAAGGGTAGGCCTTGAGGATCTTCACGTCATCCACAGGACGGTCCTGGGAGTTTGTCTCCACCATGCCCACGCGGTTCACCATCCCTATACCCTGGCACACTCGACCAAAAATGGTGTGCTTGCCGTCCAACCACTGCGTGGGGGCCAGAGTCACAAAGAACTGGCTGCCGTTGGTGTCTGGTCCTGCATTGGCCATTGCGAGAATCCCAGCCCCTGGGGGATGAAAGGAGAGAGAAGAGCATGAGCAGCTACCCCTCCAGCTGGCAGAGTCGCAGCCCTGTGGCAGAGACAGACGCCACTCTCTGTCACCGCTGGCAGGACCCACAGCAGTCCCTTCCAGCACCACCCCGGTTGCCTTGATGCCTCTGGTCTCCATCCTTCTCCAGCTTAGTGCTGTGCCTCACTAACCACTGGCCCACCTTACCCACTCAAGAGCTCAGCAAGGCCTTCCTTTGCTGGAGGAAGCTCCAGACAGCCTTTGCTTGGTGACATTTAACAAGTGCCCAGAACACAGACCATGCTCAGATCTGTAAGGACTCAAGAGGCACTGTTTTCTTTCATCTGCCAGGGCACTCGGTGGCGCCACGGCTGGGCAGCTGTCTGGCACCGATCCATGGTGTCAGGCACTCACCTTGAATCACAGCCAAACGAGCAAGCTTTCACTATGCACTGTCTGCCCTGCCCATCCAGCCCGATTACACACTTACCAGTGAACTTCAGGTCTGGATGAAGTTCATCTTCAAACTGTTTGCCATAAATAGATGCACCACCTCGACCTGTCCAATCAGAAGACAAGCAGTGAACTGCCCAGTCTACCTCACCACAAGCACAGCCTGAGGTCAAAGGACACTGAGTCCAGGGATGGGAAAGGCGGTGGGTGCCGACCCCCAGTAGACACATTACATTGTCCCAGTCTCTGGCCTCAAGCAGGAAAGACAATACCATTTGCTTGTTAACATTCACTGTTGACAATGTGCAGGAAACAGAATAAGGGCAGTGGTACCCGTGTGTCTCCCCTCTACAGAAAACCTCCACTCACGACCGACAGGAAACATGTTTCCAAGTATCTCAGCAAGAGTGCCCCAGCCCCTAGGCCAGTGCTAGCCCACCACAGACACAGCTAACCAGCACACTGCCGACCTAGCTTCTGCCCACAAATCCCGTTGCCTCCCCTAGGTGAGGTGACAGAAAGGGAAAGTTATCAGCTTAGGGAGGAGCAGGGGTGGCACCGAGACACACAGTGGTCGCAGCATCGCATGGACACAGTGCACGGAGAAGACAGACTTGTGGCCTGCTAGCAACACCACCACCAAGTCCAGTACGGTAGGCGTGGTGCTGGGCACCTAAGCCCACCCAGGATGCTGGGCATGGTGCCGAGCGCGGAAGCTTGGGCAGGTTTTCCTTGTAGAGCAAAGGGGCATAAATGAAACTGGACATGAAAGCCCACACATGTAACTCCTGCATTCTGAGGGCTGAGGCAGGAGGCTGATGAGTTCAAGATGAACCTGAGTTGCAATAACAAGAACTTGTTTCAAAGAAAGGAAATATGGTGTTCACATAGAAACACCTAACAGGAGGCAGGCTCTCACCAGTGCAGTGAAACCTCAGTCTTCCACCTGTGCCCAGCTCCTGGATAACAACTCAGAGGCTTATGTTTTTATTAATAAATGCCTTGCCCTTGTTCCCCTTCTAGCTTGTAACTCAATGAACTCATATATACTATTCGGTGTCTGCCACATGGCTGGTTACCTCTCCTCGGTTTCATATTTCAACTTCCTCTGAGTCTGATGGCCTGTTTCCCAGAGTTCCTCTCTCTACTGGATGTCCCACCTTCTAATCCTGCCTCAGCTTATTGGCCATCAGCTTTTATTGACAGGTGATGCTTTTACACAGTGTGCAAGCGATTATCCCTCAGAGCAGGCACACAGTAGCTGTGGTGCCCAAGCTTCTGCCCGGCACCGTCCTTCCACAGCAATCACTAATTAAGAAAATCCCCTACAGGCCTGGCTACAGCCTGACCTTATGGAGGCATGCATTTTCTCAGTAGGGGCTCCCTCCTCTCAAGTGCCTCTGGCGTGTGTTAAGTTGACAGAACACTAGCCAGCACAGAAGCCTGAAAGCCACCACATAAAAGCCACTACAAATATTAAGGTACAGGCCAGTCAAGAGTAGCACACAGTGAAGTATAAATAACCAAGGAGACAAGAGGATGGCGCATAGGGGACCTTCCATCTCTCTGCATCTTGGGACCAACTGGCTGGGTTTTCCAGAATACCGTTTACTCAAGAGCTCACACTCTTTTCATAACCCTGCTCAACCCTGCGGGGTTTACAGAAAAGGCCAGCAGGACACCCCATGCTGACACTCCTGAAGAAACATGGAGTAGGGGAGAGGCAGCCACGAGTGTCCTCAGCAATGGATCCCTGTGCAGACACTGCTCAGTAGAGCCAGCGCCAGGCACAGGCCCCACAGGCTGGGGGTGGGCTGGCTGTGGTGGGCTTAGAGCAGACAGTCCCTGGGCCAGACTGCTAACCAAGTGACATGCTTCTGGCCTCTGTGAAACATGAATCCAACATACAGATTGCAGATACATAAAAGAGGGGAAAAAAAAAAACATGACAAACTTCAAGGGCCTCCGCTGACCAAGAAACACACGCAGCAAATCCCATTCCCAGTCAGACCCCACTTGCCAGCCCCAGGCCCCCACGGCCCCTCTCAATCGCCAGCAGCTGCTTCGGAGGACACCATTTCCTCACCAGCAACCTCTACCCCACCAGGAGTCACATGATCACACATCACGGTCACATGGCTCCTTTCTGTCACTGCAGATGCTGGTAGCCCTAAACCAAGCCTGCGCTATACAGACAGACATGCAGATGAGACACCCAACTCATAAAATCAAATAAATTTAAAGAAAGGGGTGTGTGCGTGGAGCACCCCTGCAAGTACTCGCTCACCTCGCCCCGGGTCCTCCCACACTTTCCCACATCAGCCTGAAACATTTGGGTTTGGGGGAGGGTCTGCGCACCACCATGCTGCACATGCTGGATCCTCCTGCCGCAGTCCCTTGTGGTGTTTAATGGTTCCTCTGAAGCCCTCACAGCTTCAGGCTTGCCTTGGCGTCTGTCTTCTCTGACTGTCCACTCTGTCGCCCAACCCTTGTCAGCTAATGCTTTGCAAATGTCTTCTGGAAGATGTTTTTAATTACATTTACTTATTATGTGTTCATGTGTGTGTATACTCTCTACAGTGCCCAAGCGGAGATCAGAAGTCTGTTTTCTCCCTCCACTTTGCAGGCCTGAAGGATCGATTAGCAGGCTTGCTGGCTCAGCGGGCTTGCTGGCTCAGCGGGCTTGGTGGCAAGCGCCCTGACCAGTGAGTGCAGCCCCCTTGCCATCTCGATGGTTTAAGGGGAATCTGTGAGGCACAGAAGTGTTTACAGATGACCTGTCTGTTCTTAAAGATAAAGACACCTGCCTCCTGACGGGCAGGAGGTGGCTCTGGCCACTGATGCCAGCACTCAGGAGGCAGAGGCAGCTGGATCTGAGGCCAGTCTGGTCCACAGAGTTAAGTTTCAGGGTTTCAGGACAGAGAAACCATTTGAAAAAAAAAAGGAAGGAAGGAAGGGAGGAAGGGAGGCAGGCAGGCAGGAAGGTATGTTGAATGCTAGCTGGGATGCTGGCATAAGCTATTGGACTGTGTGCTACTCTCAGTAACAAGTCTAGATAGAACTTCATCTGCTTGCCAAGACCACATGAGAGACTGACTGTCTTACTACCAAACAGCCTGCTGGCCCTCTGTTCTGGACCCGTGGCATCCTAGACTGGTCCTGGCCTCACCTGTGGCCAACAAATCATCGTGTACAGTAAACCATCTTCTCCACGCCTCAGCTGAAGAATGAGATAAATAAACACAGCTATCGTTCTAAGACTCTCCAGTATCTTCTCCCCACAATCCTGCCCCCTGAAACTCCCAAGAGGAACAGACTGACGTTGAAGGCATGACACATGAAGCGTGGGCTGACAGGAGTTACTATGCCTGGTGTGACTTGTCCCCATCCCACCCATGACAAGCAGCAGATTCATATCCAGGCCAAAAAGAACCATGGTGGGCAGCAGCCTATAAGGAGGGCCACATGGCACCCATATCAGGTCAGCTCATCAATCAGAGCCCCTCCTCCCCTATGGGGACAAAACCTCCAATAAACACTTCAGGTCACTCTCCCCACCTTCCCTGGCCTCAAACACAGGGCAGCTCCTTTGAGGCCGGCTGAGGCTGATGGCCCAGTTCTGTCTTACAACATAAACAAGCCTGTTAGGTCACTGGAGCCTTCTGTAGCAACACAGCCCAGCCCTCTCTCCTTAGCATTTCCCTGTGGCTGTTTCTCATCTTTCTTCAAAAGCAGCTGTGGGGCCTCTCACTGTAAGACACAAGGCCAAGATCAAAGGCCAGAAGCTGAGAGTGGCAGAGAGAGAGAAAGCAAGCTCAGGTTTATACCGTGGGAGAAACAACACAGCCATGACCGCTGCCATGTTTGTTAGAGCCCAGAGCACCCCATGACACACCCACTTAGTAACAACAGACACCATCTCAGAAGTCAGTGAAGTCACATGGGAAGCCAGCACAGGGATGCTGAGCCCACAAGCAAGGGAGCCATCTGCCTTTGGCCATCAGCCTGGCCTGCTCCCCTCCCTCCCTCCTCCCGTCACTGACACCCCTATGAACTGTCAGATTACCCACCATAAGTACCCAAGGCTACCCCTATAAGGCAGCCCACAGCTACAACTGTTCTGTCTCACCTCTCCCTTCCTGTCAGCACATCATTAGTATTTTCTATCTTAAAATCGGAACAAACCCCAGCTCCACAGTCCCTCAATGTCCTATGTCCCCTTCACAGGAACAGGCTTATCTCCTCTCCACTCTCTCATTACTTCCTGAGGACTCTCCACACTCGTCCACGGCTCCCCAGGCCTCCCTTGGTCCCCAGCAGCCTCTCATGGCTGGTGTCACCCCCTCCAAGACTTCCCAGTGTTTCCCTGTTCCTGCAGCCCCTTCTCCACTGGCCTACGGTGCCCTGAGAACGCACCTCTTCTCCTCCGGTTCTCTCCCTCGTAAATCTCTGAACATGCCTGAGTGTCTGCTTCCCAGGGATCACACTAACCCTGGGCCAAACTACAACCATCCAGCTACCTCTGGATCCCAGCCCTGCTTGGCTCTCCCACATTCAGGCAGCTTCTTCCTGGAGCAGCTGGAGGGTCCTACACTGCCTTGCTTCAATCCCTCCTGTGCGTTTCACCACATTCAGGACTAGATCCACCATCCAGATCACCATTCCTGAGGACAATCTGTGGTCACTGTCCCCTCCCTGCCTCATTGGCCCCTAAACTGTCTTGGCAAGCATCTGGGTCTCCAGCCTCTAACTGGCATTCCCTCTGGCGTGTTCCTGCCCCAACCCTGGTACTCAGAGCTCTAGTCAACCTTATCAGAGCGGTCTTTCCTACACACACTACCGACAGCACTGCTCCGCCCTCGAGCCCAGCAGTGTTCAACAGGGGTTGGCTGTGGTCCTGTGGATACTGGATAATGTCAGGAACAGTTTGGGTTGTCATAACTGAAGGGTCTATTATCTAGCAGGTGGATGCCAGGCCAGCTGCTTCAATTGCCAGTCCAGCCCACATCAGAACCATCTAGCCTTACCCGATAATGCCAAGGTGGAGACGCCCTGCCCTCTCCCCAGCAGGCACTATTTTCTAGTCACCTGACAGTACACAGATCGGCTCACCTGCTGCCTTCTCGTCAGGGCTATCTCTCTGCTGGACTAGCCAGGCCCAGGAAGGGAGTCTAGCAGGTACCTGTGAAATGCTAAGTCAATTAACCAAAATAAATAATCTTTTGAATTGTTTCTGTGCCAGCTACTTTTCCAACATGAGTCACTTAGCTGTCACAATAACCCTGGGAGGAATGGACAGCCGTGTTCTCCATCTCCTGACAAGAGCTCTGTAAAGTTACCTAACCTGCATGTGTGACAAGTGACCATGTGGGGCCAGGACTCAGGTCTAAGCACACTGGGGCCCACAGCACTGCCTGGCACCTGGACGTGACCCTCCCTTGCCACCCATCCCAGCTGGACTCAGCTTCTCAGGTATTTTATTTCTTTCTCCAGTCACAAGGGTCCCAGTGACAAGTGAAACCTGACCATGCTGGATCGACCGGCGCCCTTGGTTGGTGGTATCTGCATTAACTGGCCCACCTTACCCTGACCCCATGCCTTTCCCCACTGATGAATCTGTCTAAACTGCTCCTCTCTTGTTCCCTATAGGTGGAGTTCAGAGATGTGTGACATTCAACTACAGTCTCAAAGTATGAACGGTTGATGGGATTTTGTCACGGGACCAAGGACTCTAGGACGGCAGGCTCTCCTCCATACTGCTCTCCTCCATACTGCCCTGCAAGTGTATCAGAGCACCCTACCCTTGGCTTCCCAAAAGTTAAGTTCTACAATTCCTTCAAGACCCGCCCACAGGCCTCCCCTCTGGCCTAACTCCACTCCATTGGACCAATCCCCTCATTATGATACACGCAGCCTGCCTGACACACACAAACCATGGGACACTAGGTCAAAGTCGCACAGTCATAATCTCACCCCTTTCCTTAAACAGAACAGCTTGTTTCCTGTGGGGCCGAGAGCTTCGAAAGGGACAGAGAAGCCTGGGCTTCCGTGTTTTAACACTCCTCAGAGGCCCTGGAACGCAGCAGGAGACCCAGTGGACTGGAGCAAGTACTTGCTAAACGAGTGAAATTATCAGTGGCCTACTGCTCCAAAAGACAGGTTCTGTGTGCTCCTGGGGCTACCAAGGAGACTGACAGAAGAGAGGGGCCGCCAAGCCCTGGGATCATGTGTGATCCAAGGCCAAAAACAGAGCAAGATGGCCTCACAGAGGCACCTGGCAAGCGGCGGGTCCTAACTGGAGGTGAGGAAGGGTAAACAGAAACAAATCAAAGGCTCACAGAAAGCTCAAGAAAGGGCTGGTGGGGTTACTTATTTCAATGTGGACAGTGTTCAGTGTGAAATACAGGAAGTCAGAGGGCATCTGCTGAGGACAGGTTCAAGGAAGATCACGGGATGAAAGGCTCCTGAGAAGCTAGGCTGCAGGCAGTGGAAATGGAGACATACACCCAAGTTGCTACCTCCAGTGTTACCTGCTATCTACCCAAAACACCTAGAAAAACCATGTCTTCGTGGGCGGGCAGGTGGGCTGGCTGGCTGGCACGCTCTAGTGCCCGGGTGTGGAGGGCTGTTACCTCCTGCTTGCTTTTCTCACAGACCTGTTGTCAGGCTGGGCAAACATCTGTTATACCTGAAGCTGCAGCTTTATTGAAAATCTTCTGAGTGCTTCAATTTCATTAAAAGTACATCATAAAAATGTGACATTAGAAAAGAAATGTGCCATCACACGGAGGGCACCACACCAACAGTTCACTTCTGAGTCGCTTCCACTCACTGAGCATGGACTCTCAGCACTGTGGTACAGATAAAATTCATCTCATTATAGTAACGAGAAGGAGAGAGTGAGGCACCCACTATGCCGTACGTCTTTAATCCTAGAACTCGGGAGGCAGAGGCGGAGGCGGAGGCAGAGGCGGAGGATCTCTGTGATTTCAGAGCCAGCCTGATCTACAAAGCAAGTTCCAGGACAGCCAGACTACACAGTAAAACCCTGTTTCAAAAAACCAAAAGTCAAGAAGTCAGGAATCAATCCTGCCTCAATACCCAATACAATGAACAAAACACAAGGATTTTTCCCCCACAAGGCAAAAATAGAGAGAAACAAAGAAACATCCTGGTGTGACCACACACACCTCTTAACCCTAGACTCGGAAGGCAGACAGGCAGATCCGCGAGTTCCAGGCCAGCCAGGGCTACACCTGCATGTTAAATTATAGGAAACAAATATTTCTAAAATTCTGAAGAAATGTCTAAGGAAAGAAAGACTCTTGTCCCTGTACAGCCTAGAGGACTGAAGCAGAGCCAGGCCTCAGAAGCCCTCCACCTTGCAGTTCTAAAAAGCCAACAGAGGGCGCCAGCGAGCAGCCAAGGGCAGAAGTTCATTCATGCCACCCAGCATATGTGGCAGGGCTAGCTGCCTTCCAGGGTTATACTTGGGGGATGAGTCGGGAACCTGGAGTAAGGACAGAGAAACCCTGGGACATAATATACTGGAATCTGGGAAGACAAGAGAGAAGCTAGCCTGGCCACAAGGAGCTCCCAATTCCTTAATTCCTCTTCAGGCTGGATGCAGTAGAGAGCCGGCAACCTTGAATCCACAGTGGGGAAGACACATGGCCCCAAATAGAAACAGCAGGAATCTGCTTACATTGTACCCAAAGGAAAGCCAGGTGGGGACACATGGTGCTGATACCCCCAGGAGAGAGGGCATGGGAGGCACGGGCAGACCACAGCAAATACAAGGACAGCCAAGCAAATACAAGGACAGCCAAGGACGGGGGGGGGGGGGGGGGGGGGGGGTTCTTCAAGCTGTGAAGCAGAGGAGAGACCCCAGTGAGTCAGCAGCTCGGACAGACAGACTGGAATCCAAAGGACCAACAAAGACCTGCTGCAGCTACTGAGCAACAGAAACTTCTAGAACAGACACAACTGAAAAGCAAACGGGACAGAGTGAAGGTCGGTCCGAGGGCTACAGGAAGGCAGGAAGACAACCATTCACCAACAAACAGACACGACGAGAAAGGCACGGCACAGCACTTCCCGGAAGGCAGTAAGCATGACAGGGAAATGCTCCCACAGGCTAACTCACTGACTGGAGGGAAATGCATCTGGCCTCGGATTTCCTGAAATTGTGTTCAAACCAGAAGGCAATGACTAGAATTTTCTAAAAAATATCTGAGGGGATGAATGCGGCCCAAGAACGTGGTCCTTGTAATAAAAGGCCTGAGACGGGACCCTGACCAGGGAGATAGCTCGGCTGCACAACGGCTACCACGCAAACTTGCTGACCCGAAGTAGGTCAAATCATCAAGTGATGCGGCGGTGGCCCATCTGTAATACAATGGGACACGGAAACAGAAGAATCTGACAGAAGCTTCCGGGACAGCTAGCCTGGAACAGACAGAACAGCCAAGTGAGAAGCTGAGAACCAACTCCAGAAAGGTCCTTGGACCCAACATGAACACTGGGAGTTACGGGTACTTAATTTTCGGGGGTGGGGCAGGGATGTAGAGACATACAAGTGCATTGTGCATGCACGTGGAGGTCAGAGGTCGACATCTGGTGTCCTCCTGGACTGTGCACTGTCCTGCCAGATTTCCCTCTGATTCCGCGTTCATTTACAACTACAGACTCCATGCTATCTATCCATAAGGATTCTCAAAAATTTCAACGAAACCCTTTACCAAGCTCTTCCAAACCTGCCTCTCACTCCACACACAGGCAGAGGCCTCAGAGACACCGTGACCATCTTCTTTCACGCCATCTGTTTTGTGTCAGCAATTTCAACACAACTCGCTGGGCTGGGGCCGCAGCGGCGGTGGTACAGTCGGAGCAGGGGACTCACCACCTTTTCATCAGCTGCCTACTCGGCTGTGTATGCCTACCCTGGATGGAAGCGGCCACTCCCTGATCTGGGCCTGCGCTCTTTTCCTTTCCCCTTCATGGACTCTCCAAGCAGCAGCCAGAGTGATGCCTGAAAGTACGGACCAGATCCTACCACTTTACTCAAAGCACAGCAGTGGACATACTCAGGACACCCGGTCTATCCTTCCTTCTGTAAGGTCTACACAGGCCCCCGTGGGCTCCGCCCAGCTCTCTCTAGCCACACATCTTTTCTAACAGCGTCCCATGGAGGCCTTGTCCGAGAGCAGGTGCATGTCTCTGCTCATTTGCTCACAGCTATATCCCTAGAGCTTAGAGTCACGGACACAAAGCAGGTCCACATCCGTCTGTTTCTGTTTTATTGTTTTGCAGCATGGATTCTCTATGTAGTTCTGGCTGTCCTGGAGCTCACTTGTACACTAGGCTGGCCTCAGACTCAGAGATCCACCTGCCTCAGACATCTGTCAAATGAGTGAGTTAGAATAAAGAAACACAGAGATATATTCTCCAAGGCCTGTTTTTCACTCCTGACTGAACCAATTCCATCCCACTCCATCTCACCCCATGAGTATCATCTGCTCAGGAGCAAAGATTGCTCCCCAGTGAATTACACACATAGCTCTGAGGGCAGGAACCGTCAGCAGAATCGGAGAACTAGAGCCAGCCAGCGTGTGCCTGCAATCCAGCAAATGCCAAGTGGAGGCAGGAAGATCAGGAGTTTAAGGACAACCTGGGCCAGGCAGTGGTGGCGCATGCCTTTAATACCAGCCCTTGGGAGGCAGAGGCAGGTGAGTTTGAAACCAGCCTGGTCTACAGAGTGAGTTCCAGGACAGCCAGGGCTACACAGAGAAACCCTGTCTCGAAAACAACCAAAAAAGGACAACCTGGGCTACACTGATACCCTGGTGGTGGCGGTGCTGAAGGGGCCTGGGGGCTTTCGCCAGCCCTGCACCCACCCTCCTCAGGTCACTCTCTACCCACAGGATCATTCTTGAGTAAAAAATTCTCAGAATGTGCTGACTGATGGTCACCTGACCCTCTGCAAAGTCCCAGGTAGAGTTCAGAGGCGTGTCATGCTTGCTAGCCAATAGATTTAAAGTTCAATATGCTTTGCCAATAAGTTTGAACTGTAACCTTGCTACTATAACCTGTGCCCCTAAAAAGTATAAAAACTGCTCGTAATAACCATTTGGGGTCACCTAGTCACCCCACCTTGAGGGACTAATTGAAGGTCGACCTTATGTGCAGGGAAATAAACCTCTTGTTTTTGACTCAATCTGCATCTCGGTGTCTCACTCGGGGGCACCTCGCAGTAAGTACCACTGACTTACTGATGCAGCCCAGTGCTGGAGGTGGGTAGCGGATGCTACTGAAGGCTCAATCAGTTGGGTGCTTGCCCAGTATACTTCCAGTGGCAGCAGAGACCCCAGCACTGGGGAGGTAAGGGCTTGAAGGTCAGAGGATTAGATCCTTCTCAGAGAGTAGGAGGCTAGAAATGCAAGCTGTGGCCGCCTTACCATCCAGTTGTGTCAGAATGAGATTTAACCGTACCTGTGCCTGTCGGGTCACCACCTTGGATCATGAAATCCTTGATGATCCTGTGGAACTTGGTGCCGTTGTAGTAGCCCCGCCGAGCCAGCTCGGCAAAGTTCTTGCAGGTCTTTGGCGCGTGCTTCCAGTACAGCTCCAGCACAATGATCCCCATGCTGTGGTGTGATAGAACATAGGCCAGGCGGTAAGGCCAGAGCAGGCGGTGGCTCCAAGACTCCTGCCTCCTGCTGTCTGACCCTGTACCCAGAGTTCACACTCTGGGAAACAACAACCCATGAAGCAACAAAGCCTCGGCCAATCACCTGAGTGTGACACTCGGGACAGCTTCTGGAATATGTACATTCTAAGCAAAACGACCATAAACAAGCCAAGATTCTAAGAGCATATACTGATGCTCTGAAACTAACCCTGAATGAGGAAAAAGGCCCATGTCATCTGCAGCTGTAATAAGACATTAAAGTGTGAGTTTATAGACATCTGCATCAGTCTGGGGGCTGGGGGGAGTGGCAACTGACCAGATAAGAGGCAGGATGTTCAATAAGTATGTTTTCTAACTTACATTTTTTTGATCATGTCAACATATCACTGATTAAAACCAAACTTGAATAGAAAAATGAAAGCAGCTTGTGCGTTAAAGAGTGGGTCAAACAGGGCTGGAGACGACTCAGCTGCTCTGCTAAGAGACACAACACAGACTGCTCTTCCAGAGGTCCACACTTCAGTATGTCCACATACACCCAGTGTGAGTGCTTTTATTCTCCTCTCTTAGTACCTTTATAGGATAAGACAGAAGCAGGAGACAAGGCAGGGGCTCCTGTTGTATGTCACCCACTGAGCTCTGGGGATTCAGTAAGAACTGAGCTGATCTGTATGGCCCAGGTTCAGGAGGTCCAGCAGAGTGAGTACTCTGGCCTGTGCCTTCTTCATGTCTACACTCAGAAGACAGGGGCAGACCAAATGGGGCTAAAGTCAGTAGACGAGCTGACCAGGCTCCAAGCAAGGTTCCTTTCAACCACTATGAAAATCAGGTTGCAGGTGCATCTGTAAAATGTAGCATTTCTCTGCTAAAACTGGAGGAGTGTATGTGACACAAAGCCTTCATGATAGGAGGTGCTAGCAATAGTAAATGGAATGCAATCACACACAGGGGGTGGTGGTGGTGGTGGCATGGCACTAGTAGGTGGCTTAATTATAATTATATGTTAGGTAAGCATTCTATTCAGCCCAGCCCAGCCCCCCCCCCCCACTGTTATTGTCTTTTGTTTTGTTTTGAGACAGGGTTTCTCTGTGTAGCCCTGGCTGTCCTTGAACTCAGAAATCCGCCTGCCTCTGCCTCCCAAGTGCTGGGATTAAAGGCGTGCGCCACCACTGCCTGGCCACCCCGGACTTCTGATCCTCCTGCTTCCACCTCCAGAGTGCTAGGATTACAGGCATGTGCGACCACACCGCGTATTTATGGTGCTGTAGACAAAGCTCGGGGCCTCGGGCATGCTAAGCCATATCCCCAGCTCAAAGATCACTCTTGGATGGTGGGGAAAAGAAATCTTCCTCTACTTTCAAAGCAATTTGTTCAGACCACTCCGCTGCTTGTCCCGTGGTGTTTACACATCCGTCTCCTTCACCATAATATACTATTTTATCTAGATTTGTGTTTTCAAAAGTCCAGGTCCTACGTATGCATGGCTTGTATGCTCAACACACACTTGTTGAGAGTGAGTGAGTGAATGAATGAAGATGGATATAGGTAAATGAACTAATGAACGGCGTGGAAACAGGACAGCAGACAGAAGTAGCAGAGGTCTTCCGCGATGCTGAGGGGCTCCCCTGAGGTCCCTTCAGAGCTCACAGGTACTCCCGGCCGCAGCTCCGTGAGGGTAACCTGCGAGCCAGGCCGGCCTTTCTTAACCTGGCCGCTGCGGCACGAACCCGCGACTCCTCGGCCAATTCCTCCCTCCTCCAACTCTTACCTAGTCTCCAGGTAGACGTTGGGCGGCTGCCAAGTGTCTGGGGGTATCGCCGCCATGCTGAGAGAAGGTATCTCCCGGGCAACCATTACTTCCGGCGGGGACCTGTCCCTGGTGCACACTTCCGGTTTCCGCCGACCAGCCGGTTTGGATGATAGGATTTAGGACGCGGGGATAAGGATGACAAAGGATCCTTCTTTGGAGGCTGTGAAGGAGGTTGCAGTCGAGATGCTCTGTGCAAGATCCTCCAGAGGAGATTCGCGCCACGCTCTGGAACGGTGATTGGTCTGTTTGGGCACGGAAGGCGGGAACAATCTTCTTCACTCTGATTGGAGGGCTGTCCAAACAGTGAAGAATTTCTTGGTTCCCAGACTTGGATGGCTCAGAAACCAGCTATACTACTTACCATGTAGCCCTGGCTGTCCTGAAACTCATTATATAGACCAGGCTGGCCCTGAACTCGTAAAGATCCGCCCGCGTCTGTCTCCCGAGTGCTGAGGATTTAAGGCGTGCACCACCACGCCCAGCGTCTATTCCTTAAAGCCATCCTGTGGATAATAGGAGTCCTGTTTTTAAGAGGACAAAACTGAGACTCTGCAGTTACGTGCCATGTGGCAAATCTGATCCTACAGACTCCAAAACCAAGGAGGGTGTGGAAAGAGGGAAAGGCTGGGAAGAGAAGGTGGTGGCGCACGCCTTAAATCCCGCTGGAGCGGCAGAGGCAGGGGGATCTCAGAGTTCAAGGCCATCCTGGTCTACAGATCGAGTTCCAGGATGGCTAGAGCTACACAGAGAGACCCTGTCTCAAAACAAACAAACAGAAGACTGGCTTATAAAGTTGGCGCCCCAAAGTTGTTCAGAGTGACAGGAGAAACGAAAAGTTGAGAGGTCTAGAGGGAAGACAAGACAGAGGTGGGATGAATAAACTAGTCTCACTGGGGCTGGAAATGCAGGCCAGTTGGTAGACTGCTTGCCTAACCGGGCTTAGTAGGTAAAGTACCCGAGTTTAGGTCTCCAGGACCCATGTAAATGCCAGGCGGATATGCGCTTGTGACCTCAGCAACCAGGAAAGCAGAGACCATGGGGAAGAATCCACGGAGCTGGCTAGCCATCCAGTCTAGCCCAAACAGCCCTCTCCAAGTTCAGTGAGCCACAAGGGGAGTGTATATTTTATATTAAACATCCCATAATTAACAACTAAGAAGCAGGAAAATATTTACAAGGCTTCTTCAGTTCTAAGATGCATCCGCCCTCCCACCCGCCCTCTTCCTGCTCAGTGAGGCAAAAACAGAGCAAATGCAAACAACCCGCAGCTCTCAAGAAAACTGAGCAAGTGATAGTAACCGGTCTGAACCCTTCACGTGCAGCAGAACTGTGGGTGCGCACTCTGGGGAAAGCTCTCCCATCCAAGGCTAGATAAATAAAAATGACTTTTAAATTTGTTATTTATTTTGTGTATATGTGTGTGTGCCTGGGTTTGTGTGGACACACGGGAGCCCACACAAGCCAGAAGAATGTGTCAGATCCCCTAGAACTGGAGTTACCTGACATATGGGGATTAGGAACAGAACCTGGGCCCTCCACAAAAGTAGTAAGTACTTTTTGTTTTGTTTTTTGTTTTTTTGAGACAGGGTTTCTCTGTGTAGCCCTGGCTGTCCTGGAACTCACTCTGTAGCCCAGGCTGGCCTTGAACTCAGAAATCTGCCTGCCTCTGCCTCCCAAGTGCTGGGATTAAAGGTGTACACCACCACCGCCCAGAGTACTTTTAACACCTGAGCCATTTCTCTATCCTTAAGAATGATATTTTTCATGATTAAGGAAAATGATTTAAAAAAAAAAAAAAGTCTCTTGGACCAAGGAGGTGGCTCAGAAGGTAAAGGTACCTGCTGCCAAGTCTGAAAACCAGAGTTCAACCTGGGACCCATACAGCACAAAAAAAGAAACTCCACTCATAACACACACACACACACACACACACACACACACACACACACACACACACAGGTTATAGCTCAGAGATAGCTCACTTGCCCAGCATGTTAGAAGCACACATTAAAGCATCAAAAGCAGCTAGCCTCCACAGACTGAAATCATAGATGCTTTTTAACCTTTTTTTTTTTTGGGGGGGGGTACTTTTTATCTTTTTTTTTTTTTAAGTTTTGTAACGTTTTGGCATGGTCTATGTGTTCTGCAACTATGTTATATTAAGGCAGGCCAGTGTCAACTTAAAAATCCAGTGTCCAGTCCGACCTTCGGCTCAGCACCACGTCTGACCCACATTTGGCACTGTGCACTGTGTGGGGCAGTCTGTCAGCCTTCTCTGTGTCTGTGAGGATGAGTGAGCTGGTGGAGAGCCCAAGTTATTTCTCATATATCAGCAGGGGCCTTCAGGGGGCTTCTCCCCAGAGGTTTGGGGGTCGTGTGAGCAGGCTAGTTAGACACTCCTGTCCCTTCTTCCTCCCTTCTTTTGCGGCTTCACCTCCTTCCTTCCCTTCCTCTCCCTCCTTCTTGGGCATGGCTTGCTGTTCAGGCTTCCCTTTGGCCACTCTCCCTTGGGAAGCATATAGCGACACCCTTTTAATTGACTATGTCTTTCTGTTCCTCTCTTTCTCCCTTAATCTTCATAATTTATGTCATTAAAAATATCTCTATAAAAAAATCTCCAACTCTGCTTTAGATTTGTTAGGCCTGAAAGCCTCTGCTGTATCCAAGTCATGAATCCTACAGTTTGTTTGTTTGTTTTGTTTTTCAAGACAGGGTTTCTCTGTGTAGCCCTGGCTGTCCTGGAACTCACTCTGTAGACCAGGCTGGCCTCGAACTCAGAAATCTGCCTGCCTCTGCCTCCCAAGTGCTGGGATTAAAGGCATGAGCCACCACCGCCCGCCGGCCTAGCCCTAAATTCTTAACGGCATCCTCTGTTCTCTTCCAGCCTGTCATCTATGGATGCCACCACTCTGACCTTCACTGTTCTCTGTAAAGCTGGTGTCCTTAGGGGAACGGAAACCTTACCTCTTCAGTGTGGTCTCACCTGTCTGCCTCACAGCTTCAAGTAATGGGAAATTGTGCTGACCTCAGTACTCTCACTAGGTGAGGTTCTGAAAAGGGGCTTTGGAGATTTCCAAGGCCATGATAGATGGATTCAGGCTCTGTATATTCTCATTTTGTGAGAGGTTAAAGCCCTAGCTACTCCATTATCTGTCTCTTTAAACATGGGCACTGGCTGGGCAGTGTCTTCTGACACAGGAAGACATGTCTCCAAGGAGGCTTGCAGACCAAAGTAACAACCCGAGTATCTGTGACCATCAGCGACTGGGCTAGCAGTTGGCAATGGATGACCCGCCGAGTCTGGTCTAGGAAGGGCTCCCTAACCTGCATCAGCATTACACAGGTACAGGATGCAGCCTGATCCATCCATCCATCCATCTCTATTCTTATCTCTTCCCTTTGGAGACATGGCTCAGTGGTTAATGACTGCTCTTCCAAAGGTTGATTTCCCAAGACATGGTGGCTCACAACCATCTGTAATGGGATCTGATGCTCCCTCTTCTGGTGTGTATGAAGACAGCTTTGATGGACTCAGATATATAGAATAAATAAATAAATCTTAAAAGAAAAGAAAAGAAAAAAAAAGCTTTGGCCAAAAGTCATATAGAGGAAGTCTTCTGGAAGGATCTCTTCCTTTGCTATTTACCTGTGGGACGAGAAGAAGCTACTGCCTACGTCCACATGGGTAGCTTCGTTATGACTCATGCTTCTGTCTGAATGAACATCTGGGCCTTGGGCTTTATCAGTGGCTAGCTTAGGCTCCAAGTCCATGGTTCTGCAGTCAGTTCTCTGCCAGGGATTCTAGGGGAAAACCTTACCTTTTCAAAAGGACAGATTTAAAAGCTGGGATTGTCTTGTGTTCTGTGTATGTCTCTATGCATCCGGGTGCTGTCTACACTGCTGTGTCTCTATACTTCCGGGTGCTGTCTGCACATCCTTATGGTGTTTTATAGCTCCCTTGCAAGCAAACAGGCTCAGAACTAAGAGCTAACATAAAGTTAAACTGTTAAATGAATCTGAATGATATTTAGCTCACAGCAGAACCGGAATTAAGTTTTATTTATTTTATTTATTTTCAAGTGTACGAGTGTTTTGCCTGCATGGATGTATAAGGACCACATGTATGCCCAGTGCTCACGGAGGTTAGGGTTGGCCATCAGATTCCCTGGAACTGGAGTTACAGTTTTAAGCCATTGTGTGGGTGCTGGAAACTGTAAGACCCCAAAAGGGGACTCTCACCCAAGTCCGGACCTGCACGAACCCAAGGACACACGAGAAACCTTCTTGATGCAATTGCAGAGGAGGTTTAATGACGAGGGCCCTCGGGACAGAATATATCTCACGCAAGAGATAGAGATTCCGACCCCAAGCCCAGGAAACTTGGGATATTTATGGGTAGGGGTTGGGGAGAGCGGGAAAGTTTGGCGCGGTTACATATGATTGGATATATCAAACATCCGTTCCCAAGCCTGGTTTCCATCTAGCCCCCATCCCAATTATCCTAATTTACATCTGTATCTTGCTCCTGGGAGAATTCCTTTCAACTGACTTCCGTTTACCCAGGTGTTTTATTGCCTCTATCTTGGGTCTTTTGTGCCTTTGAAATGTTTATTCAAGCCCTTGGAATGCACCCCAGGGGCAGCTAACACTTGAGTGTAAATTGAAACTCTGAACCTAAGAAACTCACGTTGAGACCTAAAATTTCATTTTTACAATTTATTCTTACATTTCCTCCTTTTCTCTCATGGTCAAATTCCAATCTTGGAATTATGAATCATCATCTGGGTGTAAAGAGTGATATTGTTGTCTAAGCATCGAATTATATCTTTGTCATTGAATCTTTAACTATCTTTTTCTCACCCCCTGGATGGTCTCTAGTATGTACTTAGGTAAAGTAGCTGTCTCTCTCTCTCTCTCTCTCTCTATATATATATATATATATATATATATATATATACATATACATATATATATACATATACATATATACACACTAATGGGCCTGTTGGCTTTTTTTTCATCTCGAGGATGTACATATGTAGCTTAAGTCCCACTCTTTAAGGCTGTGTCTGGGACACAGTTTAGATTCAAATGTCTCTTATCTCTGACAATTGGGCAATCTCTATCCCTGTGTCTCCAGGATGGGCATATCTCAGGAGTCAAGGCCTGCTGGTCCTTGGCCTTGTAGAACGGCAGGTGATCTTGAGCCTGAGGAGGTTGTTCAGGTGTCTAGCTGTTCTCTCCAGTTGGCATCAAACGCAGGTGTCGGCCCGAGTTATGTTCAACAGCATCAGGAATAGTTTCTTAGTGGCCTGAAAAATCATCTCTCACACAAGAGGGACATTCTGGGTTTGGAATAGGGACAAGGAAAGGGACACTCTAGCCAGCGCCAGTTCTCAGGGGTAATTTAGTTTTTTAGGGTTCTGTTTATTCTCTCTACCTGTCCTAAGCTCTGGAGACAGTATAAACAGTGGAGCTTCTAATTAGTCTCTAATATTTCTGACAATTTCTGACTTATCTTACAAACAAAGGCAAGGCTATTATCTGATCTAATTATCTCAGATGTTTGAAAACCTCGGGACAACTTCTATTCTAGGCTGTTCCCTTCTAACTTTTTTTTTTTTTTTTTTATTTACTCTAAGTCTCATAAGCCTTTACTTGTTGGCATATCTTACACTGTCTTATCATTTCTCTGGCCCAAAACCTGAGGTCTATTATATGTTTTTAAATCTCTTGGCTGCTTGGTTGCACTCATATCTTAAGAGTCCATCTGTGTATTTAGCCTGGTAAATCCTTTGCTTTCTGGGGAGTATAGTTCTCCCTTCTTGTGTGCACCATTTTCTCTTTTTCTCTAGATAGTATCTGGCAGGATGGCTAGCAATCTGAGTTCTTTCTCTTATTCTGTGCTTTAAGTGAGGCCATCTCTTAGGCCCACAACTGGAACAGGCTCTCATATCAAGACAATTGATTTGTCCAGTTATTGCCTCAGGCCACTGAGTCTCCTCCCTTTTTGGTGTCCTGGGCAACGGATACTCACAGTTCCTGGCTTCATCAGGGTTTCCTTTCTTGGTATATAGTCCTGCAGACATGGGCTGTGGCAAAAGCATACCTGTTGTCCATGCAGATGTTGGCTTTCTTGTCAGCCCCAAGTTCCAAGTCCCAAGTTCTCTGTACCGATGATCTCAGGGGTGGGGAGTCAGTCCAGATGGCATGTGTCCACCACAGTAGCGCTGGCTTGTCTCTGACCAGCATGGAGAAAACTGCTCCCGTCTGTAAAGCAGGTTACCTTGGCTCCTGGCTGAAGTCAGTCTTTTATCCGTTGAATTCTTGTCAGCTAGTTGCAGCCCAGGAAGTGTTGTATCTGTATGTCCATCCTAGGGAGTATTCCCTCAACCAGACAGGGGATAGGAGCAGGCTAGGATGACCATAAATGAATGGGATACCCAGCCCATCTCTTAGTCCACCATTTTCAGGTAGTCTATGAATACGTTTTGACCCATTGGCCTGGAGGAAGCCCCTGTGTCTATCAAAAGTTGGGTGGCTCCAAGCTGCCCCGTCTATCTCAATAGCCGTCTTCACACAGAGCTGTTATCTTCGCCACTTGGGGTGTTTTTCGAGGCCTGGGATTTTCTGGCCCTGGCTTCTATTTGTTAGGGCCCTCTTGGACCCTGAAGCTGGCTCCTTTACTTGCAATGCGCACACTGGTCTTTTTTCAGAGTTTTATCTCTCTTTGATTGAAGTCCCTCTTTTCTGCTTTCTGTAAATTCTTTTTCTGTCACCTTTGTTTTTCTTCACCTCTCTCTAGACTTTCTATCTTCTCCATTCTTTTTCTCTAGACTTTCACAGCAACTTATCTCTATTCTTTTTCTCTACTCTTTTCTTCTAGACTTACACTAAACCTTTTCTACTCCTTTCTTTTAGACTAAATCTTCTCACACTTGCTATTATCATCAATAATTTTAATCCTGTCTATGATTTCATCTATCTTATCTTTCTTTTCCTTTCTCCCTGATACTTCTTAAATCTTTCAATGACTTATCTTGTAGTCTCTCTAGCCTCTGAAGCCTTGTCTACACTGACAGAATGTCTCTATGAGCTAGTCTAGAAAGGCTGTGGGTAACTTATCTGACCCTTGCTTAACCTCATGTGTCTTGATTAAAATTAGTGGGATCTCATGTAGCTCTCTCAAGATCTGTCAATGGAATCTGGCGTGGGCCTTTGGGTGTCCCTTACCTTCTATAACCCGCTGTTGACCACAGCCTGATCAATTGATGGGGTCCCCATCCTGAAGGAGCATTCTTTTTCCAGTGTCTTCTTTTGTTCTTCACTCCTGAAGACCAGAACCTACAAGGGTCTTGAAGAAAGGCTCTTATCTTATTCATTGCTTTGATCACCTGTAAAAGCAGTAGTCTTTTAGAACTCTGTGTAGACTGATGTATTTGTGAGGCTGCATGACTGTTGTTCCCCTCACACTAGAGACCACAACCTAGTTCAGTCTGTAAACAGTACCTTGTCTACAGGTGTAATGTGAGCTCACCTCTGAAGCTCTTAAGAAAGAAATCAAATCAGAATGAATAACTTTATCTACAGCATTTCACAGTAAAGACTATTAAGATGTTGAAGGCTCACATAGTATTAATGATTTGATACTTATTTAAATTTAACTTTTGACAAAATAGAAACTTTAGTCATAGTTCTATAAAAATCTTTTAAAGAGTTATTTCTAATTAGAATATTGTTTTAGAAGTGATACACAACAAGAACAGGAAAGTAAACATTTTATATCTAATATAAGAGCACAAGTCCTCACCACTTCTTCTTGTCTGAACTCTCACCTTTGAACCAAATCTTGATGAAAGTCTCATATACATAATGAAATTATCTCAGACAGCAATGGCTAGAAAGTCTATCAAAATAGAAGCTTATATATATATATTCTGACTCAGGACAGCCTGTAACTTTTTAGCTGTAACTAAAGGAAAAAAGTGTTCTTTTATTTATTAAACTAGGAAAACCCACTATCAACTCTCTTATCATAGAAGCCAAAAAAAAAACTGCTGGCCCCCTTCTAAGAGCCGCTTTTGAAAACAGTCTGTTCTCTTCAAGGTTCTTTCTGTTGGTGTCCTTCTCCTGGCCACAGAGCAGGGCGAATTATGTTTTTCTTGTGTAAATTGAGACTGTCTCACAAGTAAGTTTTAAACTAAATTAAGTAAGCAGTTTTAGTAGTTCATCACACCAAATCAGGCACCTGACACACTCTGTCTCTTCCTCCAGAGGAACAGAGCTTTCTCTTGGCCACAAGCTGTGGAACAGGACCAGCCTGTCTCATTGCTTCTGCTTTTAAAACTCAGGATGTTAACACAGTATCAGTCCAGAAAAAAGAAAAGGAACGTCAATTGTCAGTCAGAGTCCAAGAACATGTGAAACAAATAACACAGAACGAAGTTTATCAAGAAAAGACAAGGAAAAACAACACGATAGACTGCCCCTATCACTATATCAGTGGCACAGAATTGTCAACAATCGCAGCAGTGTCTGGAAACCGCATGGCCTGTTGGGAAACGTAGTTCTCAGGCCGGCTGCCATCTGGATATAATTGTCAAAGCTGCAAAGCCTGTTGGGAAACGTAGTTCTCAGGATGTCGAGCGCACTCACTAAAGCCCTTATCTCTCGCTAGGCGCCCGCCTGCATGTGTTCGCCACCCGCCTCTCGCCTCCCGCTCGTACTTAATTCATCACGGGCGGGAGGCTGGGAACTCATCTCCCGCCTTTTAAACTGCGGTGGGCGGGAGACCTGCATGTACTCTGGCTTCCAGTACCAGGGCGGCTCGAGCGCTGGCGAAGAGGGGACCACCGAGGGGGCCAGGGCAGCCAGTGGTTGTGGAGCCTGGCTCAGGTACTCTGCCACACAGTAGCGGCAGGGAGGGGTTCCAGAAAGACTGTACACAAATTATAAACACACAGAACTAACACAGTCAGACACACTTGCCCGAGTTTGGTCTCATAGAACCAGCCAAACGCGACCTCTGACGGGAAGGATTCCACATCTTCCCCCTAGCAGGAGCACTCATCTCCTGTTCCAAAACAGGGCAGTCAGACCTCCCTGACTCCCTAACCCAGATGGGAAAGGATACCGCCTTTCCCCAAGGGCAGCCAGACCACTCTGACTCCCTAACCACCCGTGAAGCGTCCTTCCCGGGCTGCAGCCTGTGGGTTTCAACACGTCTGTCCATCCACAGTCATTGGGCCCTCACGGTCCACAATGACAGCTGCACTCAGTCTCCGATGGGGAAGATTCCCCTCACCAAAGAAACCGATATCAAAACACAGAAACAAAGACAGCAGAAGAAACCAAAACAAAGAGACAAGGACAGCGGCGCCGCACTCTCACACACACCACTCACACAAACCTACCTCCAAGGGGTCGTCGTGTGTCTAGGGTGGTCGCGAGTTTCCCGGTCAGGGAACCAAAATGTAAGACCCCAAAAGGGGACCCTCATCCAAGTCCGGACCTGCACGAACCCAAGGACACACGAGAAACCTTCTTGATGCAATTGCAGAGGAGGTTTAATGACGAGGGCCCTCGGGACGGAATATATCTCACGCAAGAGATAGAGATTCCGACCCCAAGCCCAGGAAACTTGGGATATTTATGGGTAGGGGTTGGGGAGAGCGGGAAAGTTTGGCGCGGTTACATATGATTGGATATATCAAACATCCGTTCCCAAGCCTGGTTTCCATCTAGCCCCCATCCCAATTATCCTAATTTACATCTGTATCTTGCTCCTGGGAGAATTCCTTTCAACTGACTTCCGTTTACCCAGGTGTTTTATTGCCTCTATCTTGGGTCTTTTGTGCCTTTGAAATGTTTATTCAAGCCCTTAGAATGCACCCCAGGGGCAGCTAACACTTGAGTGTAAATTGAAACTCTGAACCTAAGAAACTCACGTTGAGACCTAAAATTTCATTTTTACAATTTATTCTTACAAAACCAAACCCTGGTCCTCCTCTGGAGCAGCCAGTGTTTGTAACTCCTGAGCCACCTTTCCAGCCTGTGTAACTGTCATTTTAAGGGGTGAAAACAAGAGTCAGCTCCTGCAGTCTTAGTGTGTCAGCTGAGGGTACAGGTAATAGCAGATGTCAGGAGGGGAAATTTAATTGTGTCTGCACTGGGGAGAGCATAGAGTGGCCTGTCAGCCTGGAGTCTTTGCTCTGGTTCATCTGACCGCACCTCACCATCACCAAGGTTTTTAGGTTGTAGCATCAGGGCTGAGGCCAGTATTTTGTTTCAGGTCCCATGTAGAAATCAGTTAAAGGTTCTGAGATAGGGGCTGGGAAAATGACTTGGGTATAAAGAGAGCTTGAAAGCTGTTCGCCCAAAGAGTTTGAGTGCCAGTCCCCAGAACTTATATCATTCTGCTCTCAACTATCTGCAAGTCCAGTTCCACGGGATTCGGTGCCTCTGGCCTCTGACGACACATGCACTCATGTGCACAAATATGTGCATGGAGAAACGTACACATAATTAAAAAGCGTAAACTGGGCATATATATGTACATATACATACATATTTTTTTAAATGTTCTACAGACCGAGAAATATAGCATCCAATGCTAACTGCCACTCCCTATCTGTGAGAGAAATCTGCAGTCAGTTAACCAGCTCCATAAACCTGTTTGGCTGGTCCAAGGTTAGGTGTGAGAATGCTGACGGTACAATAGAATTGTCGGAGCAGTTTCTAAGAGTACAGTGCTTACTAACGCTTACCACAGAATCAGCAGTCAATAGACACAAACGAGTAAGCCAGGTGTAAATGTGAATGATTTGAGTCAATGAGTCCGGACGCCTAAAAACAAAATAATAATAATAATAATAATAATAATAATAATAATAATAATAATAATAATAGTTATTATTATTATTATTTTGAGACTCCTACGACTGAGAAGGCGCAGTAGCGCGACACGGACGCCAGAGGGCGCAAGAGCACAAGCTTTTCAGTTACCGCGAGACTTGCCCCGCGCCCCGCAACCTCGCCCGATCTGTTTTGGAACCTGGGGCGCGAAGAGCTTTTCCTTTGTGTTCCAGGCCTGGCCCGCGGCGCGAGAATCGCTTCCGGGTCGCGCTGCCGGAAGCAGGAAGTTGTTGGCCCATCCTCCTCGCCCGGCGGCTGGTGTCCCCGAGGCGGGAGGAGCCCGAGAGGGCGCGGGCCCGCATGTGAGTGACTGGGGCCCGAGGCCGGGAGGGGGGGAGGCCGGCCGCCTTCCGCGGCCGTCGCTGCCTCGCGCCGCCCTCCTCGCCGCGGCCGCCACCTTCCCCCTCCGCTCCCGTCCCTCTGCGAGCCTCCGCGTTCTGCTGACTGACAACACCCCCGGCCGCTCCCCCGGGCTAGACTCCCTCCTGACATCTTTCGGAGGCTCGGCGGGGAGGGAAGCGGGGTCCGCCTCTGCTCGAACTTGGTTCGCAGACGTGGCGGCCGCGTCCGAAAGCCCTGACCCCGCTCGCCAACCTGTCACGGATGCTTTGGCATCACGAGAGTCCATCCCCGAATGACCCCCTTCTTAGGCGTCTTAGCCCAACTGTTAGGGAGGAAATGTATTTATTTTTTTAACCTGGACTTAATGTGATGAACTTGGTGTCTCAGATCTCAGAATAACGTGGCTTGACGTACTGACCCGAGTAAAAGAACTGCTTGCAATCTCCCGTCAGTACTAGAAATAACACCTGCCTGGTGTTTCCTCGCATTTTAAGACTTAAGCCTTGCAGGCCACATGTCGTGAGTATGCTATGTCAGAAACATACAGGGACACATTTGCCTTTTCACAATGCCAGGCTTAGTGGAAGAACAGATTCACAAACCGTGGGTTTCGTTGGCTGCAGTTTTGCCAAGAATTTGAGATTTCCCTCGACAGCTGGCCATCACCGAAAATAGAATATATTGGTCCAATCTTCGTTGGTGATAGTAACTCTCACCGGAGACTACACAGCCCACAGTAATGCTATGTCTGTGTAGCCTATTGGATAGCTGCACAAGGGGGGTAAAGAGGCCACAGGAGTTCAAAGAGGCCTTCCATGAAACAGAAGACAGTGTTACAGATGTAAAGAGAAAGACATGTCTTCAAGATAGGGTATGAAGTCTTTAAGAGCTGAGGGAGGCCCCGAGCTAGACCTCACCATTGAGGTGAGCTTCGGGAATGAAGTGAAGGACCATCCAGAAGGACAAGTGGGTGGCCACATCAGCGGTGGCAGAGAGAGGAGGATCTTGCCCGGCTTGAGCTCCAGAGATTAGTAGGCGTTCTCTGCTGTCAGCCCTTAAATGAGCACACTCATGGTCACATGGTCAGTGGGGGCTGTTGTCACCATAGTTTTAGAAGTCTTCAGTGGGGTCCAAGTGATGTTCGATCTTTGCCGCATTCTAGAGTATATGATATGTTGTTTTATCTAGTGTATTTGATAATGAATTGGTATGAATTCAGTTCCCTTATGTGTTTATAGAGTCCTCATTTATTTTAATAAGTTATGGTTGGTTGTTTTTGTTTAGTTTGTTTTTCCTCCCTGGCTAGCCTGGAACTCAGTGTGTAGACCAGGCTGGCCTCAGGCCTGCCTCTGCCTCCCAAGTGCTGGGATCAAAGGCGTGTGTCACCACATCTGGAGGCTTTAATAGGCCGATGGGTGGAAAACTCTGTTTATTAACTTTTAGGAGTAAGTGGTTGTCGATCCGTGCTGTGTGAGAGCCGCTAACAGATAGTGGTGCCCTGTGCACAGTGAGGTGTGGTGTGGTCTTCCTGCTTCTGGATTTCCACTTAAAATAGAGCCAAATGCTGCTTTTCTAAAATGGAGTCACCTAGGGTAAGGTACAGCCTGAAAACTGCTATTTCACACAATATGTAGTAACACATAACAAGGCACACACAGCTTACAACCCCACACATTTTTACGATTTGAAAGCCCCTGCATAGGCTTGGTATTGAATGTTCTTTAGTCATCGAGCACTTGGTAATAGAGACGACTACTTACTTCAGATGAACATTCCGGGAATGGAGATGTGGCTCAATGGTGTGCACATGGGACTCTTCAGGTCCCAGTACTGAAGGGAAACAACGCAGATTAAAACTTGAGTCAGGCATGCTGCTGACCGCCTTTAATCCCAGCGCTTGGGAAGTAGACATGAAACAGTATCTTAAAACCAAACCACCACCACCCCCAGACCCCAAGACCCCCAAGTATACATATACATGTATAGCATACATATACACAGGTGGGCATGTTTGTGTGGCAGAGTTCACCTTTGCTGCCTTGCAGTTTGGGATGAATGTTCGCACACCCCAACTTTTATACCAGAAAGAGCCACCAAACTCAGGTCCTCTGAAATAGCAGTAACCGCTCTTAGTCACTGAGCCATCTCTGCAACCTGCATTTCTTCATTCTTCTTTTGTCTGCGTTGAAACCTCCTTCTCTGCTTTGGATCATTTTTCTGTGACCCAGTTTGAGTGTCTGTCCTCCCTGTCTACTCTCTGACACACAGAACAGGGGAATGGTGCTAGCTTCCAGGCCTGCTCCTCACTAAAGTGTCACCAGGCTGATGTATATCAGAATGGAAGGGCACTGAGCAAACCAAGAGACACAGTTTGGAAACAGTGTCAGCAGGTCCTTTCTGTGCATTTGTTCCTTCATCGGGTTCTTGGATTTTTCGTGCTATTGTTGTCTCTATTTTTTTTTTGTTTGTTTGTTTGTTTGTTTTTGAGACAGGGTTTCTCTGTATAGTCCTGGCTGTCCTGGAACTCACTCTGTAGACCAGGCTGGCCTCGAACTCAGAAATCCCCCTGCCTCTGCCTCCCAAGTGCTGGGATTAAAGGCGTGCGCCACCACGGCCCAGTTGTCTCTATTTAAAAAAAAAAAAAAAAAAAACTTTTTCAAAGTTATTATGTGCATTGGAGCTGGAGTTACAGACAGTTGTGAGTCACCATGTGGGTGCTAGGAATTGAACCAGGATCCTCTGGAAGAGCAGACAGTGCTCTTAACCACTGAGCCATCTCTCCAGCCCAGGTTATAGTTGTTGTTAATTCCTATGAGTGTTTGTGATTCTGAGTGAGTGTATGCACCACATATGTGTAGGAAGCCAGAAGAAGGGCCAGGTCCCCTGGAACGTGGGGGTGGGGTCTTAGGCAGTTGTGAATTGTGTAGGCACTGAGAACCGAACCCAGGGCCTCTGAGGTATTAGTAAGTGCTCTTAATCACTGAGCTGTCCCTGCAGTCTGGTTTTCTCCATCAGGCTGCTTTAAAGAACAGTGTGGTTTGGGAGGAGATGGAGGAGGAAGTACAGATCGATGGGCGCTGTGAGGTTCAGAGGGCAGAGTCTATCTAGAGTGAAAGCTCAGAGAGCTCGCTTATTGTTGGAGCACTGGAAGACAGGCTTTTCAGGGAGATGGCTGTGAACTAGCATGGTAATGGGGAAGGTGAGGCTGGGTTAGTGGAAAAACAAGACAGACCAAGGAGTCGGCGGCCAGACCAGATAGGCTGTGGTAGGTAGCTTAGACTTCACCTTGTAGCAGTTCTCAGTAAGTATTTAATTTCCTTGGCTATTAGAACACATTTTACATGTAGCGTTGTATAATCCTCTGTTGGAGTAGCTATACTTAGCCCCTCCACAGGGTCTCCTGTAGTCCAGGCTAACCTCAGCCTGGCTATGTAGCTGATCTCCTGATCCTCCTGACTTTAATTCCTGAGTGCTGAAATTCCAGGTGTGTTTCCCACAGCTGGTTTATCATCCCTACTTTTGTTTGTTTTTTTGTTTTGTTTTGTTTTGTTTTTGTTTTTCGAGACAGGGTTTCTCTGTGTAGCCCTGGCTGTCCTGGAACTCACTCTGTAGACCAGGCTGGCCTTGAACTCAGAAATCCGCCTGCCTCTGCCTCCCAAGTGCTGGGATTAAAGGCATGCGCCACCACCGCCCTGCCTCATCCCTACTTTTATAAGTGAAAAATTCTAAGATGTAAGGAGCATATCAATAAATAGAAGAAACTAGTTGAGTCTAAGTTTTTCCAGCTCCAGCTCCTGTGTCCTTAGCAACCACGCTAAACCGGGCCCCAGGCGGAAGGAGGGCATCTTGAGAGGTGTGTAAACCTGACCCGCTGTTGTTTAGAAAACCCACTGTGAATAAGAAAAAGATTAGACTGAAGACAGTGGCTGGAAATACAGAGATGAATGTTATCTCTGTGACAGTCCACAGTAGACATTTTTAAAATTGTTTACTCCTTTTTTTTTTTTTTTTTTAATAATAATTTCTATCTTATGGCCCTGATTGGTCTGAAGTTCACTGTGTAGACAAAGCTGGCCTCAGACTTGCAGAGATCTTCCTGCCTCTGCTGCTTAGTGTTGGGGTTCCAGACATCACACCTGTGTCAAAAGCATTCAGTGGTGATTTCATGGGCAGGAATGAGGCAGAAAGGAAAGTTTTCATTTAAATTCAGAGCACTAGTGTCTTCATTAAAGAAGAAAGACAGACAGAGAGGGAGGGTTTGAGGGATGGCTTAGCAGGTGAAAGAATTCACTGTCAAGTCTGAAGACCTAAGTTTGATTCCTGGGAACAACATCTAGAAGGCAGAGCCGACCTCCACATGCATGCGTGCACACAGAAGAAAGTAAACATTTGAAGAGGATGTGAGGGAAGCCGAGCTGACAGGAAGACAAGTTGAGTTACACACACCTTCCACAGCAGGGAATCAGGTCAGCCCAGTGGGTAAATAAGAGGTTGGGCCTTGAGCTCTGTAAAGAATTGTGGGCTGAAGATTTGGGGATCGTTCACAGCTGTAGTGGAAGCTATGGAGGGAATGAGAAGGTGAAGGACAACTGGTGAATGTTGATCTCTGGCGTGAGAGCAAGACAGGATGCCAGGCTGAGAGGTCTGATGGAGAGAATGGTGCTGACGGCAGGTACTGCCAGAGGTCAGATAGAGCGGTCACTGAAAGACGCCCTTTGGACTTGGCACCAGGAAAGCCCTTGGTGACTAGTGAGAGCCAAATGGGCCAAGTGAGAGCCCAGGCATATGATTCAGCAGGTTAGTGAAGGAGCTGGAGGCCCAGGAAGACAGGCCACCCTCTCCAGATTTAGCTCTGAAGGGAGGGGACAGAGAGATCCAGCATTACGGCTCTGAAGGAACCTATGGTTTAAAGGTAGAAACAGGGCAAGGCAAGGCTCGGAGAGAGAGAGGTAAGTTTAAAGATGTGCAGACTTCTGCAAGGCGAGAAAGCAAAATAAGTCACACTAGGAGCGTTCTGTGTGGAGTAGGGCAGAGCCAGCGGCCAAGGCTATTGGAGATCTTCGAACTGTGTGAAGGTGTGTTCCTGTGTAGAGAGACATGATCACATGCTGAGTATTAGGTAACAGTAGACATTAGTAATTTTGTGGAAATGGCAATGAAGCATGCCCATTGTTACATGGGAAATTCTTACAGGATGCTGAAATATTTTAGAGGTAATTTAATATGAGTCTGATAGAAACAGAGCCAAGTGTGGTACATACACTTTGATCCCAGCACTCAGGAGGCAGAGGCAGGTTGATCTTTGTATGTTAGAGTCCACTACGGTCTACAGAGCTAATTCCAGGACAGCCAGGGCTACACAGAGAAACTCTGTTTTGAAAAACCAGAAAGGGGTGGGGGATAGAGGGGGGAGCAGATGTGGGCCAGTGTTGACAACAGACAAGTCTAAGTGAATGTTGTCTACATGGTCATTGTTCCTTCTGTTTTCCAAAAGTTTGAAATCTTTCAAAATAAAAGGTTTGGGGGAAGATAGAGAATGGAGGTGCATCTGTGGGTGGCTCTGCTGTGTGGTAGATCTCTGTAGTTTATGGTTTATGTTTTATAACTAAAACCTTATTACTTTTATTGTGTGTGGGGGGCACCGAACACCTGCTGTGGAGCGTATGTGGAGTCAGGACAGCCGCAGGGGTTGGCCCTCTTTCCACCTGTGGGTCCTCGGGATCAAACTCAGGTTGTCTGGGTTGGCAGCAGCGCCTGTACCCACTGAGCCGTCATAGCAGCCTCCTAAAACTTTGTAATTTTTGACATTGTCTTGTGTTTCCCTGCCCCTACAATTGCCACATCGTGGTGTGGTTCTGTGCTTAACTAGTTCCTGTGAGTCGTGTAAGTGGTGCCATGTCGTTTTTGTTTTCTGTGTGATGTTTTCACTAAGCCTTTTCTTTTCAAAGACTAAGTGATTTTCCACTGTATTTACATCCACTTTTTCCTCACCAGTATTTTTAACTCTGCTAATCTGTGAGTGGACTCCTGTCTGGGCTTTGGTGAGCTTGTGGTGCACGGATCTCCTTAGAAGTCACATCTTGCTTCCTTTGACACGCACATGTAGGATTGCTTCTGTTGTTCATTCCCAACATTTTCTGCTTTTGTGCTTACCTATAGTGAAATCTAGGGGCTGGAGAGATGGCTCAGCGGTTAAGAGCACCGACTGCTCTGTCAGAGGTCCTGAGTTCAATTCCCAGCAACCACATGGTGGCTCACAGCCATCTGTAATGGGATCTGATGCCCTCTTTTGGTGTGTCTGAAGACAGCTACAGTGTACTCATATACAGAAAATAAATAAATCTTTAAAAAAAAATAGTGAAAATCTAGTGTTGTAAATTTTAAGTACTTACAGTTCTGAATTATTACTGCTTTGAATCACACAAATCATCTTATTATTTTACCAGTTATTTTCCCTTAAGTATGTTTGGTTTTCCTTGGTAGTTTTTGTTTGTATTTGTTTTTTGATATATTTTTAAAGATTTTATTTATTTATTACATGTATGTATGTGAGTACACTGTAGCTGTCTTCAGACACACCAAAAGAGGGCATCAGATCCCATTACAGATGGCTGTGAGCCACCATGTGGTTGCTGGGAATTGAACTCAGGACCTCTGGAAGAGCAGTCAGTGCTCTTAACCGCTGAGCCATGTCTCCAGCCTGGTTTTGTTTTTTTTTGAGACAAGGTCTCTCTATGTAGTTCTGGCTTTCCTGGAACTCAATATGTAGACTTGGCTGGCTTCAAATGCACAGATCTTACTGTCTCTGACTCCCAAGTGCTAGGATTAAAGTCATACACTACTATACGTGGCTCTTTGAAGTTTTTAATTGCAATCTAGTGGATGTATTGTCTTGAGTCGTGAGAACCTTGGGATGACACTGAATGGAATGTATTTATGGAGTGTGCACACCATCCCCCACTGGGGAACTACCCAGGGGGAACAACTCTCTGGATAGTGCTCTCATTGTTAGCAGCTGGGATGTGTGCACTAGCTGAATGGATCAGTATTGTGTCTTAAAGCTGCTGGACCACCACAGCTGTTCATGTCACTGTTCAGGACATGTCCTGTCACTGGAGGGGCTGTTGCAAAAGTGACAATTACATTTATTCTCTTAGCCTCTTTTCTGCTTTCAACCAATGTTTGGCTTTTATATAAAATTTATTTTATATAGAGGTGTGTGTGTGTGTGTGTGTGTGTGTGTGTGTGTGTGCGTGTACACCATATGTATGCCATGCCCACAGAAGTCAGAACAGGGTATTAGATTCCCTGAAATTGGAGTTATAGGTGGTTGTGAGCTGGGATGTGGATGCTGGGAACCAAACCCAGATCCTTGGCAAGAGCCCCAAGTGTTCTTAATTGTTGACCTCTCTTTTGTCCATTTTGGGAGGGGGGTGTGGGTTTTTTTTTGGGGGGGGGTTGGTTTGGTTTTTTATTTTGTTTTGTTTTTTGTTTTGTTTTGTTTTCAAGATAGGGTTTTTTTGTGTAGCCCTGGCTGACCTGGAACTCACTCTGTAGACCAGGCTGGCCTCGAACTCAGAAATCCGCCTGCCTCTGCCTCCCAAGTGCTGGGATTAAAGGTGTGTGCCACCATTGCCTGGGCTGTCCATTTTTTTGAATCAGGATCTTACATAGCCCAAGATAGCCCTGAACTCAATATATAGCTGAGAATGGCCTGGAACTCCTGATGTTCTTGCCTACCATGTCTGGAATTCCAGGATAGTCCCACTATGCTCAGCTCTTCCACAGCTTTTTTCTAACAAGTTCTGTCTCAGCAGCTCCACAAGCCATGTTCCTATGCTGTTTCCATGGGGACTGCGGCCCAAGTGGAGGTGTGGGGGACGGCTCAGCAGAGCTGCCTTGATTCTGTTCCTGAAGTCCCCCTCCACTGCAGACCAGACACTGTAAACCAGATCCGCTCTTTTTCTCTGAGCAAGACCATTCTTACGTGGTGGACTGTTTGGGCCCTATGTGGCATTGCCTCTGTACCAGCTAGATGCTAATAGGACTCCTGATTCTGACAATAAACACAAATAAACAACCCCTGCCCCAGACTTTCAGATATCACCAAAGCGATCATAATCACCTTAGGTTGAGAGCTGCTGTCCTGAAGCAGCCGCATTTAAAGGGGTGTGCCTTTGTTACGTCTGTTCATTTTGCAGGGCTGGGGCTTGAACCCCTGACCCGAGTGTGCCTTTGATCAGCAGGGAAGAGGTGTGCAAGTGTCAGCGTTTTGTCAAGCTCCACTCCCATACCTGTAGGGACTCAGTACAGTATTCTCCCTACCCATGGCTCTAGTACCTGCAGTCAGAAAGTGCTCATGGGACAGTTGCAGAAATGAGCAGTGCCTGTGTTCTGACTTGTGTGCCCTTCTGAATAGCATCCTGAACTCACACTGATCTATGCGGGGCAGTCATCCCTTGTTCAATATTCCCATGTGCGTGTCTGCCACCTTGTTAGTAATTTTGCAGTGTCTTGTCCCCAGGGTAACCCTTCCTAGTGCTGTTAAGTAAGACGCCTATATCCCTCACCTCATGTGATTTGTGTATACATTTAGCACCTCACAGAATCCAAAGAAGGGTAAGTACAGGACATCTGAGAGTGAGACTAGACTCGTATGACTTACTATTAGGGTGTATGGTCTCTGCTCTATTTCATCATTTGTAAATTAAACTTATTCATAAGTGTGTACGAGGGAACCTGGTGTGTCTAACTGCTCAGCGTAATGCGGTTTCAGGCTTACACCGAGGGTCTTGAGGGAGGACAACTGTCCGCGAAGGGTGGGACAGGCCGTGGTTCCTAACTCCCCTGGTGACCCTACCTCTGCCCTTGCAGGGTTAAACCACTGTTAAGGAATCAGGCTCAGTCTTCTGAACTTCCCTCCGAGGCAAAGCTCTCTTCTGCCGGGCTGGACCCTCTTTCTGGAGGTAAATGGATTGTCTGTCGTCAGCCTCAGCTGCCGCTTCACCCGTCCTTCTCATGCTCGCTGCCTGCTGTGGCCTCCTGTTTCATGTTGGGAAATGGGAAGATTTGTCCTTGTCATTGTCATCTAATTAACATTGCATCCAATTCCTAAGATTCTCCCTGTATGATCATTATTAAAGTGTCCAGTCTAAACAGGAAAATGCTGTCTCTGGCCAAAGGGATCATATGGTATTATCATCTCAATCTCCTTTGCGTGTGCTGGGGATTGAGCCCAGAGCCTTGTTCTTGCCACCACTGCTCCAACCCCCAAGCCCTCCCCGTGGGTTTCCCACGCAGCCACTGAACTGCTGTGCCGTGGCTGTCTTCCCAACAGCTCTCAGTCCTTCTGTCCCAGGGATGCGCTGTAAGTGTAGCAGTGGGAGCGCATGCTTACAGAGCTTCACAGAGATCACCTGACCTACTGCTCAAGGAAATTCTCCTTCTGGGGGAGGGAGTATGATTATATGTATTCCAGGCTTGCCTTGAACTTGCTTTGTAGCCAGAATGACCTTGAATTTGTGATCCTCCTCCTGCACCAAGTACCATTTCTTGCAGTGCTAGAATGGAACCCAGGGCGCTGTGCACACTGAGCAGTCAGTCACTCTACCAACTGGGCTCCGTCCTTAGCTCCCAGCCCCTCCTTGTGCTGGGATCACAAGATTTGTGCCTCCAGTACCTGGCTTGGAAACACTACATCCGGATTTGTTTGGTTTACCCTTTGAGTGGCTCTGAGTGCTCTCTAGTCCCTTCTGATTGCACATCAAGAACGGCTTCATGGACAGAGTGAGGTCCACATGCAGCTGACTGCTCCACATGGCTCTTCCCTTCACCCAGAAATTAAGACATCGACCTGGGTGACTTCAAATGACTGTTCTTTTCTGCACATGCTAACAAGTAGTTTACAGCTGGGAACACATGCAGTAAGAGAATCTCTATTGGAGGGCCAGGCATGGTGCATGCCTTTAAAATACCTTTATTTTAAAAGATTTCACTTTAGTGTATATAGGTGTTTTGCCCGTGTGGGTGTCTGCATTATATGCATGCAGTGTTCTCAGAGGTCAGTGACGGCATCAGGTCCCCTGGATCTTGAATTACTGGTGGTGCGAGCAACCATAGGGTGCTCTGAATAAAACCCTGGTCCTCTTGAGGGGAAGTCAGTGCTTTTTTTACCCACCAAACCATCACTCCAGCCCTTGTACAAGCCTGTGATCCCACACAGAGGCAGGAGGCTCCCTATGAGCTTCAGGCCTGCACAAGCCAACCTAGATGTTCCATGAGTGGAGGATGAACTCCTGGCCCTCCTGCTTCCACTGTGTGGATATGTGTCACCATGCCCAACCTCGGGCCTCATGGATGCTACGCAGGCAGTCTGCCAATTGTGCTGCATCTCCAGGCTGTAGATTTCTAAACGAATACTCTTGTGATTTGTTGTGTCAATCCTCAGCCAGCCATTATCATTCTCCTTGTCACCAAGTATATGCAAATCTTTATTATATGCCCCAGACATTGACCTCTGGTAAGGATATATACATCATATATATAGATGATATATATATATAGATATATAGATATGTATATAGAATTCAGACACCAGTGACTGGGCAATAGGAGACAGAACATAGTATAGTATAATAAATGCCACAGCAAGGGTAAGTTCAAATCCATAAATATATGTTAGCCTTTATTAAGATATAATTTGCTGATGGATGGTAGTAGCACACACCTTTAAACCCAGCACTCCAGAGGTAGAGGCAGGGGATCTCTGAGTCTGAGGCCAGCCTGGTCTATAGAATGAGTTCCAGGACAGCCAGGGCTGCACAGAGAAACCGTATCTCTAAAAACTAAAAAATGGGAAAAAATTATATATATAATTTTATTTCACCCACTTGAGAATCACAGTTTATGCTCACAGCCTGTCACCAACTTAGAATGAGAACATCTTGTCACTCTAGTGAGGCCCTGCCTATTGCCAGTTGTCTGTTCTCTCCATCCTCCCCCTGAGGCAGCATTAGCATTAGTCGGCTTTGTGTCTGCAGACTCCTGCTCTTGGCTGCTCTCTGTCACTGTCTCCCTCTCATCACAGTGTTTTCAAGGATGCACCACACAGCCTGTGTTAGGACTTCATACTCTTGTTGTCTGTAATACCCATAAATGCACCTGTCACATTCTGTCCCTGCATTCGTTAGTTGAGACCTTTGGATTGTTTCAATGTTGCTGCTAATGTTTGTGCTCAAGTATCTGTGTGGACATACGTTTGGAGTTCTTTTGGGTACATACCTGTGAGTAGAGTTGTTGTATGATATATGTAAACTCAATTTTTTTGAGGTTTATTTATTTTATGAATATGAGTACATTGTGGCTCTCTTCAGACACACCAGAAGAGGGCATCAGATCCCATAACAAATGATCATGAGCCACCATGTGGTTACTGGGAGTTGAACTCAGGTCCTCTGGAAGGGCAGTCAGTGCTCTTAACCACTGTGCCATCTCTCCAGCCCTCAGTGTTTAATTTTTTAAACTGACAACTGTTTTTCATGTACTGGTTTACATCCCCACTACTAGTAGTGTACTCATCTTTTTATTTTAAGTTCTTATTTCACATACTTCATTCCCCAAATGACTCTAACTTTAAAACTCACTGGAGTGATTTCTTACTCTTTCTTCCTTGGCATTCTATGTACCAGGATTAAAAGTCCCCCAAAGGCAGCTGGCGTGGTGGTGCAAGTCTTTATTCCCGGTCCTCAAGAGGCAGATACAGGTGAATCTAAGCTTGAGGCCAGCCTGGTCTAAAAAGTAAGTTTAAGGACAGCCAGGGCTACATAGAGAAACTCTGTCTCACAAACCAACAACAGCAGCAAAAGCTCTCAGGAGGCTGAGGTAGGAGGATCAGTGGTAGAGTGCTTGCCTAGCATACACGAGGCCCTGGGTTCGATTCCCAGCATTACATAAAACACACACACAAACACAAACACACACACACACACACACACACACACACACACACACACTGTATTTCTTCAATCTGATAGCCAATGTAAGAGAATGAGGCTGTATCCTTTGTATCACACAAAAATAAATTTAAAGTGGCCCAGAAAGCTAATTTATAAGCTAAAAGTATAAAACTCTTAGAAGAAAACATAAGGAAAGGTCTTTGTGGGGCTGGAGCAGTGGCTCAGTGGTTAAGAGCACTGGCCTTTTCTGTTCCAGAGGTCCTGGGTCCCTTTGTTGGCACCTACACAGTGGCTCAACAACCATCTGTAACTCGAGTCCTAGGGGATCTGATGCCATCCTCTAGCCTCTGAGGGCACCAGGCACACGGACATACTTTGCAGGCAAAACACCTATATACATAAAATAACTTTCAAAGGTTTAAAAACTCTGATGCTGAAGGCGGACTGGCTTCCTAAGTGTAAGGCCAGAAGCACAAGCAGAACGGGAGACACGGCTTGTGCAGAGTTTAAAGCTGTGTTGCAAATACGCTGCCAAGAGAAGGAAGTGGGGCTGGGAGGGAAGGAGGAAGAGAAGGAGGGGGGCTCTTACAGAGGACACAAGTTCAGTTCCCAGCACCCAGGTTATGCAGTCTAAACTCATGGTATCTGCACCTGCACTCGTGTGCACCTACCTGCACTCACACACATGTCACTTTAAAAAAAGAAAAGGTACGAAAAGGAAGTCACAGAGGGCCTGATACGGTGGTGCACACCCAAGGGTTAGGAATTCAAGGACAGCCTTTGCTAGACATCAAGTTTGAGGCCAGCCTGGGTTACACAACACCTTTTTCTTTAAAAATAAATAAATAATTAAAGAAGAGGAAGAAGAAGACAGTGAGCTGGAGCCAAGCCTAGTACTGGCAATAGGAAGATGTCTGGAGGGAATGTTTGCAGTGTCTGATAAGGGCCTGCTGTCCAGGACAGAGCGCATTGAGAATTCCTACGGACTAATAGGGAGACAGCCCTTCCTGCAGAAGGGTGAGCTAAAGGCCCTGTCAGCACAGGGGAAGGTGCTCAGCATCACCAGCCTTCAGAGACAGACAGATCAAACCGCAGTGAGCCAGCCCTTTACAGCAGTGGCTGCTTTTAAGTCAGATGTGGTAAGGAATAGAGCTCCGTGAACTCACCACAGACCTGCCTGCTGTGGAGCATGAAGATAGCAGCTCACAAGAGTGGGCAGGTTGAAGCAACCCTGTCAGAACTCTAGGCCATTCTGATGCTCAGGCTGTGCTCAGACCAGTGGACCAAGTGTTCAGGAAGAAAGAAGACAGAACAGAAGGTGCCCATGGGAGGCAGGAGGCATGCTGCAGGGAGAGGAGCTGCACTCTGTCACCCTGAGTGGTGACATGTCAGGCCACTGCTTCTTTGTGGAGCTGCTTGGCTACCGATCTAGCCCGCAGGTGAAGCATATCCGTACCGAGGACTCGGCATGTACCATGTCGGTGCTTTTGAAGGTTAGAGACGGAAGTAGACAAATAAAGGGACCCTCTGCACTTTTGGAGGTTGGGAGGTCTTAAGCACTGGTCCTCCTATATTAAAAAAAAAAAAAAAAGGAAGACATTTAATTTTAAAAAGTTGGGCTGGAGAGATGGCTCAGCTGTTAAGAGTACTGACTGCTCTTCCAGAGGTCCTGAGTTCAATTCCCAGCAACCACACGGTGGCTCACAACCATCTGTAATGGGATCCAATGCCCTCTTCTGGTGCGTCTAAAGACAGCTACAGCATACTCATATAAATAAAATAGATCTTTTTAAAAACTAAATTAAAAAAAAAATTTTTTTTTGAGTCTGGGTTGCTCTGTTGCCCAGCCTGGCCTTGAATTCACACAGATCCACCTGCCGTTGCCTCCTGAGTGCTGGGATTGAATGCATGCATACCACACACAGCCTAGCTAAATGACATGGCTCATGCATAAACTGGACACACAGTTCTATAACTATAATATAAACCATAACACCCTGAACAACATAGCAAAATACGAACTCAAAACAGAAAATAATCGTTTAAAAAGTGCTGCATATACAATAGTTTGACATTGTTTTTAGATGTTCATTGTATTTGGTCGAAGTATTTGGTGTGGTTTGGAAGGAAAAACAAAAAAATGTGTTCTCTCAGAGGGTCAAGAAACACTTTTAAAGAGGTAGCCCTGGGCAGGAAGAACTTGAGAGGAACTGTCCTTTCCCTTTTGTTCCTTCTCAGGGATTTTATTTTGGAAGACATGGATCTTGCCGCCAACGAGATCAGCATCTATGACAAACTGTCAGAGACTGTTGATTTGGTGAGACAGACAGGCCATCAGTGTGGAATGTCCGAGAAGGCAATCGAAAAATTTATCAGACAGCTACTGGAAAAGAATGAACCTCAAAGGGGACCACCCCAGTACCCTCTCCTTATAGCCATGTATAAGGTAACGTGTCACTTGGAGAGCCCGTCTCAGCCGCCTCGCCGTTCCTCCCAGTTACTGCCGACCGTCTCAGTGCTGAGCTGGGTTTTTCCAGTATGAACTGGCCTTTGTTCTTGCTGTCCCGTGTTACTAGGAAATGTGACTGTGCTGTTGGCTGGCAGTAGATGAAAGCCGTGTGTTTGCATGGTGGACAGAGCACCTGGCAGTGGGCTGGAAGCTTGGGGAGCCCAGCAGGCCTCATACGTGGCTCTTGAGCGTTAAATGCCTTTGGAGGTGCAAGCAAATGGCTGGTTTGTGGTCGTGGGTTAGCTCTAGGTACACTGGAAGTAGCAAAGAGGCTTGCTTTTCTCCTCAGGGATACGGGACTTTCTATGTTGGGGCAACTCTTAACGTCACTCTTGTCTTTCCTTCTAGGTCCTCCTAACTCTGGGATTACTCTTGCTCACTGCCTACTTTGTAATTCAGCCTTTTAGCTCCTTAGCACCTGAGCCAGTGCTTTCTGGAGCTCACACCTGGCGCTCACTCATTCATCACATTCGGCTGGTGTCCTTGCCCATTACCAAGAAGTATATGCCAGAGAATAAGGGCGTTCCTCTGCAAGGAAGACAGGAGGACAAACCCTTCCCAGGTAGAAGGCTGCACTTACTTAGGAGTGTGGTGTTCTCTGTGTTTGATTTGTTTGTTGATAGGATCTTGTGTCAATGAGCCTGTCCTAGAACTTGGTTTGTGTCTCGGGCTGGCCCCAGACCCACCATTGCTAGGATTACAGGCACGAGCCACTATGCCCAGCCTGAGATCCAGGGATTTTGACAGTGTTTGACCAAAAAAGATTGCTTGGTCTAATAGTTTCTTAGTATTGTCTGACTTAGTGCAACCCTTGCTGTGACTATGGGAGGAGCTGTACTGTCCATATTTTACAGACAAGGAAGCTGACACTCAGAGAAGCTAGGCTTGTCAGAGAAGCATGTCTGGAGGGGCCAAGTTCAAGTTCTCTGATATTAGGGCACCATGGTAGGGATGGGTGTCCACAGAAGAGCCTTCTCCCCTGGGTTCTCTGCCTGTGTTGGACAACTCTAACCAGGTCCTCACACTGCTGTTATCTGATTGGGCTGGTGTTTGTCACTCTCTCACCTTGCTCCTTCTCACTACCACAGTAAGTCCAGAGTGTGGCAGTGTTGCCAGCCCAGCGAGTTGAGGAGATCCATTGGCAGTGCTGCGGCAGCAGAGATGCCCAGCCTCGTAGGCATGCAAGGAGGCTGCTTGAGAATAGTGAGGTATGGGATCACTCCAAACCTACTGTTAGAGAAAGAATAGAGGGATACCGCTCAGGGGAATGAATCCCGGCTCCTCTCCCCTGTCTCCTCTTTCTCCTCTTTCATTCTGGAGATTTAACACAGCACTGTGTGAGCAGTCTGTGCTAGAACCTTCTGCTGAACTTACTCCCAAAGCCCGTTAGGTTTTGAGAAAACTGTGCTTATTAGTGTTGTGGGCATTGTGTGTGTGCATGTGTGTGGGTACATGTGTGTGTGCGCACGTGTGTGCACATGTGTGTGGGTATATGTGTGTGTGTGCATGTGTGTAGGTACATGTGAGCAACAGCACTCACAATGGTGCAGGACAGAGAGCATCTTCCAGGAGTTGTGTGCATTGTATGTGTGCATGTCTATGTGTGCATGTGTGTGGGTACGTGTGTGGGTACGTGTGTGTGTATGTGTGCATGTGTGTGGGTACATGTGTGTGTGTGTGCATGTGTGTGGGTACATGTGTGTGTGCATGTGTGTGGGTACATGTGTGTGTGCATGTATGTGTGGGTACGTGTGTGTGTATGTGTGCATGTGTGTGGGTACATGTGTGTGTGTGTGCATGTGTGTGGGTACATGTGTGTGTGCATGTGTGTGGGTACATGTGTGTGTGCATGTATCTGTGCATGTGTGTGGGTACATATGTGTGCATGTATCTGTGCATTGTGTGGGTACATGTGTGTGTGTGCATGTATGTGTGCGTGTGTGGGGGTACATGTGTGTGTGTGTGTGTGTGCATGTGTGTGTGCGTGTGTGTGTGCGTGCGTGTGTGTGGGTACATGTGAGCCACAGCACTCACAGTGGTGCAGGACAGAGAGCGTCTTCCAAGACTTGGCTGTCTCCTGTTGACTGGGTTCTGGAGATTGAGCTGGAGGTGTCAGACGGCCTGGACAGTGCTTGTGCCCACTGATCCATCCTGCCAGCCAGCTCAAACCCTGGTTTTTGTTTTGCTTTGTTTTGTTTGTAGTGGTTGCTTTTGTCATATTAATCTCACTTGGCCACATTCTTTTATAACTTTGTTCTGAAATCTTTAGATTCCAGGATAACTTTTTAAGAAAATGTTTCCAGAAAAAAAAGCTTGACTAGTTTAAGCTAACTTTCATAAAATCATAATGTCATTCCTTAAAGCCTGACTTTATCAGTCAGAAAATCTCCTCTTGGATTGGTCACCTTTGAAAGCTATCTTTGTACATTTGAGGAAGTTCTGAAGACATTTCCCAAGTTAGATGAAAACCAGAGGAAGAGAACATTGTATGATAAGAACTCAGCACCATGACTTGTCTATGGGGATTTATTTTTAAACTGACCGGAAATACCATGTTTATTTATTGCCATACACTTGAATACAATTTTCCAGTACTACAGTTAATTCCATTTGAAAATTTATACACAATTTACGCAACTTGACATTTTTCCTCACAGATTTCTGACATATAAGAATTTGAATGTTGCTGAAAACATTCACATTAAAGATACTTAAAGATACTGTGGCTGCCAGACAATGGTGGCACAGACATTTAATCCCAGCACTTGGGAGGCAGAGGCAGGAGGATTTCTATGAGTTCATGGGCAACCTGGTCTACAGAGTGAGTTTCAGGACAGCCAGGGCTACACAGAGAAACCCTGTCTTGAAAAAACAAAAAACAAACAAACAAACAAACAAATCATAAAGATACTTGTGGCTGTCTGTACAAGATGGAGCCAGCATCATTCCGTCCTAAATGAGGAGGGGCCCATGAGATCCCACCCACTCTGAGGAGCTTTGTTGCTGGGCAGTGGGGAGCATTTTCTTCTGTGAGGTTACCACTGATGTTTATGCTCTAGGAATAACACCAACCACACTCACACAGACCACCTGACTTAAATTCAGCGGGCAGTGTTCTGTCAGGACAGCCTCTACAGTGAGAGGCCTGGGCTGGCCCACATGTGGAAAAGCCAGAACTGTGCTTATAGTGGGGTGTCCTGCATTCTGCACCTTCAAAAGAAGGAAGACATGGATCCAGTGTTATTGAGGAGTTTGGCCCTTCATTGCTTCAGAACTAAGAGATTAATAACGCTTAAAGTCCAGGCTACAGCCCAGCTATGAAATACTTGAATTTCAAAAAAATTAAAAATAAAATAAAAGCCTTTTTCCTTGAGGTGCTGGAGATTGGGCTGCGGGCCTTGTTGGTGCTAGGAGCTTTCACTTCCTGTGATGTGTGCTCTGGAATGGCACTGTGCTGTGCACCTCAGGCTTATGTCTCAGTCCTCACAGACGCAGTGAGGAGAGCACTATGGCGGAGGCTGACTAGCTGGCCTGATGCTGGAGAGAAAGCACTGTCTGTCTGTGAGAACTCACAAGGACAGGGTCTCTATCGGAATAGTTTGAGTGCGGTGCTCCCCAAGTAAAATGGTTGGCAAAAGGTGCCGTATCCATTCTGGATTTGTGTGAAAATGATTCTGGGCATGCTGCCTTCGATGCAGGAGACCTTGAAAAGGCCACCTTCATTGTCAGGCTTCATTCCAGCCGCTGGAAGGGGCTCATGAGGCAGTGAGCGCACAGGTAAGGATGAGGGGCCTTTGTCGTGGGCTCCTCAGGTTCTGAGCACATCCTAGAGTAGGAAGTCGGGCCTGCGGGCCCTCATGAGCGTCACTCTTGAGGCTGTGCTTGCTGTCAGTCTCTGGTTTCTGTCAGTGGGCTCCTCGTTTGATGTTCTTCCCCAGGTAAGGGTTCTGAAAAGTGGGAGGTGCCCCTCCCCTCTGTATGCACTGTGCTGTTGTCTGCGAACACCACAGACAGGCCCCTCAGTCCTGCCCCACAGAGCCAGAGCTCTGTGTGGTTACTTTCTTCACTGTCCTTTCTGCCCAGAAGAGGATTTATTTCAGCCTTGCTTTCTGCTAGGTTTATAGTGTGTGTGAAAAGCCTTCCCTACTGAGAATTCCAGGCTGTGCCATGGCTATCTGCATGGAGCCAGCTTGAGTCAGTTTTCTTTGTAAACAACTCCTAGGCATCAGGAGGTCCTGACAGTAGGTCAGCCCACCCACTCTTCTGCACAGTGCCCGATTTGTGAGAAAGGGTGGGAGGTCTGGGGTTTTGCACATGCACTGCAAGGTCATGTTTGCTCTGAGACACTGACTCTTGACATTTCAAACAATGGAATGATCTAGACCCTGGGGAGAACTTGGAATAAAGGTTGTGAGATTTATTGAGCACGTTTCTAGGATGAGAAAGCAAGTGGGGGAAGTGGTGATAAAGATGTCCTGAGGTGGGCACACGTCACCTTGATTTTGAGGTTGAACACTGCAGAGGGCGTGTGGGCTGAGGTCTGACTGTACTGAGAGTCGGCTCCAAGGTTTTCTCCTCTGTGTCGCACTTGGCTTTGTTTTCTAACAGAACTAGTTGTTAGAGGAGGGTGTCTGCAGTTAGGGAAAGATGGACACTTGCTGAGAGCCTTCCTGGGTGGCCTCTCCCTTTCTGCTACAAGCTGAAGTGGGTGGGAACCACAGGCAGCACAGAAACAGGAAGCAGTGTTTTATAGGGCTGGAGGAAGGTGCTGAGCCAGGGTGGCTTGGTGCCCTGGCTGCTGTGCTGCTGCTGCTGCTGCTGCTGCTGCTGCTGCTGCTGCTGCTGCTGCTGTTAGCTGTTTTCTCAAATAGCATTTTGCTCACTAGTATGGCAACTCCTGCCACTATTACAGACAAAACCTCTATAGAGATGGGGGGCGAGCTAGAGTGGCCACACCTCTGTGAGATACTGTGGGAGGGTGAACCTCTACCTCCATGTCCCCCATCTCCACTAGAATCCATGGCACCATTCCTCCTCAGTGATCCCAGGGCTGTGCAGAGAGCAAAGGAGCTCTCTCCTTGACACTTGGGCAGCCTGTGTTACGTGGTCCTCACAACCTTATCCGTCATCTTTCCCCCCACTTTGCTGGCCACCAGTCTGGCCATCTGCTCTGCTCCTACAGGGACTTCTTAGGGATGCCTTAGGAGAGACTAGATCTGTCTCGTTGATAATCTTGGTGTAAGTCTTCCTGATCTCCAGAGCCATTTTCACTAAGAAGATACTTAACATGCATAAAGTCAATAAAGAGACAAGATTTTGTTCTTAAGAAAAATGCTCTTGGCCGGGCGGTGGTGGCACACGCCTTTAATCCCAGCACTTGGGAGGCAGAGGCAGGCGGATTTCTGAGTTTGAGGCCAGCCTGGTCTACAGAGTGAGTTCCAGGACAGCCAGGGCTACACAGAGAAACCCTGTCTCGAAAAAAACAAAAAAACCCAAAAAACAAAAAAAGAGAAATGCTCTTGGGCTGGCACGCTGGGTCACAGGGTAAAGTCACTTGCCTTGTGAGCCTGTCAACCTGAGTTTGATCCCCAGAATCCACATAAAGGTCATAGGAGAGACCAGACTCCACAAAGTTGTTCTCCAGTCTCCACATGCACTCTCTGGCAAGCAAGCCCACACGTGTGTCATGCAGACACTCATAAACAATAGTAAAAATCATTTAAAATATTTTTGTACATGACCTTAGCCAATTCATTTTGGTTTGGTTTTTTGATTGATTGGTTATTTGGTTGATTGGTTGATTTTTGAGACGGGCTGCCAATGTATGCTTGGTGACCTCTTGAACTCAGATCTACTTGCCTCTGCCTCCCAAGTGCTGGAATTAAAGGCAAGCACCACCACACCTAAAACATTTTTTTTTTTTAAAATAAAACTCCTCATTGGGGCCGGAGAGATGGCTCATTCAGTTGTGAAGTGCTTGCCCTGTAAGCATGCCCTGCGCTTCAGACCTGGGACCCGTGTGCATGATGGCGCACACTTGCGATCCCACTGCTGGGGAAGCCAGGCTGGTCTGGGTGCTTGGATGGTGTTTCTGAGGGTGACATTATTGAGGCTGAGGTCAGGGTTATCTTCTGTCCTCCACATGGATGTTCACATATGTACATGTACATCTGCACACACATGAACACTCGTGCACATGAGAAAGCATTAATGGTAAGGCTGAGTCCAGGGCTTGAGCCATACATATACGTGTGTGTGTGTGTGTGTGTGTGTGTGTGTGTGTGTGTGTGTGTGTGTGTGTGTATTTTAAATGGGGTCTCACTGTACATCCCAGGATGACCTTCATAATGTTCTTACATTATGAAGCCTCCTCCTAAGTGCTAGGATTGCTGTACATGTACCACCAAATTTGGCCTAAAATTTGCTTTTATTCCACAAATACATACATATATGATCCTTAAAAACTACATGCATAATATTATTACCTAGACACGCTGTTAATTTCTAATGCTACCAAAACAAAGTTTTGCAGTCTGGATAACTCCAGACAACACAAATTATCCTCTGGAAATTGTGGGAGCCAGAGTTCTGAAGTGAAATGTTTGCCTGCAGTGGCCCTTGGCACCGTGGTCGGTAGCAGCTTCGACTGTCCTTGCCCGTGGCCCGATTGTGGCCCCACTCGCTGCCTGTCTCTGTCCTCACAAGCTGTCTTGGCACTGTAAGTTTGTGTGTCCTCTCCTGTTGTAAGGGCAGCATTCCGGTTGGATTCAGGACTGCTCTGCACCAGCATGGTCCCATGGTAACTGTATCTGCAAGGATTCTGTTTCCAAAGCCAGAAAGGATAGGAATTAGGGAGGGAGAAGGGGGTGTGCTATTCAAACCCATTGTATACTTTTGAAGGATTTTGTTTTGTACCATTCTGTAATTTAGCTAGTTTCCAGGTTTTGTTTCGATACTGCAATATGGAGTGTTCATATACACATACATTTACATACATGTACTAGTGTTCATCTCTACTGTATACTCTTGGAGCCAGATATAATTGTAATCACAGCCTTTGGGAGGGTGAGACAGAAGGAAGTATCACAGGTTCAATACCAGGGCCAGTCTCGTATACATGCTAAGATCTCTTTCTCTTTTTTTAAAGTATCAATTATTTGTGTGTGTGTGTGTGTGTTTGCTTGTGCACAGTAGTGCACATGTCAAGATTGGAGAACAGCTTTCTGGAGCCAGTTCTCTCCTACCATGGCCTCAAGGGATCAAACTCATTTTATGAGGCTTGTGTCAAAACCACTGGTAATTCTAAACCATCTTCCCACCTAGTAAGATATTGTTTTTAAAAACAAACACAAAAGGCCAGGCACAAATCCAAGCACTTGAGAGGCAGATCTCTGTGAGATCAAGGCCAGCCTGGTCTATATAACAAATTCCAGGCTAGCCTGTCTCTAAGACAACCTTGTCTCTAAAAGTAGAAGAGAGGGTAGTGTTGCAAATGCCTTTAATCTCAGAACTCAGGAGATAGAGACAGATGAATTTCTGAGTTCAAGACCAGATTAGTCTAGATAACAAGTTCCAGGACAGCCATGGCTACCTAGAGGAATCCCATCTCAAAAGAAAAGAAAAGAGAAAAAAAAAAAAAAAAAAAAAAAAAAAAAAAAAAAAAAAAAGACAAAAAAGTGCTAGAGAGATGGCTCAGTGGTTAAGAGCACTTGCTGCTCTTCCAGAGGACACAGGTCCAATTCCCAACACCCACCACAACCTCTGTAACTTTAGTCCTTTTCTGGCTTCTTCAGATACCAGTATACATATAGTACACAAACACTCATGCAGGCAACACACCCATAGAAAATAAAATAATACTAATAGTAATATAATAAAAATCATGTCCTATGTCCTTTTTTTTTCTCTAGTTATTCTTTACATTTTTATCTTTAATTAATCTGAAATTTACTTCTGTGTATATTGAAAGATTAGAGATCAGGTTACTTTCTTGCAGATAAAGATCCCTGCTCCTTTTTTTGTTTTTTTGAAGAGTTGTTTATTTTTATGTGCATTGTGTTCTGCCTGCAGGTATGACTGTGTGAGGGTGCCAGACCCCCTGGATGTGTGAGCATCTGTAAGAACCAATTCTTCCCACACTGGATTAGTGTTGACTCTTTGTCATTGAAGGAAGCACAGGGCCAGGGTCTGCAATAGTTGTAGAATTAATACATAACTCTGTCTCATGTGTGCTCCTGTCTAAAGCCCCTCTATTCAGTACGTACTGTTGGTTTAGTCATACTAACCTCCTCAGTCAGCAGCATTTTTATTCTCGCCTGAATAAAAATTATTAACATATTTTCTCTGCAAAGCACTGTTCAGCCTTCCTGTACCTAGGAAAACTACACACTTCTGGATCACACTCCAGGAGATTTAAGACAAAAAAAAAAAGTAAACTTTAGTTTCTAGAACAATTTTGAGTTCAAAGCAAAATTAATCAGGGAAAATACAACAAGTTCTCACATGGCCTCTGTCCCCATGCATGTGCTGCCTCCCTGGGGACCCACAGTGTGACCTGTGAGACAAGCAGAGCGTCTCTGGGGCCATCTCCACAGGGCCTCGCAGCTCGGGCCAGAGGAGCTGAGCGTACCAGAACCCTGAGCGGCCTCTTGCGTACTGTGTCAGGGTCACCGCATGTGTGCTTGTTGCTCAGGCCTCCTGTATAAACACTTCAGCCCCCCCCCCCTTGGTAATCCCTGCTCGTTATTATGAATTGGGCCCTTTTCCCACTTAGCTGATTTCATGGCTAGAAGACTATTGTGTTTTGGGTTTTGTTTTCTATTGTTTTTAATATTTATTTTTGAGGTGAGGCCTTGCTGTGTGGCTTTGCCTAGCCTCAAACTCACAATCCTTCTGCCTCAGCCTCCTAAGAAGCTGTGATTGTAGTAGCTATGTGCCACCACTCCTGGCCAAAAAGCTGATGACTTTTACATACTGAGGTATTAAATACCTCTTGTACTGTTCCCCTGTGTCAAGCCTGCTAGCACTGACATGTATTGCTTGGACTTAGGGAGCAGGGTTTCCTCTTGGTTCCCAGTTTCTTAGTGTTTCTGTCAGTGCTTACTTGGCAAGGCCTCCCCACCTGGACACCATCACCTTATAATACAATTGAACCTGTCATGGGCCTAGAGGTACAGCTCCATGGTGGGCTGCCTACCTAGATGCTCAGCATCTTAGGAGGGTCCATCCCCAGCATCCCCCAAACCAAACAGAAACCCCAAGTTACAGTTAAAGGTTCAGAGCTGCGCCTGCCAGCCCACCAAGCATCTGTTCTGATTGGGAGCTCACCTCTTACCTTGTGGAAAGATTTTCATAATTCACTGATTCTGACAGAATGATGTGACTACAGAAAAGTCTGTGGTGTAGTGCTTTGTGTGAGGAAGTCTGCAGCTCTCCCATGCTGGTGCTCCCTGGACAAGGCGGTGATAGACATACATATGCCTGGGAAAGCCTGTAGTTGAAGCAGTCTTCCTCACACCTCTTTGTTTCTAGACTGCCACACCTCTGGCTTCTCAGTGCTGTCTCTTCTCTTCAAATGTTCCTTGACCAACAAAGGTTAAAACCAAGATATAACTAGGCCTTCCTCTTGCCGGCCTCTCTCTCAGGACATCTTTATCACAACTTAGAATAATTTTCCTAAAACATCTGGAAACCTATGTTCAAAAGCTTCTGATTTTCAAGTTCGTGTGGGAAGAGCTATAGGTGTGCATGTGTGAAGCTCCTGAAGGAATTCTTGTGGGCATTCTTGCATACAGGTCTGTTCTGTGAGATGAGAAAGGAGACCTCACACTGAGCAAGCTGAGGCAGGCCAACTCCACAGGAAGCTTCTTTCCCTTGCCTTCTTTTTCCTCATGCCAACTTCTCTTTATTTATGCTTCCTTGTGCATCCATTACCTGGAAGAAGTTCTTGTATTTTGACAAGAAATCATCATATTTCATTCTTAATGAGAAACTTTTTGAAAATATTCAAGAAGAGAATTAAATATGTAACTTGGCAGCCCCTCATGTGCCATGTAAGCAGGCAGCCATGAGGGGATTCCAACAGGCCCTAGAGAGCCCTGAAGGGAAGAGGTGTCTCACAGGAGTGGTGTAGCATCTGCCTAAGAGCCCTGGAAGTGGAGACAGCTCTCAAAGAAAGCCAGGTGCTGTGTCTGGTCGGTGCCACAGAAGGCAGAGTGCACACTGCAGTCCCTTCTGGTGAGGATCCCTGCACCTGCCACTGTCTTTAATAAAAAAAAAAAAAAAAAAAAAAAAGTGCACTGTCTGTCTGTCTCAGAGAATGTTCTGTGGAGAACAGTTTTCTGTTTTGATTTGTTTTGGTTTTTAAGACAGGTTTCTGTGTGTAGCCCTCAGTATCCTGGAACTCAGTCTGTAGACCTGGCTGGCCTTGAACTCAGAGATCCACCTGCCATGCCTCTCAAGTGCTGACTGAGGGCATGTGCCACCACGCCCATCTGAGGAATGGTTTTCCAAGTGTGTGTTTTGGTTTAAAAGGCTGACTGTCTCAGCTGTCTTTAGTTGTGTTGCCTTTCTGTTCTGGGATCCCTCTTCAGAATCATCCTGTGAAACATTTTAGAAACAAACAGAGCCTTTAACATAGAACAGGAAGTAACATGCAACGGGTTAGAACACAATAAAACAAGATAAAAAGAGGCTATGGGTAAGGACCCCCAGAGAAGCCAAGGCAGCGTGTCAGACAGCTAGCTGCCACTTAAGCTTGGGTCTGGGTGGGACTCCTGTTCTGACCGTATTGCCATTCTTGAGATTGGATGCAGCCATTGGTAGGAACACATCCCTTGTGAGTTGAGGTGGAACACTGTCTTATAGACAGAGGCAATTCACTGTGTCTCCATCCCTTCAGTCTCACCTCACTCTTCCTTTCCAAAGTCATCCTGGTCCCCACACAGGAGTACATAAAAACTGAGGGTGCAGGCTACACTAGAATATATGCTTGTGTTCATGCATCAGGAGCCTCTTGACGTGGGGGATGCCTGTGCACTGCCCCACCCTGTGCTGAAGACGGCAGACATGTCAGGTTAGAGACCAGGAGAACTGTGTAGCTGAATGCTTGTTGTAGCTGTTCGGCTCTGTTGAGGGGTTTGGTTTAGGAAATGTGTGTGCGTGTGGAAAGTCTTTCCACAAAGTATAGAAAAGCGTGTGGAGAGAAGTGCTTCTCCTTCCAGAAGCCTGCCCTCCATACCTCCTATAGGCGTATCCAGAGGAAACTGCTACTCTCCTGTCTTCTCTTATTCCTGACCTACTGGGCTCACCACCCGTTCTTCTGTTCCTGTCTGCTCTCTGTCTCTTTCTCTCAGACTTTGACCCCTGGTCATCAAATAATTGTGAGCAGAATGAGTCAGAGCCCATCCCTGCCAACTGCACTGGCTGTGCCCAGATATTACCCCTCAAGGTAACGCTCCCAGAAGATACTCCGAAGACTTTTGAAAGACTCCGTCCTCTGGTGATCAAGGTAAGCAAGAAGCCAGGTTGTCCTATGGACAGCCTGCCCATAAAAGGCTGTATACCCTGCAAAGCTGTGGTAACTGATTGTGGTCTTCTTTGTCTCTCTGTGTCACTAAGACAGGACAGCCTCTGTTGTCTGCGGAGATTCAGAGTTTCTCATGTCAGTACCCTGAAGTCACAGAGGGCTTTACTGAGGGCTTTTTCAGCAAGTGGTGGCGCTGCTTTCCTGAGAGGTGGTTCCCATTTCCTTACCCGTGGTAAGTGGGAAGGGTGCAGAGAGTGCATGTAGAGGAGGGCAGGTAGGTGCCGAGCAGTGAGAGCCAGTGCCATTTGGTCAGCTCACAGCACACCTTCAAGTCGAGGACGGAAGCCCCGTCAGCCTACATGGAGGGCAGAGAGGAAGGGAACAGGGCAGCTAAGGAAGGGCCCTGCTATGCAGAAGCTCTTGGTCTTAGGTACTTTTCTTTTTTTATTTATTTATTATATATGAATATACTGTAGCTGTCTTCAGACACACCAGAAGAGGGCATCAGATCTCATTACAGATGGTTGTGAGCCACCATGTGGTCGCTGGGAATTGAACTCAGGACCTCTGGAAGAGCAGTCAGTGATCTTGACCTCTGAGCCATTTCTCCAGCCCCCCCCCCCCACATACACCCTTCTTTTTTCTTAAACAAAATAAGCCCTTAACCTCCAAGTCATCTCTCTAGCCCCCTCAGTTGCTGGGATCAGGGGACAAATCTCAGGGGTTGATTCTACCCTGCCAATTTCTGAGATCTAAGGGGCAGGCTCAGGTTGTCAGGGTTACACATTAGCTCCTCTGCCTGCCCGGCCATGTCCCTGGCCACCCACCTTACTTTAACTGTGTCATCTCTGTGTGGTAGAATGCCCAGTTTCCCAGGCGGCCCAGGCTGCTGGCCTCTGTTCCTCAGTCTCTGTCGCTGTATCACTTGAGCTTCTCCAGGATGAATGATGGATCCTGTTCTATGTGAGGCTTCAGCTGGACTTAACATTCTACCCATACAGACAGCTGACGGGTGGGCTTCTCTCTGCGCCCATGGCTGGTGCAGTGCTTCAGCTCTGCAGGATTAGCATCCTGGATCCCATACTTCGGGCATGGTCCCGCTGGGTGAGATGATAAATGCCAGTAATCCCAACACTGGGCTGTGGAGGCAGGACTTAACGGCTGTGCTCAGCCACAAAGTCAGTAAGAGGCCAGCTGAGATCCAGGAGGCCGGTCCCAGAGGACCAAACAGGGTCAGCAACTCGGAGTGCTTGCTGTCCAGAGGACTTGACTTCGGTTCCCAGCAACACAGCAGAACTCTTTTAACAGGGGATTAACTCTCTCTCTGCCCTCTGTGTCCACTCACAGACATGTGGCATATGCACACGTGAGCGTACACACACACACACACACACACTTTTTTTTTTTAAGAGACAAGGCTTACCATGTAGCCCTGACTATCCTGGAATTCACTGTCTAGACCAGACTGCCCGCAAACTCTGCCTCCAAGTGCAGGGATTAAAGGTATCTGCTACCATGTCCAACTACATAAATAAAAAAATTTAAATAATTGTTTAAAAAAGAGAGAGAGTGAAAAGGTAGAGTCCAGCTCCTCCCCTCTGCACCCGCCACCATTGCCCACCCTCCCCGCCCCCTCCTGCAGTGGGCCAGCTAACCTTCTGCTGACTTGTTTCTGTTTCACACCTTTCCAGGAGAAGACCTCTAAACAGATCACAGATTTTACGGGAACTTTTCCCTGTTTTTACCCAACTTCCATTTCCAAAAGACGCCTCCTTAAACAAGTGCTTCCTGATCCAGCCAGAACCTGTGGTGGGCAGCAAGGTAAGACATGTCAGGAGGACCTGATGTAGAGCCTCCCCCATTTGGGATACGGACTGATATGATGAAGGCCTTCCCTGCAGACAGACTCAGAGGGTGACTTGAAGGGTCTGTCTCCCCACTGCTGCTGACCTCTGGTTTGAAGGCACATTGCCAGAAACTCTGCCTGCAGATCTGTGTCCTGTTATTTTTTCTCTTTAAAGGAGTGTGAAGTTGGTCTGGTATCTCTACCTCAAATCAGAAGGTAGACAGGCTGTCAGTGTTTAGTGTGCCATCATGGTCCTGGGCTGGTTTTGTTTGTTTGTTTGTTTGTTTGGTAAATCAAGAAGTGCCACCGGAGAGAGAAACCTTTTACTCAAATTCAGGAGAACTTTGAAAACCCCACCCACAAACAGCATCAAGGCAAAGAACAGGAAGGGCCAACACGTGAGGCCCTGGACCTCTGAATGGCACAGCCAGCCAGCAGCTGGCCTGCTTATCCCACCCTTTCCCAACAGCCAGGGCCAGGTGGGGAGGAGCCCTTGTGGGGGGTGGGGGGGTCTGAGTTGCTTTTTTTTTTTTTTTTTTTTTTTTTTTTTTTGTGAGTTGTATTCCTGAGAAAGCTTTCTGAATTTTGATTTGTTTTGGATAGTTAAAGGGATTAAGTTTCCCACCTGTGGCCTTCTGCGGCCCTGGTCTGCTTCCACAGCCTCCTGATACTTATTTGTTTCAAACTTGCTGATGTGTCTTAAAGGAATGTAAAGGCCTGTAAAAGCCACAGTGTGTATAAGAATGACTGCCTGCAGTGTGGGGATGGCTGGCCTCTCACCTCAGACTGAGTGCTTTGGCCTGCTGTGTCCAGCTCAGGGCTGCTGTATGATTTTATTTTCATAATTATGAGAGAATTCTGGGCGAGGGACCTTATCTTGATTTTTCCCACTTGAATACTGAAGTGAATTTCATCAGCTTGCTGAACGCAGAGGAGTCCAGCCCAGAGAGTAAGAGCAGCCATTCAAATGGTTATTGAAGTTATCCATGGAGTGTTTTGAGAAGGGAGTGGCCCCAAAGACAGGGATCCTGAGAGCCTGGTTTCTTAGAGCATGTGTGTCCCCACCCTGGCCCAAGCTTTCTTTCTGACCAACCTCGCTGCTCCACCCTGCTGTCCTCCTCCCAGTCCCTGAGCCCTGGTAAAGCCAAGGCCCAGAATCCCAGGGCAGACTTGGTATAGAGAAGAAACAGGGTCTGGTCACTACTCTGCTCCACTCCCCTCTACCTCAGTGTTGCCTAGGGTTGGCCCTCAGTCTGCTTTCCATCCTGGGCATGAAGGGGTGCTGCCTGAGCCTCAGCCTGTGAATGAGGGCTGCACCCACCTGACTATGGTCTTGCAGGATGACTTTCAGAACTATGGGGGATGGAGAACCTGCCAGGGTGGCTGCCTGTTACCTTTGAGCCAGCTCAGAAGAGGTGGCCTCCTGTTCCCCAGGTTGCTAGTGAGAAGGCTCCCTGTGGCTGTGGAGACACACCTGGCAAGCTGTGCTCTTGGGCTGACACTGAGGATGCTGCCCAGTAAGTCACACAGCTCCTCCTCAGAGCCCAGAGGTGGCTGGAGAGCCCTACTTATGAGCACATGTGCTTTTGCAGAAGACCCACCCTCAGTTCCCAGCATCCACGTCAGGCAGCTCCCAACTCCCATGACTCCAGCTCCAAGGATTCTGGCTCTCTCTGGCCTCCAAGACTACCCACACATAGGGATACAGATAATTAAATTTTAAAAATTGAAAATAAATAGCCCATAGAAGAGATTTTACTCTGGTCTCAGTTCTAGGAGATGTCATGATTAGGAAAGACTAGTTTGTTTTGTCTTTTAGACATAATTATAAAATTTGTTATTAATCATGTTTTCCTCGTTGCTCAGCCAGCTAAGAAACGAAAGACCACATGAAAGACCAGACATTTAGCATACCCCTTAGTCCCAGCTCTCAGGAGGGAGAGCAGGACTATGTGAGTTCAAGGCCAACCTGGTCTACATGAAGCTCCAGAACAGACAGACCCTGTCTCAAAAAAGAAAAAAAAGAATAAAGCTGTCACAGGTAAAGGGTTTTGTCTGCTCACCACCTGCTCTCTCTTCTTTCTTCTGTACCCACTCTGTCCTCCAGATGTATAAGGTGCATGACCTGTTTACTGTTGGCAGCGGGGAAGCCATGCTGCAGCTCATCCCTCCCTTCCAGTGCCGAAGACACTGTCAGTCCGTGGCCATGCCGATAGAGTCTGGGGATATTGGTATGTGGGGTTCCAGGAGGACAGAGACAGTATTTCTGAGTATCAGACATTGCCTTCAAGCAGGTTCTGTCTAGTTGAATCAGAATAGCATTTTATTAACAGAGTCAATATATTGACTTAGAAGAAAACTACTAAGGCAGTGTGTGGGGTGGGGTGGGGAGGGGGAGGGAGGGTGGCACACAGGCAACACTGAGAATGATGATGTCTGTTGGCCTTAGGTACTTCAAGGTAGAAGGGATTCTAGGAGTTATCTAGAATATTCATCATTTTATAGATGGTGACGTTCAGATGAGGGTCACATGACCTTCTCAGTGCCCCAGCATCACATCAGGCAGCCTCAAGCCTCTGCCTCACACAGGCAGACCAGGCCAGAGCCAGGGCAAGGGCAGAGGAAACTTTTATCCATGTGCAAATTAGACAGCATGAAGTAAAGGGCCATCACCTCGCCACAGGTGTCTCCTCTGTGTGGGCCCCACAGCCATATCCAGACTCAACAGCATTGGCCATCCTTGATTCCGGCTCCATGTTTCCCAGTCAGTATCCTCGGAATCTATTCCAGAGTCAGTCAGTTGCCAGCAGTCTTCTCAGCATAACAAAGGTGGCAGCAACTGCTAATGCTGCCCTGCTCTTGCTGTCTCATGAGACCTGGTTAGGTCTGGAGCTCCTGCTAAGCTGAGGCCACTCCCAGTTGGGTCCTTTGGGCATTGCCCACCAGAAGTCCTGAGATGCTCAGAAAGCTCTCAGCTCAGCGAGGACAGGGAGCTGGCACTGTACCAAGCTGTACTCCAAACGCCCAGAGCCTTAGTTTTAGTGTGGGGATGGGAAGTGTGACCCAGACAGAGCAGTAGTACTGGGGTCCCACTGGTCTGGCCCAGCCATGAGAAACCGTGCTAACAGTGGATGTGTGCACGGAAACAGCTGGCCCTGTTGCCTGCAGTGGGGTGACCTTACATCGAGCGTGGCCGTTAAAGAAAACGGACTTGGAGATGTGTGGTCTCTCTCTGTGTTGTCCTCTACAAAGACCAGTGTTCAGACAACTACAGAAGCACTTGAAATGTTCCCAGTTCCAGATTACCTAGTCCCACAGCACCTAGAATGCCTGTTAAAGGGTTTGAAGAGAGGAGGTATCAGACAGCCGCCAAGGAAGCATTGAGAGGCGACAGCTCCTGAGACACAAAGGCCAGGCTTCTGGCTGGCAGAGCCTGGCTGGCCAGCCATGTGGCAGGCACAGAAGAGGGGCAGATACTGAGGAAAAGAATAAACCCAGGAGAGTAGGGGGGAATGGTTGGCATCCAAAGCCCTGGTAGGAGTGGAGACGATGGTACTGCTGCCACAGGGGGGTGAGGACTGTAATCAGACCACAGGGGTGTCTCATGGCCACTCGGGACCCTTACGAATGGTCCTGGGACACTGACTATGATTTATTTCTGTTTCTGTTTTTTACCAAAATATTCTTCAACCTGGAAGTGGAGGGGAGAAATTATAGATGAAGGGAATTCAGGGTAGAGGCGTCATCAAGGATGCCACGTGTTAGGCACAGTCCCAGCAAGAGCATGTGACCTTTCCTCAGTCACCCAGTAATGGTGAGTGCCTGCTCTGAGCACTCAACTTCTAGACAGGTACCAGCCACTGCATCCTGGACGTTCTCCAGTCAGTGCTTAATCTTGTGTAATATTTAATTGTCTTGTGTAATATTTAAAAGAAAAAGTTAGCCCGAGATGATTTTAATTACAATTTTGAACACATGGTCTTGCTGTGTGTAGTCTGGCTGGCCTGGTATCACCATGTAGCCCAAGCTGGGGTCACACTTGTAGGAGTCCTCCTGCCTCAGTCTCAGGGCTGGCACCCTGTAGGACAGTGTTTACAGGAGTGGGTACCAGCTCTGACTCCCACATGTACTCACTTAACTTTTGGCCTTTTTAAGATGGGGTCTGGCTGCCGGAATCGTAGCTGGCCTCAAACTGGAAGACTCCTGCCTTGGTCTTACATGTGTGAGGAATACAGGTGAAGCCCTACACCGGGCAACAGACCCACCCTGCTCCACATGCAGGGCAGTACTGTGAGTCACAGGCTCTGTGCTATGTGAGAGCATCGAGTCACCTCACACACCCAGACAGTCTTGGTCTGAGCTTTCTAAACAGTTCTTCACATCGTTCATGACCCGTGGGTAGAAACAGGAGCATTCTGAGAAGGCCCTAGCACCGGGCTTTCTGAGTCAGGACGTTGGAAGCAGCCGTCCTCATACACAGTGGGCAGGGTATACAAAGGATCTGAGATGTCGTGGAAGAACTGTGGGGCCTCTTTTTTCAGAGTTTCTTCAGGACAGTGTTTACAGAGCACATGAAAAATGCTGATTTAAGTTAATCTGTGTGTGTGCTGGTAAAATCATCTTAGAAATAATCTTGTGCTCCCCACCAAACCCATCCTGTCTTGCTAAAAAGCGTAAGATAAAGCCAGACCTGGGCATAGCGACACACACCTGAATTCCTAGCCACCAAGAGGCTGAGGCAGGAGGATCCCAGACTTGAGGCCAGCCCAGTCTACATAACAGGAACCTATCACACACACACACTCCACATACATCCTGAGAACTGATGGCTAATGCTTTCCTCATCTAGAACAAGCTGCTTTGTGACCAGCCAACCTGTGATTCAGTTGCCCATAGCATGGTGGGAGAAAATGGCTGTATTCAGAGTCTCTTTTTGAATATCAAGTCACAGAGAACTAATAAGAGCAAGGAATCCTTACTTAGGTTACGGCAAGCCCAGAGACCTTCAGAGCAAGAGTAGCCAGCCAGCAGAGCCGTCCTGCTCTGTCCGCAGCCAGCAAAGCTGTCCTGCTCTGTCCCCAGCCAGCAGAGCCGTCCTGCTCTGTCCTGCTGTCTGCTCCCAGACAGTCACTGCCCTCCTGTTGCTGTTTTCCTCCAAGGCTATGCCGGTGCTGCCCACTGGAAGGTCTACATCGTAGCCAGAGGGGTCCAGCCTTTGGTCATCTGCGATGGAACCACTCTCTCAGAACTATAGGAAACAGCTGCTTGGAGACCTGAAACCCAGGCTGAAAAGGGTGTGGAGCGGGGAATAAAAACACTGAAACACTTTCCAGGGTCGGCTGCTTAGTTACCTGCCCTGGATGCTGTGGCTGTCAGCTGTGTGCTGGAGACGGTGGCTTGGGCCCAGGCCTCTTGTGTGTCTCTAGGTTCCTCAGGAAGGATTGAAGACTGGCTGCTGCCCAAGACTGCTCACACTTACCCTCTCCCAGGCCATTGGACTCCAAGGTATTGGAAGTAGGCTGGGGACCCTCGGATGTGTGTGGACATGGTTCCTCTGCTGTCCTCTTGGCGGTGGAGGGCAGCAGAGGTCCTGGTGCTGCTTGTCCACTCTTCCTTGTTGCGTCACCCTGGACTTGGTGGGAAAGCCATGACTGGCTTTACTCACTACACTTTGACAAGGAGAATGAACATGGAACCCATGTGGGGGGATCAGATAGCGAGAATTGCATGTTTAAAGGTGCCTACTGGCACCAGGTGTCATGGTGCACACCTTTAATCCCAGCACTTGGGAGGCAGGTGCCTCTTAATGAGTTCTAGGCTAACCTGCTCTCCATACTGAGTTCCTGGTCTGCCGAGTGTTGCATAGTGAGACCCTGTCTCAACACCGCCCCGCCACTCCCCCACCTCCCGCTGCCCAAAGAACCTCCTAGACGTAGGGGTGTAGCTCAGTGGTAGAGTGCTTCCCTGACAGGTGTGAGCCCTGAGTGCAGTCCTCAGCATCCCGAAGAGAGAAGGACAGTGTACGTCTTACATAATGCCCATGGCTCCTGGAGGGTTTGTGATGGATGCTGGAGACTGGCTTACAATTCAAGTCTTACTAGATCCTGGCTCCCTCCTACCCTGCCCATCAGATCGTTTTCTCAGCAGCTCAGGCTCCCCAGCTGGTCAGCACCCTCTCTGCTAAGGCAGCAGAGCCTTTGCCCCCTGCTCCTGCACCCCGCCCCCTCAGAAGCAACAGTTAGAGTAGCTGGCCTGGGGGAGACGGGCACCTCCCTGAGTCTGATCTTTAGGCCTGACTTTCTACAGAGACGCTTGTCAGCAGCCTCAGAGCTGATGTAATCTGGTTGGGAGCAGCAGAACCGAGTGTTTGCTACAGGGTGTGCAGCTGACTTCATGGCGCTCTGCCCTACCGTCTGTACCCTGAGGCAAGGTGAGGTGTTGGCTTAGTCAAGATGCAAGAGGATTCTAAATAGTATTCGCTGTGCTTATTGCTCCCCAAGTGCTTTTGGGGTGTCCTTATCAAACAGTGCAAATGAGGATGGTCTGCCCTCTTGTTTTGTTTTGTTCTTTTTTAGACAGGGTCTTGCGGTATCGCTCTGGCTAGCCTTGAACTCATATAGACCAGACTGGCCTCAAACTCACAGAGATCTGCCCGTGTCCCCAGTGCTGGAAATTGAAGGCATACACCATTACGCCTAGCTTGCCCTCCCTTCTTACTGGCCTTTACTGACATGCCTAGGTACTTCATAACTGATCGTTCATTACAAAGATGGACCAAAAAACTTGAGTGGCCTCTGGTTCCAAATTGCAGAAGTCAGATGGCCACCCAGGTCTATAGGCCAAGGCATCCAGTGGTGGGGAAAGTCGTGACGTGGTGGGGCCCTCCTCTGCCCGTGAAGGGGTCCTGTATCTTCTTCCAGGCCCTCATTCCCTCGCATGTCACAACAGCAGTGGGGAGCATGAGTGGAGTGAACCAAAGAGGGCTCTGAGGGGAAGCTGGGGTGGTGGATGTTTGTGAAAGGCAAGCCTTCACAAAGCTGGGGTGGAAGGGCCCCCAGTCTCCTCAGGCTCAAATAGGAACTGCACCTGGGGGAACTTTTCCTGAGAGAATGAAGCCTTTGTGTGGCTGTTGGAGAAAAACAAGCCTTTGTACACATAGAAGTCCCACTGCTAAGTCAAGAGGACCAAGCCAGGCCAGCCCTGAGCTTCCAGGGTCCTTCCCCTGATGCATGCAGAGTAGGGTTACACAGGGCCTGGGCCTCCAGAGCCTGCTGAAACTTGATCATTGGGGTTAACCACAGAGGGCTCTGAGGAGGTTCAGAGGTGAAGTGCAGAGCCACTGTCCCAGCCTGGGGGTTACCTTGTGTTCTTCCCCTGTTTGACTCCATGTTTAAACTCAAAACTTGACAACTAAGAAAACCTTGCCTGTATGTATCCTTGCATCCATGTACCCATGTACCCAGAGCTCACGCAGTCAACTCTTGAATGGACATCACAGCTGTTGCAGGCCTTAAGGGCACCTGGGAAGCCCCAAAAGTCCCAGGCTGCTCTGCAGTGCATCGAAGAAGGATCAGAGACCAGTCTAGACTTCTGTGTGAGCTTCAGCTAAGACCCCAGTATGTGCCAGTTAAGGGAGAAAGTCCCAGAGGCTTTTCTACTCATAACTATGACATAGAAGTCTCTCACCTCGAGAAATTCTACAGGAAGGGCTGGGGGCTGCCAGTGGCCTTTGTCCAGCCAGCTGAGGCCTGGAGACAAGCAGCAAAGGGTCCTCTGCGTGCCTGGTGGTGTGGAAAGGAGGGTGAGGGTTGGCAAGATGAGGAACTGGGAAGGGCGGGACCAGTCTAACTGTCTCATATCAAGTGCCAGTGGGAACCAGCAGTGGGGCTCCAAAAAGATGGTATCACCCACAGGTTAATGTCATGTTTACTAGGCAGTGGCATGATGAGCTCTGTGTGAGTTGGGTTCATCCTCCGTGGGACTCCAGGCTCTAGATCGGCTCTCTGGGGAGGCAGGTATTTTGAGCAAACCCCACAAGTTTGAAGCATTTGCATCTATGTACCCAGAGCTCACACAGTCAGCTCTTGAATGGACACCACAGCTGTTGCAGTTTATGGAAGAGCCAGGGCTTGCCCTCACCTCACTCTGGGTTTTATTAAGGAGGAGTGGGAGTGACCTGTGACACCTACCAGTTTGGTATGATTCAGAGCAAATTTGGGTGTAGACTAGTTTATTTGTTTGAGACAGGATCTCCTTATGTAGCCCTGGCTGGCCTGGAACTTACTATGTAGAACAAGCCGGCCTTTGTTGTTGTTGTTTTGTTTTTGTTTTGTTTTTTGAGACAGGGTTTCTCTGTATAGCCTTGGCTGTCCTGGAACTCACTCGGTAGACCAGGCTAGCCTTGAACTCAGAAATCCACCTGCCTCTGCCTCCCAAGTGCTGGGATTAAAGGCGTGCGCCACCACCCCCGGCCAAGCTGGCCTTAAGTCACAGAGATCTGCATGTCTCTGTCCCTCACGTGCTGGGGTTGTATGGTTTGTCTTCTAAAAGAAAAGGGTAACATCCCAAGTCATTCTGGCCTCCAGTGCACCTGGAGATGTAGGTGCTGTCCTCCCTGTCCTCCAACTGTAATGTAGTCCTGTGAGGTAGATCTCCATTTCACAGGGAAGGAAACCGAGGCTAGAACAGAGATATACCAGCAGGTGGGCAAGCAGTTCCATCCAGGAAGAGTGCCCTTCTTTGCTGTGGGCGTGCTCCACTGGAGTGGGAGACTGTGACCAGGAAAGTCAGCAAGGCAGGAGTTCCAGGAGAGGACAAGCTGGAGGGAAGACTATCATCAGGGTCTTTATATAAGTCCTTTGCCCTGTCCCTCCCCATTGGAGAACTCAGGGTTTGGGTTTTTTTTTTTTTTTTTTTTTGGCCGCATGTAGCTGGAGCACAACGGTGTCCAGCCGTTTTTCCCATCACTGCCTTTCCAGATGTGTGTCCAGCTCCAGCTGTGGGTCCCCTTAGAGTTGCATCACTTGTTTTTCAGTTCCCAATCTTCTAGTCCCTTCTTCCAAAACCCAGCAGAGGCCCCAGGGTCGGATCCATTGCTCTGAAAGCCGGTGTCGCGTTCCTTCCTTCCCCACAGGTGACCTCAGCCTTGTCCCCAAGGCCTGGATGTGTTGAACCCATCACTTCCACAGCAGCCATTCAAGTGTCAGTGTCTCCTTGCCCAGCCGAAGCCAGGTAGTGGGGGGAAGGGAAGGAGCTCACATACCACCCAGCTGGTGACTAAAGAGATATGCTTTAATGGTACTTAAGAACCCACGAATGCCCATGAGGAAGCCGTAGGTGCTTATGGAGACAGCCCTGTGGCAAATGAAAACCAGGGCTCTGGGCAGGCAGCCAGTCTCACCTAGTCTCCAGGTGTCCAGTAGCTCCTCCCAGAAAAGACAGCAAGGAGATAGACAGGTGTCTGAGCCAGCTTGCCCTGGCACAGTGTGACTTCAAGTTCTGGGCTCTGGAGAGAGAAGCCCTCCAGCCAGCTTGTCGGCCGGTCCAGGCCCCTCAGCGTCTGGGTTCCTCGCCCTGCATAATTTCGGCATTAGTGCTGGATAATCCGTCATTTTCCTCCCTCTAGAGAATGGAATGTCCAGACTCCTGAAGCCGAGCTGGGGTGAAAGAATGGTTACATAACCAAGCAGGGACTCTCCCGCCTCTCCCGGTGCCTGTCAGTCAGGCGGTGGTCACTAGTCCAAGAGCCAAAGCTGCCAGCACCCCACAGCAAAGGGGACCCCACCCGCCGTGTTTTGAGTTTCAGACAAATTGGGAAGTCAGGACATCTGCTTTGCACCAAGTTTTACCTCATTACACCACAGCCGCTCTGGGGTGGGGTCCTCCTAGGCAGCCTGCCTTACTCTCCACAGCGTCCCTCCTTCAAGCTGCACATGGTGCAGGACCCAGCGGACGTGGGCATTTCCAGAGAAGTGTGCCTCCCAAGGCAACTTCCCTTCTTCTTCATTCCATAGTTCTCCCTACAAAGGGGCCCACAGTGGCCTTCTAGCCCTCCTTCCCTGCCTCCCTGCCTCCTACAGAAAGACCAACAACTGATGCCCAGAGTACGTGAGAAAAGATACAAGGAAGCCAAGGATGCCCCAAGCATAGCCTCTTCCTGCTGTCCTCTGGGAGCAATGCAGTCTAGAAAACCAAGCTGCAGCATCCGTGTGGGCCGTTTGAGGAGAGAGGCGGTTACCAGTCCTAGCCACTGGAGCCCGTCGAGGGCCACCATGTACGGCTTCCACAGCAATTCAGTACGCTGCAAACTCGGAGAGGTGGAGAGCAGGTGTGAATTAAGGTTCTGTGTAATGGAATTTTTACTTTTTGCAATTAAAAGTATACATTGCTTGGTAAGAAGGAACCTGTTCTCAGTGTCCTTTCATCTTCCCGTTTCCTCTCTTCCCCAGAAAGTGGATGGTAAGTAGGTCCTTGGGACAGGTCTGGGACATTGTATCCTAGGGCCTCTGGTTCGTCTTCCCCCCACCCCTCCTCTAGCAGCAGCATCTGCCCAAGGCTTCTCATCTGATGCCCCTGAAGTCCAGGGTCCCAGCCCTTCCCACGCTCCCTCCCTCACCCTTGTGCTTCTTATTTGAAATTCAGACAAGTCAGGACTCTTCTGTCCTAGCTGGGCAGCCGCACAGAACCTTATGTGACCACACGTCCTCAAGGGTACCCCACTCACAGTGTCACAAGTGGAGGCCCCACATCCCCTGCTGGCTCAGTCCAGGCACCACCAGACAAGTGGCATTTAGTTAACGTGGCTTTAAGTCATTGCGCTATATGCATAGGTGTGTAGATATATACACATGTATGTATATACATGTATATGTATATAATATAGATCATGATTTCTTTTTATATAAATTTGTAACAGGGCCATATTTTTTTTCTTTCTCTGTTTCTGTTGTTGTTATTTTCAGTATGTAGTCCTGACTGGCCTGGAACTTACTATATAGACCAGGCTTAGTCTCTAACTCACAAAGCCTACCTCTGGCTCCCAAGTGCCGAGGTGACAACAACACACCACCATGTCCAGCCCCAAGGCAATCTTATTTCTATGTCCTTTTCCCTCTCCCCTCCACTGAGCCCCAACTTCCACTGCGAAGCTGTGTACACAGCTATGCCCCGCTGCGGGTCTATTCATAGTTTCCTTCATGGGCTCTGACCACAGTCTCGAGTGGGAGGGGCGTTGCTTTATCATATACAGATTCTTTTTTAATGTTGGGGGGGTGGTTCTCATGTCAACCAGGTTGGCCTCAAACTCCTTATGTAGCTAAAAAACGACCTGAACGTCACACCATCCTGTGTCTACTTTTGGAGGACTGAGATTACAGTCAGGTATTATGATACCTGAGATCGAAACCGAGGCTTCCTGTTTGCCAGATGAGCCACATCCCCAGCCCCTCAGAAATGGAGTCTTCCTGGGGGCGCCCTTACCTCACAGTGCTCAGCTCCTGACTGGGCTTCACACTCATTCTTCCTCACAGTTAACACTTTGGGGTGTGGCTGTGCCTGGTTTATCCAGCCGTGCTGCACTGCTGTCAGGGGGGAACCAGGGCAGAGCGGAGCGTTTGCATTATACACAGAGAAGCTAGTGCTAAGTATTTATTTGTAGGAAATGAATGTTATTATCACCCTAATGTTTGCCCTTCACGAATCACTGCACCTGAGAGTCATAACTCATTTGCCTGCTCAGAATTAAACATTTTAGCACCTCTGCCCTCAATTAGCATTTGGTTCATGTTGAAGGGAAGTGAGGTAGCCTGTTCTCAGTGTTAATCTTAGCCCTTGAGAGCATTTGAGAGTGACTTGAGAGTCCCTCCTCCCTCCTCCCTCCTTCTTCCCTCCTCCCTAGGGTTCTCATCCTCACCACTCTCTCCCAAGGCCTCTACTCTACCATGTGGCCCTCAGGACTGAGAAAAACACCAAGTCGTGAGCCATCCCTTTGCTCTGCCCTAGGGCTTACACAAGTCTTCTGCACAAGTTGCCCAGGGAGAGCTCCCCTCAGTATGTCTCTCCTTTCTGCAGCCTGCATGGCAGTGCACAGCACTCCTGATGCTGGCCCTGGGTATGTACCCCAGTGCCCAGAGCTCATCCCTGCTGCTTAGAACCCCCCTCACCATGCCCACAGTGGACCTGGCCGGCCCCCAGGGCTCCACTCTTCCCTCATCCTCTTCTCTCCTCAGGACCACATCCTCAGGCGTTCAACCCCACTGCTTCGCTATGGAACGCTTTGTCCGATCTGTGTACCTCCCACCGCCCTAGTTCCTGCTTCAGCAGGCTGCCACAGCAGGCTCTATAGTACAAGTGCCATTTCCTCCCTGTCCCCTGGGACTCCATGGCCTCCCTCTTCCCATCCTTACCTGCTGTGCCCACCTCTGCTGGACCATTGTGGTTCCTGGGAACATCCAGGCTGAGGTTCTGTTTTTTATAAACTTCTCTTTTTAGAGCAGTTTTTAGGTTCACAGCAAAATCAAGGGAAGACAGGTAGTTCACACACACACACACACACACATACACACACACACACACACACACACACACACACACACTAGCATTCGAAGCCTTCCCGAATCCCAACACCCTGCACCAGACAAGAACAGTCCTTACACCCATGAGCTTGTGATACCTGTCATTTCCTATAGAATGCGGTCTACCCCAGGTTCACTCAGCTCTTGCCATCCCACACTGAATAGGTTTGAACAAGCATATAGATCATGCACGCCACTATAAGGTAGGGTGTGGGTTTTTGTTGTCTTTTGTATTGTTTTTGAGACAGGGTCTTTCTACATAGCCCTGGCTGGCTCTTCTGAAAGTTACTATGTAGACCAGGCTGGCCTCTAAATCACAGAGATTGCCCACCTTTGCTGGGACTAAGGGTGTGGGTCACCACATCTGTGTGTCACCACACCTGGCCCAGGCAGTATAAGTAGACTTACTGGTCAGATCTATTTATCCACCTTCCCCACTCCCTGCTCCTGGAAACATTTCCCCCCCCACTATCCTCAGAGTCTAGCCTTTCCCAGAGTGCTATGTGATAGAGTCATGCAGTATACAGCTTTCAGACTGGCTTCGTTGTGGTAGAAGCCACGCACGTCAGTTTGGCAGACTGAGTCCTTTCAGTGCTGCGTAACCCCCCCCCCCCCCATTGCCTGTATGTTCCAGAGCTTCTCAGTTCATTTGCCAGCGGGCATTCTAGGTTTGAACAGAGGTGAAGTTTCTAGAACGTGCTACCTGCTGGCTTCATGCAGCCACATTCTCAGTTCCCTTGGACATACAACTGCTGTATCTACAGTACCGGTAGTTGATTTTTATGAAGCCATCAGATCCTCTTACCAAGTGGGCATAACAATCTTGCGTTCCCATCAACCATGAGATGTGAGGGGGTTGATTGGTTGTTTTGTTGTAATTCTTTGACAATTTTATGCATGTATGTTATGCATTTCGGTGACCTTGGCCCATCACCCTCTCTCATCCCTCTGCCATTCCCACCGAAGCTCTTCTTCCTAAGGCATCACCCTCACTACTTTCACGTATGTTGCTGCTGGTTTACTTTTAGGGTTGGCTGCTTCAGCACGGGTAGGGTTACTTACTGGCATGTGGAGAACTTGCCATCAGCCACCTGGACGAAGAAACGACTCCACCCACCCCATCTGCCATAAACTGCTAACACAGCTCTTCAGGGACAGGTGGGGCCTTGTCAGGTCCTCCCTCACCCATGACGGGATATGAACAGACCCTAGTCTTAGCAGGTTTTGACCACAGCTGCTGTACTGTATACAATGGCCATGTCCTGCCCAAAAGCCAGCATCCCACCGTCCTCTTCCCATGCCCTGAACCTTGGGATGGATGATACCAGTGTTCGGCAGCCAAGAGACACTCGCTCCCAGAACTCTTGACTAGTCACGATCCCCTGCATTAGCTCTCACCCAAGCAAGCACTGAGATATTTAGTTGCTGTCTCTGCCAGCATGTGGTGACGTGTATGTTTGGATTTTGGCCCTTCTGTCTGGTCTGTATTACTGGTATTACCGTCTTATTTTCATTTGTGATTCCCCAGTGACGTATGATGACAAACACTTGCTATTTGCCATCTGTATGCCTTCATTAAGAAGTTCCCTGGGGTCTTTGGCCATTTTTTAAGTTAGGTTGTTTGTTTTCTTACGTTGCATCTAAGAATCCGCTGTATGTTTTGGTAATCATCCCTTATTAACTGTTTCTTTCTCCAGACTGTGGCCTGCATCAAGAGTGACATTGTTGTTTTAGAGCAGAGTGTATGCTTTCCTTGTGTGTGGTTTTCCTGAAATAGCCCCACTGAAGCCCAGGCTAGCCTCAAGCCCTCAGGCCTCTTGCTCATCTTTCTGAGCACAGAAACTACAGTCAGATCCACCATACCTTGACGAAAGGCTCCGATTTCCAGTCAAGCCAGCTTATGGACTGTGCCTTTGATCCTGGCTGCAAAAGCCTCCTTTGGGACTAGAGAAGGGGCTTTTGCTCTTGCAGAGTTCGGTCCCCAGCACCCACATGGTGACTCATAACCATCCACAGCACCAGTCTCAAAGGATCTGGCCTCTTTTGGCCTCTATGGGCATTGGGCATTGCATACATATGTGTGTACACATGTGACATACATGTAGGACAAACACCCAGACCACATTTTTAAAAAGATTTATTTATTTAATTCATATGAGTACATCTTAGTTGTCTTCAGATACACACCAGAAGAGGGCATCAGATCCCATTACAGATGGTTGTGAGCCACCATGTGGTTGCTGGGAATTGAACTCAGGACCTCTGGAAGAGCAGTCAGTGCTCTTAACCGCTGAGCCATCTCTCCAGCCCCCGTATATCACATTTTAAAACATTACCTCTGTATTCAGGGTCACCTAGCTTTTCTTCTACTTTTTAGTGTTTCACTTTACATAACTCTTTCTCTCTCCTTCCTTCCTTCCTTCCTTCCTTCCTTCCTTCCTTCCTTCCTTCCTTCCTTCTTCTCTCAGTGCTGGGAAGCACACTCTGACCGTCTTCTCAGCTCTCTCCTGTGCTCCACTGCTCTCTCCAAATTCTCTTATGAGGACCTGCTGTATGGCTGCTAAGGCTTTACTGCAAACCCTGACAGTAAGCGCCACCCGTTTCTTCTGTGTGGAGTGAAGTCTTCTGAGGAGTTTGCCCAGTGTGAAGCTGAGGGTCATCTGTTGGCTTCCACAACACACATGCTGCCACAAGCTGGAATCTCGCAGAAGCTATGTCACTGGATGCACACACCGTTAATGTAGTAGACTGGAAGTGTAGGCCTTGACTAGTGCGCTGACCAGCTTTTTGTCAGCTCAACAACAGGCCAGGCTGTTTAGGAAGAGGGGAAATCACTTGAGAAAATTCCCCCACCGGGTTGGTCTGTAGGCAAATCTATGAGGCATTTTCTTAAATGATGATTATTGGGGAAGGAGCCAGCTTACTGGGCAGGGTGCTGCCCCTGGGCTGGTGGTCCTGGGTTCTGTAAGAAAGCAGGCTGAACAAGACATGAAAGCCACCACGCCTCCATGGCCTCTACATCAGCTCCAGCCTCAAGGTTCCTCCCCTGACTCTCCTTGCTGATGGACTATAACTGTAAGCTGAATACATCCCTCCCTTCCCAAGTAGCTTTTGGTCATGGGACATATCACAGCAGTAGAGACCCTAACTGCAACACCCAAGCATGCACAAAGACCTGGACACCAATCCCCAGTGCTGTGTAAACTAGACACAACACGTGATCCTAGCACTCAGGGTGCAGGCAGGAGGACCAGAAGTCCAAGGTCATCCTTGGCTACAGCCAGCTGAGAACATGTGAGTGCCTCAAATAAAAATGTAAATAAATGAAAAACTAGAGAAAAAGAGGAGGGCTGGAGAAATGGCTGACCCAAGTTCGACTCCTAGCACCCATGTGGAGCTTCATAACTGTTTGTAATGCCAGCTTCAGGGGATCTAAAGTCCTCTTTGGTTTCATGGACAGGAGGCATGTACATGGTGTACTGTCATACATTCAGACAAACACCTACATGTGTAAAATAACCTAAATATATATATATATATGTACATATATATGTGTGTGTGTATAATCTAAATATGTATTGTGTATGTTAAATGTAGGTAGATTATTTATACATAATATATATTTTGTATATTAGAGAAACACAGACAGGTTGTGACCTGTGATGCTGAGGGTCAGACCATGGCCTGAAACATGCCAGGCTAGGGCAGCACTGCCAAGTGACATCCACAGGCTATTTTAATTAGAAGTTATGATTCCCACCCCATGATAACATTTTTGAATGCTAGTCCCTTTTTGCTCAGTTTTACGATTGCATTCCTCCAACATGACGCGTGCTTTCGGCTTTCCTAATGGTCTTACTGACAAGCCCCTAGACACCATCCTCAAGGCGGATAGTTCACGAAGTGTCCTTTATTTTTCTGCATAATAGCTTATTTTTGTCAAAGATTATATATTCCTCTATTTTCAGTTATTTCTATCTGTATGGGTGTCTTGCATGTGTACCTGCACATAACCTGGAGTCTGTAGGGGCCAAAATAGGCCATTGGATCCCTTGGAACTGCAGTTAAAAACAGTTTTGAGCCTCTATCTGGGTGCTGGGAATCAAACCTGAGTCCTCTTGGTCAGGAGCCTTCTCTCCAGAACCCACTGTTCACTATATAGAAATATATATTATGGGTCCATGTTTACCAGGTCAAAGATGTCTGCAGAGGCCAAAGGTGGCGTTGGATCCCCTGGAGTTAACATTTGGTTGTGAGCTGCCAGACATGGATGCTGGGAGCCAAACTTGGGTCCTCTGCAAGAAAAGCAGTTGGTCTTCGCCATCTTGCCTGCCTTGCTCAATAAATCCTTGTTTGACCTGTGGGAGGATATTCCCTTTTGAGTATCTCTATGTATCATTCTCCGTGTTATCATTCTGGACTTTTAAAAAAGATACACCTTTTCAGGCCTGAGAGATGGCTCAGTCGTTAAGAGCACTTGACTGCTCTTCCAGAGGTCCTGAGTTCAATTCCCAGCAAAACAATATAGTGACTCACGACCCTCTGAGTCGTGAGTTGTCTTTATGCTCTCTTCTGGTGTGCATAAAAACAGGACACTCATATACATAGAATAGGTGAACAACAACAACAAAAAAAAAGCCTTTTTATTCACTGTGACTCTCTCTCTCTCTCTCCCCTTTTTAATATTTATTTATTTTATGTACACTGTAGCTGTAGCTGTCTTCAGACACACCAGAAGAGGGCATCAGATCCATTACAGATGGTTGTGAGCCACCATGTGGTAGCTGGGAATTGAACTCAGGTCCTCTGAAAGAGCAGTCAGTACTCTTAACCTCTGAGCCATCTCTCCAGTCCAACACTGTAACTATCTCAGGTCTTCTCTATATTTAAATTGCTTTCCCTGCCTGGGAGTGGTGGCACACACCTTTATAATCCCAGCACTCCCAAGGAGGCAGAGGCACATCTCGACTTCAAGACATGGTCTAGTTTACAGAGCTGGTTCCAGGACAGCCAGGGTTACACAGGAACCCTGTCTCCAAAAACATAACAAAAAAAGGTTTTCCCAGCTGTATCTTGTTCAGTTTCTTGCCGTGTCTCCTGCCCCGGTGCTGTGAAGTGGTGACTTGTCCTTGGTGAGTTCCTGTTCTGTTTTGTTCCCTTGTTCCTCTGTGAGTGCCTGCTTTCTAGAATCCACATCCTTTCTTTCTGTAACTCAGTGGGCTGCAGGGAGTGTCCTGTTCCTCCACTGCAAGGCCTTCTTTCCCTCCATCACCGGCTGCCCTTTCCTCTGCTTTAGTCCTGCAGCCACTGGTCCCTTCCTCTCTCCCTCCATCTCCACTCCCTTTACTTTTTCTTTCCTCCCTCTTCCTCTCCACCCATTTCTATCTACCATCTTCCTTCTCTCTTTATTCATTTATTTATTTTTAATTTGTTTGGCCTTAGGTTAGAATATGCTAAGCACAGGCTGTACTGAGCCACACCCCCAGCCCCCATAACCTCTCTTTGAAAGGGTTTGTGCTTCTTGTGGTAGCCAGGGCTGGACCCCTTGCTTCTGTGTAATGTGGGCACATTCTCAAATCAGTGTCCAGGTGCTCAGCACTCAGGTTTTCATTTATTTATTTTTAGATTTATTATTTTATAGGTATGAGTGCTTGTGTTTCATGCGCGCGTGCGTGCGTGTGTGCACGCACCCTACAAGAGTTCCTAGTTCCTACAGAGTTAAGAAGAGGGCATGGGATGCCCTGGAACTGGAATTTCAGACAGTTGTGAGCTGCCCTGTGGTGCTGGGCTTGGATCCCCCGCAAGCTCACCCAGTGTTCTTACCGCTGCGTGAGCCATCTCTGCAGACCCATTTTATCATGTTTTAAAAGTACTCACTCACTCACCAAGCTGGAGAGAGGGCTCAGTGGTTAAGAGCACTGACTGCTCTGTCAGAGGTCCTAAGTTCAATTTCTAGCAACCACATGGTGGCTCACAACCATCTGTAGTGGGATCTGGTGCCCTCTCCTGGCCTTCGGATGTATGTGCAGCAGGGCACTTATACATTAAAATCTCTTTTTGTTGTTGTTGTTGTTGTTGTTTGTTTTTGAGACAGGGTTTCTCTGTATAGCCCTGGCTGTCCTGGAACTCACTCTGTAGACCAGGCTGGTCTCAAACTCAGAAATCTACCTGCCTCTGCCTCCCAAGTGCTGGGATTAAAGGCGTGCGCCACCACTGCCCGGCTACATTAAAATTTCTTAAAGGTGATATTCATGTTTTTTTAAAAAAAGGCACTCACTTACTCACTCACACAGCCCACAGAGGACTTACCACAGGCCATCTTTGCTCTTGGAGTCTCCACCTTCCCGACCTTCCTGAGCCTTCCTTTTCCCCTGCACAGGAAGTAACGGTTTCCTAGCTGCCTGCCATTTCCTGTTCTCTTCTCTACCCCACTCTCATTTTTTTTTCAGTCCATATATTTACCTCCACTAGGAGAAAGTACTGAAAATGAAATTATCAAAACCAAGGAAGAGGGCCACTGAAGTGGCTTCGTGGGTTAGGGTGCTGCCACCAAGCCTGACTACCCAAGTTTCATCCCCAGCATCCCCATGGTAGGAGGGGACTGTCCCCAACAAGTGTCCTGAGCACACATACCACGGCGTGTAGTGTACGTGTCCCACCCTCTGCAGTCAACTAATAGAAGTAATACAATTTAACAAGACTCAACACTAAAAGCAAAATCCAGCTGGGTAAGCCCTTGCTTTTTTTTACTGCTGAACCCCTCACACACAGGGCCACCTTGTACCTCAGGCGGGACCATTGGCTTCTGTACAAACCTTACTTTGGGCTTACTGGATAGCTTTGGGTTTCCTTGCTAATCAGTTTGGCCTTATATCTCTAGTGGACAGCCCAGCCAACCCTGGCTGCCAGACGGACCCCAACCCACACCTCTGAGCCCTGCCCTTTCTGCACAGAGAGAACAGAGCCGAGATCCTGAGCTGGGTCAAGTCAGGAGCAGCCAATGGCCTCAGCCTGTGGGAATATTGCCCGTTTCTGTGGTTGGCCCCTTTCTGGCCCTCCCACACACGCTCCTTACAACCCAGTTCCACCCTGAACCCTGTGGATGTTCACTGTCTCTGCACAGCCCCACACCAAACAGAGCCTTCGTCCTCCTGAGGACTCCTAGCCCTGAATGGCCTTTCCCTGCTGTCCCTGCTGGCCTGGCTTTAAAGAACAAAGTTCTTCCAGGGCTGAGCTTTTCAGCATTCTGAGTGTGTGGTGTGGTGTGGTGTGTGTGTGTGTGTGTGTGTGTGTGTGTGTGTGTGTGTATTGAGGGGCATCTCTACTTCTCTCCTGCTCCCGGTGTCCCTCAGGCAGCCCACTTGGATAACAGCAGCTACATCCTCCTGGCTGAGCACGGTTGCCACACAAGAAGCTTTAGGGGCAACCTCAGCCCAGCAGATGCCTCTCAGTCACAGGTGCTCCTCCTTTTACCTCACCCCTGGTGCCCAGCAGCTTAGCCCCTGCCAGCATCTGGGCATCTCACCCAGAGCTAGACACTGCAGCAGGGGCCGCCTGTTCGCTTCGTGTAGCTGTGACCAAATGCCAGATGGATAAGAAACACTGAAAGGCAGAGGGTTTGTTTTGGATCAGCATTTAAGAAGGAAAATGATTCATCATGGCAGGAAGGCACCACACTGCATCTTCAGTCAGGAAGCAGAGAGACCAGGAAGTGGGGGCCCAGCTATAAAAACAAAAAAAAAAAAAAAAAAAAACTTAAACCAGCTGGGTGTGGAGGCACATGTCTTCAATCCCAGCACTTGGGAGGCAGAATCAGATGATCTCTTAAGTTCAAGGCCAGCCAGGACAGCCGAGGCTACACAGAAAACCCCTGCCTTGAAAAAACAAAACAAAAACCCCTAAGCCCCATCCCAGTGACTCACTTCCCTATAATGGTTTCAGGACCCACAGCTGGTGATGGAGTATACACCTATAGGGGACATTTAGACAGGGTCACTGACCCTGCTGCATGCAGTCTCTCCACCACACCGAGAAGACTAGGAGATAACCAGCCAACCACTGGAAAACAGGATGCTCTCTGAGAAGGAAACCATCAAACTACAGAAAACGAATCCCAACAGTTGACAAAAAGTCACCTGAGGAGCCGGGCAGTGGTGGCACACGCCTTTAATCCCAGCACTTGGGAGGCAGAGGCAGAGGCAGGCGGATTTCTGAGTTCGAGGCCAGCCTGGTCTACAGAGTGAGTTCCAGGACAGCCAGGGCTACACAGAGAAACTGTGTCTCAAAAAAAAAAAAAAAAAAAAAAAAAAAAATCAGAAGGAGGTCAGGTGGTCTCCAATGAAGCTCAGAAAAGGGACAGCCACAACCATGTAGTAGGCAGGCTCTGTCCACCTGCCAGGACCAGAGTCCTCCGGGGTGACCGAATGGGCCTGGGACTTCTAGGTTGTCTCTTAACAAAGGAGCCTGCATTGCTGTGACCAAAGCTGAGCTGGAAAGCAGCTTTTTCTGGGTGCTTTCATGGAGTTCTGTACATCATAGGATGGGGGAGGAGACAGGGTAGAACAGCTCACACCACAGTGGCCAGGAAGCAGAAAAGAATGTTAAAGGAAGCAGCAAGGGGCAAGCCTGCAAGAGCAGGCTCCTCGTGACCTCCCTTCACACCCCACTGATGCCACTGTCACCTGAGTCCATCCATCTTGGGAGCAGGTTATCGTCAGTCAGCTCAGAGCAGCGAGGATCTAATCATGTCTGGAAATGCAGAGCACACACCAGAAGAGGGCTTTCCCGCTGAGACCTCGGTGGGGACACTAGGAGATGAGTCCCACACTGGGACTCATCTTCCCACCACTGGGCTCCTGTCCAAGCCTCTGAGCCACCAGCCACTCCAACCCTCACATCACGATGCATGTAGGGGGCTGGACAGAGGGTGCTGGAGAAAGGAATCTGAGAACAAGGCCAGACCGTGGGGCCCAGGGCCCAGTGAGGGGCTGAGCACAGATGGACACAGACCATCGGAGCCTTGCTGAGTGGAGGGTAAGAGACCAGGCTGGCCTGGTTGCCACGGTGCTTAGGTTAGGTATCCTAGACTGTCCACCACAGTGGGCAACAGAAATGAAGGCATCAAGAGACCCTCAAAGACGTGTGCAAAGACTGACCAAGCAGCATTTGTTTAGGGGGCGGGGAACAAATATCCATCAGAAGGAAAATGGACAAATAGTTGGCTGTGTGTGTTTATGCAACAGAATACTATACAGCCTGTACAGAAGAGTGCCCCATTCAGATCTATATGCCTTGACACCAACACATCTCAAAAGAACAAAACCAAACTCACAGGTAAAGGATAAAAAGCAGCTTCACAAGGCATCGGCAGCTGCAGAATGGGCTGGCCCACGCCGGGGCTTTACGACGTGACAGTGGTGACAGGTGTCCATATTGCACTGATGTGTCATGCTTAATAACAGAGCATCGAAGACCATGTGATGGCCAACGGACAAATGCAGAGAGGTTCCAACGAGGCGGGTGTGTGTGTGCGTGTGTGTGTCATGTTCCACGTGTGACAAATGGGCTTTTGATGCTGTCTCCCGTGGGCATGTGGTACCTCTATTATTATCCATACTTTATTTTACTTATCTGTAGTTTTAGATGACTGTATATGAGGCGCACTGTGGGGAAGACTACCGTTTAGACAGACAGAAGCAGGGTGTAGTGGTTCACACGTGGAATCCCAGAACTTGGACGTAGGAGGATTGGGAATTTGGGGTCATTTTCAGTTACACAGTGAGTTTAAGGTCAGCCTGGGCTACATAAGACCTTGTCAAAAAAAAAAACCAAAAACAAACAAAAAACACCAGGCCACAGGCAGGGGACAGAAATGGAGGAGTGGAGGACGGGCTCTTTGGGGACATCTGATCCCTCACTGCTCTTGTCTTCACATTCTTCTCTGGTCCCCAGTACCAGCTGTCAGTAGTGAGCTAGCTCTGGCCACTCACACACACCTGCACAGGTTAGCCCCCTGCGGTGGCACACACTCCACAGCAGTGTCCTGACAAGCGACCCTCTCCATCCCCAGCTCCAGAACCAGGCCCGGATCATACTTCTTGAAGAAGGTGGCTTGTCACTTTGTCACATCTGTGCTGGGAGGCCTGGGGTAGTCCTCATCCATCAGTCACTTCTTTTAGCCCAGACAGGAATCCAGCAGTGCAGGAGTCCCTGGAGGCCTGGCCCAGGTGCCCTGTGTCCCTGCCAAAGACTATGGACATGTCTGAGGATAGCACGTCAGAGAAGAAAGGGGGTTCTGCCTGCATGGTGCTGTGAGGGGCAGATCCTACTTAAGATTGAGGGCTATCTGGGCAGCCAGGTTCTTCTGGGAGGAGTTCAGTCTTCTAGGGGTCCCAGGTAAGAGATGATGCTCTGTCCATCAGACACACCTCTATCCAGGAGCCAGGGATGCAAAACCCAGATAGCATCAGACCCCTTTGTGTTTTCTGAGGCCCCTGGAAGCCATCCACTCTCTCCACCATCTCATGATACCTACAACATGCCCAGTGCCAAACTGTGGGCAAAGCACAGGTTGAGAGGTAGCTGGCCTGCCCCGCTGGGGAGTGACAGCAGGGTTGGAGCTGGGTGGGTGTGTCTGGAACTCTCCTGACATACCCCTTCTCCATTCCTGGAGCACACCTTGCCTCCTGGATAGACAGCTCCTCCTCCCCAGCCTCTCTCACTGGCTCCTTCTTCCATCCCTCTCCTTGTCCAGTCTCTCAGGCTCTTCTCATCTCCTGACTATCTACCGAGTCACATTTCAACCCACTACTCCTAGTTTGGAACAAGTTCAGTCATTTTAACTATTTTTTTTCTTTTAACAACACTAACCTCTGCCCACTTGATTTTGTGATCTGTGGTGCTGGGGATCAAACCCCGTGGCCTGACCCTGAGCCCCAGCCCTTGCCTGTCTGGCTTCCTAGATCAGATGTATACGTGACCATCTCCCTTAGGGAATCCTTCAAAGGAGAAGCCCTGGGCTCGCTCTTTCACTCTAGGAGAGGATATGGGTGTTACACTGTGCAGAATATTCTGGGTATGGACATCAAGGGTTCCAGGAGGAGGCCTGTGGCCCCCAGGAGACAGGGGAGGGGTCCTCTCCCATGGTCACTCTCTTGCCGGAGGATCCCCCTGCGTGGCACCATCTCAGGACGGCCATGTGGAGAGGCTGCTAGAACTGCTTCTGTAAGGAAGAAGGGTCATAAGATCCCTACAAGGAGGCACTGTCACCCACACAGTCCTCCACTGGCAGCGGGCTGACAAAGAAAAGTGCAGGCAGTGGCTGTAATGCAGTTAAGAGCAAGCAAGGGCCTGCCCGGGTGGTGGTGGTGTCAGCACACGCCTTTAATCCCAGCACTTGGGAGGCAGAGGCAGACAGATCTCTGTGAGTTCAAGGCCAGCCTGGTCTATAGAGTGAGTTCCAGGACAGCCAGGGTTACACAGAGAAACCCTGTCTCAAAAAACAAACAAAACAAAACAAAGAGCAAGCAAGGATCTAGCCCAACAGAGAAGGCTACACCAAGCTTGAGATGTTGTTTAGGTCACTTGTGGAGTGGACATCTCTGCCTGGCCCCCATTTCTGACACCCCTTCTGTGTGTCTGACACCCCTTCATTCTTAAGCTGCCCCCCTCCAGTGCTCACAAATGTGTGCCACCAGGGACCTCAATTCCATCCATATGTCATGTTCTCTTGAGAATATCTTTTTATAAAAACAGAGGAGGAGGAAGAAGAGGTGGGGCTGGAGAGATGGCTCAGTGGTTGAGAGCACTGGCTGCGCTGCCAGAGGACCTGAGTTCAGTTTGCAGGTTTACATGCAGATAGAGCACTCATATACATTAAGAAAACAAATAAATAAATAAATAAAATATAATGTCGGAAGGATAACAGAGAACAGCCAACTTGGGCAGCATAATGAAGAAGATCTCGTCTGAGGTGAACGAGGGACCTCCATACTCCCCTCGAGCCCCCAGCTTCTTTCTTGTTCCTGTGGCTAGTCCTAGTCTTATTGAGAAGGCTCTACAGGGGCTGGAGAGACTGCTCAGCAATTAAGGGTGCCTGCTCCCCTTGCAGAGGACCTGGGGTGAGCATTTAATGTTGCTGTCACTACTCAGCTTACCGCAAACACTGCAGCGGGCGTGACCTACGAACCAGGCATCTGGACACATCATCTCTCCCTTCCTTGCTCTTTCTGTGGTACTGGCAGCTTCCTCATCTTACCCAATCCTGTAGAAGCAGATCTGTAAGCTTCCTTCTTTGTCCTGTCCTCTCTACACTTGGTGGGTGTGAGCTGGGTGCCACAGCCCAGCTCTGCAGCTGCTTCTGGGATTGTGTCCCCCCTGAGGATCTGTCCACCTCAGGAGGGACTGTGGAACTCATATAGCCTTTGGCCTGAGCCCCCATTACTGACAGAAAAGGAGGCTGTGGCCAAGGACTCCAGGGGAGTGGATTCTACTCTGGTCCAGACCCAAGGCACCCAGCCCTCCTGGAGACATTGTGCGAGCCGGGCTGGGCCTCCAGACACAGCCCCTGACGCCCCACCCCAGCCAGGGTGGTGCTTCTGTGGGGAGGACTTTAAGTCCGGCTGCCAGACCCCTGATCTGGAGAGGCAGAGAGGGCTGGCCACCATGCACAGCTCCTGCAGCTCGTGGGTGATGCTGCCTCCGCAGCCGCTGCTCCTGCTGCTGCTGCTGCTGCTGCTGACTGCCGCTGGACCCACCTCAGCCCTCACAGAGGATGAGCAGCAGAACATGGTGGGGCTTCACAACTACTACCGTGCCCGGGTGTCCCCACCAGCCTCAGACATGCTGCAGATGGTAAGTGTGACCGGGTGCCCACCTCCTGGGTCTGAAGGGGGATGCAAGGCTAGGTCTGCCACAAGCCCTTTTCCTCACCTCCCCATGGGGATGCTCTCTCAAGACTCCTTCCTCTGGTCAGTGACAGAGTCCCTGGTGCTGTATAATGCACTGGTCCCCATAATCAGCCTCATTTACTAGATGAGGAAACTGAGGCTCTGAGGGAACTTGCTCAGGATTAAACCCTGGCTCCCCACACCAGTGGCCTCCTTCTCATCTCTTCTCAACATGGGCTGGCCTGGAAGAGAAGAGGAAAAGACAGATGAGCCCAGAAAACACTGGAGAGGGGAAGAACAGACCTCAGAAGGGCTTTGGGGCCCACAATTCAGGTGCTCCCTCTAACACCCGGTCTTAATTGGGTCGCATCCTATAACCATGTGGACTCTCTGTCTCAGTCTCATGTAATACTACATGCGGTAGAATATAAAAACCACACATACACTATCACACAACCACTATCTACACAGCAGTAGGGGGAACACACAGACAACGGAGGCCAAGGCTGGGTGCCGGTGGCCAATCTGGCGGAAAGAATATTATCAGATGACAGGGTTGAGGCAGGATGTCTGCTCCGGTTTCAGCTGATAGAGTTAGAATCCCTCCCTTTCTGTCCTCTCTGAAGTCTGACTGGTCCACCCCACCCACACCCCTACCCCCACCCTATCCCCAGACACCCTCCAGTGGCCAGGAACCCTTGAGCTAAGAGTCAAGTCACACCTGAGAAATACAACAGGGAACCTGGGGTCCCGACATTTAGCTTGTAGCCTCAGCTTGTCCCCTGTGGTTTGGTGACTCTGAGGGGAACCTTTTCCTGGTGGACAGTTAGGTACCGACATCCCTGCCCTGCAGGTCAGACTGTTGAGAAATGTTCACAGCACCACACCCGTTGTCCTTGGCAACCAGGAACTGCAGACAAATCAGAAGCTAGGATACTAGTTGGAAGTTCTGCTTGCCCCTAGATATTAGTTAGTAGTTCTGCTGCCCAGGGTGATTTTGTTCAAGGTGTCCCCCACCTGGCTAGCACCTTGTCTTTTTTGTTTGTTTGTTTGTTTGTTTGTTTTTGAGACAGGATTTCTCTGTATAGCCCTGGCTGTCCTGGAACTCACTCTGTAGACCAGGCTGGCCTCGAACTCAGAAATCTGCCTGCCTCTGCCTCCCAAGTGCTGGGATTACAGGCGTGTGCCACCACTGCCCGGCATCCTGTCTCTTTCTCCACCCTCAGTCTGGACTATACAGCCTTCCCATGTCCCACAGGACCCAGTTACCTGTGGCACTGACCACAGTGGCCATGCTTCCCAAGTGACTTATGACCGACCACGTGAACTTGGGATTCTTGGTTCTTGTTCTCGTTTTGGCCTACTAACCAGGACTACTGAATGACCGAGCGGACCGACCTACTTCCAGGGAGAGAGGATTATGGCGGTTGCAACACCACAGACTGAGAAGCCCTAAGGTGTAGACGCAGCTTGGAGGTCAGGGCTGGAGCTTCTTTGAGCTGGTCTCTCAGCCATAACTATCTATTAAAAGTACCCGCAACGCCAGCCTGGTCTACAGAGTGAGTTCCAGGACAGGACAGCCAAGACTACACAGAGAAACCCTGTCTTGAAAAACAAAAAAACAAAAAAAACAAAACAAACAAACAAACAAACAAACAAACAAAAAACACCGAGCATTGTGACAGATAGAGAGTATGCTGCTTCCTGTCCTAGAATGCAGCCTATCTGTCTATCCCGGAGCCCTGTGTATCGCCCTAGACTCCCGGAGCCCTGTTTCTGCTCCCAACTGCCCACTATTGTCAGTCTAGGGGCCCGCCAGACCACTGATCTGAAACAAAGTAGCCAGAGCGGGGCCAGCCAGGTGTTCATCAAGCAAATCTGATGAATTGAGTTCCCTCCCCAGAGGCTGTTGAGGAAGAGGAAGAATAGGCTCCAGAAAGCTGTCCTCTTGACAGGTTAGGCGCCCGCCGGCATTCACACATCAAAGTGAGTGCATAATTAAATTTTTAAAAAGTGACCAGAGAGAGAAAGGGAAAGACTCATCAAGGCCCAGTTCAGGTCCCACCGAGGGTTCCAGGAAGCTATAGCACTGAGTAAGGGGGAAGTGGACGTGGTCATACAATTCACCCCAAGCTCCTGCTGCTGCTTTTGGTGGAGCTGTCAGGCTGGGGGCTGTTAGAGGGGCACACGCAGAGGGTGGAACAAGAGCCACGGCAGGCATCCAGGAGAGGCCCACAGGGTTTAATGGGATCCAGGTCTTCCTCCTTAGTCTTTGGGGTCAGATGCCTTAAGTTCCTCCTCCCGTGCCCCACCTTCTCCCAGCCATGGAGGTTCTCTAAGCAAAACTGCCCTTCCCCAGTCTCACCTGCGATGAGACAGACTGGAGACTCTGGAGTTGGGGTTTGATGGCGTTGTTTTAGGCAGGCCTCTGATGTCTGGAAGTGAGACAGCTTCCTCCGGGAGGAGGGACCGATGAAGTGAATTGAGCACTGAGGGAGAGCCTAGGCAATAGGGAGGCAGCCAGGTGTTGATGCACAGGTCCACCAACGTTTCCCTGGACAGCTTCAGATGCCGGAGCTTTTCAAACAGCCCAGTGTGCATCTCCTCCCCACCCCCAGCTAACACAGGACACACAAAGATCACAACTGACATCAATCCTCTGTCCCCACCTCCCATGCCCTGTGAAGGGTAAGAGACGAACCCCAGGGTCTGAGGTGGCACTCCCCCATCCCACTGAAACCCACGGGCAGCAGATTCCCGTGACAAGCCAGGAGTCACCTTGCTAGGGGAGAGCGTGGTACGGCAAGCCCCAAGCCCGTCTCTGGCCTACTGAGGTTTCAAGACACCCCAGCCTACTTTATCCACCCTCACCTCCCTGTCTTGCCTCCCTTGCGTCCCTGCAGAGGTGGGACGACGAGCTGGCCGCCTTCGCCAAGGCCTACGCTCAGAAGTGTGTGTGGGGCCACAACAAAGAGCGCGGGCGGCGCGGAGAGAACTTGTTTGCCATCACGGGCGAGGGCATGGACGTGCCGCTGGCCGTGGGGAACTGGCACGAAGAGCACGAGCATTACAACCTCAGCACGGCCACCTGCGACCCGGGCCAGATGTGCGGCCACTACACTCAGGTGACAGCCTCCGCTGTGCGGCGGGCAGAGGGTGGGGCGGTGAGCTCCGGTGTGAGGTCTCCTCACGTTGCCTGAGGGCTGAAGAATCCAGATGTTGGGCTGACCTCTGATTATTGGATGAGCCTTGTGATGGAGTCGGGACGGGGCGGGGGCTCTTGACGTTGGGTTTGGTCACCTGCAGGATTGAGCAGGGACGGACTGGGGCCACGTGTGTGAAAAGGGTGGGGAGGGGGCTTCAGGTGTTCTGATAAGCCACGTGAGTGCGTGCGAACCCGAGTGCACCGTTTGGTCTGGACCTGGAGGTGACGGGTGGGGCCACGTGCACATTGGGCAGAGCAAGCTGGGCCCTTCTGGTGTTGGGTGGAGCCACTTGGCCCGTGGGCGGGGCCGGCAGGATCTCCAGATGGGTGGAGCCACGTTGTTGAGCCAGGTTGAGTGCCGCTCCACTCAGAGCAGCCTCTCTTCAAACCGGTCCTCCCCTTTATAGCATCCTTAATAATCTGCACAGCAGTTAGCGCGCAGTCAGAGTCTACTCAAACTCATTTTTTCAAAAAGGCTCATCTTTTGAAAGCCTAGGTCACCCGTTTTATCCTTCTGAGAAGGAAGGTGTCACAGCACCTATTTCCTGAATGTAGTGATTGTCCTGGGTGACGGTGAACCTTGAGTGGTCCAAAGCTTTTGCCTCAGCCGCAGATGCCCCTCCCCCTCACGTCCCCTTTCCTGCCACTGTCGCTCTTGGCACTAACGTTTCTAATCTGCCAAACTGATAAAGCAAATAGACAAACTTGATTAATTTTTGCGTTAGAAAAAAATGTTTAAAAGGGGGGGGGGGCGAGGGCTGGAGAGATGTCTCAGTGGTTGAGAACACTGACTGCTTTTCCAGAGGTCCTGAGTTCGATTCCCAGCAACCACATGGAGGCTCACAACCATCTTTAAAGGGATCTGATGCTTCTGATGTGTCTGAAGACAGCTACAGTGGACTCACATACATAAAATAAATAAATAAATAAATAAATAAATAAATAAGAGGGCGGGCGAGATGGCCCAGTGGGTGGGTATGGGCAGGGGATACTACCCCATCACCAAGCCTGACGGAGTAGTATCCCCCTCGATCCAATTAAAAAAAAAAAACTTTCTAAAAACACTGTATAGGCAGAACGCACATGCTCACTGGAGAAAGATTTCTGGAGCCTTCTGACAGTGTTTCTCGACTCTCTCATATAACCTTCCCTCTCCACTCAGTTCCCGATGGTTTTGGAAAGTTTAGTCTTGCAGAGTGAGGAGTGACGCTAGCCTTGGTATTAAGGGATTGTTTTCTCTTCCCAATGCTTATTGTACGAACGATTACACAAGAAACCAAAGTGGGGAAAAACAGTCCCACCCTCATCCCTCCCTTCCACTTCCAGTGCCCTTTTGAGCTGGTATTTTTAGCCCTAATCTTAAGGAAATACAAGCACCCACCCAAGTTGGGAAGTTGAAGGTCCCGGCACCCTCCCTACTGGGATATCCCTGCCCCCCCTCCCCCTCAGCCAACACACTACTGCCAGACTGAGCAAGCCATCTGTAGCTCTGTCCTAAGCTAGGAGCCATTTCTATCCCAAACTCACCTGGGAATCTGAGGAGCCACAGCTATTGCAAGCAGGATTACACACACACACACACACACACACACACACACGCACGCACGCACACACACACACAACCTGAGCCTAGAAATTTAGGAAAACATGGCATCTCCACCCTGTGGCAGGGCACACGTTTTTGTTTTGTTATTGCTCTGGTTGAGATGGGGAGGGGGTGGTGTCACTAGGCAGCCTTGGCTGGCCTGGAACTCCCACAGAGATCTGCCTGCTTCTGCCTAGAGTGCTGGAATGAACAGTTCTGTTTTTGTATGTAGAAAGAAATTATTCTAGCAGCCCAGCCAAGCCCCCAAAGAGGCAGAATAAAAGCTCGCTAAGGTGTTGGTTGGAACAGGGAAAGTTTCAAAATAACTCCTCCTTGGACTTTCCTCGTGGCTGAAGCTCTCCACCGTCTCTGATCCTTTCCATAGACTTCCCGTTTAAAACCTTGTTTAGGGGCTGAGATGGTTCAGTGGTTAAGAGCACTGACTGTTCTTCCAGAGGACCTGAGTTCAATTCCCAGCAACCACATGGTGGCTCACAACCAACTGTCATGGGATCCGATGCCCTCTTCTGGTGTGTCTGAAGACAGCTACAGTGTGCTCATATACATCAAATGAATAAATAATTCATAAAACAAAAGTTTGTTCAAAGGGATCAAGCTGGTTGGAGGTGGCACACACACCTTTGATCCCAGCACTCTGAATCACAGAGGCTGGTGGATCTCTGCCTGGTGGATCTCTGCGAGTTCAGTCCAACCTGGTCTACAGAGCAAGTTCCAAGGACAAGCCAGGGCCACACAGAGAAACCCTGTCTTGAAAAACCTAAACCAAAGCAACCAACCAAATAACCAAAAAACCCTAAGAATCTCTAGAAAGAGGCTATGGGAGAGTGGACAGGGTGTATCAGAGGCTTGAGACTGAAAGAGGCCTGGTGACTTCTGTGTTTGGCAGAGAGGGTAGCTGCTGTCATCCCCTGCCTCTAAGCCCCATGTTTGCCCTGAGGCTATAGGGTCCCGTGGGGATGGACTATGTTACCCAGCCTGGTGCTAACCTGCTGGGCTTTCCCTCCTTTAGGTAGTGTGGAGCAAGACTGAGAGGATCGGCTGTGGGTCCCACTTCTGTGAGACGCTCCAGGGAGTGGAAGAAGCTAACATCCATTTGCTCGTATGCAACTATGAGCCCCCGTAAGTGCCGTGCCGCGGGACCAGATGCGTAGGGGAGGAGGGATCTGGGCACAGCTCAAGGAAGCTATGGGCTGCTAATGTGGGCCCTGTCCCTTCTAGCAACTGTGATGGTCCCATAGGGGGTCTAATTTGGTTAGCTAGAGAAGGTGGGGAGGGAGCCCGTGTTCCCCGGGAAGCAACTCGTGGGGGACAGTAGCCCCGTGGGCTCCTGTGGACGGACGGATCTGTTGTGCGTCTTGGGAACGTGGGGACCGGTAGGAAGGCCTTTCCTGCAGCAATGCCTTCTCATTTAGGGGGAACGTGAAGGGCCGTAAGCCCTACCAGGAGGGGACTCCCTGCTCCCAGTGCCCTCTTGGCTACAGCTGCGAGAACTCTCTCTGTGGTGAGTGGCAGGCGAGAGCTGAAATGGGGTGGGGTATCCCCCTCTACACCCCCTCCCCCAGTGGGTGACTTAGAGTCTCAGGACTCTTCGCCCTGAGAAACAGGAGAAGGGCCTTCGGGATGCGATGGTGGAGACCTTCTGTGACTTTCTGCCTTTCCTGCATAGCCACTTTGGCAACTTGTTAACTCCAAGTGACAGATTTCATCCTTAAATCCCTACAGAGAGTTGAGATCCAGCGGCTTTGGAGTGCTGCGCGAGGGGGCGTGGCCAAGAGGGAAGATCTGGGTGGTGGGCGTGGTCTGTTGTCGAATGGGCGGGGCCTGCGAAGATTGGACAAGGTGGTGGGTGGAGGAGTTAGTTGTGTCAATGACAAGAAGTTACATTACCAGAGGGCACACCCGCTGCAGAGGAGTATGGCTCCAGCATCCCGGTGGGATATCGTGCGGCCGGGTGGGGTCCCGTTTGCGGCACTAATGCGTGGCCTTGCCAAACAGAGCCCATGAGAAACCTGGAAAAGGCGCAGGATTCGCCTCCAAGGGTGACCGAGGTCCTTTCCACCCGGGCAACTGAAACCCCAGGCTCCAGGGAAACCGCTACTTCATCCCTAGCAACCTCTGAGACTCTACATTTCTCCTCGGTAACAAAGGTCTCGGACTCCCTGGCAACCGAGTCCTCACCTGCGGTAGAAACAAAGGCCCCATCTTCCTTAGCAACCGAAGGCCCCTCCTCCATGGCAACAGAGGCTCAGTCTTTTCTAACTGAGGTCCCCTCGGTTTCTGCAACGCACATGCAACCCTCACTGGATGAAGGGCCAGTTAACTTCCTCACATCAACTCATAGCCCCATCCCCAAATCTACGGACAAAGAAGCCAGCAAGTCGAGCGCAACCTCTGTGAGCCCAGAGAAATCTCTGCACTCCAAGATGTCCCTGACAGAGACAGGAGAGTCCCTACCCCAAACCCAGGAGGAGGCTGAGCCTGAGGCCGAGTCGCCCGAGGCAGAGGCCGAGCTGCCTGAGGCCGAGTTGGTTGTTTCCAGTGAGGCTCTGGTCCCAGTTCTTCCAGCACAGGAGCACGACGGGCAGGCCTCACTGGAACACTCGGACGGCCCTGCCTCCACATCCCTACCCAACTTGCCTAGTGCCTCGGGTAATGCCACAGGTGGGCGCACCCTGGCCCTACAATCATCCTGGACAGGTAAGGCCCGACGCCCTTATTTTTCCTTCCTGGCTCCAGAATGCTGGTATCCTGTGCTGTGGACCCAGTGTTTGGGGCATGGTAAAGCATGCACCATCTGGAAGATGCTTCCTCCCTGCCACCTGCCTGCACCTTGCATGGAGTTTGTGGAGAGTCAGCCTGGGCTGTTTTCAAGCTGAAGTCCAACACCTTCCTTTTCTGCAGGTGCAGAGGACCCTGAAAAGGCCGACTGGGATTTGAAGAATTCTGCTCATGTGTGGGGCCCTTTCCTTGGACTGCTGCTGCCTCCCCTGCTGTTGGCTGGCATATTCTGAGGGGGGAGGGGGACGCCCGAAGGCCTGGTGAGGAGACTGGCCTCATGCCCATTCTGGATTCTTTTTCCAAGTTAGAAGTCAGAGCTTCTGGAGCAGGTCATGCTTTCCCTGTGCATGACACAATACCCGCCCCCCCTCCCCCCCGTGCTTCTTCCTCGAGGGTGGGGGTGGGGTGCTGCCCTTGATCAGCTGCAAGCTGTTCTGAGCTGTGTTCTAGTGACCATTAGTTTCTTAAGGACAGAGGATCTTAGCCCCTGAACTCTTTCTTGAGCCATCTGAGTCGAGGAATATCTGAAGTGCCTACTGCCTTCCCAAAGAGAAGAGGTCAGCTGTGGGGTCCTGCTATCCTGTCCCTGCCTGGCTAAAGCCCCTCTGGAAGGGAAAGGCTGTGGGGTCCAGGTCATCAGTAACTGCACACCAGGGCCCTTCCTGCCCCTCGCAGTGGAGTTCTCCAGAGGACACGATTGGATTGATTCTGAGGATACTTGTCTGCTCCACAGAGTGGGGTTGGGGGGTGCTGTCTGCCTGCAGGCTCTAGGGCTCCCCATCTCTGAGTGCCCATGTGGCTTGGACAGCAGACCCTTGGGGAAGATAAAGAACAAGCCCCAACCAAGTGGGGTTCTGTGGGTGGGGAGATAGGGAGCAGGAAGACAGCCTTGACTCCTGAATAAAACCTGTCTGAGAGCCCTGGCTCAGTGCTCTGCATGAGGTGGGACGGTGTGAGAAAGCTGGTCTGCCCACCCATCTTCTCTCTTCCTCTCCCCTCCCCCACCCCCCAGCTCTCTGAGACATCCCTTTCCTTCTGGTAACTTCCACTCCACCCAAGCCACAGGTAGCCTGGCAGGAAGGAGAAAGAGCAGAAGGAAGGACCGGAAGTTATCAGTGGGGCTTACTTCAGTGGCTTTGGGGGTTGGGACATTCCCACAAGGGAACTTGATGCTCAGGTCTGTCCTGGGCACAAGTTTCAAGGTTTGGGGCAACTTTGGTCCTTCAAAAGAACCCTGAGACAGAGCCCCAGGGCACAGAAACCTCTCTGGGGATCAGAGAAGAGTGGTCCAGAAGTTTTGTGGGTCAGAAACACAAGGGACAAAAAGGAAGGGGTCTTGGCCAGGCTAGTACATTAAGGCTACTCCTCTCAGTAAAGACACAGAAGTCACCCATTTAAACTATACAACTTAGGGCCAGTGCAAAGGTTCATGGGTAAAGGCAAGTAGTCCTCCAACCTACACTCACGTGCAATGGCACACATGTACCATGTCCCCAGCATCTTTATTTGGGTGTATTTGTTTGCTTTGAGATCAAGTCTCTGTGTAGCCCTGGCTGTCCTGGAACACTCTATGTAGGCCAGGCTGGCCTCCAACTCAGAGATCCACCTGTTTCTCCTCATAAGTGCTGGGATTAAAAGAGTGCACCACCACACCAGGCTGAAAAAAAAAAAAAAAACATTGAAGCATACAACTCAATGTTTTGGAGATGTATTTATTTATTCAGTGTCTGTGTAGGGCGGGGTTAATCACAGTGATGAGCACACAGAGGTCAGCAAGCCTGCAGGGATAGCTCTTCTCCCAAACTCAGGTTGTCAGGCTTGATGGCAAGTGCCATTACTGAGCCAACTGGCCAGCCCCAACTTGACATTTTTTAGTATATTCATGTGGGGACTGTGTAGTTATCCCTAATACCAACAGTGGACTTTTTCATTACCGTAGTAGAAGCACCTCACCCACTGGCACCGGCTCCCACACACCCCTTTATTTTCTATCTGGTGTGTACATTACCTGTTCCTTCCTTGGTTTTGGGGGGTGGGGGGACAGAGCTCATGCCACTGAACTTGTGTGGAGATTGGAGGACCTCCTCTTCCTCTACCATACAAGTCAGACTTGATAACAAACACCTTCACCCGCTGAGCCAGTTCATGGACCCTCATTTGCTGGTCTTTGACTTTCATATTAATCCTTCACAAATATGTTTTGCGACTAGCTAACATACCTTCAAGGCCCACCCATCTTGTAGCATGACTGTTCTCTTTACTACGAAGTCGCACTGTGCCTATGAGCTTGTGCGCCCTTGCTCACGAGTGTGTGTGCAGGTGCAGGCCAGAGGCCAATCTCCGGCATCACCTCGTTTTTGTGAGACAGTGTCTCTCACCAACGCTGAGGCTCAGTTTGCCTAGGATGGTCCAGTGAGCTTCAGGGATCTGTCTCCACATCCCACCCACCACTATTCCCAATGCTGGGGTTACAGGCCTGCATCACTGCACCTAGCTTTGATGTGGGTGCTAGATCAAACTCAGATCCTCCTGCTAGAGTGGCAAGTGTTTTCCTTCTCCCCAGACCCCAACTGTTGAGGTCTTTCTTTTTCTTTTTCTTTCTGAGACAAGATTTCTGTGTAGCCCTGGCTGTCCTGGAACTCACTCTGTAGACCAGGCTGGCCTTGAACTCAGAAATCCACTTGCCTCTGCCTCCCAAGTGCTGGGATTAAAGGCATGTGTGCGCCATTACCGCCCGGCTGAGGTCTTTTTTCCTGAAGGTCATTTTGTTCCTCATCTGGTGAAAGGTTTTATTGTGTAAGCGTGTTGACTTTTCTCAAAGGCCTTTTCTGTCCCAATTGAGATGGTCATGTGATTAGAGTATATGACATTAACTGATCTTCAGATGCTAAAGCAACTGCATCCCTGGGAAGGTCTGTTCTCTTGAACTAGTGTGTTGGGCCTGAGTGGTCAGGGATGGGGGCCTCTGGGCCAAACCTGTCCTGGGTTCTATGTCTCTTTCTGACTCTTAGCCAGCAAGGGCATCTGCTGGCAGTCTGCAGATCTGTCCTGTGAATGTGCCTGCCGAAGATGAGGAGTGTGGGATCAAGGAGCTGTCAAGAGCACGGGCACTAACAGATGGGCAGGGTGGGGGACCTGCCAACAAAGCTGAACTATGATCAATAGAAGATACAGAGGCTGGTACCCAGAGGCCTTGAGGACCTGAAAGTCTTCCCTGACTTTCTGAGCTGTGGCTTCTGAGCATTTTGGCAACTGGCAGTGACAAGGAGGGTCAGCTCAGGCTACCACTGTCTCCTTATCAGAAAGCCTCAAAGACCTGCTTAGGCCTTTCCAACTTTCCCGAAGAGTAAGGTTACCCATGAGAGAAATCACTGGTTCCCTTGAGATAGCTCAGCTCCTACCCTGCTCAAGCCTAAACCTCTTAACAGATAAGAGGATAATACCTGGGAACAGCAGGGCCTCATGCTGGACAGTCAGACCAATCAAAGCCTTCCACTTTAGGCCTCTTACAAGCCAATGGGAGGTCATGGCTCAGGGACAGAGGTATTTCTTTAGCAACAGCTAAGCTCTGCTCAGTTGTGAAATACAAGTGTCCCTAAATCTGGGGGGGGGGGGGGGGTACTGGAAGGAACAGTACAAAGACAGGATTTGAGGGAGCATAGGGAGAAAAGTTACCCCAGGAGTATGGTCAATGTAGCAGGGGTATACTAGGCTGACATCCTCTGGACATTGGTCTGGATGATGTGAGCCAGCCTGGCCTGCTCACAATGTGGGCAATTTCCCAGAGTGCACCTTTCTGGGGCAAGGCTCTCTAGCATAGGGAAAATGAACTAAACAGAAGGGCACGGGGTCCACCAAGCCTCGCTGCTGGCATGAGAGACATAAGGTAAAACTGGACCACCCTCCCCGCATCCCTGTCAATAGACCACTGGGAAACAGACTACCAAAGCCTTCCTCCTGGGGAATGAAAAACCACCAAACTGCAACTCTTTCAGGGTCCCTGCAGAGATCAACAGTAGGGGAGAGTATGAAGTGCCAAGGACCAGCCTCTGCTTGGAGAGGGGTTCTGAGAGGAGTGTCTGGGAACAGCGAAAACAAGCTCGAAAGTCAAATCCTGACCGCAAGCTGACAGTCTATGCTCTGCTAGAGACAGCTTTCCAGCCTGCTTTCCCTCTTGCTCTGATCTGCTTTCTCTGGAGATCTCTAGACAGCTATTCTCTCTGCGTTCTGCTGAAGACAATTCTCTTGCTGTTCTAAACACTTTCTCCGGATAGATCATCTCTTGCAGATCTTGCGTCCAGTCCTTTATTTTACATATGAGTCCAGTCATTTACTTCAGGTTTCCTTTTGACTATGTAGTGAGTGAATCAGCATCCTGGGACCCCAGCTGCTTAATTCTTAGGAGACGGCATGCACACATTTTCTCTTAACATTGTAAAAGAGTTCGGAGATCTGCCTGCCTCTGTTAAGCACAGGGAAGCTAGCTGTGTGGACACAGTCATGAAATTGCCCACACCTGAGCCTGGACTCACTGTGTCCCAGGCTGACCTTGAACTCAGGAATCAGCTTGCCTTTGCATTTTTCTGACAAGCTGGGTCATTAATGCAGCTGCCTTTGTTCCTTTAGATTCGTGAAGCTCCTCATACCACATCCTTATTTTTTGCATAGTTGAGAAATTATATATTTTTATATGTCTTCAGAGTTCTTTTCCACAGCCTTGAGGGCTGTCCTGAAGGTCCCAGTGTTTACCATTTAGCTGAGACATTAGCCAACACCTTTGCTTCCCAGACTCACGCTGTCTCTGATTAGCACGGAGTCTTATGAGCAGGGAGGGCATTCCATGGAGGAGGGTAAATATGTACATTAGCATACAGACAAGAGTTATGCTCATGGTGGCCATCACTCCTGGAGGCCTACCTCCCACTGGTCCTGTCCCAGGGGCAGGGACCATGTCATTCTGTCCCCACCGAGTCCTAGCAACTAGGTCTGTCAGGTTAGAAGATGGCTGGCCACTTCACTTCCTTCTGCTACACTGATATGTCTGTCTGCTGTGGCGAAAGGCTCTGAAGGCCTGGAGAGTTGTCTTCAAAAGGTGCTAAGGTGCCACCTGGCAACCTCGGTGGGACTCTGTAACAGCTGCTGTCTCTGTGGCAGAAGGCCCAAGTGCCAGTTGCTGCTCTGTGAAGAGGCACTTAGGCTCAACCCCAAGGACAAAGGACTCAACCATGTCACACCCTTTGGCCCGGGCTGGCCACCCACAGACCTGAGACACCAGCACAGGGGCTGGCGAAACTCACACAAATAAGAGGCTCCCCAAAATCCAAATCACCACCAATACATTTATTCAAGGAGATGGGTCTATGTTACCACGAGGGGAGGACTAGGTGTTGGCCTATGGGACCTGTCCGTATTCACACACAGCACAGGTGACTGAACCCTCACACCTGGTGACACCATCACAGACAAGCGGATGAGGGGGAGATTCTGAGGAGTCACATGATTTCCTAATCAGGAGAAGGCACCACCCTTGTATCAGAAAAGTAGTGTTGGGAACAAGGGCAGAACACCGTGCCCTCAGCAAGGCCCAGGCATGATGGTGCTCTATTTACAAAGCAGGAGGGGGTACTTCCGGCTGCTTAGCAGGATGAGCTGGCTGGAGGTGGAGGGAAGCCTTGCCAGTGACCTCTGCCTCTGCAGCCTTCCTCTGCCCATGTACAAGATGGACTCAAGTACCTCTGGGCCGGAAGGGGATGCCACCCCAACACTGCTCCCCCAGGCTTCCCCAGGTCCCAGGTGACCCACCCCCACCAGCCCACATCTGGACAGACACATGGCAAATAAGGACATGAAGCCAGGCTGGGCTGGAGTCACCCTCGGGCATCTGAGATGATGGGTCCTCACCAGGGGTAGGCCAAGACCCCATAAATGTTTGGTTGGGCGGCTTCGGTTACTCCAGGGCAAAGCATGACCCTGATGACACCCGGCGGAAAAGCAGGCTAGAGCCGCGGAACAGCTGGCCCTGGTGGGGAAGAGCAGCCGTCAGTGGTGCTGGAGGGGACTCTACCTTTTACTGTGTCCATGGTGAGGGTGAGGTGTGCACGTGAGGGCTTGTGCGAGTTCTAAGATCAGACTCAGGTGGTCGGGCTTCTGTGGCAAGCACTTTTACCCACTGGGCCACCCACCCCGCTGGCCCCCAGTAAACCCATTCTCCACCTAAAGGACACTCATTACTCTTGGTTCCCCAAGCTAGTACCTCACTTGACGGGTGGCATAGCAAGGCCAGGAAAAGGCAAGCACTTGCCCCTAGCCATGAGCCTGGTTCCTGACCACTGCCCCCACCCCCCATAGCTACAGCCAGCAAGGGGCTTCAGTATAGCCCCCCAGAAGCCATGGCTGCTCTGCCAGGCTCACACCAGATCCAGATGAACCCTGAAGATCCCCCAGGGCTAGAAGGGTCCAATGGAGGAGTCTGGCTGAGTACATCCCAGGCACCCTTGGTACTGGAGGAGTGAGTTCTTGGGCTCTGCCACCTATTCCTCCAAAGGCAATCCAGCCTTTGTTTAATTCCACACGGTTGCAGAGGACCAAGCTTCGGCCTCATCTGACTTTCTCCCCTCAGCCAGAGCCAGGGCTACATAGGACCTACTTAGTACCAGGCAGCTTTTCTGAAAGGTGCCGCCCATCTCCCCTCCCCCGCCCCCCAGCGGCCAAGAGCCCCCAGTCCTGCACGCTCACCTGCACACTCAGGTACCTCCAACAGTGGATCCAGGACTTGAACACAGGGGAATATGGAGGGAGTCCAGCCTGCAGCCTGTGGAGAACACAGGGGTCCTCAGACACACTGACAGTCAGGACCAGAAAATGTAAAGGAACTGCGTCCCACGGCCATCCCAACACCATGCTAACCCCACGGGAAATTATGTGTAGGTGGAGGGGCCGGAAGGGCTCATCTGGATGTCCCAGCAGCCTTGGTGGGGGCCAGGTGGAAGGGTACACACGTACCCACAGTTGTTCACCGCCATGAGATCTCCAACGAGCAGGAAGGGGTAGGTCAGCATGCTCACTGCAATCTGAAGAGCACACGGGCTTCAGTGCCGGCAGTGAGACACCACACTGTGAGAGCTGCCTCCAGCCCACTGTGGCCCTTAAGGGCAGTAGGCAGAACTTACCCCCATCACAAACTTGGTGTAGCTCCGGATGGCCAGGGCCTGGCTGAACTGTAGGACAGAAAGGAAGCAGGCTTTACCCTCAGGGTTGTCAGGGCAGACTGAAGTTCTGTGGGACCCTGACCTTGCCTTAGCTCACCCTCCACGCCACCCTTTCCAGGACAGCTCCTCCTGTGACTTACCCACTAGGCTACTGGGCTGAAGGGCCTGTAAGGATTGTAGGGCATCAGGCTTATTTACCACCTTGTGTGGTAACCCCACAGGCCCTGGAGCTCCTGGTGTGGCCCACGTCTGCGGGATAGCTGCCCTAGCTCAGCAGTTACAGCTGCTGAGGGACTTCCAGTAAAAGGACAAGCTTCCACCCAGCATCCTGGACAGAGCCTGGTTCCACCCAGCGTACTGGACAGAGCCTGGCTCTGGGCATGAAGCACATGGTCCCTCTGGGCTGCTGCCAACCCATCTCGCCAAGCCTCCCCTAAAGCTTGACTTTCCCCAGAAAACAGCTCTCACTAAGAAAACTGTTGCCTGGCCCTTGGTGTCTTCCCAAGTGGTCATCCACTACAGGATGCCCCAGAGCCCCTACAGAAGATATGCCTGCTGGCCTTGCAAGTCGGGCAGCCTCTTTTAGCCTGCAAGTCCGTACAGAACGTGCCCTCCATGCCAGAGCTGACTGCTCAGGAAAGTGTTTAAGCAACCTGGGCAGGCTGTGCTCCCTGATCCAGAAAGCCAGTCAAGGGCCTTGTTGTGGGACACAGCAAACTGTCCCAGCCTTGTTCTTTATGAAACCACAGCACCTGTCTGCCCACCCACTGGCCCCTGAGTGACCACAGTGCCTGCCCACCCAGAGACCCCTGAGTGACCACAGTGTCTGCCCACCCACTGGCCCCTGAGTGACCAAAGTGCCTGCCCACCCACAGGCCCTAAGGTAGGGTAGATCTGCAGGCATGTGTCAATGTCACTGGAAATGAGTGTGCATCCCCACAAACCCACTTAAATTTGTAGGCACCAAAAGGACAATTAAGAGCTGCCCACCCAGGTTACAGGGCCAGTCTCCTCACCTCTCCCCCAGAGTTGCCAGCCTGAGCCAACAGACACCCTGTGGACCATGACACCCTGGACCCCTCCAGGTCTGGCCATTCCTGATGTCAGAATGCCTGGCTTCCAGGAACCCTAACCCATTGAAGGTCCCTGATCCTTATCTGGGTTGAGCAGAGCCCATCAACCCATCAACCCGTCAGGTGCCCAGGCCTTCTGACCCATGCAGATGGGGTCTACAGACTTCAGCAGTCAAAGCAGGCCCAACAAGATGGCACTGTCCTGGCCCAGGGTGCTACATCTGTGCTGCTGCCCTTGACGAGCAGAGCTGACAGGTCATGATGCTCATGGAAAGGCAGGTAGGTTGCTTTGCTTTTGAAAACAGTCTCCATATGGAGCCTTGACTGCATGATCCTCCTGCCTCCACCTCCCAAGTGCTGGGATTAAAGGCGTGCACTACCACGTCCACCTGGCTCTCTGTGGGTTTTAAAAGCACAAACCACGAAGGTTAAAGGCCTCGGGTATTAGCTACCCTTGCTCATTTACTGAGAAGTTTCAGGCCCACTTGAAATAGGGGTCCCCTCTCACTCCCAGGTTGAGAAAACCCCAAGGTCCCAGCCTGTCCCAGACCCTGGGCACCAGCACACAGAAAGAAAGGCGAGCCCTCGCTCCAACCAACCTGGGAACCTGGATTCTGGTCGTTTCCCAGCCCCCCTGGGGTGTCACTCACGCTGTCGTCCACCAAGTAGGCATTGATGAAGTGGGCCAGCAGGTTACAGCCCCACAAGAAAACCACATCGCCCAGGAGGTGAGGGATTAAGCCGCTAAAAAAATAAGGTGAGCAGAGATAAGCAGGGAGGAGGTCTGGAGGGGGCAGGCTGCACCCAGCTTACACTTGCAGTGCCCAGCTTACACCTGAAGCATCCAGCTTACACCTGCTGCACCCAGCTTACACCTGAAGCACCCATCTTACACCTGCAGCACCAGCTTATACCTGCAGCACCCAGCTTACACCTGCAGCACCCAGCTTACACCTGAAGCATCCAGCTTACACCTGCTGCACCCAGCTTACACCTGCTGCACCCAGCTTATACCTGCAGCACCCAGCTTACACCTGCAGCACCCAGCTTACACCTGCAGCGCCCAGCTTACACCTGCAGTGCCCAGTTTACACCTGCTGCACCCAGCTTACACCTGCTGTGCCCAGCTTACATCTGCAGTGCCCAGCTTACACCTGCTGCACCCAGCTTATACCTACAGCACCCAAGACCTAGCCTTTCAGCAGAGTCTGCAGGAAGTATCACAGCCACCCTGGGCAGGCGCCTGTCCTCCTCCCACACAGAGGTCTTAGGTGTCACAAACTAGTTAGTGGTGTCACAAGCTGTTTTCAGTCTGCAGAAGCCCGGGTGTCACAATGTGAAAGCAGCCACACCAGGCAAATACAGATCACAAAGGAGTGCCTGTTGCCGCTGCTCTTGGTAGCTATTCTAGACCAGTTCTCAGAGAGTAGCTTAATGTCTCTGTTCTCCATTCTGGAATGTTCCATCAACAACATGCCATGCAAGTGTTGCAAGGACTGCTACCCTGTGCAGGGACAGCCTTGTGGGCAAATGACTCTCCAAATCAGGACCAGAAGGTTCCCTGAGACAGTGGCCAGAGAGATGGTCCTTTTGCAAAGGACCTGGCTTGGCTATAGTTGAGAGATCTGAGGCTTCCTTTGGCCTCCGTGGTTCCTGTGTATTTGTAGTAGACACACTCACACAGCCACATGCACAAAAGCAACAAATACATAAATCTTCCTTTTCTTAAACTTATAAATCAAAGTACAAGAAAGTATTAAGCAACACACCTGTGCTCACAGGATGGTCAACAAACTTTCTGGTGGATGCCTGTCCTTCCCCATTGGGTACTTTCTGAGCCTATAATCTATGTATCCATATTCCAAAAGTAAGTATGCACTGGGTGTGACCCGTCACACAGCTGCCCAGTGCTGGGCGGTGTGTCAAGGTCTGATGTACCTGGCACCTGAAGCCATGTTCTCACACATGGATGTGTACCGACATGGGTTTCTCAACCTTGGCTCTGTGGCTGTTTGGAGCTGAGCAACACCTACCTGTCCTCTGTGCCAGCTCTGAAATCTACAAGACACCCCTGGACATCACCAATGACGCCAGGGGCAGAATCACCTTTATTGAGAGACACAATCTGTCTGTCTCTATTCTGAGTCATTTCCTGACTAAATATGTATCATAAAGCCATCTGACCAGCCAGGGAAATCACAGATCGAGAGTAGCATGGAGCCCATCTCAGCAGCTATGCTCATGACCACTGGAGGCCACTTCCTGGACCTTCAAATGATGAAACAAAACCATACTTGTGAGCCTGGCTTCTCGGTTGTCCAAAGCTCATTCCTTCTGGACAGTCTTTATGATCTGAGCTTTCTTTGTGGGTAAGCTGGGCGCAAGGCCAAGACTGTGGGGTCTGTGGCCCTCAGGAGATCATGTGCCCAGAGACACACGTCTCTGATCCCCCTGCTAATGGCTGACCTGTGGAAACACAGACCCAACAGGGTCTGATTTTTCTGACTTGGCAAGAGAAGACAGAAACATGGATTTCTGTGCAAATTATCTCGAGCATTCAATGTCCGGTAATTGTTAGAGCAGAGCCCACTGGCTGGAGACAGTGGGTGCACTGCCAGCATCCAATTCTTAGTCCAAGTCCCAGCTTGACAGTCGCCTTTGGCAACAGCACCAAGGACTATACAGCTTCTGAAGACCGGCTCTGTGTCCCTGGCAACCCCAGGGCCCAGATGGGGCCTGGCAGAGGCTGGCTAGATCATCTCCTCAGCATGGGAGTGTGTGTGTGTGTGTGCTGGGTGCAAAGCCCCAGGCCCTCGTTATGCCAAGCACACATCCCACCACTAAGCTACAGCCCTTGCCCAGGCCCACTTTTATTAAAGCTGGGACCTGAAAGGGCTGGGTATTCTGGTCCCCAACATGCTACAAAGTGCAAAAACACTGCTGCTACTTGCTCACCCTGGGGCATGATCGTGTGGTTAGTCAAGGGCAGCAGCTGTGACCCAAGGGACTGAGAACACACCTGTTAGTGGGGCCAAGCATGGCCGTTACAGGGAGTAAACTCACGTACACGAAGAATCCCAGCAGCCCCTCCTCCTTGAAGATCTTCCCGATAGAACTCAGTACACCGCTAAGGAGGCAACATGGAGACGGTCACCCAGCAGAAGGCCACCATGCAGCCTTACTCAGACCAGACGGTGCTAACCAGGATGGCAAGTCTATTACCAAGAAGACCCCATGGGGGGAAAAAAAGAGCTTTTGGGGTGGAGTGAATTCACACCACTCGTAGTTCTGATCTAGGACCTCGGATCCCCACACCTGCACCTCATGCACATCTTTCATGAGCCAAGCAAGCTCCAAGCAGAGGACCTGAGACCAGTGAGAACAGGAAGGGGAGGACAGAAGGGACCACCTGCACAGGGCAGCAGAGGATTCCTTGGGTCAACCCAGGAAAAAAACCTCCAGCCCTCCCACCCAGCATGCCCGGGGTCTGGAACCCTGTAGTGCAGCCTGCTGGAGAGGAAGAGGGCAGGCTGCGGCTTCCTGCCCCTTCCCCCCTGTAACCTGTGACTGGAAACAGCAGCTGGCCTTAGAGGAGCTGCACTGCCCAGGTGGAAGCACCAGGCACATAACCCTGGCCAGCTAGAGCTGGTCCCGGGCTCCAACCCCACCACACCCTGTGTTCTTCTCACGACAGCAGCCTGACCCACTGGGGTTTCAGCCAAGCTGTCCCCTCTGGTCATTTACCAACCTCCTATTTCAGTCTGCAGAAAACCACCAAAGCCAGGAAACAGCAGAGGAAAAAGTTGTGTGCTTGGGCCACAGGCCTCTGGGATGAGCTGAGCTCTTGGCATGTGAGGAGCAGGCAGCCCCTCGGTAGGGGATGAGAGGAACGGAGGGCCAGGTTTTGGAAGGCACAGAAGGTTAGCTGTCTGGGAGGCGTCCCCCCGCTCACAGCTGACCTGGGCAGACTCCAGCAGCACAGGGCATGGAGGCTCTGCACCTGCCTCTTTGAGGAGGCAAGGCTCCTTTAGAGAATCAAGTAAGGGAGGGGCAAAAAGGAACCTCAGGTGCGAGGCAGCAATGGTGCCATTCCCAGTGAGAGGAGGGACAGAGACACCCAGTCATCACCTACCTGTACTTGGCCTCACGTCCCACAAACTGTACCATGCAGCGCATCGAGATCACTGAGGGGAGAGAAAGCTCTGCGTGACGTGGAGTACCAATGGCTCAGCACCCTCCCCACCTCTGTAGTGTCCTGGCCAGAGTGGCCCCTGTGCCACACAGGAAAGGACAGGAGAGTCTTGGACCCCACAGCTATAGCATTGTCTCTGACTTCCGGAAAGCTAGTCTCCTGTCACCCCCTGCCTCTTCCCAGTCATAATCCATGGTTTATGGTGGGCTCAGCTGCCGTGTCCTTACCGTGTAAGGGATGGGCCAGCATGCGTGATACACACTGCATCATCATCTCATAGGATGTCTGGAAGAGAGGGGGGTGGGGATGCCATCAGGCCTGGGATCCATGGGGAACTATAAGCCTATACAGGGAAAACCAGATTCATTCTTCAGGTCTCAGTCTGCCAAGGATGCTATCCAGCCCCACCCTAATCCCTCCCTGAGGTATGCTACCATCCTGGGCCAGAGCAGCTAGAGACATGTTGTAGGGAGGGAAGTCCCTCGTAGTATTGGGCTAAGACCCCTTAGGCAAGTAAGGTCCCAGCCAACTAGGGATGAGAGCTCTCCTCTCTGACCCTTGACACCCACCTCCTTCACAACTTTCTTCAGTGAAGTCTTCATGTCATCCTTGTTGGACACCTGCTCCATCTCATCTGGAGGGAAAACCTGACCACAAACGCCCCGTGAGACTCAGATGCACACCTAAGGGACACTGGGCACTGCACCCACTGTCTGGGCTGTCATAACCACCAGGCTTGGGATACTGAGTGGGAAAGCCAGAATCACAGCTGCTATAGTTGTGTGAGGGAGGGAGGAAGGGAGGGAAGGAGAGAGGCCTCCCAAGCACAAACCCAGGAGCCATGTCCTGGGATCTGCACAGGAAGTGGGACCAGGGCCTGCAGGCTGTACCTGGTAGTGACCGGAGCCTGGGAAGCCATAGGCAACTGCTTACCTTCTTCATGCTGCCTCGGGTCACAGTGGACAAGGCGTTGGACATCAGGCGGGGGCTCAGGCCCCGGAACAGCCCTATCTTCCCATCCACCTGCACAATGTACTTGGCTGTAGGGAGGTAAAGGGTGGGGGCGGGGCGTCACACCAAGCCCAGGACACCCACTGCCAGACCACACACCCAGACCAGTGGTTTCCCAATCTTGGCTGGATGCAGCCCGAGGGAGGGAGTGTGTGTCCAGGGCCCGACACAGGCCAACTCCGATCCCAAGTGTCATCTGACCTGTCTCTTTTGGTAAATCGTTCCAACGTTCTTCTGACAAATAAGCTCCCTGGACTTCTTGCTTGCTTGTTTTTTCTTAGCTTTGAAAACTACTTGGCAAACTCAACTGTCGTTTCTCAACTCAGCAGCTGGAATGCTGTAACCCAAAACCAATTTCAGCTGCTTATAGAGTGGTTTCCTTGGGGTGGGGGTGGGGTGCCCACAGGCAGGGATGATCGTCCCCACCTTAGGGAGCGGGGAAGAAACGGGATGGGAAGGCAGACCTGAGAAAGTCTACAGGGCACGCTGCTGCTGGGACACCCCAGTCCCTGTCACTGTGCTGTGCTATGCCTGCGATGGCCCTGGCAGCCGCTGCTTCCTGTTAGTAAGGGACAAGGCAGAAACAGGGACAAACAGAAACAGAGTGGCACTGGGGGAGACCTGGAGGGTCAGGTGGCACTGGGGACCTGCTGCTCCGCCGCTGTATCGCACATCCAAGTGCAAGTGACGTCTTGCACTCCCTGCTTTACATTTGACCCCGTTCAAGAAGGTGATACATTTCTCTCAACCCTGGAAGCCAGCACAGCACTCCCTCAATGTGATCTGCTTCAATGCTGATCTGCTTCCAGACCTGTGACTTCAGCTCTCTAGCACCACACACAGGAAGTGACGCGCACGTGTGCCCTTTTCTCCTCTGCAGCAGATCTGCCTGCGAGGGTTTCCAGGGACAGGGCAGTGCACCTGTTACCTGGACCACAGACAGCTTCCTGAGAAGGGGGTGGGGGAATGGCGGGGAAGAAAGGATTGGGGAAGGCCATGAGGGGCCTGAGGGCTGGGCAAGGCTGCCCTACTCCAGTCTGAGGAGTGGGCTCAGACAGAGCCTCTGCGTGGCTCCCACAGAGCCAGCTCCAGGGTTTTCCCACTTCTATGAGCTGTCAAGTAAAAGGAGACAGGACTGTTCAGAGGCCCTCTCAGGAGCTGCTCCTATCCCACCACCCCAGAGCCTATCTGTAGAACCTGCAACGCCCCACCCCCCCCAACACCCCTCAAGGATTCTAGCCTTCCACCACAAAATGTCCACAGCTGTGGGGCTCTCTACCACAGTGCGGGGGAGGAGGACACACTGGCCAGACAGTTCTAGACGGCGAGTCAGCCAGGCACTTCCTGACTGAGGAGCAGCCAGTGTCCAGAAGCGCCCAGCAGACATCTGCTCTGAAACATTTATAAGACCTGGGTGGGGGCACCTCAGAACCTGGCTCACTCTTGCAAGAGGCCCTGGGATGATGTCAGGATGGTCCTATGTGGACAGGCATGACCTCAGACACGAGTCCTTCCTAATGGGTGCCACTGTAGGCAGATCTGAGAAAGCCCGCTCGCCACAGGTTTGTGCTCACTATTTTTGTGTACAATGGTGGGTGGGGGTGGTCTACTTATGTCGTTTCCCTCTCCCCCTATACCAACAATCTTAAAATAAACACAAACACATTTCGCCCCAGAATGGCCCATTCTGCCTGGCCCTAGAGTATACGGAGAACTGAAGGCAAAATTGGAAAGGAACCGACCTGTGGTTCTGCCAACAGTGAGTGTGTAGAACGGAGAAGGTGGCTCAGAGAGAGGTCAAGCACCAGGTTATGCAGCAAGGAGACTTGCAGAGAATATTCTAGACTAGCCAAATGGGTAAGAGAGGTGGGGAAACAGCAGAATGTGTCCAAAAAGGGATTTGGGCAGCAAACTCAGAAAGACACTTTTAGGGAGTGCCTTAGGCACATTCGACAGGAGGGACAAAGAGTCACACCTAAAGAAACCCTTCCATGCCCTAGCTAGCTGTCATCCACAGGGGAGCTTGGCTGGAGACCACAGCCAAGACAGAAAGGTGGGCCATCTGTTCTGAGAGATCTCCCCACAGGGATTCAATAAGGAATCTGAGTACAGTTAGTGTGTCTTCCTCTACACACAGCACAGTGGGGCTGCAGCAGGCAAGAGGCTGCTGCACAAACTCGTATATCGGCAGGACCTATGCCTCCCCGTGTGGTTCTAGAACCAGTCTGTGCCCTGCAGCCTGGGCTGCAACACTCACAGGCTCCCACCCGACCCCTATGCCTTGGGCTACTCTCGGGTCCCCTCCTTAGACTGGCACTGGCTCCTGGTACCAGAATGCACAGCAGGTTCCCAGGTACAACCCGGCCTGTGGCACTCACCATAGGTGAAGAAGCTCGGCAGGTAGAGGACCTTCCTCCCCAGCACATTGGTCCCGAGGGTGGGGGGCATCGGCTCATGACCCACCTTCAGAATCAAGAGACAAAAGCAAGGGTCACTGTAAGGTAGCGCACAGCTTCCTGGCTCCAACTCCTACATGGCTGGTCCCATCTCCCGGGAATATCAGCTGGCGTCCCTTTATCAACCCTTGGTCCCACCCTGGCCCCAATCTAAATCACAAACCCGTCATGATTTCAATGCTAGACAGTATCAGTACACAAACTCCTGTTTTTATTTTTTTAAGAGCCTTTTACTACATTTTACATGTTTGCTCAGTTATTGTCATATACGTGATGGGAAGACTAGAACGCAGTGCATGATGAGAAGGGGCGGATAAGGCACAGTGCATCATGGGAAGAGAGACTAGGACGCAGTATATGATAGACTATGGTGCAGTCCGCGTGTAGTCAGGGGACAACTTTGTGGAGTTGAGTCTCTCCTTCTACCCTTCAGTGGGTAGCGGGGCTAGAACTCAGGTTGCTTTATACATTTTGCCTCCCTGTGTGTCTGTACACGTGTACGCACATCCATGGAGTGTGTGTGGAGGTCAGAGGACAACTCGCACGAGTTGGTGCTCTCTTCTCACCATGTAGGCCCTTTGGATTCAATTCAGGTCTTCAAGTGTCTTTGGCAACAGGCATCTTTACTGACTGAGTCATCTCACTGGCCCAGAAACACACATTTAATTTTTTTTAACACTATTTTTTGTGTACATGTGTGTGTTGCGGAATACATGTGGAAGTCAGAGGACAATTTGCAGGAACTGGGTCTCATTCCATCCGGTAGGTTCTGGCGATTCAACTCGGGAAATTTGTCACATCTGATGGCAGCTGCTGAGCCAATTCGCTGGCCAGAAGCATCCATTTTTATGTGTTTTACTCTCCGTTCTCCTGAGAACAAACCTGCTAATTCTCATCGTCATTCCATCCTAAGTCCCAACATCCTGACAGTGGCCCGGGGTCTCAGGCCCTGGCTTCAGACGGCTCTGCACTGCCACCTACCCCCAAATTCCTCTAAGCTTACTGTAAATACCTCTCAGACCTGTCCCTGCCAGTCCTAGGCTTAGCCAGTATGGCCTTAAACCCACCTGTATGGCTGTGCTTAAATCTCAACTGCCCTGCATCGCTGGGGCAAGATGACCCACATTTCCACACAGCCTCGACAGCCTTCGCTGTAAAGCAGTGTCAGAACCGAGGATCTGGGGCTGGAGAGATGACTCAGCCGGTAAAGAGAATGCTCTTCCAGAGTTCAATTCCCAGCAACCACATGGTGGCTCACAACCGTCTGTAATGGGGTCTGATGCCCTCTTCTGGTGTCTCTGAAGAGAGCAATGGTGTACTCATAAAATAAATCTTAAAAAACAAAAACAAAAAAAACCCAAAAAACTGAGTATCTGTCAATCCCACAGACAGCTAGAGGGCTGAGTCACCATAGCCATATGTGACCCCTGTGGAGGAGCAGGGGTGGGGAGTACAGACTGGAACTAAGTGGGGTGAGGGCAACCTCCTCTGGGCACTCAGGACAGACAGAAACAGCACCTGCTAGATGCAGTAGGGGACAAGGCCCACGGTTAGGAGGCCTGGCCTTGTCAGCTGGGCTGGGCCCCTTACTAGCTGCTTTTTCTTCACCTTCTTTAGGAAGGTGTTTCATCAAAGTCCACATTATTCCGTTGGATCTGACTCTGAGACATACTGAAGGTGTCTGACTGTAAATGTCTTAATTCTTATTTATTGTTGTTGTTGTGTCTGATGGGAGGTCAGAGGTCAACTCTGGAGTCAGGTTTCCTCTGGCCACCTTTGCTGTAAGTTTCAGGGATGGGACTCACATACTCAGGCTGGAGCAGCAAGTGGCCCGTGTGCTGCTAACCCATCTCACAGCCCCTGACTATAAATCTTAAAACCCCTTTATCATGAGGTCTTTTTTTTTTTTTTTTAAATGGAGCTCACAATGGCTTATCCAGAAAAGAGTTAAGTGCAGGCAAACAGCTGTCCCTTCCAGAGTTCTTCTTCTAGGTCAGAAGATGCTTTCTGCTTCTTTAAGAAGTGGGTGGTCCTTCCTTTGTGCTCAGAACTTCAAGTCCCAGGTATTATTTTATTATGATGCCCTCCCAAGTCTTATCAGCACAACTCCAGCCTGACCCTGAACCCGTCCCCTCAACCGCACATCCTCACGGCTCCCAAACCTCGAGTTTATCGTCTGATGTCCTCCGGGTTATCAAAGGCACACTGTGAGCCACTCTGACCCCCCCACCCCCCCACCCCCGCCCCGTACCTAACACCAGCAGAGCCAGTTCCAGAGCCAGGTCACTACCTTCAATTCTATCCCGCCTCCTTCCTAACGCCCCGCCTCCGCCCTACCGCCCAAGAGTCCTGAACTGAGGCTCAACACCTAGTGCTGCACACCTGCTCCCTGCAAAAGGCAATCTGTCCTTACTGTTACTTATTTTTCAGTGTTACTGATTACTAAGCTATAGCCATTGTCGCCCCCAAAGGAGATCTCAGGTTTGCGTACCCCCCCCACACACCCTGCCATCTAGTTCCCATCACCCTTTGGGCTCCCCCTCGATCTCCCTGTCCCTCTCCAAAGCCCTTCCAAATAATTCTTTTCAGACCCCCACACTAATGCCACCGTGCTCCCAATAAGCCACTTCCCCTGTGCCCTCCCACGCCACACCCAGAGGCCCACCACCCACCCCACAGACACTCTGCCTGCCGTCGTAAGGTCCGGCATTCAATTCTCACCCACCCTCACTGCTCAACTCAGATACTGCCACAGCGCAGTGTCTCTCCTAGGCTGAGGCTAGCTATAGCTGAAACCCTGTGTTGTAAACACACATTCACATTACAGCAGATCGGTGCTGGTCTCCAACTGCCCCATCAGCCGTCCCCAAATCTCAGGCATAATTTGATACCCAATGGCCCTGATGGTATCTTCTTCTCGTTCCTTCTCCTATTTCTAGTCAAACTCCAAATTCTACTATCCCCCATTCCTCAGACCCCAGGGCTTCGGCCTCCCCCCCCCCCCCCCGTTCTTAAGGCCCTCTCATTCCAAACGTATTTCTAATTCTCTCCGTTCTATGACAAGGGCAGCACAATAATCTCACACTCACTCTCCTTAAATCAAACCTCAAATCTTAACTGGGTCTCCATCTCTCAATTCTCAGCACCCATCCTCCACTCCTTTGGAAAATGCTAGGCTACGTCTTTTGATTATCAGTCTGAGACCAAACCACGCCAATCAAAACTCTCCCCACCTCCATCCCACACCCACCTAATTCTGCCAAACGCACAACACCTCCTTCCAACCCGATCCCTCCTCCCCCTTTACCCTTCCCTCATCCTCTCTTGGACCGAATTGCTGACAAGCAAAAAACCTTTAGGTGCCCAAGCATCTTTGAATCCGGACATCCCTACCTTTGCTCCAGCTTTTGACAACCCTTACCTAGTGTGCCTAACCCTACTTTCTGCCCATTCCCAACCCACGCAGACACAATTACTTCAGTTCCTTCCTTCCTCCCCTAAATGCGTCATCCCGTTCCCCCCTTCCCCCTAAAAGCCGCCTTTCCAGACACATCGCTACCACCGCTCCACTCCCCCCCCCCGTACCCCCTCCCGCCCTACATCAATGCAGAGGCCCCTCCTCCCACCAAATCTGTCGTCGCCATCAAATCTACAGGCCCTTTCTCAAGTAAACCGATAGCTCTTCCCGGCTGCACTCTTTCCCTCCGAAATTTTTGGCCCTGGTGCCCACTCCTTTGTCCCTCAAAGCGTTTCTATCCATCTCTATAAATCCAGAGCCCCGCTGTCCTCTGCCCCAAATGTACTCACCTTCTAAGCACTTCGCTTTCATGCCACAGCCAGCCCTCCTCCCTTTCACCAAAACTTCTCGGCCCTCCCCCAATTCTGTGGCTTCTTTCTGCACCCCCAAATCCATTACCCTTCCAAATCTCAAGCCCACTGCCACCGACTATATATCTCCCACATCTTATCGCCTTTCCCTGCACCCCCAAATCCCTTCCTATCCCACGTCTGTCACTCACGTCCCTTCGCTCCCTCCCAGCACTTCCAAACCGCTTCCTTCCCCACGTCAATCACTCAGGTCCCTCAATCCCCTCCCTGCACCCCCACACCACACACCCCTATCCACATCCTCCCGCAGCGCCCTCCGCCCCACCTGGATCAGCAGCTTCACGTAGAGCAGCGGGTGGCTGAGAGCCGTCACGCCCGCGCCCAGAGCCACAAACAGCGCCTCGGTGGTCGGGGCGTTGTCCCCCGAGCCCGGGGCGCCCGCGCCGCCGTCCATCCTGCGCGCCGACGGCTGAGCCGCCGGCCGAGGATGGCGAGGGTGCGCGCGGTGCGCGGGTGGCGGGTCCCGAGCGCGGGCCTCGACTCCCGCCGGCGCGCCGCCCCGAGCTCCTGCACCAGCTCCGGCTCCCGCCATCCCCGCGGCGCCGCCGGGAGCCCAAGGCGCCACTTCCGGGTCCGAAGCCCCCATGGCGCCAGGCGTCGAGGTCACTCCCCGTCACGTGCCCATGGCCACGCCCCTAGAACGTCAAGGGGCGGATCCGGGCAGCACCACTCACGCCGCCGGGCGAGGGGGCGTGGCTGGCGGACGAGCGGGATCCGGTGCTGCTCCCGGCCCGGCCTCCCTCGGCCCAGGGCGGGTTCTCTGTAGCTCGGGGCCCGCCCCTTTGCGGATCAGGCCAGTCATCGCAGTCGTGCCTACGGGCCAGTCTCTGTGGCCTTCCTCTGCACCCCTCCAGCGCTCCCCGGGTCTGAGTAGAAGCCCCTCAATATTTCAGTAATTCACAGCCGGTGAGGGTTGGGAGCATTCCTTGCCTGTGCTCTTCTGCAGGCCTGGTGCTGGATGCGTTTAGTTATTAAATAACTAGGCCTGGGGTAGCTCTAGTCTAGTGCCTGGAGCACACCTTGAGAGCAATTCTTTGGGCCACCTTCCAGGAAGGTGCTTACTCCAGCCAGTGACCCTTTTCCACCTCCGAGCAAGCACAACAGCTCTCTGCCGGTCTTGAAACCGCCCAGTAAGAGAGTTTTCTGGTACTGAGCCTTAGATACAGCAAGGACTCTTTGCCTGGCCTTGTCCTGTTGCTAGTTCGTGAGGAAGGTCTTTGGAATAGACATTTGCATCCCTCCCTGATTGTCCCTGAAAGAAAGCCATCTTTAAAATCTTACAGTTTCCTCTCATAGTGGGTTCCCTAAACCAGCACGTGTCGTGCATACACACACACACACACACACCACACACACCTGTGTGTTTCAGTTCCCTGGGTCATCAAACTTCCTACCCTCTCTCAGAAAGACTTTAAATGACTTCCTCTTACCTGGATTGTGATTCAGCTTCTTTGTGGCGTTCGTGGGGACCTTAATGTCAAGTTCATAGCACAGTGCTATATCCCCAAAGAAGGATTTACCTCATGTTACTGACACTTGCCCCACAAAAAATCCTTTCCATCTGTGGGCTTTTCCTCCATATTTTCCCCAACGCCTTGTTTTTCCGGTCTGTATTTGTCCACCATTGGACTCTGTTTTTGCCTGCCCCTTTCAAAATGTGGCTCCGTGTACGGTACTATATTGTCCTGTATTGTATTTCCTGTATTGTATGGCTTAATAGCTTATCTTCCGCCACTGCAAATATAGAGATGCATATAAAAAATGTCTTCAGGGAAACCATTTCTAAGTGAATGAACCAAAGACACTTAAATACAAACAATCCAGTGTGGTGGCACACACCTGTAAAGTAAGCCCAATACTCAGGAAGCAGAGGCATCAGAATCAGGAGTTCAAGGCCAGCCTGGACTGTGCACTAAGCTACATCAATTTCCTTGCCTGCAATTGATAGCTGACCGTTGGCAATCACAAGTCCTTCCATTCACATCTTAGTTACTAATATTAACTCAAGATACAAATCACACTGTGGTTATAAGTGTGTGTGTGTGTGTGTGTGTGTGTGTGTTACAGAATGACTTGAAAGGGTTACAAAGGCCACAGATCTCAAAGATTTGAAAGAATTCTTACTGAAGGCAGAGGCAGAGAAAGCCACTTCTGTGGTTAGATATTAACCAGCCCATCTGGAGAACAGCTCAGGAAGTGCAGAGTTGCTAAGGATTTGCAGGACTAGCAGAGCAAGAGAATCCAGTGGCATTGCCAAGGATTGGGTACAGGAGGGTGAGCAAATGGACAGACAGATGGATGGTAATTCAAACAGGCCTCATCAAACACTGGAAACCTAGCTAAAATGAAGCCCCTGGGATTGACAGGAGTTCTCCGTTCCTCTGCCTCTTGATGTATATATATACACTGAGTGGTCAAAAGATAGGTCTAGGGCTGGAGAGATGGCTCAGTGGTTAAGAGCACTGACTGCTCTTCCAGAGGTCCTGAGTTCAATTCCCAGCAACCACATGGTGGCTTACAACCATCTGTAATGGGATCCACTGCCCTCTTCTAGTGTGTCTGAAGACAGCTACAGCATACTCGTCATATACATAAAATAAATAAAATAAAATCGTTTAAAAAGAAGATTAAGAGGCAGAGGCAGGTGGATTTCTGAGTTCGAGGCCAGCCTGGTCTACAGAGTGAGAGTTCCAGGACAGACAGCCAGGACTACACAGAGAAACCCTGTCTTTTTTTTTTTTTTTTTTTTTTTTTTTTTTGAGACAGGGTTTCTCTGTGTAGCCCTGGCTGTCCTAGAACTAACTCTGTAGACCAGGCTGGCCTCGAACTCAGAAATCTGCCTGCCTCTGCCTCCCAAGTGCTGAAATTAAAGGCGTGGGCCACCACTGCCCAGCGAGAAACCCTGTCTTGAAAAACAAACAAACAAACAAACAAACATCCCTGAGTCTTGGGCACCTTTAGGGGAGAAACAGGAGGAAATCAGGCATCTGGTCCTGACAACCACGGATCATTGCAGTAGAAAACCTGTCCTGTCCTGTCTAGTTCCATCCCCCACCCCCCAGAAGTCCATGCTTACAGCCTGTTTTCTGAAGCTGGTGCTGCTACCTGTGTGGTTTCAGTTGGCATCAGCAAGTGCCATTGTTTAGATTTCCTACCTCTGAGAACTAGAAAGGGCAAGGTCTGATCTATTTTTTTCTTTTCCTTTCTTTCTTTTTGGTTTTGTTTTTAGCAGTACTGGAGATGACGGAACCCTGGCTGTCCTGGAACTCCATCTGTAGACCAAGCTGGCCTCAAAGTCACAGAGATCCCCCAGCCTCTGCTTCCTGATGGGATTAAAGGCGGCATTTCTAATAAACTCCAGGGCTGCACACATCCTAAGCGATCAGTCTACCCCTGAGCCACACACTCCAAGCTGGGGTGAGTGAGCTGAATCCCACTCTTACAAGTTCCCCAGTGGGAACTAGCCATCCTGGGGTACCTGTGCTCACTCCGGGTGCTCGATGGGACATAAGACACCAAAAGTCACTACTTGGCCATGGCACCGTCTAGACAGCCCCATTCCTGATCTTAATTTTTAGGGTCAACAAAGGATGAAAGGAAATAACGTACACTTGAAGAACAGGTTGAAACCTCAGGTTCAGTGTGACAAAAAAAAAAAATTAAATTTAAAAAAAGGAAAATCCGCCGGGCAGTGATGGCTCACGCCTTTAATCCCAGCACTTGGGAGGCAGAGACAGGCGGATTTCTGAGTTCGAGGCCAGCCTGGTCTACAGAGTGAGTTCCAGGACAGCCAGGGCTACACAGAGAAACCCTGTCTCGAAAAAAACAAACAAACAAACAAATAAAATAAATATAAGCCAGTAAACTTTTTAAAAAGGATCTTTGGGCCAGTTGTATAGGCATACACTGGTAGGATTTTCTGACAGAGGCAGAGGCAGGAGAATCATGAGTTCAAGACAGCCGTTGTTACACATTTTCAAACCTGTGGCTGTGATGATGCACTCCTTTAATCCCAGCACTGGGGAGGCAAAAACAGGTAGATCTCTCAAGTTTGAGGCCAGTCTGAATACATAGCAAGTTCCAGGACAGCCAGGGGTACACAGGGGACCATGTCTCAAACAAAACAAAACAAAAACAAAAACAAAACAAAACAAAAAACCAAACAACAAGAAGCTTTGGGTCAGGAGAAGGAGAAGCAGGGTTCAAGGCCAATCTGGTCTACATAGAATGTTCTGGCCAGCCAGAGAGACATAGTGAGACTGTCTAAAAACAACAACTTTGTATTTGCCGGTGTGGTGTGGTGTGGTGTGGTGGCTCCTGTCTGTCTGCAACCTTAGCTCTCAGGAGACTGAGGCAGGGGGAGGGAAATCCACAATCCACGTGAACTCTAGATCAATTTGGGTTATATTGTAGATTGCAGGCCAAACTCAGCTACAGAGTAAGGCTCTGTCTCAAAAACAAGGAGGCTGGGGGTGTAGCGCCATCCATCGAGGGCTTGCCTAGCATACACAAAGCCAGAACCCCCAGAACCACAGATATCAGGTGTGCTGATAATGAAGACCCCCATACTCGGGAGACCCGTCCTCAAGTCTCTGGAAATCGCGACCACCCAAAGATCACAAGAAACCATACCTGGGCCTGGGTGGTGGCGCACGCCTTTAATCCCAGCACTCGGGAGGCAGAGGCAGGCGGATTTCTGAGTTCGAGGCTAGCCTGGTCTACAGAGTGAGTTCCAGGACAGCCAGGACTACACAGAGAAACCCTGTCTCAAAAAACCAAAAAAAAAAAAAAAAAAAGAAACCATACCTGGATGCAATCAGCAGAGGCTTTATTAGGGAAATTAGCCGGCGGTCAAAACTACAAGCTCTTTAGCTCCAAGAGCAAGGTTTTGGCCCCGAGTGGTGGGTTAAAGGGTCTTTTATAGCATGGGGTGAGGGAAAGGAAAGCATTTTTGCGTGCTTACACATGAATGGTTGCATTTTCTCGAAGTTACACATGATTGGTTGTTTTACAAATTTTGAACATATCACTGGGAAGACCAAGGGAGGGGTAACCAAGAACAGTGGAACATTTCAGAGGAATCTAGCCCAAATGATCTAGAGTCATGTGAAAATCACTCTGCACACTCATTCTTCTCAAAAATGTGGTTTTTACCATGCCATTGTGCCCTATCCTGCCATTTCCCCACCTAGGTGGCAGCATCTTTATCTGTAGTCAGGAATGCCTTCCTGCCTTGGGTCTCTCCCACCCATAGGTGGGCCTATTGTTTGAGGCTAGATTCACATTCACCTGGAATGTGTCCTGGGGTGGTGAAAATCTTACATTCAGTTCCTTGTTCTGGAACTTACATTCTTGTTCAGGTATAGGATAAAGGAAAAGCCTGTATATATAATTTTTCACTCTACAATACACACCTACAATCCCAGCACTTGTCGGGTGGAGACAGGATATTTAGAAGTTCAAGATCATCTTTAGGTGCCCAGTGAGTCTGAGACCAAGGATAAGAGAGACCCTGTCTCATAGACTGAATCACCAAAGATAAATAGCTAAGCTCGGGTTTCCATTCAGAGAGTTGACTGAGCCCTTTGTGATTCTGCTTCGGGAGTCAGCCTGACCTCAGGCTGGGGATTGTGAAATGCTTGCACCTGGTGATTGACCTGAGGGTCTGGGGATGGATGCTGTCCTTGGTTTTTTGGTTTAAAAGTCACCTGTGACTTCCCATCCCAACCCTAGGTTGGAGGTAGAAAGTGAGGGGGGTGGAGGGGAAGCAAACCCTGGTAGTCCTTTTTGTCCCCTTCTGGGAGAGCTCTGTGGTGCCTTTGCTCTTTGCTGCAGGCTCTGTCCTAGCCTCAGGGGACAGGGAGAAATGAGCTATGTCCACCCTCTCGGGATTTTATGAGGACTAAATCCACAGGTGAGTGTCCTTTTGTAAACTTGAAAAGTTCCTAGTGACGTTAAAGCCCAGGGCCTCTTGAAAGGTAGGCAAGCTCCATACCCCTGAGCTGTGATCCAGAAATGGTCGCGCTTGCTTATCTAACGGCTCTCCCTGAAGGTCCTCACACAAGCACTCAACAGGAACGTGGGAAGGAAAACAGGGCCAGGCTGAGGGAGGACTCTCTGCTTACTGTTGTGCTCTCGCGGGAGTGCGGAGGGGGGCAGCCTGGAAAGGGGGCGGGTAGCAGAGAGAGGAGAGGGAGAGGGAGGGAGAATGGGAGGGAGAGGGAGGGAGGGAGGGAGGGAGAGGGAGGGAGGGAGGGAGGGAGAGAGAGAGAGAGAGAGAGAGAGAGAGAGAGAGAGAGAGAGAGAGAGAGAGAGAGAGAGAACGCACTAGCAACATAGCAACAGTGGGCGGAGTAGCCGGACAGGCAGGAACAAGAGGTTCTTTTGTCACTTGAAAGCCTGGCCACTCCTCTCCAAGCCATTTCTTCTTGAGCTGTTAAGGGCTAAAGCAGTCAGGGCCTTGAAATACAGAGAAACCCAAGATGGGCCTGATGGGCCCAAGGGCTGGCCCTGTGTGGAACTCAGGGACCTTCTCAGGCACTGCCTGGACCCTCCCCTGGGATCCCATCTGGCACCGCCTTCTCCAGGCTGGTTCCTCCCGTGGAAAAACAATCCTCTCTACTTCCCCCCTTTTCTTAGGCTCCATATTGTCTCTGTCAGTCTGGCCCCACTACGTGATTCCCCAGGCCCAGGCCTGGCCTCCAGCCAGCCCAGGCGCCACCTCTTATGACCTTGAGGCCTTCCTGAGGATCTGGCGACAGCCTCGCCAGGTCCCTGCCAACTCTCAGCTTTGAAACTGGATAGTTAGCACGCGGAAGAGTAAAAGGCTGTTTACGTGGCCCACTGACTCGCGCTGCAGGTGTCAAGTCAGGCCGGCCCACGTACTTTGCGGTCATTCTGGCTTTGTGTCCTTGCAGAGACTAGAGTGGGCCCTCCACCAAGCCACGGCCCTGACTCAGGGGCTTCACCCATCTTTGGTCTCACGCGGCTGTCTAACCAATAATGACATTGCTCAGATTAACAGTAAAAGACGGGAACACTCAGCCTCTCAGCAGCCAGAAAGAACATAGGCAAGTTCCTAGGAAAGGCGGGAGACATCAGGAAGGTAAAGGGACCTTTTGGCCTGCTGAGGGGACACCCAGCTGCAAGCCCTTCCGCAGGAAAACCTGAGCTAATGGTGGAATAGATTCTGGCAAAGAAACAAATAGAAATAGCCTGTCTGTCTGGGGGAGGGGCGGGCAGGGTGAGCTTCAGACAGACTTATTAAATAGGCTGGAATTTTCCCCGCCCCTCTTCTTCCCTGAACAGCCAGGGACTGGTCGCCTGGGCGCCCACACTAGCAATGGCCATAACTGGTCCTCTGCCTGCACGTGACCAACCAGGCCCGCCCAGCCCCCAGGGCCTCCCATAGTGCAGAAGGTGAGGCCTTGGGGGATAACAATGGAGCTGAAGCCAGAGAGAGCTGGCTGCGCTGGTTGTTGGGGTCAGTCTGTCTTTTTGCAGGTTGCTGTATGCCTAGCTGAGGTTGACCGCAGGGTTAGGGTGGAAGAGGGGACTAGAATACACACCCTGAGCCCTCCTAGGCTGTCTACCCTTCAGGCAGGTGCCTTCTCTGGAAGCTCACCGCCCTCACTGAGCAACGAGGCAGTCTTTCTGGACTGAGGGAATGATGTCAGTTCATTCTATCCCACAGGCTTCTGGGATGTGGGGGACGGGGGAAACAATGAGGTACAGGGCTGGGAACATCAGTGCCCAAGTCCTGCCACACATTGCTGAGGCTGAGAATGAACCCTAACAAAGAGGGGTCTCCCCAAGACCAGGAGTGCCCAGAGGAAGGAGTACCCTTAAGGATCAAAGTGACCCAGACTCTTCAATTTGTGACAAAAATACTGCCCCATCCCAAGGCAGGGGATTGCCTGTGGGCAAGGGGGCCCCGGTGAGGCAGAAGCCTGTGTCCTCGACAACCACCCAAAAACAAGACAGTGAGCTCTGGAGCAAGGTAGGGCATCGCCTTGGAACAGACTTGTACCTGGATTTTTCTGTTCTGTTACTGTTTTTTGGAGATAGGGTCTCATGTAGCCCAGGCTGGCCTCAACTGACTATGTAGCCAAGGATAACCTTGAACCCCTGAGTACTAGGATCTCAGGAATATATGTGACCCACCGAGCTTAATTAGGGTAGCTTGTGGGAGCAGAAGTGAGAACTCACTGGAGGGTGGACAGCTTGTCACTGGCTACATCTTTAAAGAAAGTAACACTCACTCCCTTGGTGACTATCAGTTCCAGGGAGCATCTCAGGGAGCAGCAAGAGGGCTTTTTTAAAAAAAAAAACAACCCTCTTGTGTGTACATATGCATGTATGTATGCATGTACACATATTCCATGGTATACAGGTGGCGGTCAGAGGACAACATTGAGGAACCAATTCTCTCCTTCCACCATGGGTGGGTTCTAGGAACGGAACTCAGGGTGTCAAGCTGTACCTCAATGTCCCGCCCCGCCCCTCCCCCCACATATGCTTTTTGTTAATTGTTATTGGCCCTGTGCTTACTGAATGGATACTCAGTTACACAGAGAGATTGTTGCCAATCTCTTGAGATTCAACAGTGGCAACCTTGTTTCATAGGTATGCACACCTGTATAAACATCCATGTCAATAAAACAATATTACTATAGTTTTATATATTGTTTTATATATTGTTTTATTGACATGGATGTCTACACAATAGTAATTGTGTAGACATCCATGTCAATAAAACAATATTACTATAGTAATTGTGTAGACACACATGTAAATGTGTCCATTTACATGGGTGTGTGTTGATACCTAGGAGTCCCCTTGGCTTTTAGATACATACAGAGATAATGTCATCTGGCCTTTGGGTTTGCTTAATCAGGACACAGATGGGAAACGGAGAGAATCATACACAGGCTGGGACTGGCTAGGGACTGAACTTGGGTGTGAGCTCAAGGGCTCATGGGGGTGAATTATTCTATTCTGTCTACTCCAGTGTATGTTCTAAGTTTTTTATGACAAAAATGCAAGCGGGTCTAAGGATGCTGTTCAGTTGGTAGAGACCTTGGCCACTCTGTGTCCTCAGCGTGACCTCAAACTGGCATTGTGGGGCTGGAGAGATAGCCCAGCGGTTAAGAGCACTGGCTGTTCTTCCAATGGTTACGAGTTCGATTCCCAGCACCCATACAGTGGCTCACAATCATCTGTAATGGGATCTGACGCCCTTTTCTGGTGTGTCTGAAGATAGCTACAAGGGTACTCATACATAAAATAAATAAATAAATCTTTTAAAATATAAATGGGGGCTGGTGAGATGGCTCACGGTTAAGAGCACTGACTGCTCTTCCAGAGGTTCTGAGTTCAATTCCCAGCACCCACATGGTGGCTCACGACCATCTGTAATGGGCTCTGATGCCTTCTTCTGGTGTATCTGAAGACAGCTACAGTGTACTCATATACAGAAAATAAATAAAATAAATCTTTAAAATATAAATGGCATCGTAAGGAATGGAGAGGTTGTTCAGTGGTTAAGAGCACTTGCTGCTCTTGCAGAGGACCTGCGTTTGGGATTAGTGACATGTAGCCGCCCGCGGCCACAAGTCAACTGGATTCACCTGAAAGGGGGGCTGGGAATGAAAGGGGAAGGAGGGCGAGAAGAGATGAGGCCAAGACAAAGTTCTCTGATCAAGGCCCAAAGCTTTAATGTTCAGCTCTCAATTTAAAGGGGAAGACCCAACCCACAACCCCTCCTGGTTCCAGATGGGTGGGATAATCCATAGTCCATTCCAGGTCATGGCCGGAGATGTCTTAGGGCAAGCCCCAGGGGCAGTTCCGCTTCTGTGTTCCGGGCAGCCAAGGTGGGTAGCTCCACCTAGATCCCGTCACTTGACCTTGTTGTGGTAACCAAGGTCTCTTCAGGCTTGCTCATGGTGGGGGGGAAGGTACAGTTTCCCCCGTTTTAGTTAACTTAAAAAGAAAAGAGAGAGGTGAAACAGGAATAGGGTCGTCGTCGTGATATCTGGCTACTTCCTGCTGACATTGGGGGCGACGTATCTCTAGGGGGAACCTAGAAGAATGAGTATGGAGGATGCAGGAGAGTCGGCTGTGTCCTGCTGTCCAGGGTTTATGGAGCCCATCTGAGGATAGGTCAGGAGGAACGGGTCCAGTAGAAGCAGCTGTGTGGGGTACACGACTTCATCCCATCTGAGGTACCGAGTAGCCGGGCTTGTTGGGAGAGATCTTTGTGTGAAGGCAACTTATCTGCTTGAGACACAAGGTTCAAACGTTAACAGCAATATAATTATCCAAGCCGAGTAGGAAATAAGGTTGAAAATGGAACTGTTTTAGTATCTCATCCAACTGCTGGTTGACAGGGATCAGACACAAAGTCTATGACTACTCAGGCTGGTAGATTTCAACAAAAGCTGTCTGTTTACAATACTTTATAGCCCTCTGTTTCAGTGTTTTTCCATGGAGACCTAAGACTTTGAGCGGGCAAATAAGCCAGGCCTATTGCTGAATTTTAGGCTTATAGCTGATTTTAGGCCTTCAGAGTTAAGCAGGGCTGTCCCTGAAGTCTCCTCTCTTTTCCAAGTATAGAAGGACCGTGGCAATTCTCATCTTACCCAGGCGGGGATAGAGGCCTGACCTCCAGTAATTAAAGGGAACCTTGTAATGGCTCCAGTCCTCCTGTCGTTGTCCAGTAAGGCCTGAAGGTCATACCCGTCCTGATGTCTTTTTCCTGGAGAGGGGATACTTTCGACATCAACCCCTATGCAGTCAGGCTTGTCCCTCAGGGAACCCAGAAACATATTTTTAACTTTTATTTATATTCCCTTGCAGTGCTTAGCCTCGCAGCCTTAGCAAGAATTCAGATTGCCAGACAGAGGGGTTCTGGGTGGCCCCTCTCTGCTTGGTCTAGGGGCGGAAGCCCCCTCTTTTAGGTTGGATGGAGATGAGACTTGGGAACACCCTGGATAGAGTAACAACCTTATCTAGAGTCTTGGGTCCTCCATGGCTAACACATGATAATGTGTCTGACTAAATTTTGTCATCAGATTCTTCATTATCAGAATCATAATTATTAGGCTCAAGATCTGTGTCTACTTGACGGACCAATCTTTCAGGCAGCCATCGGGCTCCATTTTCTTTTTCTGAAAAAATACAGACTGATCCACGACCCCAAATTAAAACAGGGTCAGGACCATTCCAAGAATTAGTTAGGGGGTCTCTCCATTAGACCCTGGAAGTGACTGGATGCCAGTGGCAATCTGCTGCAGACTGACCTTTAACATCAGTTTGCAGAAAATTTAAGACAAATAACACAAAAGCAAGATGTGCTTTTGGTGATCTTGGAGGGTATAATTCTCCCCCCCTTTTTAGTTTAAAAAGCCAACCTTTTAGAGTATTTGTAAAATCAGGGAAGAAGCACCAATAGCTGTTTTTCCCACACTCAGAGAGTTATAAAGATATTAAAGTCTCATAACCTCTCTTTTACAATTTTGAGGATAATAAGGAATTTCAATATTAAATTGTCAACAAAACATCTCAAATGTTTGACTGTAGTCAAATAACTGCAATAGCCAGTTCCATTACCTATCTTAGTCTGGTATGGAACACCAAGCACAGGGAAATAATATAGGTAATAACTAATTATATTTTTAGTTGCTTCTCTTGTTAAAGTAGTTGCAACTAAAAGGTCTAAAAAGTGTCAAGTCACATGTACATATTTTAATTTTTAAAAATCAAAATGAGTAACATCTATTTGCCAAAATTAATTACATAAGTCCTCAAGGTTTAACACCATTATGAAAAAAAAAAAATTAAAAATACTAAAAACAAGTTTTTGCAATTTAACTTGCACACTTTTTAGAAATGCCAAATTATTGTATCAAGATGCTGTAAAGAATAAGATAGTATGGCCAATTATTTGCAAGGCCTATAATCTGTCTATTATACAAATCTGCTCTGGCATTGCCCTGGGGCTCAGGCAATCCAATGAGCTTTTAAATGTCTTAAAAAGTTCAGAGACAGTACATGTTTTAAAAGTTAAGCTGTATTTTTATAAATAACTATAAAATTTGAGAATTAGCAATACCTAAAAAAGGAACAATTTTAAGCAATTATAAATTATGAGCCATTTACTGGCTATAAGTATATAAATTGAAAGCTTGATTTTCTAGTATTTTAAACAGTGACTACAACACATAATTTAATTATTTGTGCTCAAGTAGAGAAAACTCAAGAAAATAAACATGTGATCTAAATATGTGATCTAATTACATATACTGCCTTCTCAATAGATGAGGCATCTGTAAATACAGTAAATGTCTTTTCTATGAGCTGCATGCGTAGTAAATTTCAGGAAATATAAAAGCATGCAGAGAAAAACTGTAACAACTTATCTTTTGGATAGTGATCACCAAATTTGCTTAAAATGTTTGCCATAATAGGCCAAATATCATTTTTCAATAACCAATTTAATTGCTATTTGGAATAAGGAATAAACATTTTATTGAAAATGTTTTTAGGATTCTATCTTACAATCTTTTATTAACACAAACTTTACTTGTAGATGAAGAAGGATGAATCTACATAAATGGTTTCTTTTGCCAAAGGGCTGCTGTGGGCATGAGTAATAATAACACAAACAGCCAACAGTTTTTCATACTCTATATAATTTATCTGTTGATAACTAACAGCTTACTCTACTTTCCGCAAAGCTATTTTTCCTTTAGTTAATTGTCAAGGGGAATTAGGACTTGTATGTCCCTTGAGAATATCAAACATAGGTTCAAATCCTCTTACGGTAAGCTTAAGATGAGGTTTTAGCCAAATAATATCTCTTAACAACTTTTGAAAATCATTAAATGCAAATGAAATTAAAAGCAAACCTTTCCAATGATGAGGACCATGGATTCTCAATTACCAGAAAATCTACTAAATGCAAACCTAACGCCTTACCAGAAATGTAAAGGAATGGTATAAAAACAATCTTCTAGATCTATAATAAATATATACATATTTACTGAAATGGCAGCTGGAGTAGGCAAGTCAGGCTGTAATGCCCCATTAGTCTTATGAATCTTAAGTTTAAACTTTGTTTTGGATTAATTCAATAACCAATCTTTTTTAGCTGAGTGAGAGTATCAGATGAATGTCAAGCTGAAGGCAATCTTCTAATTGTTACTGAACTTAAGATTAGGTCTCTTGCTAGTGATAGACTGAACCCAATATATATTAGAGGAACCAAAGCCATCTTGTCCTTTCTCTTTCTTAACAATTTGGAAGGAACTAGATGCAAAGGAACAAAAAAACAAGTTGAACAATTCTTTTTCCAGCAGGTAGTTACAATGCCATGGGCGGAGCAGCCATTATTTAAATTTCTCCAGCATAATCATTACAACTCTTGGCCCTGAAGCTGACCCTTCCAAGGAACAAACAAGGCAATAAACAAATTCCAGAAAACACCCTTCAAGGGGCTGGTCAGGATGACCTAGGCAAAAAGAGTATTTGTCACACAAACTTCTGCTGCACCCATTGTATATCAACTTAATTCAAATGTAAATGTTTTTAATCTTGGCCTATATCCTGAGGCCTGGCCCAGAGATTATCTTTCCTGCACCAAGGACAAATGTGTCATGTGACCGGATTATTTGCTGGTGCCTGTTTTTGGGACAGTCATATTAAAAATGACTTGAATCTCCACATTTAAAAACATCTTTTATCGGTTCTGTGCAAGCATTGCTTGTACAGTGGTCCCTTGTAAGGCAGACAGACCCTGATGGTAAGAGGGCCCAATTTTAGCGCAAAGACGAAAGTATCCATGTAAGTCTGTCTTTGCTTTGTGCAACAGGCTGCATTAGCATTCTCATAAGCCAAATGAGTAACAAAAGGAATTCCTGTTTGAGGATCTCCAAAAATTCTACCAGCTGCTTTCAGCAGCCTGTCTACGAATTTCTGGAATGGTTCCTCAGAACCCTGGTTAATACTGAATAAGTTTCCACTAAGATCCCCTTTAGTAGGTTTCAAGCACAGCAGGCAACCATTGCAACCTATGTATGCAATCCTGTAGGCAGTTTAACCTGATTTAGCATTACCTTCACATTAACCTTCTCCTAGAAGCATGTTAAGATCCCAATCTGCATTGCCTACCTGGGCAATCATCATGGTGGTTTTCTTACTGGTATCACACCATTTTGAGCTCCAAAGCAAGTAATCTCCTCCTGACAAAGTAGCCTTACATATAGTTTTCCAATATTTGAGCATTAAATTTGCTTCTATCACAGTATCCAATAAAGCTTGTGTGAAGGGGTCATTAGACCCATATTGTGCCACAATTGTTTTTTAACTCTTTTATTTAACTCTACCTGCTATAGCCTTTCTACTATAAACATAACCAAGTCAAAAAATTTCAAGCTCACGATTCAACTGCCTGTCAGCTGTAGCCAAAGGAATGTTGGCAGTTAACGACATTTTTAAGTTTCCTTTGCAATATTAGTATATAACCATAATTTTTGGAAACAAAACCAATTTTTAACAATGTAAGCAATCTATTTTCTCTAAAATCAACACCAAGTGGATTACCTTACAAAGTTTGGCTGCAGTTCTTATATATGAATGCACGATAGTGCAGTCTTTAATATCTCACTAAATAGACATTGCTTTGATATCTTTTATACATCTGGTCTTTGAATGACTAACCCTGTGTTACCAGTTTTGAGCCAACTTTTTGTTACCAAAGTTGTAAATTTTTAATCAAACCCAATAACTTATAGGCCAATAATTTATAACCAAGACATGAACATATTTGTACCTTAAAAACAATTACAAACAAAAATGAAGTAACAACACATCTTATATATTTAAACGAAACAAAATTTCTCGCTTTTTCTAGCCACAATTCTAAAATAAAAGCACCTTGTCACAGAGATTCTTCCAGGACAAACAACTCTTAACTTCCTTATTTAATCCAAGAAACCTGCCTGTCCCTTAAAAAGGCAGCCTTTCCAGCTCAGCTCAGCTCCCAAACTTTTAGCTACAGGTGTTAAGCAAACTTAGCTGCTGCTCTGCATATTAAAACTGCCTTTGAAAACCAAGTTAAACTAGACCAAGTGTTGAATCAAGCAATTTTAACAATCTTTTAAACATTAAACATAGAACATAAAACATAGACGACCAATCATTCATACAACGAGACATGTGGACAGAAAACACAATGAGACACACGTGGACATTGGTGCACCAAGGACAAGACAATAAACAAAGAAAGCAGAACTAAGGATTTCTCTTAGTTTCTCTTAGTCTAAAACGTCTCCTGAATTTTCTCTTGTTCCTAGGAGAGCTCTGAAACAGCCTTTCCATTCTTTTTGCTGGCATAACCCAGAGAGAAAACAACTGCTTTTCAAAACCCGTTCTCTCTCTGAAGTTTAGGATCTAACACTTTATCCCTTTCTTTAGGAGATGTATGTAGCTGTGGCTGCTTTTTTAGTTTTCCAATTTCTTCTAACCCTGCTCTTTCTCGTCTGAGGCAGCTCTTGAAGGCTGCGGGCATCTGCCGGTCTCCTATCCCGAATTCACTGTCACCCCTAGGCAAAGTAGGCATCGGGTCAACACCTATTTGACCTAGACCTATACCGTATCCCTCACAACGCACTTCCTGCAAACATGGCCTCCTAAACTTACCTAGCGCTAGATTCAATATTGTTTGCTACTTCCTAAGTGCGCGGGATACATTCTTTTATTACCTTTTTCCCGTGGGGCCCCACCTAAGACAGTGTTTCCTCAGCTGGTCCCCGTTTTCAAGTCCCACGATGGCGCGCCAATCTGTAGCCGCCCGCGGCCACAAGTCAACTGGATTCACCTGAAAGGGGGGCTGGGAATGAAAGGGGAAGGAGGGCGAGAAGAGATGAGGCCAAGACAAAGTTCTCTGATCAAGGCCCAAAGCTTTAATGTTCAGCTCTCAATTTAAAGGGGAAGACCCAACCCACAACCCCTCCTGGTTCCAGATGGGTGGGATAATCCATAGTCCATTCCAGGTCATGGCCGGAGATGTCTTAGGGCAAGCCCCAGGGGCAGTTCCGCTTCTGTGTTCCGGGCAGCCAAGGTGGGTAGCTCCACCTAGATCCCGTCACTTGACCTTGTTGTGGTAACCAAGGTCTCTTCAGGCTTGCTCATGGTGGGGGGGAAGGTACAGTGACACTTAGTCCTCAGGACTGGGCTGGCCTCTGGTGGAAAACACAGATGAGGGAAACTCAGGGATGCAGGGTTGCTGGACAGGAGGCTCCAGGCTCACAGTTGCCACAGCAGAAACCGTGCCAGGCGCTTTGGGCTCCAGGATGGTTCACACTCGATCCTAGGACAAAGACTAACTTCAGTGGAGGGTCCTGGCTCAGGATGCATGGGAGAATGATGAATGAATGGCCCTCTAGCTTCAATGAGCAGAGCAAAGGCTCTGGTTACATGTTCTAGAAACACTGAGTGACCAAGAGGCTCAGGACTAGACAGATTTCTCTAGGGTGCTGGAGGGTTGAGCCCATGAAGGTTATCCTCCAGGTTCCCCAGGTCTTTGCCGGAGTCATACCTGGGCTTCAGAAATGGCAATTCTTTCCCTGTTCTTCCTGGGTGACCTCCAGGATCCTCCATTTCTAGTAAGGGACACACTGCTTAACACAGCTTTGGGGGGAAAAGAGAAGAAAGAGACTTGTTAGCTCTAACCCTGGAGCTTGTGGTTGCCCTCTTCAGCTGCTCCCACTGGGGTACTAGAGATATCAACATCATTAAGATAAAAGCATCCAAAGAGATGAGGGGCCAGGCGGTGGTGGCACACACCTTTAATCCCAGCACTTGGGAGGCAGAGGCAGGCGGATTTCTGAGTTCGAGGCCAGCCTGGTCTACAGAGTGAGTCCAGGACAGCCAGGGCTACACAGAGAAACCCTGTCTCGAAAAACAACAACAACAACAAAAAGAAGAAGAAGAAGAAGAAGAAGAAGAAGAAGAAGAAGAAGAAGAAGAAGAAGAAGAAGAAGAAGAAGAAGAAGAAGAAGAGATGAGGGGATCACAGGCCCCCTCCTTGCATATCCTCACGGACTGTGGGGGTTTTTTGTTTTATCTGTTTGCTTGCTTTTGTTTTTTTCCCAGACAGGGTTTCTTTGTATAGCCCCAGCTGTCATGGCGGTTGCTCTGTAGATCAGGCTGGCCTCAAACTCAGAGACCCGTCTGCCTCTGTCTCCCAAGTGCTGGGATTAAAGGTGTGTGCCACCATTGGCCCAGCTTGTGATTTTTTTTTTTTTGGTTTTTCGAGACAGGGTTTCTCTGTGTAGTCCTGGCTGTCCTGAAACTCACTCTGTAGACCAGGCTGGCCTTGAACTCAGAAATCTGCCTGCCTCTGATTTTTTTTTTTTTTTTAACATTTAATTTTTTAGAGACAGGAGACACAGAGTGTGTGTTGGTCGGAGCCCAGAGGCAACCTGAGTCTGCTCTTGGCTGGAGAGTTGGTTCAGCGGTTAGAACTTACAAAGGACCTAGGTTCCGTACCCACAACACACTCTTCTGACCTCTGTGGGCACCAGGCACCAATGTGGTATAATAGACTCACACAGGCCAAACACTCATACACATAAAAATAAAAGCTAACAAAAAGAAAGAAAAAGTCTCCCCCCCCCCCCCCCCCGTTCTCCATGTGAGGCTCCAGGGTTAGACAAGCTGCCAGGCTTGGCTACAAGTACTCTTACCCCTGAACCATCTCAAAACCCACCACAACCTACCTGGTTTTTGAGACAAGGTCTCATGTAGCCCAGGCTGGTCTTACACTCATTTCATTGTCAAGGAAGAACTTGGACTCTGCTCCTTCTCCCTCCACCTCTCAAGTGGGTGCCACGGGCATGCACCACCATACCCAGGTCTACGATGCTGAGAATAAAACCCCGGGCTTTCCGCTTCCCGGGCAAACATTCTCTACCAGCTGAGCTACATCCCCAGCCCTGGGGTCCATTTTTAACTTAGAAGCTGTTTCCTTTAGCAGTGTACAGCGCCAGATGCAGGGAAGATGCTGAGAATGGTACCAAGGAAAATAATCCCTGAGCACCCGTGCAGAGAATTGGCTGTGCAACGAAGCTGCTCAGACCAGGATCTGGCTCCAGAAACGTCCTGCGGCCCTTGTTGCCACTGCTGGTGCCTCTTCTAACAGGGTAGGGTAGACATCATCTTCGGGAGGTAAAGGTCGGATGCCAAGAGGGCAGGGCAGAACTTTACAGACTCCTCCCACAGGAGGGAGAGCTTGACAGGCTCCTCCCACTGTAAGGAGGAGTGCTAGCCTCTCTTCCATGCCAGTGGGACCACTTCCTCTTTTTTCACTCTGAAGATAGGAACTGCCCTAGGGCGGTCAGAAGAGATGGGCAGACTCCAGGCTGTGGTAGCCCCGCTTCACCTGCAGGTCAGGGAGTGCTGAGGGCGCTGGCCGGTCGCCTCCGTCCTTGCTTCTGGGGTAGCTGAGGACCACCTTGAAGGCTAGCAGGATGGAGCAAGCCTGTGAGAAGCAGGACTCAGTGTGCAACCTGGTGGCTGTGTTTGAGAACAGCAGGTACAGATGGTGGGGGAGGGGTCGAACCCTTCTATCTGGCCTGGTACTTTGGGAAGCCCCCCTCCCCCGTCCCTCCATCATGGGTGCCTGGCAGTACAGGCGACTACTGCTCTTGGGTAGTAAGCTGGACAAGGGTGAGCAAGCAGCATGCATTGGGGAGATCTCCGATACATGCACACACATCCCACTCACACCAGGATACAAATGGGAACAAGAGGGCAGGACGCAGACAAAGCAGAGCCATGCTCACCAGACCATTCTCCTAAGTTCCCTTCTATACCTCAGGTCTTACCCTGATGGCCCTAGGGTGTGTCTTGTTCTGTTCCCATCATAGGGAAGAAAGAGGGGGCATAGGGACTAGGTCCTTTGAGTTTCATGGCTTTGGGGCTGTGCTGAGGTTTGTGTCTGAAGGGAAAAGACAAAACCAAGGGTGGAAGGGGTCCTGGGTGGTCTTAGATGGGCGTCAGTGTGAGACGTGAAGCCACTCTGCAGGCCTGCGATTTGGGAGTGTCTTTGGTACTGTCCTCTGGAAGCACGTGCCAGATAGAGGTTGGCCTCAGGAGGCTTAGGGGGAGCTGTGAGGACCTGGGAGTTGGGGGGAGGTGGAGGGGTGGGTGGAGGGAGGGGCTGAGCCCTGGCTTGTGCTAGAAAGTTCCAGAATCTGGGTACACCACAGTGGTTCTAGCTGAGTACTCATGCCTCCAGCTGCTAGATGCTGGCTCTAGCAGCTCTCTTACCTGAAGGGAAGTTCCCAGAGAAGGGACTCTGCCAATAAATAACCCTCGGCCACCAGTGTCCCCAACCCTAGGGAGCCACAAGAACACAGTGAAGTGTCTAGGGGCCTGTGGAGAATGTGCTGGGGGATGGGGGGGGGGGCGTCGTGTGTAGATTTCTACTTATGACACAAAGTTCCATCCTTCTGAGACACAAGGCTTTAGATGCCCTGAGAAGGACTCCACACTGTGTTGTGGACCTGCAGGCCACACAAGGGAAGTGCCTGGGGCCTTCATGTGGAACCCCACATTCACCCCAGCAGACTTCCGGAGCTGAGCAGCCTGATTCTGCCTCTCCAGGAGCACATCCTGTTCAGCACCCGGGACAGCTCTTTGACGCCACCTTCTTGGCCCACCACCCCAGATGCTGGGGGCCACCATACCCAGAGTGCTGGAAGGCGGGTAGCCTCTTGTGGATGCCAGCCAGCCCTTGGGGTACTGAGCTGTGTCTGGATGCACCTTGCAGGTAGAGAAACCATACAGAGGAGTCACAAGAAGCATGATCAGGAATGTGAGAGTCAGATTCAGAGAGAGGGGTACCATGCAGGCTTCTCTCTGTAGGGCCCTTGGCACCTATCTGATCTGAAACAGAGGGCTAGAGAGGAAACAGGCACAGGCCCGAGTGCTTAGAAATGCAGAAGCTGAAACCAAATGTACAGAAGAAAACCTGAGACTCAGCACCCTCTCACCCCACCCCCACCCCACCCCCACCTCCCTGGCTGCAGGCCCTGAGGCCAAGGCACTCCATTTTCTGTGTCTGGAATTGGCCCCCATATTCCTTCTCTCCCCACCAGGCCCCATGACTAGAGCAATCGCCTTAGCTCTCTGGGTCTCTCTGTTCTTGACATCAAGAGAAAAGACAGCTTAGCATGGAGGTCTGGACCTCAGCCTCCTCCAACCCGCCCCACTTTCAGGTTCCCATCCTTTCTGCCTCAGTTTCCACATCTGCAGCATGAACACAGGGACATTCTTTCTCTTCGGTTTGGAGGCTTGGTACCTGTCTGGCCTCCGTTTGTTTGTCTGTCTTTCTCATGGGGATGCCTACCCAGCACTGTCGCCCTGGCTATTTCCCTGCACCTGCCTGGCAGGGATAGCTCTGCCAGTGTGTTTCTCTGGCCTATAAGACTGGTAAATGCAACACAACAAAACTGATCTGTGAGGGCTGAACCTGGGGAAGAGGGACCCTGCTCCCCAGGCTGACTTTGTCCCCCTCGTAATGGCGTAAAGGGCATAGGTGTCCCTGAAAAGCCCCAGCTTCAGCATCTGTGTCCCTGTTCTGAATGACTCTATGGCTCCCACCTCCCCTTGATGTATCAGGAGAGACTCAGACATGAAAGCAGGGCTGAAGACCAAAAGTGGGGGTGATCCTGAAGGAGCCCCTGAAAAATCTGTGTGCCAAAGGAGGGGTTCTCTCTAGATAAGTTTGCATTTGAAACAGGGAAGTATACAGTTCCCCAGAGAATAAAATAGGCCATAATGACTCATTTAGAGATTGTAGGGTCTGATGGAGTTCCCTCCCAGAGGAGACTCAGAAGGATGATGGTGGTACCAGGGACATGTCTCAGCTGGTAGAGGGCTTGCTTAGCATGCACAAAACCCTGCCACCCCCCAACACACACCATGTAAACCAGACATAGTGGTTCATGCACGTAATCCTAGCACCAGAAGTCTAAGGTCATCTTCCACTATAAAGGGGATCAGGGCTAGCCTGTGGTATGTGAGACCTTGGCTCAAAAAGAGGGAAGAGGAGGAGGTCTGAGGAAGATTCAGAAGTTATGACAAGTTTCTACACTGTGCCAGGCACTTGGGAGCCCATGAACACCCAGTGGCTCACACCTGTTACCCCGAGGGGACCCTCAAGTGTGGTCTGTTCACAGCAGGACTCCGGGAGCAGCACCTGGACCCCATAACCTTGAGGACCAGCCCCATAGCCCTGAACACAAGCTGTCCCTGTCCTCAGAGCCTTGGGAGGCACCCCCTGTCGGGGAGGCCTCGAAGTCTGAGTTCCGGCCAGTCAGCAGGACATATCTGAGTTCCCTCAAGAATAAGCTATCAAGTGGGGCTTGGAGGAAATCCTGCCAGCCTGGGGCCAGCCCAGGGCCAGAGACTCAGGTGAGGGTTTGATCTCAGGACTGCTGACTCTGACTGGGGACTGGGTTGGAGGACCCTTCAGCCTTCCATCTCTCTTCCTCTTTTTCTCTCCTCTCCCTCTTCCTCCTATTCAAGACAGAATCCTATAGTGTAGCCCGGATTGGCCTTAAACTCACCTGCTTCCATGTCCCCAGTGCTGGGGTCACAGAGTCGCTCTAACTCTCCTTATAAGGTTGCCAACCACATTGATTTGTGGCCCCATCCTTATGATCTCATGAAACCTTGATGCTCCCCCAGCTCTGAGGGGCCAGAGAATGGCTCAGCTGGGATGCTAGACCCTTTCTTCTCCATGTGTCTTCCCGTGTGTGTGTGTGTGTGTGTGTGTGTGTGTGTGTGTCCCTAGGGAAGCTCCCTGTCAGGCAGCCAGGTCTCTTCCACAATGGCTTCTTGGTCCCTGTTTCCATGAAACCCCGGGTGGAGACTGATTAACCTTAAGGCTCAGCCCTGGAGCAGGGCATCTCTTTAGGCTGTATTCTATGAAAGCTGGTCCAGTGCCAGACCTGGTATACCAGGAAGGCAGGGATGCCAGAGGGTATGCTCACCAGGCTGAGCAACGTTGTCTTCCGAGGAGTGGCAAGCCAAGTTGTCCACATTTCTCCTCAACCCCTGTAGGAACCTGAGGAGAAGAGGGTCGTGCTGGAGCTTCTGGAGACAGAGCAGGCCTATGTGGCTCGCCTGCACCTGCTTGACCAGGCCAGTTGGGACTCCTCAACACCCACCATATCAGGAGTGCCGACACCAGCCCAGGACATCATTGGGTGGCTTTGGGGCAGCATCGGAACTGAGCCCCTTAAAGCCTCATGCATTGCCATTAGTCCTGGCCAGCTTTATATATGGCAGCCGCATTTGGCTTTCTCACTGGTTGCCCTTTACTTCAGCCAACGCCTAGGAGGACACAGATGAGGCTGTTCCCTTGTTCCCTTGGCCAAGCCCTAGGGACTCCTGGCTTGTCTGCCTATCTGTAAGGTGGCCTGAATCTAGTCTTCCCTGGTCATCTCTGCCAGCGGTGTGACAAGGATGCAGGCCTGACTCTGCTGGGGTTGTGTTGTCCCCCTGGGGCTGCAGGGCTGGCAGGCGGTGGCTTCCTCTTGAGTAGGGTGTGAGTAGGCGCTGGTTTCCTGTGCAGGTGTTCTTCCAGGAGCTGCTGAGGGAGGCAGGCCGCAGCAAGGCCTTCCCTGAGGACGTAGTAAAACTCATCTTCTCCAACATCTCCTCCATCTACTGTTTCCACGCACAGTTCTTCCTTCCAGAGCTGCAGAGGCGCGTGGATGACTGGTGAGGTCATAGTCACGGACCTAGGGGGAGGGGCCTGTAAGGCTCGTGTGCTTGAGCTTAATTCTGGCCGTGTGGCTGTCTCCTGCAGGCCTCTACCTCTTGCACAGCTGAGGAAGACGGGGCCATCCTAGGCCCTGTGACTTAAGAGATCAGGGATGTCATGGTACTGACTGGGTGGGTCCCTGGCCTTGATCTTGGCATCTGTTAACAGGCTGGTTTTCTAGCTGGTGGTGTGATGTTCACGTCACTGTTATATGAGAAGCCCCGATCCCAACGCCCACATGCTGGCTCCCAACCACGTGTAGCTTCAGTTAGAAGGGGTCCAATAGCCTTCTTGTGGCCTCTGCGGACACCAGGCAGGCACATGAGCACATACATACATATGTGCAGGCAAAACATTGATACACATGAACAAATCTAAAGAGAGACGGGACAGCGGGCAGGGGAGATGGCTCAGTCAGTAAAGTCCTGTTGGACAAGCCCACAGACCCGGCTTTAATTGTTGGGACTCACAGTGACAGAGGAGAATCAGCTCCCCAAACTGTCCTCTGACCTCTACATGTGTGCTATGTTACAAGCACCCCCCCCCACACACACACACACAAACACAGGAGTGCACACACACATGCACACTCACACATAATGGTAATAAGTAAACTGAAATTTAAAAAAAAACAAGAGACAGAGCGGGTTAGAGGCCAGTCTGGTCTGCATGGGCCTGGAATAGTCTGCCAGGGCTACAAAAAGGCCTGTCTCAAACAAAAAGAAGCAAGGTGGGGATGGGGCGCCAGCCTGTAAGATCACCCAACATCACACCGACCTTTTCTGAGGAGAAAACCAAGACTCCGGAGAAGCTTCCACAAGGACACACAGCTAGAATAATGAGAGCGGAGACAGGCAGCCATTATGGGTAATACTTTCATAAAACCAGTACTGTCGGCTACACATTGCCGTCTCGCCAGCCAGGCCTCAATGGGCCTCACAGGGAGGCTAGCCAGGGACCAGGGGCTCAGAGTAAGGAGGAGGTAGACCTTCCGGATACTGCTCTCCTACATTTACCCCAAAGGTATTGGAAAGGCTGTTGGGAGCTGAGACAGGAGGTGGCCAGACTGAGAGCATCCCCTCCTAACTCAGGACAGCCACACCCCGCATTGGGGATGTGATCCAGAAGCTGGCTCCCTTTCTGAAAATGTACAGCGAGTACGTGAAGAACTTTGAACGGGCCGCGGATCTGCTGGCCACCTGGATGGACAAGTCTCAGCCCTTCCAGGAGGTGGTCACCCGCATCCAGGTGAGGGGCACAGGGGAGGAGTCTGCACAACCACCTGGTGAGCCTGCCTCATCCCCCCCCCCAAGTGGTTTAGACATCCTCAGGCCTGGCACCCTGTTTTCTCTGCTCTCACACTTCCGCCCCTGCTCCCTGCTCCCCAAGCGCAGCGAGGCCTCAGGCAGCCTGACCCTGCAGCATCACATGTTGGAGCCTGTGCAAAGAATCCCGCGGTATGAACTGCTGCTCAAAGAATATGTGCAGAAGCTGCCAGCCCAGGCCCCAGACCTCGAAGATGCCCAAAGTGAGGACACCCTGGGGCCCAGGGAGCCGGGGAGGGCTGGCTTGCAGACCTACTAAAATGGTTCTGATGACCCGATCAAAGATTGATTGATTGACGCTGATCAGTCGTTGGCCCTTGATCCATGGTATCCACATCACAGCCACAGATGAGACAAGAGAGCGAAGCCCAGAGACGTTAAGTGACTTGCCCATGGTCACACAGTCCAGAGAAGAGCAGAACTGGGATTTGAACCTACACCTGTAGGGCATACACTCTAGGTCTGGCTTTGCTCTGGGAGTAGAGAAAATCACTGAAATCATAGGTCTAATCGATTACACAGCTTCCCAGTGGCTTCAGTGACCCCCATCCTGGGTGGCTTCCACCTTCTAGACACTCACTATGCTGGTCTGCATGGGCAGAGCTGTGCCTAGTGGTAGTTATGGTGGGTCCCCCCTCCCCCACCAGGTCCTATTGTGGAGCCCAGCCCCAGGCTGCAGGTCTTCAGGAGTAACTGGGGCTCTGCTCCCTTGCTAGGAGCGCTGGACATGATCTTCTCAGCTGCAAAGCACTCCAACGAAGCCATCGCAGAGATGGTGAGCACCCTGCCCTGGGAATGGGCGTGGGAGCATCCCTGGACACGCCCTGTCTCTTGGTCCTTGTATCCACTGATCCTGCCCAGGGTACCCGCCCCATGCTACCTCCTTGCCTTTGGATCCCTCATCCCATTCCCTCAGGCACAGTATCAAGAAGCTGGGACCCTGCCCAGCCTAGGCTGAAGGTGTGCCCCATCTCCAGGAGCGGCTGCAGGACCTGTGGGATGTGTACCAGCGCCTGGGCCTGGAGGACGACATTGTGGACCCCTCCAACACGCTGCTCCGAGAGGGCCCTGTTCTCAAGATCTCTTTCCGTCGCAACGATCCAATGGAGCGCTACCTGTTTTTGGTAGGGGCCGCTGGGTGGCCGGGCAGCTGGTGGCTGAGGGGCCACCTTTGTAGACAGGTGTGGCCCCCCCCCCCCGAAGCAGAAATCAGAGTCTGAGCTCAGGTTGATTTTAAAGTGTGTGCTGCTTCTGTGTGCTCTAAAGACATCGTAGCAGGAGGGAATTAAGTTAGATGCCTGGGAGATCTGCTGGGCTGACCCTGGGAACGCCTTTAGGGCCCATCACTGAAGTGGGGGGGGGGTTAGACAACCACATCCTCACCTCATCCCAGATCACCTGTGAGCCAGCCTAGAATGTAACCAGAAGGGAGGGGGATGGGTGGTGGCCAGGTCTCAGGAAGGACCCTGAGCTGCCACCCATACCACCCCGTGTCCTCCCAGTTCAACAACATGCTTCTGTATTGTGTACCCCGTGTCCTCCAAGTGGGTGCCCAGTTCCAGGTGCGGACCCGTATCGATGTGGCTGGCATGAAGGTGAGCTATCCCCCAAAGAGGCCTTAGGGTGGGTGACAGCAGGGGGCAGAGCAGGTCCTTGCAAGGGTGGCATGGCTTCCTCGGGAGCAGTTCTCGTCCCTGGCAACCTCACAGTGCTTTCTTTGCTGTTGGCACCATTGTGGTTTAAATGGTAATGTGTGGTCAGTGTTCTAAGCCGGCAGGTCCAGGTGGGCCTAGCAGCTGGGGGGGGTTGTTGGGGAGCAGTTGAGGGGAGCCCCAGTTTGCTCTTCCATGAAGGGTTCCTCTACAATGTTGCTGGGGATAGACCCATTGCAAGCACTCTGTTGAGCCTTAACCAGTCCCTGGACTTCTGCATTTCTAGGCAACCCCAAGGGACCCTGATACTCCTGCCCACGTGCTAATATGTGAACAGGACTGGAGAGCAAGGCTAGTCCAGGCCCTGGCTGGTTGTGTCTTCACCTAGAGTGGAGCTCAAATGAGTGGGACCAGCCCTGCGGTCTCCCAGCAGAACCTCTCCGCATCCCTCTGCTGCAGGGTATTGTCAGTCATCCCTGCATTAGTCGTTTTTGTTTTCCAAGGACAGTTGTAGGGCTGTGAATATATCTCAGTCGGTAGAGCACTTGCCTAGCGTGCATGAAGCCCTGGGTTCCATCCCCGACGCTGCACAAACCGCACGGGGCGGGGCACACCTGTCATCAATCCCAGCCCTGAGAACCCTGGAAGTCAGGTGGCAGATCCTGGCAAGAGTACGCAAGCCAGAGGCAAAAGCTCAAGGCTACTACGCTGAAGGCTGGAGCCCAGGATCTAGCCCCCATCCACACCCCATGAAGGTCTCCAGAGTGTGAATACCACCTGAGTGAGTTTGTAGGGTCTCGCTCGAGTTAGCTGGAGTGTTTTACCAGTGCAACTTCTAGCCTCCATCCTGAGATGGCCAGAGAGTCCCAGAGGCCGGAGAGTAAGCAGGTGTGTCTGAGAGGGGCCCTTCGTGAGCAAGACTGAGGGAGGAGGTAGAGCTAACTATGGGTGAGAAGAAGACATTGGGAGAACAGACTCAGCCCATAGCAGAGATTAGACAACCAAGGCTGGATGTGATGGTGCGTGAGTTTGATCTCAGTACTTGGGAGGCGGAAGCAGGCAGACCTCTGTGAGCCTGAATCTAGACGGTTCTACATAGTGAGTTTCAGGCTAGACGGGTCTATATAGTGAGTTACAGGCTAGCCAGGGCCACAGAGTGCAACTCTGTCTCAGAAGTAGGGGAAGGATAGGAGGAAACAAATGATATACATAAACCAAAGAAGATTGATTCATAGCCTGGCTTAGGAGGCTGAGACAGGAGGATTGCTGCAAATTCAGGACAGTCTGGATTGAAGTGAATTCTGAGCCGGCCTGGGAATATACAGAAAGACCATCTCAAACACACACACACACACACACACACACACACACACACACACACACACACACCAGGGTTTCTAATGTAACTCCTTTGATAGAGGGTTTGCTTAACACTTACTGAGCCTGGATTAGACCCCTAGTACCCAATAGGTGGTGGCACACACCTATAATCTCAGCACTTGGCAAGTGTCAGTAGTTCCAGACCATCTTTGGCTACATAGTGAGGTTAACGCCAGCTGAGACCAGGTGAGAAGACCACTAATGTCATTTCTGTGTCTGTTCTTGGCTGCCACCATTTGGCAAGCCTGTCTCACTTGCTGGTGGCCCCATAGCACCCTCTGCTGGACATTGCTGGGCATGGCAGGTGAAGAGCTGTCTACAACAAATGGAAACCATTTTTTTTGAGTCACGTTTGAGGGACAATGGGGCTTGAACAACCTTGGTTGTTCTACCGGCCTATGACCTATGACCTGGTGCTAGGAGCACGTCACTTGGGAGCACGTCATCCGCACGAGGCGATTGTGTCTGTGGTCTGAGCTGGTCCTTGTGTTTCCCAGCCTAAAAAAAGAAGGAGAGGTTACAGAGGCACGCTGCCCAGGAACCTCACATATAACCCAGAGGGTTGTACCCTGCACGAGGGTACCTCATGGCAGAGAGGTGTGCCATCAGTAGCTAACTGTGATATATCACAGATTTCAGATTTACAGAGAGATTTACAGAGAGAGCTGGCCAGCAGGTGGCAGTCAAATATCTCTGACAAGATCTGGAGATGTGCCAGCTGGCCACAGATGTCAGGAGAGCCTTCTATAGCAGGGGACCCTTCGGTGATGAACACAAAGAACTGTGTGGGATAGAAAGACCCTGAACTGAGCCAGGCCTGCAGAGTGTGGTTGAAGCGGCTCAGCAGGGATCCAAAACCTGGAGGCTCTAATGAGATCCCAGGGTATCTTGACTTAGGCCAGGGACACCCTGGGGTTCCCTTTTCCTCTCAAAGCTCTCTCACCCTTCCTGTCTGAACTCCTGCAAGCTTTAGGCCTCGGCCTGCTTTTTCCGATCCCTCCTCTGACAGGGGTGGTAACGGTCCATCCAGGTCCCCCACGCTGTTCCCTCAGTGTCCTCCCTCTCTTCCCAGGGCATCTTTCCTTTGCAGCAGGCCCCACAGGCCTGGGCGGCTCCTCTCCACGTCACCTAGGCTCTGCCTGTCATTCCGTGTGCACTGTGGCTGCACACATCGTCCACCATTCACAGGCCTCCCCCTCCCCCGGCTGGATACTGGGTCCAGACCACACCCAGCCCTTCCTGACATGAGTCTGTGTGAAGCTGGGCCCACTGAGGGTTGTAGAAGCAGAGTCCTCAGGGGGAAGGGTCTAGGGCTTAAGGTCTGTCCCAGGTTCCTTGGGCCAGTCTCTATGCACACAGTACAGTCTTCAACCTCATTCTTTTTTTTTTTTTTTTTTTTTTTTTTTTTAAGATTCACTTATTTATTTATACAGCAGTCTGCTTGCATATATGCCTGCAGGCCAGAAGAGGGCACCAGATCTCATTATAGATGGTTATGAGCCACCATGTGGGTGCTGGGAATTGAACTCAGGACCTCTGGAAGAGCAATCAGTGCTCTTAACCAGCTGAGCCATCTCTCCAGCACTCCGACCTCAGTCTTAATGGCAGAAACCCAATGCAAGGTGCCTCATTTTGCCCCTTAAAAGCTATGTGACCTCAGGCAGGTCTCAAGCCCGTTCTGAGCTTCCAGATCCAGTGATGAGGCCCACTTCCCAGGACTCCCGTGAGAGTGGCCGCGCTTCTTACTATGGAAACACTTAAGCTACGAAAAGAACCCCAAAAGATTGCATAGACTCAAGTTATTTCGAGGTCCAGTTTCTATTTCTGGTGCCTCTTCATAACCATCCCTCCGCCTCACACCGGGTCAGAGTCGGTGCTCCTGACATGGTTCCAAAGCCTTCAGTCCCGTTTGTGCAGAGCTGGATGCGTGGGTACCTGACTGGCGGGGAAGGACTGCCCCTGCCCTCGGTGCTGGGGTGTGAGTCTGATGGCTCCTTCCTCCATGGCAGGTGAGGGAGCTGACTGACGCTGAGTTCCCACACTCCTTCCTGGTGTCGGGAAAGCAGCGCACGCTGGAGCTACAGGCTCGGTAGGTGCTGACCCGGCTGGGGCTGCGGGACACCAGCAGGTGAGCCAACCAGCTGGTACTGTCCTCAGCATCCGGTTCTCTTTCCTTCCGAGCAGGTCCCGAGAGGAAATGGTTTCCTGGCTGCAGGTATGGACACTCCAGGGGAGTCTGAGCCTAGCCTACTTGAAAGGAAGGAGTGAGAGGATGGGGGGGGGGGGGCCGGGGGATGGGGGTTGCGCATGCGCGCACGTGAGTGCTCCAATACCAGAGTGTGCCTGGCTGCCTCGTCTTTCTGTAGAGTTTGAAGCCAGCCCTGACTTCGAATCCTGCTATGCCCCACTGCGTTGTGGGATGGTCTGGAGCAACTCTTGCAACTTCCTTAAGATTCCAGGCCACACTTAGCCAATTGTATTGGATGTGGGCAAGATGCCTTGGGTACCTCCCCCCACCTCCCCAACCTCCCCCTTCATGCAGGCCTGTCAGGCAGCGATTGACCAGGTCGAGAAGCGGAATGAGACCTTCAAGGCTGCTGTCCAGGGACCTCACGCGGACACACAGGAGCCCAAGGTAATAGACCCTTCTGCACCCCAAGGCTGATTCAGGAACAGAGCGTGTCCCCTAACCAGGACTGACATTACTTGAAGGACCCAAGAAAGCTGTTCCACCCAACATTACCCTAGGGTCACCTAGGGCCAGAGTTTCCTAGTTAGCGGTATCTGTCTTGTGTTGTGATCTAGCACGCAGGGGGTGGAGGCAGGAGGATCAGAAGTTCAAGGTCACCCTCTGATATTTAGTGAGTTCAAGGCAAGCTGGGGCTTCATGAGATCCTAGCTCAAAAAGAACCCCCAAAAATAGAAACAAAATGTTTTGCCTTTGGCTAAGCATGGCATCAGGTCTTTTAATCCCAGCTCTCTGAGTTCAAGGCCAGCCTGGTCTACAGAGTGAGTTCTAGGCCAGCCTAGTCTACATAGTGAGTTCCAGGCCAGCCTTAGCTATGTAGTGAGTCTCTGTTTCAAAACAAACAAATAAAGCAAAAATTTCTGCCATTGGAGCCTTGAGGGGAGCTGGGTGAAGACCAGGGAGGACCCCCTGCATAGCCCAGGCTAGACCAGTGGATCTGAACGGATCAGAGAGGCAGGGAGAGTTGAAGGTGGGCTTACGGATCTCAGCTCTGAACTAGACTTTCTAGGTGATGCTCCCCAGTTTTGTGACCTCTCTAGGCCTGTCTCCTCACCTGTACAGTAAGAATAGTAGCCAGTAAGCTACCTTAAGCAGAGGCTGGAGGGCCTCCAAGAGATACAAGATGCCTTGAACTGCCTACCCAGCCAGCTGCTCCCCTCCTTCAGCCACAGGTAGAGGAACTGGGTCTCCGAGCGCCTCAGTGGGTCCGAGACAAGATGGTGACCATGTGTATGCGCTGCCAGGAGCCCTTCAATGCCCTGACTCGACGGCGCCACCACTGCCGGGCTTGCGGCTATGTGAGTACACATGTGTGCAGAGACTGTGGACCCAGGACCTACCTTTGCTCAGGACATTCCTGCCTCCAATATCAGGCTCAAGCTGGATCCTGGTCCTGACTGACTCTCTGGCCTGGGTGTGTCCACCATCCTTACATTTCCCACCTGTGACGAAGCTTCCTGCTTCAGGGATGGGAGGTGTGTTCAGGGAGTGAACCAGCCTCTGAAGCCTCCCTCCATGATCTTCCTGTTCACCTGCCCAGAGCTGAGGGAGAGGGTCTCTATCCTCAGGTGGGCACTCACCCCCCACCTGAAATTTGCTAGCCCCACTACCTGGTATGTACCTGGCTAATCCCCTCTCCCTTCTTCTTATATGTGTTGCAAACTCCAGATTCTTGGGCAGGCCTCAGTTTCCCTCCTGAGTCCTAAAGTATAATCTTGTGAGATGGGAGCAGGAGGGCCATGAGGTCATTGGCAGCTTGAGCTACAGAGCAAGCGCCCAGCATTCAAAGTCGTTTAAGTACAATGAAGAGCCATCTAGAGGGCTCAGGGGTGGTAGTGATTCAACCCCTGGAACTCATATAGTGGAAGGAAAAGCCCTGATTCCTCTAAGGTTATCCCAACTTCCACATCTATACCATAATACGTGTGTGTGTGTGTGTGTGTGTGTGTGTGTATGTGTGTGTACGTACATTCTTGTACATGCTCACCAAATGTACTGGTATATATGTGTAATCTCAGCACATGGAAGGAAGGAAGGAGGAAGGAGGAAATAGGATCAGAAGTTTAGCCTGGGCTACATAGTGAGTTCTGGGTCAGCCTGGGCTACATAGTGAGTTCTGGGTCAGCTTGGGCTACATAGTGAATTCTGGGTCAGTCTGGGCTACATAGTGAGTTCTGGATCAGCTTGGGCTACATAGTGAGTTCTGGGTCAGCCTGGGCTACATAGTGAGTTCTGGGTCAGCCTGGGCTACATAGTGAGTTCTGGATCAGCCTGGGCTACATAGTGAGTTCTGGATCAGCCTGGGCTACATAGTGAGTTCTGGGTCAGCTTGGGCTACATAGTGAGTTCTGGGTCGGCCTGGGCTACATAGTGAGTTCTGGGTCAGCTTGGGCTACATAGTGAGTTCTGGGTCAGCCTGGAACATGGCTACATGATACCCTGCCTCAGAAAAACAAATGAGATTGATAAAGAGAAAATAAGTATCTAGTAATTATTTGAAACAATTTTCTCAATAAAGACAGAGGAGGCCGGGCGGTGGTGGCGCACGCCTTTAATCCCAGCACTTGGGAGGCAGAGGCAGGCGGATTTCTGAGTTCGAGGCCAGCCTGGTCTACCGAGTGAGTTCCAGGACAGCCAAGGCTATACAGAGAAACCCTGTCTCAAAAAAAAAAAAAAAAAAAAAAAAAAACCAAGACAGAGGAGTGGTGGCTCGATCCTTAGGAGCGGTTGGTGCTCTTGCAGAAGACTCCAGCAACACCCCTTCCTGGCCTCCACAGTCACCCACACGCACACGCATGTACACTCACACAGAAGACATAAATAGGAAATAAGAAGTGTTTGAATTTCTCAATAAAAGCATAGTATACTCCCAAGGCACACACACCGGCCTGGGTGTCCTCATCCTGACTCCTGGGTATCTCAGGCCTGTGCATGTCCTCCTTGGGGAGCCAGTGAGTCACCCTTGCGTTTCGTGCTCAGCTGCCAGTTTCTGTCTTCCCTTCTGCCTCAGGTACCCTGTAAAGGCGGGGTACACAGTGACTCCCCGAGAGTGGCCACACCCAGCATGCCCGGGGCACCCCGGTCTTCCTCAGAGGCGCACTCTTGGTACCCGGAGTTTCTCTCCACACCTCCCTACCCATCCTTACCCAGTATCACTGAATATCCTTTGGCCAGGAGCTGGGTTGTTGGACTCCCCAGAATACCTCTGGCGGGTCTTCTTGCCCCTCCCTTCTATAGCAGGTGACAAGCTACTGTCTTGGTTTTTTGAGACAGAGCCTCACATAGTGTAGTCCAGGCTGGCCTTGAACCCCCCACAGCTCTCCACCCTCTCACACACACCCCTACTTTCCCCACTTTGTGCATAGTAGGTAAACACTACCAACTGAGCTCCACCCCCAGCTGTAAACCCTGGGACCTTAAAGGCTGCGCTGTTTGGGAGTACCGGGGCTGCCAGTTAGCTGTACAGCCCAGACTAACCACTTTCTCCTCTGAGTCACCCTGCCCTTGCTGTTGCATCAGGGGTGAGGAGCAGAGTCCTGCCCTTTCTGGGGCCAATGAGGTTCTGGTAGCTACAGCTTGTCCTGCCTAGTCCGCCAGGACCCAGCCCCATGTAAGAGGCTCATGGAGGGAAAGTGGGTAGGTAGGGCCAAGTAGCAGGGCTGGGTCTTGAACCCCGGTCTTCTGCTTGGGTTCCTGTGGCCAAGCAAGCTTCCTTACTCCGCTGCCCCCATCCTCAGGTAGTGTGTGCCAAGTGTTCTGACTACCGCGCGGAGCTGAAATATGACGGCAACAGGCCCAACCGAGTCTGCCTGACCTGCTACACATTTCTCACTGGAAACGTGCTCCCTGACAGCAAGGAGGACAAGAAACGAAGCATCTTAGAGGTGAGGACTGGAGGCATCCGTCCCACAACTCCCTTTGCAGAAGACTCTGTCCTGGATTCTGAGAAACAAGCCACCATGACTCCCTTCCCCTCGTCTGCCTACCCCACAGACAGCCCCTCTCCTCCAGTCCAAACACACCAGACCTGACAACAGCCAGGAGCTATGGACTGCAGGCTATCACTCCATCTCCCCAACACCTCTGTGTCCCCGTCTGTGTCCAGTGGCCCGTCTGGTTCCAGTTCACGCTCCTAGGGCCCACAGTTCTGCAAGGCAGAGACGGAAATATGCCCACTGATCTTGTGTGATAGAGGGGATACCCAGGCTCTAGTCAGGGAGACTGTAGGCACTGTTCTAGTGGGAAGGGGCCTCGGAAAACCAGTCCAGAGAAGTGACTTTAACATCATTCAGCTCTTTTCTGGTCTCCTCTGATCTGTGTGCCAGCATCAAGCCCTCCCAGAACCTCTCCCCATCCCAGGAGCCCAACCTATGGCTACCAGCCATGGTTGTCTTTGAACTACACTGTCTCCCCCATGAAGGCTAAAGTGTCATCTCACAGTCTCTTGGAAAGAAGAGGGAAGCTGGCCTATTTCAACGGAGACTCACTCCCATGAGCAAGTTGGCTTCTCCTCACAGACTTTGGCTCTCATGTGTCCCTTCTGACCAGTCCCACAACTGGGCAAAAGACCTGCTTCTGGAGTCTCAGGCCTGCCGGGTCCCAACTCTGTCTCTTGACCAGCTCAGGAGGACAGCCCTGGCTCTGGTGCCTGCTGATGAGAGCACACACACCTCTTCGATCCTACGGTTCTGCCTACTGTTGGCAGCATGGTGGAGCGTCTCTGAGCCTCAGAGACAAATGACCTTGTAGTATCATGCAGCAATTAAAGATAGTGATCGTGTCAGGAGTGATGACATACACCCTAATCCCAGAATCCTGGAGTGTGAGAAAGATGATCAGGAGTTCAAGGCCATCCCCTGCCACATACCAAATTTTGGGTTAGCCTGGGCTACATGAGCCTCTATCTCAACAACAACAAAAGCAACAACACAAATAATAGTGATTGTGAAGTTTCATGGCTGGTGTTTCTACCCATGATGCCTTGTGGGCACTCTGTTACCTTTCTACTTCCAGAAAGAGGCCTCAGCAGGACCTGACCAGAGTCTCATGTGCAGCCTCCTGCAGCTCGTGGGGGACAAGTGCGGCAGGAGCATTCCCCGGAGCTGGTGTGTGATCCCCCGGGATGACCCTCTTGTGCTGTATGTCTATGCAGCCCCCCAGGTATGTCTGCTCAGGCTAGGCCTCCCCATTCTCACAGGGGAGGGGAAAGTGGGCTTGGGGCATTATATGCCTTGTAGGGAAGACGGGGAAACTAAGGCTCTCTGAGGACATGGTTTTCCCAAGTTATAGGTTACTGAGCTTTAGAACTGGGCTCAGACTGCAGGAAGACTCATTCTTCCCTCCTCCTCTTCCTCCTTCCTCCTCTTCTTCCTTCCTCCTCCTCTCTTCTTCCTCCTCCTCTCTTCTTCCTTCTCCTCCTCTTCTTTATCCTCCTCTTCCTCTCTTTCTCTCTTCTTCCTCCTCCTCTCTTCTTCTTTCTCCTCTTCCTCCTCTTCTTCTTCCTCCTCTTTCCTCCTCTCTTCTTCCTCCTCTTTTCTTCCTCCTCTTCCTCCTCTCTCTTCTTCTCCCTCCTTCTCCTTTCTTCTTCTTCCTCCCCTTCCTCCTCATTTTTCTCCATCTCCTGACAGGCCCCCTCCATCAGGGGGCTTCTGGTACAAGCAGACGTATGTGTCTGTCAGGAACAGCGGGCAGAATTGGAGGACAGTAGCCCACAGCTCTCTTCTCCTCCAGGACACGAAGGCTCACACCACCGTCCCCCTGCTGGGCTATCAGGTGATTTCAGGGCCCCAGGGGGACCCTCGTGTTTTCCAGCTGCAGCAGTCAGGTCAGCAGTATACCTTCAAGGCTGAGTCCGTGGAGCTGCAGGGCCGCTGGGTGAGAGCTATCAAGCGGGCAGCCAGTGGCTGGACCCCTGAGGAACTTGACGAAGAAGATGTGTCTGACTGACTGAACCACAGCTGGTTTCTCATCAAGAACCTTGCATATGACAACCTTCCCAGCCAACCCCATGGCTCTGTCACTTCACCCCAAGCTGGGCTACCCCTGACCCATCTGAAGTCTATACCGAGACGACTTGTCCTGACTCTGAATCTAGCAGACACAAGCCCTTTCCTTCAGGAAGACACAACCAAGCTGGCTGGGGTCTGGGGCGGGGCCAGAGACCCATGAGATCTTCATTGCTAAAACAGGGAAGTTGTCCAACATTGTAGTATAATGGGTAGCGTGCCTGCCCAGCATGGATGAAGTAAGTCCTAGGTTTAGTCCTCAGCAAAACATAAACTGGGCATGGTAATGCATGCCAGCAGTTGGGTAGGTAGAGGAAGGAAGACCAGAAGGCCCTTGGCTACATAGTGAGTTACAGTCCAGCCTGGGCTACACGAGAACCTGAGCGTG